>NC_085843.1:36195534-36795534 GCF_035594765.1 Anolis carolinensis | reverse complement strand
ACCATCTAGGGAAAGGCCCCATTTCCGGTGAGGACATCTCCAAAGTAACTGCTCTTAAGGGGAATCCACATGAAGTGGTAGTTTCCAGTGGGAGCTCCCCTGGAGGAGATGTCTCCAGCCGAAGAAACTCTAAGGGAGCCGATGCTGAGAAAAATACTGAAGAAGCTCTAACTCAGGATGCCCCAGTGAGTAAGATCGCACCCAGAGGGGCTTTTGCGAGGGCAAAGAACATTTCTGCCGACATACAGAACAAAGAACTGCCCGGAAGTCAATGTTCTGAACATGTGTTGGTTAGAGCCACAAGCCCTAGTTCATTGAAACACAGAGCCCAGCAGAAAGACTACAAAACTAGAACTTTTTGGGGGGCTGTTTTTAGGGCCAGGACAAGAATGCCGAAGTCACTTTCAACACAAAGGATGAATATCTCTCCAGTTAGGGCCACTACTAATACAAACAGGGAAGATAGGGCCACAGAAGAGGGTCATTCCAAAAACCCAGCGGCTGGGGGCTCATTCCATCGGTGCAACGGAACACCTGCACGTCCTAAACGATGTTTAGGAGACTTTGCATTTACTCCAACTCCGCTGTGCCCACAGGTTGGTGCTCAAAATCATACCCCCCCCCCCCCGGGCCTTGCGTCATTCCCTTTTCTGCAGGTGGTTCGAACATCTGGTACCTAACTGACACTACAGACGAACCCAGAACTGGGAGGATGATCCCAGTAATCATTGGGAGAGGGATATATGAGATGATAGCATGCTGGTCTCTAAAAAGAGACAAAGTCAGCGACAGATTCGGCCTTCATCTGTCCTACGTGACATTCCCAAGTGTGATAACAGTGGTCCTAGGTCAAGTGCCAGAGTGAGGTCGAGTGAATTGGAAACTCGTTCTCTTTCCAACTTGCGTTCCATCCCTAGGCATACGGCCGAGAAGGTGCTACCAACGCCCCTCCTGTCCCTGCTACTATTCAATGCTAGGTCTATTGTCAACAAAACTGCTACCCTCTCTGACTTTAATCTCGATCAAGCAGCAGACCTGGTTTGTATTACAGAGACCTGAATCCGTGAGGGTGATAACATTCCCTCACATGAACTGACACCTCCAGGCTTCCAGATATTTCAACAGCCACGGAGTGGGGGTCGGGGTGGAGGGGTAGCAATACTCTCCCGTGATTATTTTAACATCAAAGCTATCCCAACTCCAAAGATAGCCGGTATTGAGTGTGTTGGTGTGGTCCTGGCTAACAGGGAATCCCTAGCCATTCTTGTAGTTTACCGCACGCCTGGGTCTCCGGGAGAGAGTCTGCTGAATTTATTATTAGATCTTGTGGTGGACTGGGTCCTGAAGTTCCCCAGACTTATTGTTCTGGGTGACTTTAATGTACATGTCGAGGCACTGCCATCTTCATCTGTGACTAAGGACCTAGTACCAACCTTTGAAGCTCTGGGGCTCTCACTACTCAAGACTCGCCCTACTCATCAGGCCGGCCACACTCTGGACCTGATTTTTAATATCGGAGTACGAACATCTCTATCTGCAGTAATTGATGTTCCCTGGTCTGATCATGCTGTCCTGAAGGCCCAGATTGAGATTCCATCTCCTCCTCCCCATCCTGCCACACCAATCTTTGCTCGGTCTAGGAGACTCATGGAACCTGCTAGGTTCTTGAATGCCCTTAAGGGCCTGGGAACTGTGTGCGTCACTCTCAATGAGCTAGTCAACACCTGGAATGTCAGTTTGTTGGCTGCCTTGGATGAGATTGCCCCCAGACGCCTCCTTTGCCCTCACCGGAATCGCTCCCCCGGTACACTAATGAGCTACGGACGATGAAGCAAGCACGAAAGCGGCTGGAACATCGGTGGCAACGGAAACCCGATGAGGTGTCATTGTTCGCTTTCAAGGCTTTTCACAGGTCCTACGAATCAGCCGTCAAGGATGCTAAAAAATCTTACAATTCCTCCTTAATAGCCTCTGCTAGATCGCGCCCAGCTCAAGTATTCAAAATCGTTCGTGCTTTGACCAGTCCGGCTCCCTTAGTCCAAAACCCAGCAACCACAGCTCTTACAGCAGAGGCATTCCAGAAGTTTTTCACTGATAAAATCACCGTGCTTCGGCAGGAACTGCCCCCTACAGTTGATACCTTGAGTGAGCTTGAGACTTTGTGGCCACTTAGTGGGCCTATCTTTGACCGATTTACTCCGCTTGACAAGGAAGATGTCGCTAGAATCCTGGCTGTTGCAAAACCAACCACCTGTCCCCTTGATCCGTGCCCCTCTTGGTTAGTGAAGAGCTGCCTGGAAGGTCTACTCGATCCGTTGAGTAATACAATCAATGGCTCTCTTGAACAGGGGGTCTTCCCGGACAACCTAAAAGAGGCAAGGGTTCGTCCCTTGCTAAAGAAGCCTAGCTTGGATCCTATGACCCTTGCCAACTATCGTCCTGTCACCAACCTCCCATTCTTGGGTAAGATGATAGAGCGGGCTGTACTGGGACAATTGCAACAATTTCTGGATGATACAGCTGGCCTGGACCCTTTCCAGTCAGGCTTCCGCCCTGGCCATGGGACGGAGACAGTCCTGGTTGCCATTACAGATGAACTTCGTCGCCAGTCTGATAGCGGCGTATCAGCGCTACTGGTACTTCTCGACCTTACCGCAGCGTTTGACACCGTTGACTACGATCTAATGATTCACCGTCTCGCCATGTCCGGAGTTCGCGGTCAGGCCCTCAATTGGTTCAACTCATTTCTGCGAAACTGGAGCCAATGCGTAGAGTATATGGATCAAGTCTCTGACAGATCTCCCCTCCTATGTGGGGTACCCCAAGGTGCAATTCTCTCCCCTCTTCTCTTCAACATCTACGTTAGACCCCTTGCTAGTTTGGTTCGGAGTTTCGGCCTAGACTGCTATCAATATACGGACGACACCCAACTCCTTCTACGCTTGGAGCCTGGAGCAACGTCAATACCAGACAATTTCACCTTATGTCTGGAGGCTCTGTCGAACTGGCTACGTGCTAGTAGACTGAAGGTGAACCCGGTGAAGACCGAGATTCTCTGGCATGGCCACTCGACTGGTCTGACCCAGTTGCTACCCACCTTCAATGGTGCTGCCCTATCTCCTTCGCCTACCGTTAAGAGCCTGGGTGTCGTTTTAGACTCGCAGCTGACAATGGAAGCTCAAGTCGCTGCTGCCAGCAAACAGGCCTTTTTCCACCTACGACAAGCGAGGCAACTGGCACCCTATCTATCTGATGAGGCGCTGGCAACAGTCATTCATGCCACGGTCATGTCTAGGCTGGACTATTGCAACGGCCTGTATGTTGGCCTTCCGATGTCCACGAGCCGAAAGCTCCGTATTGTTCAGAATGCGGCAGCCAGGCTACTCACAAGAACACCCATGAAATGCCACATAACACCAGTGCTGCAGCATCTGCATTGGCTTCCAACTGATTACCGTGGTCTATATAAGATGCTAGTTCTGACCTTTAAAACTCTTTATGGCCAGAGCCCATCGTACCTTAGGGACCGTCTCTCCTTCTCCCATCATCGGAGGTCGCAACGACCATCCCAACGAGACTTACTTTATGTACCGGGTCCTAGAGAAGTGCACTTGGAAAGGACCAGATGCAGAGCTTTTTCTATTTCTGCCCCTGCCTTATGGAATGCCTTGCCGCCCTATATGAGAGCCATGCGTGAGTTAGGGCCTTTTACCCTCGCACTCAAGACCTGGCTCTTTACTAGAGATTTTAATCTATGTTAATTTTATTAATATTTATATGTATGTATTTTTATCCTTTACAATTTTATCTTGTAAATCGCCTAGAGCATTGTGGATGGAGGGCGATTAATAAGTAATTAAATGATGATGATGATGATTTAAGTAGATATGGACTTAAAGATTAATTCTCTCTGTGAAAACTGTATGCTGGTTCAGCCAAGAAGTAATAAAGCTCATGCTTCAAAATAATTGGTATTGCATAAGTGTAACACATATGTGTGGTAACACAAGTTGGAAGCACAACAAATGAGGCCTCTTAAACTTAGCAAAAATGTTCACAAAGGTTCAAAATATATGGGCACAGCAGGAGAAACCCATGTATAAACCTTATGTTTCAGGAAGCACTAAAACTATCTTTTATTTTTTCAAGATGACTCTCACAGATCATTATTGTGTTTCATTTGGCCAGCAACACTATTTTCCATCTGTGCAACACTGTGTTTTACATGCTCAGCAATACTCCAAGTTCTGCAGTGTTTCTTTCCCTAAAAAAAAAAAAGCATCACTTCATCACAACCTTTCTGATCTGGCCTCAGGGTATCTTGTGATGAGTCTTCACTTCCTGGTACATTTCCAAGAGTTTCAATTTCATTGCTGTCACTTTCTTCTTCCCATGTTTGGAGTATACTGGTAATACTGCTGACAATCAAATAAATAAAAAATGACAAGGGCTGGAAATGGCTATGCCAATATTTGCAGCAGTTGCTCTGCTTTCCCCACTCTTCTCTGGATTTGGTTATAAGAAGCATAAAAGAGGGGCTGCAAACTACCCATATTTCTAGGAAATTCCCAAATCAACCAAAATGGGGTAAAAGTCAGAAAGACAGAGATCACTGGAAAAACAATTTTAAAAAGTAAAAAAAAAATGTTACAGTTCATTAGGAGAATAGATATGTCAAGGCCAAAGTTCAAATATGAATAGAATTTGTGCTACATGCTTGCTCAAATCTTACAATCATAGTTTGCATGCTTGAAGAAGTCACATTGTAATCAGTGGGTCCAGATTCAAAAGAAGACATACAGAATTTAAGCACATGCAGCAAGAGAATCGAAATATATAGATAGAAAACTCTATACTAGAGCTTTCACAACATTTTATGTTAGTAACACACTGCAACACAGTAATTAAGTTTTATTAGCAAACCAAAGGATACAAACATAAACATAAATTGTAATAACGAAATGTATGGGGAAATAACATATCTCATGAATACCTTTCCCTTATATTTTATATGTATATATGTATATGTGTGTGTATGTATGTGTGTGTAGTAAGAAAATAGCATGCATTTCCAAGATTTTTTTGTCATTTCTCGTTACATTTGTGTGATACACCTACACACTGAAGTCGACACAATAACATGTCACAATACACAGTTTGGAAAGCTTTGGTGTACAGACTAACAAAGGAAGACAGATTTCTTTCCCTATAGACCTTACCATCCCAAAAGTTTAAAACAGTGCTGAGAGAAATATGCAACCGCAAGAACTGTTTATGTGGACCTAAACAAAATTGGAAAAAGCATTTGAACCTGGCACATAGTAAATCACTCTTACATGATATTTTTATGATAAATTTAGATCTTGTACCCACTTTATTTAACATAATTGTTATACTTTGCAGCCTTTATCTTCAATATTTTCACAATCAATTTATAAAGCAAGTTAATATTATATGATCCCTAATAACAGAACTAGAACAAAATCTATGAAAGAACTGTCTCTATATAAAGGCAATGAATGTAGCATTCAATTTTTTGGTTGTGTAATTCACTTGTTTCTTTTTTATCCAAGGTGTCTTAATGGTTGGTGAAATTTCTTAGCATACTAAAATTTGAAGTGTAATAAAGGAATTTATCAAATTTATAGCCTTTAATTAGTAAAATATCAACTACACCATCAGTTGGAGTGTGCGTGTGGAGAGAGAGAGAGAGAGAGAGCTACCAAGATGCACAAAGCAGGAAATGTTCTCAAGGAGCATTCAGAAGAAAAAGGAATACTTTAACAATATCAGCAAATGTGAACCTTTGAGCTGTAAAGATCTTCCAATTCACAGTGATATAAGGTGATTTCAGAGAAATCACCGAAAAGTCACTACATATTATGCTCACAAAAACAATAAGCGAGAGTGGGCAAAGTGTAGTCACCACATCAAAACTGTACAATTTTGGCACTTTGCATCATGGCGTTCAGACATCCAAAGTAAATTGCACATATTACCACATCATCTGAGAAAGAATGCATGAACATTGAAATATACTTGAAGATAATAAAATGTGGGAAGGAAAATTATAAAAATACAGATTAACTAAATGGCATTAACTCCAAAGGATACCTTAAACACATTTAATACATAAGCTTTTAGAAGTAATAAAATGTGATTCTTAAACATTAAAATAAAAAAAAGTCCAACCCCCCTGTCAAGAAGAAGGAAAAACACATTCAAAGTACCCCCGATAAACTTTCAGAATAAAGTACACCTTTTAAACATCATCCCATTAACCACAAAAAAGGAGAAATGGGATAAGGCAGCAGGTTTAAATTGCAATAGATATACAATAGGAAATCTCTTATTCAAAATTTATCTACATTTTCAAATAAAACCATCTGATTTGGGGAGCACATGCAAGCTAGAGTAATTTATCAGTACATGAATCGCTCTTCTCCTTATTACTTCTCATCTGTATATTTCTTTATATATTTATTTAGTTTTCACAAAATGATCCACAAACAGGGTCTTGTTGAATTAAAAAAAAATGGTTCGGTATGGAATACACTTTCATAATACCATGTTGCAAAAGGCATATTACCTGGTAGAAAGTATAGAGGAAGCAGTAACAATAATTATAAATTATACCAATTGCATCCACATTAGTTAAACGTTTGTTTAATTCACTGCACAATGTAACTTAATATCCCAAAATAGAACCATTGTCCATAAAATGAATTCTCCCTAGCAAAAGGCAGCCAGTATCTTCTGAACCTCTAGATGAAAACAAACTGGTCACACAATGTATCCAATTCAGGATGAAATAGTCTCTTTGAGGATTTTTTTTCTCAGAAGTGTCTAATCAAATGAAAAACACAGATTTACATGACATTTTCCTGTGTGCCCCACTCATTTTTCCGTTTCATGGGATCATTATTTCGTGTAAACTGCACTTTCATTTCATTTCCTATTCCCAAATTACAAAGCTTGACTGCTTGAATTAAAGGATAATCTCTCAGCTGTTAGGAACATTGCACTGTAACTAAAATATGAGACTGTCTATGTGTTGTCTATGAAAATCACAAGAAATACAGATGCATGTTCTTCACAAAAAGGGCACCTGCTACAGTTCAGGAAAAACTCTCAGGAAGATGTAGATCATCTTACCATAACGCAGGCTCCAAAAATACTAGGAAAAGTTTCTGAAGTTTTCTGTCTAATCCTTGCATAGAACTTCAAAAGGCTGACATGATGCTGTTGACCACTCAAACCACTCAAGGTAGTAAACTGCAGCCAAGATTGCTACCATATGATAACATAAAATCAAATGAAATTAATTGAGCTATTCAAAGATTAGAAAATTACCCATTACCTGGGCATTATTTAGTGTTCACTAAATTTTCCCCAAAACAAGTGCACCTATTGCATTAAGCCAACTTGATTGCTTCCTAAAATAATGTTTAGGCCCCTCCCCCTTCATATCCCAGCAATTCCCTCAGCCAAAATGGCACCCAGGGCACAGGCAGAGCGCACTTAGGCCTGATCCACACTGCCTATAAAATACAGATTATCTGATTTGAACTGGATTATATGGTAGTATAGACACAAGGTCCTTCCACACAGTTATATTACCCATTTATAATCTTATATTATTTGCTTTGAACTGGATTATCTTGAGTCCACACTGCCATATAATCCACTTCAGTGTGGATTTTATATAGCTGTGTAGAAGGTGCCTCATATAATCCACTTCTAAGCAGATATTGTAAGATTATAAATATTTTATGAAATAATTACTGTGGTATAACAATACAGAACAATATAATCTCTTAAACCAGGGCAGTAAATAAAGAGCAACACTCAGAAAGCAGGGAAATTCGGAATTCCAGAAAGGAAACAATCAGGGCCAGCTAACACTTCCCAACAAAGGATTCCCCCAGGCAGGAAGCAGCCAGGCTTTGAAGCTGCAAGGCCATTAAATGCTTATCAAGGTCCCTAACTGCAGCATTCATACCTGCCACACCGAGACTATTAATGGCTATTCAAACTGGCCAACCAAGGATTCTGCAAGGTAGAAAGCGGACAGGCTTGCAAGCAGCAAGGTTATTCAGTGTTTTTCAACCTGGCCAACCAAGATTTCCCCTAGATGGAAAACCCCTAGGCTTTGAAGCCACGAGGCTACTCCGTACCATTCAACCTGGCCTAGCAAGGATGCCCTATGTAGAAAGCGGCCAGGCTTTTAAGCTGCAAGACTATTCAGTGCAATTCAATCTGGCCAAGTAATGATTCCCCTACAAAGGAAGTAGCCAGGCTTCTTTGATTGAGGGTGCTACTCCAGAAAACGGCCAGGCTTTGAGGCTGCAAGGCTATTCACTGCTATTCCACCTGACCAACAAATGATTTCCAGAAGCCACAGCAACGTGTGGCCGGGCAAAGCTTATGAATCTAAGAATAGATATAACATAGATGGCATGACTTCAGTGAATAAGTATCATCAACACATCCTTCAGTAGACCCAGTGAGTGTGCAACATGAATCCTTTTATAAATTTGGAGAAGACGAAGAGAGCTTTGTGTGACCTTCCAATGCTATAAAAGACTTTCTCTTGGAAGATAAAACTGCAATATAACAATGCACTTGAAAAACATTTGTTTTGATCTTTTTTACTTGGTAACTGTGGCCTTTCATGGACAGGGATAACCTAGCAAGAGTGGTCATCTGATTACTGTAATTCACAGAAAGTAGTCCATATGCATGGGCCCTGAGTCATCTTCAAGAGCAGCCCTACACGAGCTGCTCTTGAAGATGACTCATGGTACATTCACATGGGCCACTTTCTGTGAAGCCGGGTTGGAGTGGCAGTACTCCAGACTGGTCCCAGGGGAGGCTATACTGCTTGCCTCCATCCTTGTGCAGTGGTGGGACCCATTCAGCAGGTCCAAATCTAGTTCAACCTTGTTGGGAGGTTTACCTGTGTTAATTTGTCAGTGCTAGCTGCAGCCTTGAGTTCCAAATGGTTCCTGGCCATCACTGGGCACCTTTTCTGATGTCATTATACATAAACCTACTGAATTTTTGTCATCTTAAACATTTGCCATCAATCTTCTCCAGACCTTTTAATAAAATGCTTTTTTCATTCAGTCTTTTCCAATACACAAATCACTTGGGATAAAAATTGCTGAGAACAGAAGCTATCTAAATTGTTTAAGATACACATTAATTTCAGGATTAGGCTTGTCTGAGAAAGAGTCCTGATTTGTTGACCTGGACTTCTACATATTTTGTTCCCTTTTAAAGGAATACCAATCCACCCACTCATTTAGTAGATTGTGATTTGATTTGATGAAAAATAAGGGTTAGCTATGCCTCCTATGCTAGTAAAGGAATTAACTGATTTGAAGGGCTTTCAGTAGATATATTTTGCAAATCTATAGGAACCTTCTTGGTTATGATCCACATCAAAACAATTATTGTGTCTAGGAAACAAATGTAGGACAGTTTTGAAAAATGAAACAGAAGTGAGACAAGATAGCTATTAAAATGTGTTTCCAGACAGAAAGAATCATATCAAACACAGACCCTAAGGAACCTAGCACTGGACAGGATAGAGGGTAGGCTATTACAATCACATCTTCTAGCTCTCTTGCACACATACACACCCCTACGCACTTTCAATAACACATCACTCTGCTTCACATGAGCAATACTAGAAAAAAACATCTGGTTAAAATAAGCCTTCATTCTGGAACTTTAAATTTGCCTAAAGGCTTTGGATGCCACCCCAAATAAGATATGGGTATTTACAAATAGGAGTGGATCAATATGTGGCCTGTTCACTCTCAAAATTACCTAGTTATATTTTCTATAGAGGCACAAGTTTCATACACATCTAACCTGTTTAGCTTGCAAAGGTACACTACTCCCACACTCTACAAACCAAGCACTGACTAAATATCTGGGCTACATAGGGAATAGGAGAAGGAATGGACCACTCTTAAACAATGCCTAAACTGGCTGAAAACAACTCTTTCAGACTGAATGCAGGCACAAAGTGTGTTCTGGGACCAGGATTGTACTGACAGTTGCAAACACTAAATGAAAGCAACCAGTTTTGCACATGGATCTCATCCTAATAGGCTGCAGGCCTGGATATATGCAGGGAAATAACCCTTGTTTTATCTGGCCAATGATCCAAAGTAATCATATGGATTCTTTACTCCACTCTTGTTGTTAATATGGCATGGGATAGTGATGAATAAAGATGATTTGTTGGTTGCTGGCTCTTTAGGTCTGTGGGTAGAAGGTACTCCCAATTCCCAATGCCGCTTACAGACATACTGGGAACGTCCTGATATATTAGACTGTTCAATACAATTGGACTTATAAGATCTGGGTTCAAATCCCCACTCCGCCACAAAAAATATTCAGTGGCCTGGATCTAATCCTTGCGTTTTTGCATAATTCCTCCTCTTAATTCTCCCTCTTCTCAGGCTAAGATAAAGCAAAATTATGATTGCTGACTTATATGAGAAAGGCCAAGGTGTAGACGTAATAGATACACAATTCTGTGACTTTGAACTCTGCTTCTAATAGCTATTCCAGAGAAATTACATCCACCGCATTTATGAGCTACAGTAAGCAGAATGAAAAAGTGACACTGCTTACTATCTAAACAAAAAGGACAGTACAAAGAAGGAGGAGGAGGAAGAGGGGAGTTACTAAAAATAAAACACTAGCAAATATAAGAATGGAAAGCATACTACTCTAAAAATCTCTGAAAATGCTTTGGATTTTTAAGTAAATGAGTCTAAAACGGGAATGAAGTAGCTGGACAGATAAGACGCATATGTACAGTTATAAAAAACAGGATGAAGCCCAGCAGAAGAATGTTAATAAACCATCTTCTTGAAAGGGTGTGTATATAGGCTGAGAGTTCTCTTTATAAATGGTAGATCAATATCAGAAGGACAACTAGCAGTAAAATTGGAGGAATCTGCCCCTAGTTGGTTGAAATTTCAATACCCGATATTTGCCTTTAGGTTATATAGGCGCACAATTCCAAATTGCTCCCGTAGAAGCATCAAGACATAGTGCTTCAATACTTCTAACAGAATTAAGGGATTGTCATTTGAGATTTATAAAAGAATAATTGAAATTACATACCAGTCCAATAACACATCAAAAGTTGCACAGGAAACTGAACTTGGGCATACAGATCTCCCAAAATAAACAGGGATATGATTTTGAGATCTATAAATTAGAGATCCATAATAACTTGCTGTGAGCAACGGTAGAGGTTACTATTAAAAGGACATATCATTATGGGCTACACAAAACTACTAACACTTTATCAGTTAGATGTTGAAGAGGCTGTAATAATATCAGTGCATTAGAATTAAAGTGGGTTGGATGACTTAAAAATTCAATTTTGACTGGATTAACAAAATAGCTAATCAAAATTCACAGACAACTCAGGAGCATATTGACTTTTATGAAGGTAAAGAGTCTTGCTATTAAAGATATAAATGGTCACTTATTTCATTTTCATGCAGGAAAATGAAACTTTCCAAATGTTTTATCCCAGTGACTGAGATTATAACTCTTTTTTGTACATTCTTCAATAATTTTTCACAATTCAAGACTTTTGTCAAATGTTGCTAGTTTTCTTACTCAAAATTCAAAAACAATGTCTTGTGTGAAAACAAAAATGGTGAAGGTGGGGAGAATAGTCTTTTTGCTCTCAGACTAGAATTGGAGAAATCTCATGATGGCAGTGTTTTCAAGGATGAGAATGTTGATCATTATTATTTACATCCCTACTATCACCCAAAATAGACAAGGTTCATGTATGAGCACATCCAATCTGATGGCATTTATTATTCTAGTCAAAGCACCAAATCTGTTCCTATTAGCTAAATGCCAGGAAGCTAGTTTGCAAAGCCTTTGCACATATTTAATACCAGAAACTAATAGAGTAAAGACTCTTTACTTACACAATCTAGCTGAGTGCTTTGAGAAAGCACAAGTGAGGCATTACTAAAACAATGTTTTCCAGAAAGACATATAACTAAATATGTTGCAACAAAAACAACACAAGTTATATGGAGCCTTATTAAAGACTAGTAATTTATTATGGCGTAAGCTTTCCTGGATTACAGTTCGTAAGTCTCTTTGTTGTTTTTAAAATCATATTGGCATCCTTTGCAGAGCTAAGATTATGGATGTTGCATTTCTTCTTCTTCCTCACCTCCTCCATAGCAAATTTCTCAAACTCAGTAATATTTTAGGTGTTTTGCTCTTTGTTTTGTTCTCAGGGAAAAAACAAAATTGTTCAAAGATTCATAAAAGGGACAAGGAAGACATCCACATTGTACTTTGATTCTAAGCACATTTTTTGAAGAAAAATACAAATACTTTTGGAAGGAAATCCTAATGCTTACATATGAACATTAACAGGAGGCCAACAGCTTGGAGACACTGAAAAAAGAAAATATGAAGCTGTCTGATCCCATATCAAATTATGGGTCCATTCTAGTCCAATATGTCATCTTTGATTCCATTTATCGTATCAGAAGTGAAACTGAGGGTGCAGTTGTAATGTATTTAAAAACACAAACAAAGTTAAAAACTTGGCATTATACTAAATGTCCTTTGACCAGTAACTGGCCACTTGGAGGGCCTCTGGTGTTGCTACAAGAAGGTCCTACATTGTGCATGTGGCACGGCTCAGACTGCATTGTAATAGGTAATCTGTGGTTTGCTCTTCACACTCACATGTCGTGGTCTCCACTCTGTAGCCCCATTTAAATCTTTGATTTAAATCAGTTTTCAATGCCACCAAAAACCTTTTCTCAAATAAAAATAACAGGGACTGGACTCAGCCCCTTCTGCATCAAGATGAGGCCCTTTCTAGAAATACGCACAGTGACATTAGTAGTTCATAGCAAATATTGCTTGCAAATGAGTCAATGGTTTTACAATAACTTCCTGTCCTATAGTAGTTTTTTTGAAAAAAGGAATCAGAGAAGTATAATATAACCAGGTAGGATAGAAAAGGCAAGACAAAGGGTAATCTCAGAGGACATTAGGACCCTGGCTTACTGGGATTCAAATGAGGCTTAGTACACACTGCATAATTATCAAAAATTTAAGGAAGTTCTTTTTGAGATCTCAGATTTCAGAAACCAGCAGCCACTACAGCTCTTGGGAATGCCAACTATGGGTTCTGAGTGGAAAGGGACACTGCAGTCCAAAACAAGCTTTACTAATTATTCCACAGTAAAACGTCCTGCTGTACAAACTATAAACCTTAAACCAGTGGTTCTCAACCTGTGGGTCCCCAGGTGTTTTGGCCTACAACTCCCAGAAATCCCAGCCAGTTTACCAGATGTTAGAAAAAAACCCATGCTAAATAAATTCTACCAGGAATGAGAAACTCCACCTACAGCACCTATGTATGAAGCCAGCCACCTCCCTAAAGTCCCACTCACTTAATGAAATAGATGGATTCCTGCAGATTATTCAATAGAAAAACTGATATGAGAGGCAGGAGTAGCATAGAAAGGCAGCTACAGTTCCACCTTTCTAACCCCAGGTTTCACCTACCCACATCTAACAAAATATGTCATCTCTAGAAATTTTCTAGGTAACTTCTAGTGGAAGTAATTAATTTCAATACAGCTTGTTGTTATCTGTGGTATCCTGTTTCCATCATAAGTAGTGCCCCATTACAAAAAATCAGTTCAACATGTTCCAACAAACTTTTTAAGATTCAAAATGAACATTATACATAAGTTAAACATAAATAATTTCACTAGTCTCCAGGCAGGAATAAAAGATTTTGTAAACATCTTTTTTATCAAGCGATTTGCCTATATAGATAGAAGAGCAATTGAGTGTCAACATCATTCTTCATTCACGTTCCCTATGTGGGTAAAGTGAGAGAAAAGCAAAAGAGAGTGTATACTTAGTGTTTCAAAGTGCCAAGTGTTAAGTCCTCAAAGCTGAGAGCAACACTGCTTCACTCCTTCCTTGTATTCCTACATGAAGAAAGAGGAAAGAAACTAACCACACTGAAGTGCTGGGTGAAACTAATCAAGATGACATTTCACTCAGGGATTTCATGGTATCAGGGGTGGGGCTACTTCTTAGATAGGGAGAGGACTGACTTGCTGGTCCTCCCCATCACTCTTTATTAAGACACTGAATTGGAAACCTTGCCTTGTCTTTCCGAACACAAGTTAGAATTATAGTCCATGGTACGTCATTGGTTTATATATCTGTCTATCTGGGGAGGAGAAGAGTCCCAGGCTGAAATTAAAGGGCATCATGTACCCTAACCCATTGTGACAATCAAACTGAAACAAAGGCAGAATGAAAGAAACAAACCATTAGGCAAAATAGTTCCCTCTTACATTATGCATCTCACACTCACAAAATGAGATTTAATTATTTTTAAATACCACTTTGAAAAGAAGGCAGATAGCATATGATATTTTATGTAAACACCCAAAATGTATTCCAAGAAAGCTGCTGGAGATGATATGCTGCCAGGATGATTTGGAAAACCAGAAAAATCAGGTTAATGTAACCTTGCACTAAAGCACATGAGGGTGAGGAGTCATTACTCTCCTAATTTATTACAATTTCACCATGAAATCAAGCATTGAAAGCCAATAAAGACTTGCTAGAATTGCAGGAGTTTATTTTACATAAGAAGGAAGGAAGGAAGGACGGAAGGAAGGATGGATTTCTTCCTTTCTCAAAGGCTTCATCTACACTAAGTTAATACTCATTAGTACTCCACTGTGGAGTTGTCTCAGATATGTCATGGGATCTCCCCAACGCCATTCTGCTGTCCACAAAGTTAGCCAGGCAGACATTGCATCAGCATTGCAGTTTTTGGAAAGTGGCATTCATAACCTTTTGGCAAAACATCTTTTGGAGATGACAACTTTTAGAAAAGCATAACCTTTCAGAGACGACCCAAAAACCCTTTACAGTAGAATCTTCTCTTGTGGCATACAATCATATACAATTATGCTAGACAATGGTTTCAGTTGTTAGACTGAATAACCTGTTATCTCTGATCTGTTAGGACAACAGAGATTTTGCCAGTGCATAAAAAACAGCAGTGCTTCAGAAGTGTTTTTTAGTGCCCAAAAATATATACTCTCCCATAAAAAACTTGTTTTATATAATGCACTCAAGAGACAAAAATGAAGTAGACTTTGATTTAAAAAAATAGCATATTTGGTTTACTCAAAACCTTCATGTCTTCAGCATACACAGGTACAAAACTTATCAGTTGAATTTCAGATATGTTTGAGATAATTCTCTTTGCCATCCAGCCAAGACATCTCTTACAACAAAAAAGCAAGCAAGTATATGATCTGAGGTCTGAAGTAGTGTATACACTGCAATAGTCTGTCTGCGGTGTGCTGTAGTGATCATGTGGTCTGCAGCCCCTTTTAATAACTTCTCAGGAACCATAGAGTAAAGGAAGCTGCATACCAGAACATACATACAAACAGTAAGCAACAGGATCAAAGATAATCAGATTACTAGAGAAGGCCTGAAGAAGGTTGTCGATTCCAACAGGGGTCTGCCAATAATAATAATAATAATAATAATAATAATAATAATAATAATAATAATAATAATAAATAACAACAACAACCACCACCACCACCTCCACCACCACCTTGGAAATAACAACAGAAATGATCACTGAAAGAGTGAAGAAAGTCAAGAACTGGACATCACCTGGCAATGATCAACTGCACGGACTTTGGCTTAAATATCGGAGTAGCCTGCACTCAAAAATGGCCGAACAATTCAATGAGATGCTGCAAACTGGAAACATCAGCAAATGGATAACAACTGGGAAGACATATTTGATACAGAAAGATCCAGCAAAAGGGACTATACCAGGAAACTACAGGCCAATAACATGTCTGCCTACAATGTTCAAACTGCTGACAGGCATAATAGCTGATCAAACCCAGGATTACTTGAAGGAAAATAACATCTTGCCAGTAGAACAAAAAGGCAATAAAAGAAGAAGTAGGGGCACGAAAGATCAGCTTCTGATTGACAAAATGACACTGGAGAATAAAAAGCCGCAAAACAAGCCTCTATACAACTTGGATTGATTACAAAAAAGCATTTGACTCACTTCCACATTGCTGGATTATCAAATGTCTAGATGTCATCGGGGTTTGTGGAAATATTAGAAAGTTCACCAAAAATGCAATGAAACAATGGAAAACTGAGTTGTTCGTGGGCAACGAAAGCTATGGAACTGTTAATATCAAGAGAGGAATTTTCCAGGGTGACTCACTGTCACCACTGCTGTTCATCATTGCAATTGTCCCTCTGTCAGTAATTCTACAGAAAACAAACCTGGGCTACCAAACAGCAAGAAATTCACCAAAAATGTCCCACTTGCTATACATGGATGATCTAAAGCTTTACGGAAAATCAGAAACAGAAATAATAATGAAAACTTCATTTATACCCCACCACCATCTCCCAGAGGGACCCGAGGCAGCTTGCAAAGTATTCAAAGGTGCAACATACAAAGTACAAAAATTTGCAGAAACAATAAAATAAAACAATAACAGCTAACATAAATATCTCACTTCATAAACCCTCTTAGTTGAAATCAATAAAATACAGCAAGCTACAGATATAAAACAACATCTCGTAATGTAAAATGCTTGGTGACATCTATGGGTCCTCATATATTGATTAAAGGCATCTAAATATGGTCAAAGGCTTGTCGAAACAACTATGTTTTCAGTTGTGTGCAGAAGGCTTGCAGAGTGGGGGCCGTACCAATCTACCACTGTTTTACCAGTCAAACGCCACTCCCTGGCAGAGCCTTGCTGGCTTCTGGTCAGCTCATAACAGGGCACCAAGAAATATCATCAGTAGAAGTGACATTACCAGCAACTCTCTGCCACAGAGCTGCTTCTGGCCAGGAAGACAATGGTGGGTCTTTTTGATGTGTGGACAATGAATCCAGTATGATCCAGCTGTCCACACCTCAGAAATAGTGGGGGTCACTATGTAGTTTCCTGTAAGGTCTAGACTAAGCTGTGGTTCTTCTGATTCCAGATTAATGGCTAGAAGAAGCACTTCTGCACACATGTCATGAGGACTACTTGCAGAAGATATAAGTACATTTTATTTGCCAGCATAAACATGAGGAAGGTCTTCAGATGAGATAACTACATCCAATTAGGCTACAGAAAATATTCTAACTCTTAAATAAATTATTTCCCTACTTAAACCAAGTACCAATAACAAAGCAATTTCTTCCAGCTGGACCCTGCCATTTGGCAGTGCAGCTTCTAGCCTTCTTGATTTCTTTTATACTTGGAGTCTTGGTTCTCTCCCAGTCTCTGCCCTGGCTTCTTTCCTGTGATTTTTATCTCTTGAATTGCTTTCCTGCTTGCCCTCTTCACTTAGATACAATTCCAGTTCTCATTTTCTACTTTTCAACTGATCGCAAGGAGAGTAAATTTCTGCTGTTTCTGGTTCCCATGGTGTGGAGAGTTCTTCCTTCTTGGTTTCCTGGGATATCATCTACTGGTACTTGAATCCATCCTCTAAACTCCAGGTAGCCAGGATCTAAATAAAAAGCATGGGTTTTTTCCCCTACTAGCACAAAATGGCCAATAACAAGCAATCACTTCCCTTCAGGCTATTGATGACTAACCATGAACTAATTAGCCAGACAAATAGATTTGGTTTTAAACACAGGGCATTTTATCTGACCTAGAAGACTATTTTATTCTGTAGTATCTGAGTGCAGCAAGTAAAGGGAAGGAAACCTGATGTGGGTCTGGCTAAGGGCAAGGGGTCTTTCTGGACCACCTCCTCAGCCTCCCTTGGGAAAACCTCCTGGCCATGAGGGGCAATCCTATGCTGTAAGGTTCTCAACCCAGCCTGCTTTTTTCTGGGAAGCAAACCTAGAGTCTGCCCCCTCAAACTTCTGGACTTTATAAAAGCCATACATCCAGGCTTGGTTATGGTTTGTAGGTTGTGATAGAAGATAGAATATTAAACATAACTACAGAACAACAACTTGCATACATGGCTGCATATAAGTAATAAGTGACAGAATAAAGACAGTGGTTCTTATAAAAAATGAAATGAATTCAGAAAATGCTATGCTCTTCAATTCAAAGACATAGCTATGGTAGTCTAGAATATCAGTATGCAAAGGGATCTTGTAGCATTTTAGAGACTGAGAGAGTAAAATGCTACAAGATCCTCTTGCATACTGACATCTAGAATAGAGCAGCGATGTCTTTAACTGAAGACAACAGGATTTTAAAAAATAATTACTTCAATCTTAATAATAACTGCTATTTTTATTTGGTTGCTGTATTCAAATATTTTTTCTGTGCATCTATACACACAGAGAGAAATTATTCAGGGGGTAAACTGCTCACCTTGTCCTGTTCTTGCAAAATACACTCCTCTAGATTAAACTGAAGTGGCAAGCATGATACGAAAGATTTCTATTCAGTAGATAAAATGTGCATACCCACAGCAGTTTATTGGCTAAAATAAAGTTTCACTGCCTCCTCTTGCATGTCGGCTCATACACAAGTAAAGCTGAATGAAATCAAAATTAAATTAATATCCCATAAAGGAAAATATGTGGGAGAAAATTAAAATTCCAGCATTTGAGACCAAAATGATACTTTCAACAATGCAGTCAAACCTTCTATCTCCATAATTTTATCATGGAATTGGTATTTGTAATTAAGCAAGAATCTTTGCAGAAATTGAGAAAGAGGGAGAAAGTAGAATATTTTAATAACACTTTACAAATATGGATCAGAGAATTCACAATTGGGTTACAACCAGATGGCATAGGTATTATGTCTACCAATAAAAAGACCCTACAAAAGATATGTGGAAGAAAGAAAGATGTCTTCAAGTCACCTATCAATTTATGATAATCCCATCAATTTCATAGGGTGTTCTTATGCCTACAGCACCTAAAATTTATTAGCAGTGTTCTATCCAATCACAAATCAAGCCTGACCCTGCTTAGATTTTGTTATCAGACAAGATCTCACAATGTTAGAATATTTAGGCTGATATCAAAATATACCACTGCAGAACAAACCCAATTGTTCACATAAATTTGCTTTACAAAAACGCATCAAAAGGCACTGGGGAGAACACAGAAAAAATGAATTCTGGCACACAAATCAATCCTGTGCTGGATTCAATCCAGCCCCTTCCAGTGACAAAATCTAATCCAGCAAATGAAGGATTATTGAAGTTAAAGGAGACAGATGGTCATGTAAAGACATGGGTGTATTACTGCTTGGCTGCTGCTAGTATTTCTGAGGTTACGGTCAGGATTTTAAAGGGCTCCTCCAGTTTTAAGCTCTTGCTCATCAAAGATGTAGAAAAGGTCTAAAGCAATTCTTCTTGTTCAATGAGAATGAAGATTAGGACTGGCCACAAAGGGTGTCCAGAAAATGCTTGACAGATGGGAATTTTATAGTGAGGATCAGAATACTGTATTATCAAAATAGAATGTGTCCCTAAGGGACATCTTTCTCACAGGCATAGGTAGAATGGGGAGCTTTAGGGTAACTTAGTCCAGTCTATTAATGTCCTGGGATCAGTATTTCCTCCCCCCCCACTCCAAATTCCAATATCCCTCCAATGTTAGATATTTTAAATTCCCCTGAATAGGGCTATGCTATGGACAATTAAAACATGTTACATCTTCTTTGTCACATCATGGTTGTCCAAGAAAAGGCATGGGGAATGTTTATTGTAAAAACAGTGGTATAAGTAAAGGTTTTCCCCTGACATTAAGTCTACTCATGTCCGATTCTGGGGGTTGGTGCTCATCTCCATTTCTAAACCGAAGATCCGGCATTGTTCATAGATGCCACGAAGGTCACGTGGCTGACATTACTGCATGGAGTGCTGTTACCTTCCCACAGAAGCGGTACCTATTGATCTACCCACATTTGCATGTTTTTGAACTGCTAGGTTGGCAGAAGCTGGAGCTAACAGCGGGAGCCTACCCTGCTCCCTGGATTCAAACCACCGACCTTTCGGTCAGCAAGTTCAGCAGTTCAACAGTTTAACCCACTGCACCACCGGGAAATATACCCACAGTGGTATACCCATGGCAAAAATCAAGACTTCATTTAAAAAAATATTTGTATGAAAGAACGCAGCAAATGTC
Source organism: Anolis carolinensis (assembly GCF_035594765.1). Taxonomy (NCBI): domain Eukaryota; kingdom Metazoa; phylum Chordata; class Lepidosauria; order Squamata; family Anolidae; genus Anolis; species Anolis carolinensis. The sequence continues at coordinate 36,775,310 of NC_085843.1, read as the reverse complement.
TTAACTGTAGGAACACTGTCTACAACACTTCAAGTGACAATGTCATACCATGACCTAAATTGTAGAGCTGCTTTAGCGTAGGAAAAGTGTGGCTCTTGTGTCTTATTTTTGCTGCCCAACAATTCCCCCAGCAGTTCTCCAAAGCCCACCATCCCTACAAAATAAATTAGAACATGTTAGTGTATTATTCAATAAATTTTCATCTAAATACGAGAAGAAAGCCCACAAATACACAAAAATACACAAAATACCACCATCCTCTCAAGAACCCTCAGCACCATCCCAAATTCATCAATTGTAAAATAGCAACAGGAAATAAGAGAAAAAGAGAATGGAAAACCATACAGGACGAAGAAGGGCATCTAGGATCAGGTGTAATAAGTTCTTCATTTTTGCCTTAAAGCAACTATAGAGAACTTCAGTTGTAAGGAGCATGAAACTACTTCTGCAATTTAAATCACTTGTCTTGGGGCTACTGCCTTTAAACAGCAATTGCTATTAAAGGCCACTTTAAATATAAAATACCAAAATCATAATAATCCACCCCATAGTATTTTCAGTTTCTACATCTGGGCATGAAAATGGGACAGTGAAGAAAGCTGACAGGAGGAAGAGCAACTCATTTGAAACATGGTGCTGGAAGAGGTCTTTGTCAATACCATGGACCTCCAAAATCAATAAAATAGTAGTCTGAATTGGTTCGAAACAATTGGATTAAGAGGTATGTCAGATATATGTTTGAGAAACATGGGAAGATGGGAACTTTGGTTTATGAACATTCCAACACGTTGTCAGATATGTGTTGTCGAAGGCTTTCATGGCCAGACTCACTTGGTTGCTGTCAGTTTTCCAGGCTGTATGGCCATGTTCCAAAAGCATTCTCTCCTGACATTTCACCCACATCTATGGCAGGGATTCTCAGCGGTTGTAAGGTATGTTGGAAATTAGGTAAGTGAGATTTCTATATGTGTGGAATATCTGGGGGGAAGGGGGAGAAAGAACTCTTGTCTGTTTGAGGCAGGTGTGAATGTTGTAATTGTCCACCTTAATTAGCAGTGAAAAGCCTTGCAGCTTCAAAGCCTGGCTGCTTCTCAGAATTTAGTGCCAGATAGTTTTATGTCACTCAACATTGGCATGTCACACAGTAGTTTGTACACAGCAGAGCTGTGATCACATGTGATCTCGCATCAGGTGTAACAATGACTGTAATTTAAGGATGGATAAGCATAAGTGATTTTGTGATATATGCAACAACTGTGATATGGTACAAAATGAATACTACTATAATTTGTTGCTTACATTCATAAGTGTAGGAGATACTAGGTTTCACTTAAGAGGTCCGATAAAATAGATAATAAGTTGCTGTTGTTTTCAATTCAAGCTCACAGCCTTATCTTTCCTCAGAACCACAAGGGCTCTGTGGACCCCTGTTATAAAGTGACCCTAAGTTGCAGCTGACTTCATAGTATATAACAACAAAAAGCCTACTACCCTGTTTCCCCTAAAATAAGACATCCCCAGAAAATAAGACCTAGTAGAGGTTTTGCTGAATTGCTAAATATAAGGCCTCCCCCGAAAGTATGACCTAGCGAAGTTTTTGTTTGAAAGCATGCCCAACGAACAGAACACCAGAGCATGTAGGATCGGTAAATGTATGTACCATAGAGTGTTGTACATGGAAATATTGGTAGTAACAAGAAATTATTGATATGATTCACAGTTTGTCTGGTTATGCTGGTTTGTGATGACAACTACTGTACATACTGTTCATACTGTTTTTTTGTTCAACAATAAATGTGAATTCTTCTTCAAGGAAAAATAAGACATCCCCTGAAAATAAGACCTAGCACATCTTTGGGAGCAAAAATTAATATAAGACATTGTCTTATTTTCGGGGAAACACGGTATTAGCCTCTAGTGGAAAATTTACAGGGACCCACTCAGTTGTCAAAGGCTTTCTTAAAGTATGATATCCAGAACAAAACACCACACTCCGACTTAGTAACTGCTCCCCTCCACCATGTCACAAAAGGAAAATTAACAGGACATAATCATCAATTATTTGAGATGAAAATTCAGGTTATACAGAGTAAAGTAATGTGGTCAAGGTCATTACAGAGTAAAAACCAATCCACATAACCTATGGCCATATAGTGAATGGAAAGTTCTAGGCCAGTGGTTCTCAACCTGTGGGTGCATAGATGTTTTTGGTCTTCAACTCCCAGAATCCTAACAGCTGATAAACTGGCTGGGATTTCTGGGTCAAAAACATCTGGGGACCTCAGGTTGAGAACCACTGTTCTAGGCAAAATATGTACCTATTTTGTGGATTGTACATGTATGCAGAAAAAGAGTTGTCTGATTGCCCATCTGTGCCCAGACAGATGGCTATTGAGTTGTGCATTGGAACCTCACTCAGAGAAAGGAGTGATTGTGATGTATTCTTGCTGTTAACTGCTGTCAAGTCAATTCTGAATTATGATGACCCTAAGTACAAGAGTGGAGCCTCCGGTGGTGCAGTGTGTTAAAGCGCTGAGCTGCTGAACTTGCAGACTGAAAGGTCCCAGGTTCAAATCCAGGGATCGGAGTGAGCACCCGCTGTCAGCTCCAGCTTCTGCCAACCTAGCAATTCGAAAACATGCAAATGTAAGTAGATTAATAGGTATCACTCCAGCGTTCCATGCAGTCATGCCGGCCACATGACCTTGGAGGTGTCTATGGACAATGCCGGCTTTTCAGCTTAGAAATGGAGATGAGCACCAACCCCGAGTCGGACACGACTGGACTTAACGTCAGGGGAAACCTTTACCTTTACCTTTACCTTTAAGTACAAGAGTAGTTTAAGTGACTGTATCATCAATAGCCTGTTCAGGTCTTGCAGACTCAAGGTCATGGATTCTTTTTGCAACATAAATAGGCAATACAACAAAGAGAGAATATGCAATCTTGCCATACCTAGAAAGCATTAGTATGTCCTGCCATGTACATGGCTATTGTATTACAAAAGGGGAGAAAGAGTTAAATAATGTGAAACAATATACATAAAGATCACAAATAGCACAAGGAACGGAATTAAACATAAAAGAATCTGATCATATTTGCTTATAAAGGGCAAAGTCAATACACACACATATTTTGAAAGTATAAACAAAAACAATGCACAAATTATATCCCAACTCCAAAAGCACTGACTGCATCAAGACTATATGGCAAAAAGAACCTAGAAGATTTATCCAGGTATCAGCCAACAATCTGTCAGCTGTGTTTACCAAGCTCACCTGTTTAAAATGGGGATAACAATGTTAGCCAAATCTGAATGTACACTCTACAACTTTAGTAACTTATTTTCCTTTAAAAAGCTTTAAAAACCACATGATCTGCACTGACCAAAGCTTTGCCAAAAAGACAGAGGTTTAAGCATCTGTCATTTGCATCCTATGAATATGCCAAAGGCAGAATTTATAAAAAGCCACATTGTTGTGCATCATTATTCTTTCTTTAGAAATTGTGGAGTAATTACACAATTATTCTGATTATTCACAAGGGCAGTGGGTGGAAACAATGCATCATGCTGTCTAGTTCCTGTCCTATCAGGAAACAAATACCAACTCCGGGTTTCTGAAGGGCCTTTTGTTGTGTAGATGCCTTGCCAAACTGGAAATAAACAAAGATCAAAGGAAGAAGATGGTAGGATTTCTATAGCCATATAAGCAGCTTCTTTGACCCACAATGGATATCAGTTCATGCAGTGTAATACTGTATATGAGGAAGGGGGTCATATTCACCATCATGGTTTGCTCAAACAAGGAGAACCAGCAAAGAGACTGATTATTGTTCCAGTGATAGATGCTAATCCACAATCCTGTCAATTTCCTAACAGCAAGCATCTTTCTGCATTACCCACTGAGACCTGAACAGGAGCCAAAGACATTACTCATGCCAGTTCATTTTTAAGGAACAGTTTCTGGAAAGGAATTCAACTGGGATACACATACAAATCTTTGGCTTTGGATTTCAATGGTTCAGTGTCCTTGTTGTCCTATTTTATTCAGTTTTACACTTGTTTAATACCACTCGCCATCAGTTTCTCTAAAATGCAAAATGGGAGATTTAAACTAAATAGCATACGCCGTATACAGCATGGACTGCTTGACAGGAGTTGATCTATGACCAACTCTGAAGCTCAGAAGGTATCCTTGAGGTAATGGTTGGCTCAATCTAACTTACTTTACAGGATTGCTTGAGAAATAAAATTCACACAATCTGAAGCTTTGTATTAAATAAACATATGCCTTTAACAGAAAGTGTGAGGAATTACATCATAAGAAAAATTAAAATATTTTGAGAAGTTTAAACTCAAAAGAATCTCTCTGATTAATTGGTAATAGGTTGAATATTAATTATCATAGGAATACATATGAATAAATAGACACATTCTTAGATGAGGCTTTCTCCTTATCTAAGAATGATTACATTCCTTGCTGTAACCTGTACATGCAATACTTGTATTTTATTCTTCAGTGGATTTATGCAAATTTAACCAATCAAACCTCATACAATTCATCCCTGGGTGACTGTTCTAATTCTCACAATCTGATCATTTAACATGAACTAAAAAAACTTTTGCTACAAGTTTCAATCTCCAAAGGCTTTTCAAAACGTCTTCTATATAAACTAATGTGGCTGGCATAATTATGATCTAGAGATGTAAATCTTTTCAAATTTTGTTCTGATTTTTCTTTCCCCCGAAAGCTCTCAAAACATAGTTGATATTTATACTTCAAAAACTATTTAAATTCATATTATAATTTGAAATTTATTTGCAGTGTAAGATTTATTCTAGAAGAAAATCCAAACATTTGTTTTGCACAGATATTGGGTTCTGCACAGAAAACTTTTCTGTGCAGAAAATAGCATTTCTGTGAAAAATATTTTCTGAGAAGAAAACTTTCTGAGAAAAAACTTTTTCAGAAACTTTCTCAAAAAAGGAAAAATGTGGATTATTTTGCACTGAAAATGTTCCAAACTGCAAAATCCTCATCCATCTATGATTTCCCAAACTCAGCAACTATTCCCCAACCCATGAATTATTTGTGAATATTCTATCATGATCACATCATCATTTTTTTAAAAAGACAATTTGATTTTTGTTTTGCCTAATTGTCTTTTTAGAAATTCCACATAATTGCAGGAAATCTCAGAATATTATTGATTGTTATTGAAATGAGAACAAAAAGAAAGCTGCATCCAGATTGATAAAACCAGAATGACAAGAAGATGTAGCAAATGGTAACTATGGTAACCATCGGCTAATGTAGTAATCCTATATTCCACCAAACTAGATAGAATTTAGTTCTGAAAATGCACACAAACCATTCATATTGTAAAAGTCAGAAAAAAGTTATCCAACTTTTAAGTTTCATCAAACTCTTCATCAGGCTGGATTCCAAGAAAAAATGGATGAATAACTAAGAGGTACTTGATAAAGAGAAACATAATTTTCCAGTACAAGGTAAACCAATCTAATTTGGCTCCTATTGATAAGCTTTGTCTGCTCCCATTGATAAGCTTTGTCTGCTCCAATTGACAAGCTTTGTCTGCTATGGCAGCACAAGGTCTCCCTGAGATGATTATTACACTCTGTTTGATTGCTTTCTTTTACAGGTTGAGTATCCATTATCTGAAATGCTTGAGATTAAATGTATTTTAGATTTTTTTTTTGATTTTGGAAAATTTGCATATACATTATGTTAGGAGTGACTTGAGAAACTGCAAGTCACTTCTGGTGAGAGAGAATTGCCTGTTGCAAGGACATTGCCCAGGGGCCACCCGGATGTTTGATGTTTTTTACCATCCCAAGGAAGGCTTTTCTCATGTCCTCGTATGGGGAGCTAGAGCTGACGGATGGGAGCTCACCCTATTCTGCAAATTTGAACCGCTGACCTTTCGGTCAGCAGTCTATTTTAAGATGGTAGTTGAAGAGCCATTTAGAAATTACTAAAATTAATCCATATATTCCAAGTTCCAAGGGCAAAAAAGTACACCGATATTGGGGGGAGGGGTGAAGAGAAAAAATACAGTAAAATTAATTTTCAGCATTAGTAACTGAACTGTCAATTTCTATGTATGGTTGTAGAGGCAGACAGTTCAGAAAGTGGTTAGGATGAAGATAAAATTTGAAACGTGCTGCTTAAAAAGCAGATACTTTGAACTGCTAAAAAAATTACTGTGAATGGGAATTAAAGTAAATCTAGCCTGAACACGCTTTAGAAGTCAAGATGATTAGACTATGACAGTCATACTTTGGACAAATTATGAGAAGATACAACTCTTTAGATCAGTGGCTCTCAACCTGGGGTCCCCAGATGTTTTTGGCCTACAACTCCCAGAAATCCCAGCCAGTTTACCAGCTGTTAGGATTTCTGGGAGGTGAAGACCAAAAGCATCTGGGGACCCCTGGTAGAGAACCACTGCCTTAGATAAACAACAGTATTTGGTAAGGTTTTTTTGTCTTTAATTCTTCTTTCTTTCTTATAAAGTATTTAAAATGTGAATAACATCTACCATTGGGAGTTTTCAGAAAGGAAAACAGTCATCACCAGTTTGCCACAGATTTCTTTAGTAAAATTTAGGCATTTTGAAAGGACTCTAGGGGACATCACTGTATGCCTGCCATATTGCAAAAATGGCTTCTTTACCCAACAGTACAGGAATAATCTGACCTCTGGGACAAAGTACAAGGTTTGACAGTCATTAAATGACCAACCAGAGCATGTCAAGCAGTGGGAGCAGCAGCCAACAAGCTCAGCATCAGTTCCTGATCCAATATTAGCATACAGAGTCTATCAGAGCTTGCTGTTTGCTGCAGTGTCCTTTCTTTCTTATTTTTCAAAAACTTTGATAGTTAGGGGCAGCTAGCCAGTATGTACATGGCTGCAGATGCTCATTTTACTATTTTTACTTTAAAATACATTATCCTTTTCTATAATGAAATTGTACTTATTTCAAAGGCAATGTATTGAGCATCACAGCAGAAGATGTACACTCCATTTTAGCATTATAATCATGATGATACCATGATTTAAGGGATTTTAAATGAGGAACTGAACTGCTCAATGTACTCATGGTCAGTAAACAGTGCTGTTTGTTTGATCGCTGCAACATATCAGTTGTAAAGCATGGAATTATGAAAGAGGGGGAAATAAATGTTAGCTATGAGCTGAAGCAATAACCATAAGCATCTCAACCAAGAGATAGCCATGCTTTGCACTGGCTGTTTTTTAGTTCCTCTGGAGGTTCGAGATTCATTTCATGCCATCATAACTAATGCCACGTCATTCCCACTCACCATTTTTGGCTGTTTTTTTTTTAAAAGAAAATCAAGAGACTTCATGATATTTCATAATGGATAACCCCCAAAGCCCAAATAAATTTTATTTGACAAATAAAATTCTATGAAGCATTTAGACATCCCAAAGCACATCATCCCCAAGAATCACGTGATTCCAACCCTAATTTCAATGTGGTCATCTTGTAAAACTGCAAGTCCAGATTTAAAAATGCCAACATGCTTTATATCCCTTGACTTTAAAAAAAAAAGTACAGCATGCCTTTACATCACATGCTTTAAAAAAATATACAGCATGTGATACAGTTATGTGAAATTTCATAGTGTCGTAGTGCATACACCTGACAGAGTGGGCTGCAGTCCACAAAAACTTAAGAAAAATTAAACAGGAAAAATAGGTTACTACTAGAGAACATTTAGATGAAGCTCATAAATATAGCTATGCTACCACAGCAACTTGATGGGGAGAGACAGATTTCTCAAACAAAAATGCGTCTTTTAAGATTTCACTTTAAAATGTCTTTTTGAAACCACGGGATGAATGATCCACTCATGTGACTTGGCAGCCCTGCAAAACTTCTTACTGGAGGGAATTCCTCCTAGCCTCATGCAAGCTGCTCTAATTGGACAAGGAGTGAAGCAATTTGCAGACAGCAGATGGGTTGTGCTTAAATCTGATTGAGAGGAGACTATTTGCTTTAACCCTACTAGATTTGAGACTTATTCCTGGCAGTAAGGAGGACACTAATAAGGGTTACGAAAATCCCCACATTTAGATTTCAGTGCTCTACATTAATTCACCCAAGATTTTCTCTGTCCCCATCATTAAACTGGAGCTCCCAGAGCCTCAATGCTGAACTCATTAAGGATGATCATTGCATAACTGCAGCTGATAGTGGGTTCAGATCCAAAAACTAGGTGAAGTTATTCCCATTCCATGCCAAATGTTGTCACTTGGCTTTTAAATGCAAAGTTCAGACTGGGAAGCACTTATTCCACTGGAAGTTCAAATGACATTCACAACTTTGAAGGCCAGGGCTGCAGGTATGGAATGTCACAGCTTCTGTGACTGTTAATTAGAGCCAATTGTGTGTTAAAGCGCTGAGCAGCTGAACTTGCAGACCAAAAGGTCCCAGGTTCAAATCCCGGGAGCGGAATGAGCACCCGCTGTTAGCCCCAGCTCCTGCCAACCTAGCAGTTCGAAAACATGCAAATGTGAGTAGATAAATAGATACCGCTCCGGCGGGAAGGTAACAGCGCTCCATGTAGTCATGCCGGCCACATGACCTTGGAGGTGTCTACGGAGAACGCCGGCTCTTCGTCTTAGAAATGGAGATGAGCACCAACCCCCAGAGTTGGTCACGACTGGACTTAACCATACTTTACCTATGTAACCCAATTGACCTGCCCTGGCATTGAAATGCTTTGCTGTCCATGTAAGCCATACTCATCATAACAGATCATATGAGACATGTTTCAAATACATTAAGTGGAAGAGTCATATTCCTCTTCAAGAATTCATTGCTGTATGCCTTCAATTCATTTCCTACTTAAAGCAACCGATAAAAAGGCATTTGTGGCAAATATTTGTATGGAAGGGTTTTGTCATTGCCTACCTATATGGGCAAGAAAGTATGACTTGCCCAGGATCATCCAGTGAGTTTCCATGGCCAAGTGAAGATTCAAACTCTGATCTAACTGATTCGTACTCCATCACAAACCACTCTACCACACTGGGTCTTCACCGCATTGATATAGGTGCCACAAGCCTTCACTGTCGTTATGTTGCATGTCTAAAACACTATCCTATGAGTCACCATTTTCCTTCCAGACAGCCATATAACCCAGAATATCAAGGCATATAATCTATAATATCTGCTTTGAACTGGATTATCTGAGTCTACACTAACATATAATCCAGTTCATTGTGGATTTTATACAGCTGTGTGGAAGGGACCATAGTCTGTCTCTCTTTCTTTCTGTTCCTGTCAGTTTTCACTCTCATGCACAGTTTTCACTCTCTTGTTCACACTTCCCAGCTGTAGGAAGAAATTATATCTTTCAGCTTCTGATGGCTATGTTTCACAGAGCAGGATAGGAGTTGGAACCAAACCCCAGCAGATACCATGAACCCACTGTATTTAGTTATTTGACAAATAAAATTCTATAAATGAACGAAGGCAGAGGAATGATAGACCAAATTGCCAATATCCGCTGGATAATGGAGGAAGGTAGGAAGTTTCAGAAAAACATATATTTCTATTTTATTGATTTACTGGATCATAATAAATTGTGGCAAGTTCTTGGTGGTATGGGGATACCAAGTCACCTTGTCTGTCTCCTGAAGAATCTGTATAACAACCAAGTAGTAACAGTAAGAACAGACCACGGAACAACAGACTGGTTCAAGATTGGGAAAGAATATGGCAGGGCTGTATCCTCTCACCCTACCTATACAAATAGGCCCTGCTCGTTGCTGACCTAGCAACCCGAAAGATAGTTGCATCTATCAAGCAGGAAATAAGGTACCACTTATAAAGTGGGGAGGCAAATTTAACTAATTTATGACATTGGAAGTGCCATCACAGTGGATGATGAAGCAGCTGCTCCCCCCTGTGGCCAGAATCAAACATCCCCTCAGGAGAAGGTTAAATTGCTTCTCCATCTGTCTCTGTCTCAGTTCTATGTGTATATTGAATGTTTTCCCTATATGTATATAATGTGATCTGCCCTGAGTCCCCTTCGGGGTGAGAAGGGCGGAATATAAATACTGTAAATAAAATAAATAAATAAACTGTATAAAATCCCACATTATCTGCTTTGAACTGGGTAATATGGCAGTATGGACTCCAATAACCCAGTTCAAAGCAGATATTGTGGATTATTTGCCTTGTTATTCTGGGTTATGTAGCACTCAGATCTGAGAGCACTCAGATCCCTTCAACACTGTCATAAAATCCAGATTGTCAAAGCAAATCCACATTATCTGCTGTGAACTAGATTGTATAATCTGGATTTTGTATGGCAGTGTAGAGGGGGCCTCTGTGAGACTCCCAACACTGCAAGCTGCAAGCAACTTATTAAAAGGAAAAACTAGGTAAAATCCCATTGTTAACACATCTACAGTTGCTCATTTAAGCCAAAGAGCAAAGTTTTCATCCTCCAAAGACTCTTCAATAGGGCTGTTTGTTTCACCCACTACCATAGTCCCATGAAATGCCAAGAGAAAAACAGAAAGAGACTTGGCATATCACTTGTAAGACAACTACTAAAAGGCTCTGTTGATGGAAGGACTACACATCCTGGAAACCCCATGTTTTCCATGTATTGTCCTACACACCTCTTTAAGGACAATAAAGCACATTATTCTTTTTGAAGGAATGTCATTATTGTTGCTAATAAGTGCAAATGTCTTGCCAAATGCTCCCACATTTTGGGGAGCTGGATAAAAAGTTTTGTATGCACGTACACACACACACACACACACATATACAGAGATGTGCCTCATGCACAGAAGTTTTTTTTTTTTTTTTTACCACAGGCAATTGAATTCTGCATCAGAAAATTGACATTGTGAAACCTTGCAGCTGTAGGGACCCTCAAATCTGGCTCTCACACAGAAGACAAGTCTAGCAAGAGCTACAAACTATGATTGCTAAATTATGCTCAGAGACAGCACGCATCCATACCATATGTCAGGAGGAAAGAAAAATGGCTGCCAAGTTCATATTCTGCTTCTGAATTTCCATAGACATGCAGCTTGCAACGGCATAGGAAACACAAGTCAGAAAAGTCCCACTTTCAGGGGATATAAGATCATCCTTCATGGCATACAACTTTATTGTGGCATTGTTAATTAAATATATTTCAAACCTTGCAAAATGCAGAGGTAAGGATCAAATCATCTGACCAAATATAAAGCTACCCTATTTGACTTCTATTGACTTGCTTTACCTGATCTAACACAATCATAAATCAAATGTGGAGAGTCCTTTTCACTTCAAGAAAATTCCACATTTCAATGCAAAAGTTAAATTAAAAGTGAGTTTTCGTGTTAAAATCAGCAGCAGTCTAAGGCCCCTTCCACACAGCTGCATTGAACTGGATCATCTGAGTCCACACTGCCTAATTCTAATTCAATGTGGATTTCATACAGCTGTGTTCAAGGGACCTTAGTTAAGTTGAATAAATAGATATCATCAGCATCAAAACGTTGTCTGCAGTTTTCGGGACTATGTGGGAGTCTTCTTGTGGCCTAAGTTAGTTTTATGTTACTCCTTAAAGAGAAATTTATTTATTTATTTATTTACAGCATTTATATTCTGCCCTTCTCACCCCGAAGGGGACTCAGGGCGGATCACATTACACATATAGGCAAACATTCAATGCCTTTTAACATAGAACAAAGACAAGACAAACATAGGCTCCGAGCAGGCCTCGAACTCATGACCTCCTGGTCAGAGTGATTCATTGCAGCTGGTTACAGCTGGCTTGCTCTCCAGCCTGCGCCACAGCCTGAGCCCAATAGATTAGAAATAGCTAATCTCTATCTCCCACAGGGACTACCCTGGGGATTAACTAACAGTTGCTTGCTAATGATAGAAGACTCTGTAAGGCAGACAGGGTACCAGTGTAGTTTATCACTTTGGGGCAGCAGGGGGGGGATATCTTTGAAGAACAGGTTTTAGGCAACACGCAGTGTGTCTGAATTCATTCTTCTTCTCTTGCAATCAGGACCAGCAAGCAGGCCCATCATATTCCACCCCAGTTGCAGGTTAAGGAAGGAAGTTTACTTACTTGCAATATCACGTGATTGAAAGTTTCACATTGTATGTGACCCAGTTCTGGAATCCATGGAGAATATTTCTTGGACAGCATTACAGTCAGTGAGTAGCACCAAAAATTAGCTTCTTACAAGTGTTCCTGTTTAGTTATGCTGGAAAATCCAGAGCTCAACAATTTGATGGCAAAATCCATAACCATGACATTTACAGAAACTACCATCCAAGTAGCAGCCGGCAATATAATGGCAGAATGAGCAAATTCTCTAATAAACTGCATTCTATAAAATATAAACATCTTCATACCAATCAACTGGGCACATGTGCTCAGGTACACTCTGAAATCTACATGAACACCTTTACAAGTTTGCCAAGAGGGCATAAATGCAAGCTCCTTTGGGTTGCAGTGGCCCTGTCTGAGCCAAATTGGATTTATCATGCAATCCAATTGGCTCAGAAAAGTCATGTTACTGAAAATAGTTTTGTCCTATTGCCCTCTTAGCTCATAAATGACTTTTAGCAACCCTGAGCAGCAATGCCAAGAAAGGCTGCATAGGTCTCAAGCAATACAAAGACACATCAGTACTACCGTGACTTACTCTAGGGTTCTTCAAAGAATCCTTACCCTGGTCACTACAGATGGTCAAATTAAAGGATGTGTATAAATACAACACAATGCTGAAGATATCCTAGCTAAGATGTTATAATACTCTATATTTGTAGGCATTTTATTTGGAAAGCTCTGCTCTGGTCTATTTCAAGCAAAGCAAAAACTAAAATTAAAAAACAGTGAAACAGTACTGTGTTTGTTAGTTTAAAGTACGTTAAAATACAATAAATACAATTAAAATGAATTTTTAAAGCAATTTCTTTATTCATGTTTTTTCACTTTCACAGGGGTCCTGTGCCCCTAAACCCAGCAAATGTAATAGGATTGAGTAAGAGGATTGAAAATGATGAAGGTCATGACCCTTGCCCTAAATTTAATGGCTGTGTAAAGTGAAGCAGTTCTTTCATATTGTCACAATGGACGATAGTTAGTATATGAAAGCAATAAAACTGTTTACCACTGCTCGCCATGTCCCTGTGGAAGCTCCTCACCACCCTGTGATCAGCGGTGCCAGCTGTATTCCTGCATGGTCATTGAAAAATGAATTAGCAGTAGCACCAGCACTACCAATATAGGGGGATGACCAGTTTCCACAGAGACATGGCAAGCAGTGATGTCAGTAATGCACCACTGTGCTGTTTCATCCATTTTTATAAGAGAACCAACCGTCCCTACTTCCCAGGCTAACACGGAAGTCAGAAAACACCTATCCTCCAAACTGTATATTTCTCCAAGTGTTATGGTTCAAAGTTTATTGAAAAGTTATGACACAAACAAAAAAACACTGATTTTGTGTGCTTTTCAAAAATTTTAGACAAGTGTGGAAACTGGACAGAACAGAATTATATATGCAAAATGACTAATTACATGAATCCCTTTAGTGAGCCTACCAACACAAATGCTTATTATTTTCCATGTTCCTGTCCCTTTTCCCATGGCTACACCTATATTTCTCTGCTTTGCAACACATTTACCCATTTCTTTTGACTGCTGTTTCCATTAAAGTAATGCCAAAATGTGTATTCAACAGGTACTTTTTGAAAGTCAAAAGAGGATTTTGTTTTGAATATCACAGAAGAGAATACGGTAAATATATTTCTGAGAAATGGCAGTGGAAATACACAAGCTTCCATCACATTTATCAAAGTGCTTCCAGATCTCATGTCAAAACAGCAGGAACACAGATAAATAATGAATAGCAGCAGCCTTGTGCTTCTCCATGCATTTTAATAAATAAATACATCCTCTTTTAAAAATACCCAACCTCAACAGTACAACAGACTATAATAAAATGTCACCTGTTTGTTTCTCTGTTTCTGTTATACAAATTCATAAGCTTGATTACAGTCACTAAAACTGGTGTGTTATCTAATAGATTCAAAATAAAGACTATAGTAAGGTTTGGGACTGCTCTGTTATATACAGGAATACCTATGTTAACAAACATGTTAACACATGTTCCTGGGCATTACTGTACTTTTTAACACAAAATTTGGTCCCATATATAAATAGAAATGGCATGGATAGAATAGAGGCAGATTCCTGAAAACCAAAGAAGAGCAATTCAATGTGCGTCAACAGCATTTTACAAAAATGTTGTTGTGAAATGTGAAATGAAACAACAGATCAAGTAAGCCTTATGGAAGTGAACAGAAATGCTTTGAACCTTCTAGAAACCACCCTATATTTTCCTGTTCACACGTATTCAGTGAGGGATTCTGGAGTTAGCTGCTGTTCACCTTGCCTGTTTAACTTTTGGGCAGACACTAGAATAGGATTGGCTAAAGTACAATACAGGTCTTCCTAAGATTCAATTTTGCTTACTGTAAATAAACAAATGCAACTGAAAGCCTGTGTTTTTCTCCACCAGTCTCCAAGTGCCAATTCTATTTTAAAAGACCTTTCGGCTGGATAGAAAACATGGAAGAAATGGTAGATTAGGGAAAATAAAAAGGCATTGTAAAAAAACAAACCCTTTGTCAGATTATTTGTAAATCTAGTTATGACAACCTGACAAACATTTTTGATACTAGAATTCACATGTACAAGCAACTTCTACACACTGATATCTCTAAAATTTCTGTGCAAGTTTGAGACTGAATGGAAAACCTCAGATTTTTGTATTTCTGTTGTCATTTGTGTGTGTGTGTGTGTAAAATTAACCCTGAAAGATGAAAATATGCTATCACTCCATAAGTCGTAAGTAAAAATCATCAACCAGAGCCCAGGTAACACTAGGTAAATTTCCTTGTTCCTAATCATTATAACTTATTAATTTCTCCTCTTGTCGTGTGCAGTTTATGATCTTTATTCTAATGTTTATCATCCAGTTCTTTTCCTACCTCTAATTTTAAACTGAGATTCACCTAATCAGGTCAATTTCCAGAACAGTAGTCATGTTCGTCTATTGGAGGAAATGACTGTATCTTGTCATAGATAGGAGACCATTATATTTATAATGGTCTGCCAATTTAGAATTATGCTTTTATACATTTGATGAAGTAGAGTCTGGTCTACAAAAGCACATGCCATGATCAATTTATTTCACCTAGTTAAAGTTGTGATTAACGTGCTACATGCAATCTTTCATCGACATGCACCTCTTGCACATAATGTAAGGGCCTATCAGCAAATAATTAGCATAGGGCAATGCTTTCTGTATTTGAACTACTCTACTAAACTGTTTGCTGATGTGTTTCTTGAGGGCATATGGTAACCTTAAGGCAAACCAATTCAATATACCCATGTATAAGTCTAGAAATTGTAGTTAAAAATCAACCCAAAAAGCCTGGATCAACTTACCAACAGGTCAGTATAACGACCTCTTATCAAATAAGGAACCATCACCTTTTCTGAGTTTCAAAATGTGAAAACTTAGACCAAACTGGCAGAAATGAAAAAAGCAGCACCACCCTTTGCTCTCTCTGCTTTCATGATGCTTCTGGACTTTGTGAATGGCGGGGGGGGGGGGGGGGGCAACATTGCTACTTTCCCCTCTCCATGAAATGAACATGACTTATCAATAGATCATATCAAAATCCATAATTTTGACCCCCAAAACCTGCCCTTGACGTTTACATGAGGTCACCTTATATATGTGGTAACGAGGTTTTCTTAGCAGAATTTGTTCAGTGAGGCAGGGTTATCCTTTTCACCTTCTGAGGTTTACAGTGTGACTTGCCCAAGGTCACCTAGTGGGTTTCCATAGCCAAGCAGAGTCAAACCCTGATCTCCCAATGTTCTAGCCCAACATACAAACCACTATACCACACTGGCAACTATGATACTTGCAAAAAGCTTAGGATGGCTTGCTAGATTTATCCTATCTTTATCTTTGCAAATATTGTATCAAACTATCCAGTGAGCTTCACAGCACATCAGAGACGTACTTTCAAGTCTTCCTAGAACAAACCCAGCACTTTGTCAATTATACAACCCTGGCTTTCATGTGACAAGGCCTTTATTTAAATAAATAATTTTAAGACTTAATAACCCACTCTTGGATAAACTTCTAGGGAAGCTTACAAATAATCTGTAATGTTTCAGGCACCTTTGGCCCATGACCCCGCAGCCATCATAGATCAAACTGAAGAGGATTTGGGCTTTCTTCCATCTCAGCAAGATTCCGTCCCTTTCCAGATGTCTCCTGTTGACATTTCCGTGCCAGAGCCAATTAGGGACGCCCTTGAAACGGAGCCTGGTTCTCCAGAAAGTTTGGTGTTTGATAGAAAGGCTTTTCTCAAAACAGATCATTCCCAAAGACAGATTTTAAGGAGAAGCGCAAGATTAGTGGAGAGAGGCGATTGTGGCTAAATCGGTTCTCTTGGGAAGTTTCAGGGAGGCAGGCATCTGGTGCGATTTGAAACAGCTCCGTTCTCTGGGAAGATTTGAGGAGTCAAACACGTGCTTGGAGGGAGCTCTTGAACTTCAATAAAAGTTCTGCGCTGAGTTTTCCCTATCACGGTGTCAACGTGACTATTGACTGAAGAACATTGTCTCTTGTTCCTGAGCTTCCAAGAGGCCCACCAGCGCGTCTACTCACGAGTAGTCTGGGAGTTGCGTCCCACTCCTTGCCAAGTTTGGACTGTGTTTTCAGATCCATCACGAAATACCTTGCCTAGCCTTGAATCCTTGTTCTAGACTTTACTTCAAGAATCTTCCTGCAAAACCTTGCTCTTTCCCCACTCGAACTTCCAAAGAGTTTGAGTGTGTTTCAGTTATTTGGATTATAGACTTTGGACTCTAATACTGGACACATAACTTCATTTTATTGGACTAATTTTGATCTTCTCTAAAAGGTCGACTGCTTGACTATATACTCTGCTTATTTTTGTTTAGAACCTTTATTGCTTTAATAAAGATATTAGATTGTTTATTGGCCTCCGTGTTGGTTTCCAGTGTTCACGCTGCTTAGGGGTGTTACAGCATCAAAGTCAAAACAAGAACCAGTGCACAATTGGTTCCTAATAGATGGTGAAGCAAGGAAACTCAAAGAAGGGAAGAGTCTCATATCTTTCATTACCCGGCAGCCACAAGCAATCCCTCCCAACCAAAACAGTTGGTTCTAAGCAGAGCGTCTTCCTGAACGATGTGAGTGGACATACTAAGAGAAAGTGTGTTTCTTCCTGTTAAATTCAGAAACTTATTGGTATATGGAACAAAGACTATTACGGAGTAATCCTCAAAAATCCAAAAAGGACACAACTCATCCCACTTTGCTCAAGTCCCTGATCCTACAGAGCCCTATGTCCCAGGATCTGATCCCAGATTATCAGTGTTAAACTGGATTATATGAGTCTCCACTACCAGATAATCTGGGATAAGAAGATAATCTAGGATCAGATCCTGGGATATAGGGGCAGTGTGGAAGGGGCCTCAGTGTGAGAAGAGACTACAAGGCCCATCCGGTCCAACGTCCTACTTTTCAGGAACAAACATTCAAAGCACTCCTGGCAGATAGCCATTCAGCCTCTGTCTAAAAACTGTTAAAAAGGAAACTTTACAGTGCTATGAATAAACGTATTTCACTGTCATACCGTTCTTAACATCTGGAGATTCTTCGTGTTTAGGTGGACAAAATGTACATAATGTATAATCTCAATCCCAAAGAAAATGTTTTATTTTTTCAATAAATAAAGGATCCCATCTTTTCCTTTATATATGTGAACAGAATTTTCTGTGAAGTGGAAAGGATGTGATCTTTCTTGATTTAAGATCCAAAAAAATACAGTCTACACAAAATTGAGAAAAAATAACCAGAAATAAAATACCAAGCAAAATAAATGCATTCAGCAGACATAAAACAAGTCAGATTTAAAAGCCTAGGAACATTTAAAAGCCCTTCTAGTATCCAATGACAAAGAAAATGCTAACCAAGCCTTTTTGCAGAACCCATTCAGGAAACTACCAAATACATTTTTTTCCACAACTGTCACCCACTAAACCTCTGAGGCCAAACATGGGATAGTCTCTGGTACACAGATAGATAAATAGTTTCAGATAACTACCACTTCCTAATATGGGGTACACATTGTGATAATTTTTGAGTTAGTATGGTTGTTCATCAGGGGAAGCTTTGCCTAGTGCTGAAGAAAGAACACCTTAATTTAGAATTATTCATGTGGTTGTATGTAGGCAACAATGGGGGCAGAACTGGCATGATTTGGCCGAGAAAGAGTTCTGAAAAAACACAAGAGTTCTGCATAATCAATCATTGGCTAGGTCTCCTGGAACAAGAGCCAAGGAAGACTACCTTTTGCCAGAATGTATTTGATAAGAAAACACAAGTCTGTTATTGGCCTACAGTCCTCATAATTGACCTCTGGGCTGTCTTTTATTGGGGAAGGCAATGTCAAGCCACCGTATATTTGGCATTCAGTCCCTTGATGCATACACATAAAAAATATGGAAACTAACAATCCCTTTCTAAAGCTGTATGAAGAATTATAAAAGTTTCCCATGATACATACGCATGAACTTTTCAAGCAAAGTGAAGCAACCTCATATAATTACTGCTCTTTTAGTGAATTGGATTGGATTTTGAAGACTTATTTCTTTGAATACAGGTCAACCTGAGATTTAACACTACAATACATATGCCCACACAACACATTAACTAATGTTGTCAGAAACCACCCATTGACACATTCTGTAGATTTGGAATAAGAATGGTTACTTGCTTATGATGCCCAAATCAATCAACCCACATCAATCCAATATATTACTTTGCCAAGACTGAAGGTCAAAAACATGGCAACATTATTCCCTATTCCTCCTAGGAACATATTGAGCTGTTTAAAAAGAAAATAATAAATCAATTTAGCAGAAAGGCGTATAGGGAGGGTGTAGTTCTCTAAGATTGGTGAATCTTGTGGTCTTTGGATTCAACCTGTATTTAAGGAGGCTACTGCTGTAAGCTGAAGAAAGCCTGCTGATACAACTGTGGAGCACATTCTACTTGGAAACAGAATCAGATACAAATTAAAGTATAGAATGACACACCACTATCCGTAGTGGAATGTGAAACTATGCTATCTACAACAGAAAAATGTTGGTCTTTATTTTGGTAAAGGAAAGACCTTATTATATTGTGAAACTCTGCAAAAGCTTTTTTCTTTAGTACAGTATATTGTCTAGTATACTTAGTTATAATATAAAGGGATGAATTGCCCTGTTCTCCTAGTCAGATTCTTTCTTGCTGGTTTCCAGAGCTGTCTTTCAGAGACTGTAAATCAGAGAACTGAATCTCTCTTCTGCAGCTGTTGAATTCAGGGGGTGTCAGGCTAGTATTTCTCAGCTGCACATCCTACCATCCCTGTTCTTTCGTGCCAGCCTTGAGAGATCGCGGCTTTATGACACAGTAACTATAAACTCAATGGTAATACAATTAATCAGGCCTTCTTCAGAAATATGTTGAAATCTCTGGCTGCAAATTGTCTGTGCAGCCCAAAGGTAATGAGATGCAGCAAAAGGCTCTAGTAGTTCCATCTCTGTCTGCAGCAACAGTCTTAATAAACATGGGGAGAAAGGAAATTCCTGTGTGAGTAAAAATCTCTTTCAATAAGGTAAATTAAGAGGGAAATCAGAAAACATTCCCATTTCACTAAAATGGGAATAACAACTTTAAAACACCCCAAACAATTTTCTTAATGCATAGGCAGTTAAACATGGAATAAGGCAATATAGTATGACCCCCATTGCCATGGGACCAGTATCTGTTGTTTCACAGACCCACATCAGAGAAAAAAATTATCACTATCTCTAGTAATTTTCTTAATTTTCCAGGCAATTCTATGGCATGCTTCTGTCAGACTTTACCATACAGCTGGGCTGAGGACCTAAGAAAATCCTTTCTAGAAATTTTTCAAGTCCTTCAGCACAAGTCTATGGCAATTTCTCACTGAAATCATTCATTTTAGTAAGGTTCAATATTATTCACAGTTTCTTGTTTACATGGTAGGTTTAGGGTGACATATACTCATAGATATGGAAGATACTGTATGTGTATTGTACACAAGTGATATTGGAGTTTCACTATAAATTCACTTTTACCGTTCATGTGTTTGATTTGTTTGATTTTTATCTTTCACATTTCACCCAAAATGGAACCCAGTACACCCCACAGATCACATGTGGCAGAGCATGAGATATCATTCTAGTTCTCACTGAAGACAGAAATGTGCATTCATCTCCACGGATGGGCAAGTTGTGGCTCATGTGCTTCATGCAGCCCCAGGACCCCTGCGGATCTCCCAAAAAGTTTGCCCTTAAGCATAAGTGTAATTTCCCCATATTCACAATGGGCCCTGGACCATTTTAGGTGAAGAAGATTTAAAAAGCAAGAGATGATCTCCAAGCTGACTTACAGGTCACTTCCTGTTCTTCAAAGAAAAAAGTTTCTCCTTGGTCTGTCACACATGGGTCAAAATTGCACTAAAATGTCTTCAAGAGGCACAGGGGCACTTGAGAACAAAAGTGATAATGGGAAGATTGCTGGGTGAACCAATGTGCCCCCATAATTCAAATCTGCCCAATTTAAGCAAACCACTTAAACCAACCTATTTCAAAGGGGAAAACTTTAGAAATCGCCAAAATATATTAGAGTGTCAGAAGTTTTCAACAAGAATTCTTGATCTGTGGAAGTAGTGGATTTTAAAAAAAAATCAGAGACTTCAGTGGCAAAGTAAAAGGACAGCATATAACTAAAGCTAGATTATATTATAAACATTTTACATTGTGTCACTGTGTGCACATACTAATCATTCTTCTTCAACACAATCTCATTAACGATGCTGCGTCATTAAGTGGAAATTCCATACATAATTATTGGGAGTAAAGCACAGTAAGCATACTTCTGAATATGCATGCATATAATTCTACTGAAAATACAAAACAACATTGTACTTGACTGTATAAAATACACTTTTTAAACATGAACAAATTAAGGCTTTGATGCAAGATTCAGTTGAAGGAGCAAACACTATAAGAAGACATCTCTTGAAGAATTAGGCATACCAAAAAGAGAAATCCAATCCAATAACTAAATCAACCCATTCCAAAATACAAAGCTGCAGAAATCATGAGGGGATTCATCAGCCCATGAAATTCTTGCTCTACAATCTGAGGCAGCACACTGCCATGTCTTACTTTCCAAGATGCCTAGAAAGACACACCAGAAATAAGGGTTACACCCTGAGACTTCACTATTTCTTCCTTGTTTACTTATAAACATTGCCACTGGTATCCAACCATG
This sequence comes from Anolis carolinensis, assembly GCF_035594765.1. Taxonomy (NCBI): domain Eukaryota; kingdom Metazoa; phylum Chordata; class Lepidosauria; order Squamata; family Anolidae; genus Anolis; species Anolis carolinensis. The sequence continues at coordinate 36,753,819 of NC_085843.1, read as the reverse complement.
AAGGAACAGTGAGGATTGTGTCACTGTAAACAATCTACAGCTAAAATTCTACAGAAAGACACATTTGCATGTCTGATAACAAAAGAGACTAGAAAAGGTGACCTTCCATACCAATATTGGGAGACAAGCAATATAAATACATTTTTCCCTCTTGTTCAGGGAGAAAACATTACAAATGGTCTGCAATTCTGTACATAACCTCAGGCCTCACTGAAATATCAGAAGAACAAGAAGAGTCAGAGATGTGCTGAATGCTTTATTCCTTAGAAACCTTAGCTTAATGCTCCGATTTCATTGATGCTTTCAGGTAATCACCACTTGCACACCTTTCCAATCTGACTCCTGTTTGCTCTTTGATTGGCTCAATTATGATAAGTGACTAGGATAACACTTTGAGGTATGTAAGTCTTCCACAGTGTTATATATAATAGCTAGCTACATTAAAAGATATAAAGAAAATAATACAGGAAGCTTAAAAATGGTATGAGAATAGCACAACATAAAACACAGTGATGGAGATAGAAAAAGCAAACTAAATAAATCACACACTGTAGCAAGTAGGAGCAGTGAAAAAGGTAGAAAGCTAAGAGGATAAAAAAGATCCCATGAAAAACCAGCTGCAAGTCTGTAAAAGGGCCAGTGAAAAGCCACAAAGCTCTAAAGTGGAAGCTGTATGGGGACTGGAAGGGTTGAAGTGCTATCCAGTGTAAAAGGGTATGTTTAGCAAGGGGGGAAAAGCTCTCCGTTCCCCTTGAAAAACAACCCATCCTTGCCCACACCATGCATACAGAAAGAAAGAAAAAACACTGAATAAAATGCATTGATAAAGACAGCTACGTCAGGGCTGGCTGAACATTCAGTCCATGAACAGTAAGCTCCTTGTCTGCTGGGCTGGACTGCAGGGAAGTGTTAGCGAGAAGCCTGCTATTCAAATGGAAATCAAAGTCTTGTGGACAGAAAAAGAACAAACACTATTTCCTTAGATGCATTGCTTGATTTTAAATGGGGACATGAGAGAAATTAAGAAGAGACAGAAGAGAAGACAGAGGGGGAATGAGATCATGCTTGTTGCTTATTTTCCCTTTTATTTCCTACTACCCTCCATTCAGTCAAAATTGGTTCACAATAATTCAAACTATTAGCATTTAAAATTTTAAATCACAGAATAAAAAAGTTGAAAGAGACCTCAAGTGTCATCTAGCCCCTGTTTAAAACCCTCCAGAGATGAAGACTCAGGACTCTTCCAGACAGGATACAAAATGGAGGGCCCCATCAGACTTTTATTGGAGGCATCAAAACAACACCTTTGGCAAAACAGAATTAATTCAGGACAAATTCAGGACGATTTCCTGCTTCTTAGCAGGGGGTTGGACTAGATGGCCCATGTGGTCTCTTCCAACTCTACTATTCTATGATTCTATGATTCTATGAAAGTAGGTAAATCCTGCTTTATTCGGAACTGATTAAATACCCCATTAGATCTGGGCTTTCCTGAAAGGCCCGGGTCTAATGGGATATGGGGCGTGTGGGGGCTGACTCCTTTTTAGGTTTTCTTTTTTTTGAGAGGGTGTGAATAGCATGGGAACACCCAACCGGGAAAGCCTGGGTTTTTTGACTGAGCATGAGGACAAAAACCCATGCCAAAACGAAGTTTTTAAACCCTCTTTGGTGTGGGTTTCCCCCACATCCAGAAGCACCCTCACAACACTCACGCTAGAACTCCCTCTCATGCTAGCACTCAACTCAAAATGTTGCTCATATATCAATGTGAAACCTGGGCCAAGCAACAGCCCTTAACCCAAAACACTCTTAAGTTGGGATGATCTTAAGTAGAGGTTCCACTGTACTACCATAGATCTTGCATAGATTGTACAAATTGAAATGTCATCAGGTATCGAAAATAAATTTTTTTGATCTGCAACAGTTGTGAGATTCAAATCAGAATGGTGACAACTGACTTTATCTATAAGGTGCCTAATACAAATATCATAACTGGCAATTCTTCCTCAATTTTTAATTATCAATTCACAATGCCAGCTGGGAAAGGCTGAGAGTTAACTCAAAATAACAATTTTCTGAATATAACAGAGCTTAGAAAAATAGTTCTGTTGGACATGTCCATCAAACTGAAACAGTAGCAGTTTTCCTGAACCACTGACTTAGTTGCATATATACTACATATATGCTAGCCACTGGTACCGTAAATCCTGTATGGATCAAATATGGTAGAAGAACCAGATTGCATCCAGTAAAAAATGTTTTAGCTTGGTGCAGTTAGGAAGAGTTTCCCAGAGCAATAACAGAGGTGGAAAAATTATTCTCTGGAAAGGACAAAAAGGTTAATACAGTTAGGGATGGAACAACCAGGCCAGGATAAGTAAACTGTAGAACAGTGCTTATTAAATGGATAACCTTTATCATAATATACTTAACAATGAACTCTCTGTAAAGAAAAAAAATCCATGCTCTGACTTTGAGGCCTCTTTAAAATGCAATCAACCTGATAAAAAGGCAATCACTTACAATTTCCCCAAAATAGCTATGTTGCCCAAACAAATCAAGCTCCTGCTTATGTGTGTAAGATCCCATGGCCCTTTTACAGATTTCCAAAAATGTATCTATTAGAACAGAACTTAAATACCCTAGAGCAGGCCTGCACAATCCGTGGTTCTCCAGGTGTTTCAGATTTCAACTAGCAAAATTCCTGACCATTGGACAAGCTGGCTAAGTCTTCTGGGAGTTGGAGTCCTAAACACCTAGAATACCACAGGTTGTGCAAACCTGCTCCAAAGCATCAGATCCTGTTTGATCTTGGAAGCTAAATAGGGTCAGTCCAATTTTGTACTTAGTTGGTAGACCGCCAATGAATACCAGGCAATGTACGCTATATTTAATAGGAAGGAACTGACAAAACCACTTTGAGTATTCCTTGTCTAAGAAACCCTGATGAAATTCATGGGGTTGACATAAGTCCATAGGTGACTTGAAGGCACATACACATACATCTATTAGGACAATTTGTTTGATGGGACCCAACTTCACAAATACCATAATTGCTCATGTCTACATGTCCGACTGGAGTCAATGTCTCTTCCACCACCCCAACCCCTATCCCAATTATTGTTTTGCCCCTTCCCTATCCCTGTTCCCACATCTTAAGTCGTAAATATGTTTTGTTCTGTCAACTGTTTACAATAAAATTTATTTAAAAATTTAAAAATTACAAACACCATAATTGCTGAAACTCATAGTAGGTTTGCTCTGTTCTTGTTACTGCTACATAAGTGATTAATACTATATTCTGTCAGGTAAACTAGAATTAAAACTATAGACTAATGTTCTCAGATGCTATTGTTGTTAAAAGTTGTTGTTGTTGTTATTGTGTGCCCTTCAAGTTGTTTCTAAGTTATGGTAACCTGAAGTCAAATCTATCATGGTGTTTTCTTGGCAAGGTTTGTTCTCAAGAGTGGGAGTACCACTGCCATCCTCTGAGCCTGAGAGCAGTTCTACACAGGCACAAAATGTGGCCCTGAACTTATATGAATCATACCCGTTTAGAGCCACATTATGGGGTGCTGTCAACTGCCTCCACAGTGGGACAGTAACCCCACAGTCCAGCCATGCCAAAACTGGTTTAGCACAGCTGGGAATGAGAGTGGTTTACCCAATTTCCTAACCCCCTCCAAAGATAGAAAAAAGCAACCTGCTCTGCTGCCTGTTTACTGCCATGTGAGTGAGCAAAGAATCTTGGGTGGATCAAGCCCCTCAAACTGCAGTATTTCAACAGTCTAAATGGACTCAAAGAGAATGTGACTTGGCCAGGGTCACCTAATTGGTTAATTTGGCTGGTATCCACTAAACCATATTGGCTTTCTAAAGATCTTAGCTATGTTTGATATATTGTCTGAATGTGTTTGTATCTGCTTGATACATAACATACTTGTATGATGTGTGTGTGTGTGTGCACGCCATAATATAGCTCTACAATTCAAATGGAACTAACAAATGGGCTCTGAAACCAAACTGGCAAGAAATAAATTTGAAAAACAGGTGAATTTTTAAAGACTGGATAAAAACAAGATGTTCTGAATCACAACTGAAATGTCTACTCAAGCACTCTCAGGACCTGTATTCATAAGCATGTGCTGAGAGGAAAAATGCATACTGATTTCATTATGTAAAGAAAGGCTTTGGGGACTATTTAATGAAAAAGTAAATACCAGTGTAAAGCTTGCAACACAATTTTAATTCATAATTATGAGCTTTCTTAAGAAGATGTTGGAAGATAAACTATTTTCTGGGACATCTTCCTTGGCTTGAAATATTGAAATTTGCAAGCTAGTGGTGACAAGACCACATGTGCAGTAGGTTTTTGACATTTCATCAAAGACCGGAAGACATTTAGAAATGTTATTCACTGTTTATCCAAACAGCAAAATAGATATATACCAGAAAGGACCTGAGATATGGATGGAGAATATCCAATAAAAACAAGTGCAATAAACAATAAAAATAACTGATCTAAATAGAGAAGACACTCCGCCAACAAAATGCTGCCTGGTGACAGTAGCTCACAGCAATTGACAAGAATTTCAGCAGGATACGTTAATTGGTTCATGCAAATAGATTACAAAACTTCTACAACACTACATTACATTACACTTGCTAGATCAGAGTATCTAGTGTGCTGTTGTTCACAACAACTTATTTTATATTCCAAACTAGAGGAAAAGTGGGGGTGGGGGGAGAGAGTATTGTGTATATGTTTATTCATTGTACTTACTTGCTAGAAATATATTTATACTACCCTTCAAACACAGAAGTTTATATGAAAAGATGCTTTACATAAAAGAATAAAACAATTTAAAGGCTACTGTAAAGAAAACTCTGCTCAGTCTAATCAAATCTTTCTTTATTACAGTCATAGACCAACATAAGGAGAGTGGGGTACAGTCTCATAAAAGCAAAATACCTTAAATCATTAAAATCTAGGCTAAAAGCTAAAATGCAGAGATATATACAAAGCTAAAACACAAAAATACTAATTAAAAGTAATAATTTTTTAAAAAACTTAAAAGGAAATAAAAGGGAAGAGAATCTGGAGGGAGGGGTAGGAGCATTCAGGGAATATGAGGGAGCATAAGGAAGGAGGGGTACAGTCAGACACAGGTCTAGGAGACTAGGGGGTAGGAGCATTAAATATAGCTGTAATTACACTTTTTTGATAAATTAGAATGCTATTTATTTATTATCTTTATTTATACCCCACCTTTCTCCTCTTGTGGACTAAAGGCAGGTAACATTCCACACTAGGCAAGTTTAAAACGTATGGTACCAGTCATCACCCAGTAAATTTTAAGCACTACTGCGCAGAACTTGACAACACTATAGGTTGTAACAGAATTGGTACCTGAGAGCTACAGGGTAGTATAAAATTGTCCTGAGCACCCTGGGTATCTATATAGCAACAGTGAGATGAGACTAGTTCGAATGCCTCTGTAAAACTGGCACTGGACGAGCACATGTTCAGTTGTTCCTATGGCTCCAAAAGGAAAGGCTGATCCATTAATGTCTAGTACTACAACATACTCCTCCCATAACAAATCTTGGTTCTATGTCTCCTTCATAGACTTTAAAGAATCTCCCAAGTTAAATTATGGGGAAAAAATGATGACTACTCTATTTAATCCACTTACTCCACGAGGAGACCTCAGTCAAAATACGATAAAACCCCCAGGGCCACCTCACCAATGAAGCTGGAACTGAGAAAGGTGTCATCAAGGTTGCATACTGACTCTACTGTTTAACTTCGACATCAACTTCATGGTGAATCATCTTCACAACATGATGATTTTGTGTTAACATACAGAATTTTTCTACTAAAGAGATACTTTTATTTTGGAACTGTTCCTCACAAACCCAAAAGGCATCGATAAATTATTTTAAAATATAGTTCAGTAATTACAAAAAGGTTGAATAATAGCTTTGTACTTCTTTTAACTTCTTTTCTTGATCTTTTAAATCAAGAAATACCTTTCTAAGATCTACAAAGACACTTGTAGGAATACCTCAGGAAGTGACAGTCCAAAAGTGGCAGCTTAAAACCTCAAACAGTAGCTGATACCGGAAGAGAAATTCCCTCCTAGGCACAAAGAAGGCTGGGCGACTTGAAAGGCACTGAACAGACTGTGTTCTGACACCACAAGATGCAAAGCCAATCTTAAGAAATGGGGCTACAAAGTGGAGTCCACGACATGCGAGTGTGGAGAAGAACAAACCACAGACCACCAACTATAATGCAGTCTGAGTCCTGTCACATGCACAATGGAGAACCTTCTTAGCGACATGAAAGGCACTCGAAGTAGCCAGCTTCTGGTCAGAGGAAATTTAGTATAATGCTAAACTATAGTATAGTTTTTAACTCTGTAGTTTTTTATACATTATAACTGTATTCTCAATTTGCTTCTGGAACGATAAATAAAATAACTTCTTTTAACTTGTAGCATTTTTTCCTTAAAAACTTCAACAAATGTTCTGCCCCTTAAATCAATGAACCGTAAGGCTGCACAACAGGGTACAGAGCTACAGACTGCATGCTAGCTAGGCATAATGTACAGGAACAGTGGTGGTCCAAAAGGGATTAATGAAAGAAAAGCACAAACTTTGACCTAAATTTACCACAGAGCTTGTTTTTTATTCAGAACAATTAAGGAGTTAAGCCTAAAGGTGTTACAGAAAATCAGAGCAACAGCATAAGAATACAGTTCTAAAGCACAGATATTTAATAGTATTGTAGCATAAAACAATTACACACAATTTTCATTCTTTGGTTAAAAGAGAGAGCATCTAAATGATTACTCTGGTATTTTTGTTTTCAAGTCACCCTGTCATTACAGTCTAAAGTCAGAGGTCAGAAGGAACAAAATGTCACAACACAAGTGTTGTTCCTGATGTGGAATCCCTGCTTAGATTACAAATGGTGTTCCCACAATGGAATTCCTGTTTAAATGTTTGCTTCGCCTAGCAATAAAGAATAAAGTTATCCAACAGACCAAAAGACTTCCTCAGCCACCCACTTTAGCCTTCATTAGTGAAGTATCTCCCTGGCATTTATATTTGCCTGTCTCTTATGACTGCACTAATAGATGGCACAAAAGACAATAGTAGACAGCTTGAGAGAAAAGACTGCCAATTGGGCTAAGAATCTGGCGGATATCCCTTCAGCTCCCTGCTCTTGGTGAGATGAGATAATTTCTTCAGCTCTACTGATAACAAATATTGCTGGGATGAAAAACAGTAGCAGTAGGTTCGTAAACTTACAAAAGAAAGCTTCCTATCTAGACATTCAGACCCAAGGAAGATCACTTCCAGAAAACTGAAAAAAAATACTTCCACATTGAACACAGTTCTCAGACCAGAACATTTCGGGCACTTCCAGAATACACTTAAACCCGCTTCAGAGCGGAATAAAGAAACCCTCCCGGAGCAGGTTTAAGTCCCCACACAGCAAAAAGAAAAAGAAATGGGCTTTGCCGTTGGCTGTCCCCACGCCCTCCCATGTTATGCATAATCACAGGAGCGCGGTGACATAATGGGTTAAACCTTTGTGCTGGCTGGACTGCTGGCCTGAAGGTTGGGTTGCTGAACTGAAAGTTGCTGGTTTGAATCTGTGAGTTGGGGTGAGCTCTCATCTGTCAACTCTAGCTTGCAGAGTCATAAGAGAAGCCTCCCAGCAGGATGGTAACACACTCAGGTGTCCCCTGGGCAACGTCTCTGTAGATGGCCCATTTTCTCACACCAGAAGCAACTTGCAGTATGTTCTCAAGTCACTTCTGACATGAGTTTTAAAAAATCACATTCTACTGCCACTTTGATCATCAAACTCATTTTAATTTCTTTCAAAAATTTATTTAAATTCTATTTTAACACACATTTAAATGTGTTTTGTTGTTGTTTATTCGTTCAGTCGCTTTCGACTCTTCGTGACCTCATGGACCAGCCCAGCCAAAGCTTCCTGTCAGCCATCGCCACCCCCAGTTCCTTCAAAGTCAAGCCAGTAACTTCAAGAATACCATCAATTTATCTTGCACTTGGCCGGCATCTCTTCCTTTTCCCTTCCATTTTCCCCAACATCATGATCTTTTCCAAGCTTTCCTGTCTTCTCATTATGTGGCCAAAGTACTTCATCTTTGCCTCTAATATCCTTCCCTCCAGTGAGCAGCTGGGCATTATTTCCCGGACTGGTTGGATCTTCTTGCGGTCCAAGGCACTCTCAGGATTTTCCTCCAACAGCACAGTTCAAAAGCATCTATCTTCCTTCACTCAGCCTTCCTTACAGTCTAGCTCTCACATCCATAGGTTACTATGGGGAATACCATTGCTTTCACTATGCGGACCTTCATTGCCAGTGTGATGTCTCTGGCTTTTCACTGTTTTATCGAGGTTGGCCATTGCACTCCTCCCAAGAAGTAGACGTCTTCTGATTTCCTGGCTGAAGTCTGCAGCTGCAGTGATCTTTGCACCTAGAAATATGAAGTCTGTCACTGCCTCCACGTTTTCTCCCTCTATTTGCCAGTTATCAATAATCTGGTTGCCATAATCTTAGTTTTCTTGATGTTTAACTGCAGCCCGGCTTTTGCACTTTCTTCTTTCACCTTGGTGATAAGGCTCTTCAGTTCCTCCTCACTTTCAGCCATCAGAGTAGTATCATCTGCATATCTGAGGTTGTTAATGTTTCTTCCAGCAATTTTAACTCCAGCCTTGGATTCGTCAAACCCCACAAGTTGCATGATGTGTTATGTGTACAAGTTGAATAGGGAGGGTGAAAGTATGCAGCCCTGCCATACTCCTTTCCCAATCTTGAACCAGTCTGTTGTTCTGTGGTCTGTTCTTACTGTTGCGACTTGGTCTTTATACAGATTTCTCAGGAGACAGACAAGGTGACTTGGTATCCCCATACCACCAAGAACATACCATAGTTTATTATGATCCACACAGTTGAAGGCTTTAGAATAGTCAATAAAACAGAAATAGATGTTTTCCTGAAACTCCCTGGCTTCCTTAATTATCCAGCGGATATTGGCAATTTGGTCTCTCGTTCCTCTGCCTTTTGTAAACCCAGCTTGTACATCTGACAACTCTTGTTCCATGTATTGCTGGAGTCTGCCTTGCAGGATCTTGAGCATTACCTTACTGGCATGGGAAATAAGTGCCACTGCATTCTTTAGCATTTCCCTTTTTTGGTATGGGGATATAAATTGATTTTTTCCAGTCTGATGGCTGTTCTTGCAGTATGTTCTCAAGTCACTTCTGACACGAGTTAAAAAAAAAACTCATAATCACATTCCACTGTCACTTTGATCATCAAACTCATTTTAATTTCTTTCAAAAATTTATTTAAATTCTATTTTAACACACATTTAAATGTGCGTTCCCTTTCAAATAGTTGCCGCTCCTGTTGAGGCTGGTGTTGTGTGCCTTCCAACAATTTCTGATTCATGGCATAGGGTGAACCTATCATGGGGTTTTCTTGGCAGAATTTGCCTTTGCTTTCCTCTGAGGCTAAGATTGTGACTTGTACAAGGTCATGCAGGGATTTAAACCCTGCTCTTCTAGAGTCCTAGTCCAGCGCTCAAATCACTATATCACACCAGCTCTACAAAGTGAAAACCTAACACAAAAACACTTCCATTTTTATTTCTTTATTTCTTTTCAAGACTACTTTCAAAATGTTTTCTGCTTTTCATTCAATATGTCAACAAACAGGAAGCAATGATCAGTGATAGACTGAATTCTGGATATATTTAGTTCAGCAGGTGTGCTACAGGAGAAGTTTTTAGTGATTTCTGCGATATAGGATTTCATCAATGTGTGGCGAGAATAGATTAAATCATATCCATTATATTATACTATTCTGCAATTCTATGCAGAGGGGATTAAGGAGCTCTTCATGATGAGAGTAAGCAAAGCAACTTTCAGAGTATTATACTCTTGTACTATATATACTGGCAAAACCATGAATGTAAAATTATTTTCAAGAAAAGAATAACAGTGCCTCTATTCACTGCATTTTATGATAGCTTACGTACACAGAAAGAACTGTCATAAGGTTAAACTGCACCACACAGAATTTTGCAGCAAAAAAGGCCTTTGTTTTAAGGATTCTGTTTTCACATCCATAAAAAATTCATGAAAACAAACTACCGTCTGTAACAGAGCTTTTTCAAAATGTCTGATGTTTAAACATTAGGCAGTTGTCCTCAAATAACAAAAGTGCAAAGTCAATATCTATTATGCTTAAAAATTGTTTTGGAAAATAAAGGTTAGAAAAGAACAACCTATTATTTAGGATGCAGCTTCCAGATGTTGCTGAACTGCAATTCCCATTCAGCAAAATTCAGCAAAACCAGTGGTTACGAATGCTACGAAATGCAGTAAACAGCATCTGGAGAGTAACACAGTTCTCACCTCGACACAGAAAAATTAAACCTGGTTCTGCCAAATTCATCTAGCCATAAATCTTCATAGGTGTAACTATTTGCCTCTAATTTTCAAGAAATCAAAATTGAACCCACCCTATCAATTTAATAGTCCACTATGATGCTTTTGAGAATGTTTGAGAACAAAATAGCAATTGTTGCATAATCAAACTATAAAGGAAACTTCATTTCCTATCACCACCTTGGAGACTTTACTGGAATACAAAACCATGCAATGATTCATTCTACTTGTCTATGCCTTGAACTGGACCAGACATAGAGTCCAGATGACATCCAGGGGCTTCTGTCACTTAGCATGGGATAAATCAAGTTAACCAGGTTTAAACTCATGTTGAGCAAAACCAAGTACGTAATGCTCTGGAACTACACTTTAGCACAAGTGTAGACACCATGATTGGCTCCAATACGAACCTATCTGCTATCCACATGGGTAGAACTACAATTTCCCCTGTGCAGGAAATCAATAAAGGTGCCTAAAAATGTGCAGGAATGTTCCCTGAGCTTGGGACTCTGGAGCTATCCAACAGCAGTGAGAGGGACAGCAAAGGTAAAATGACAGTAGAGCAGGAGTGTACCAAACAAACATGGAGAGTGATCATGGCATGGCTTACAGAGTAGCCCAGTATACTTGCATTACCTATTCACCTATTCTGTGCTGCATTGTCTCTATTGCCTGCTCATTGCTCATTGTCTGCTCCATTTCCCCCAAGTTAATTACACTTTTCCTTTTGGAAGTGAGGCAAAGAAGATGTTACATAGTTTGGTCTTTTCTCTGTCCTCACTTAGCATTTCAGCATCTTCTCCTTCCAATGGCCATACCATTTTCTTATTCTTCCTTTTGTTAAAGATATGACAAAAACCATTTTTATTGCTTTTGATCTCTCTACGGCAGGCATGTAGCCGGGGGGGGGGGGGGGCTGAGGGGCTTCAGCCCCCACCGAAATTCTCAGGGTGGTCCGTGAGAAGGCCTTACATTTATTATTTAAATTGTTATGTTTATTCATATCATTATCTGATCACCATGCACAATATATCCCATACGCATGGGGTATTGGGATAACGATACAAAAGCTTTGCTAGAGTAAACCGTCTCCTGCTCAGACTCAGCCCCCCCCCCCTGAACCAAAATCCCAGCCCCTCCCAAAATAAAATCCTGACTACGGGCCTGCTCTACGGGCAGTTTTACACTGCCATAAAATGCAATGAAGAACTGCATTAGCCTATGTGTATCCAGACAACACACATAGGCTGATGTGAGTTAGCACAGGGTAAGTGCTTAATGCACACAGGGGAAAGAACCTGCTCTGAGATTCAGAATTTTCTCTGTGTTGGGGTAGTGGGGGCAGTCATCACTGATCTCTATGCAGGTTCCCAGGTCTCTGTCCCCACAGCCATTCCATGCTCTCTGAGCTCAAGCAGCCTGGGAGGTGGGGGGGGCTGTCTCTCCTACCCCTAGCACACCAAATTCTTCCCCATAAGAAAGAAAATCAATACTTACTGGACATCATGGTACTGTATTAGTAGTTGGTGCCATGTGATTGAACAAAGCCGCTTGGAAAAACTGAGCCCCCTCCAATCCTTCCAAGCTGGTGGATTCAGTCACACGGCAGCAAACCAGGAAGTAAAGAACACAAAGTGCTCAAAAAGTGGTGTTTTTGTCATGGGGGATGACTAGGAGGTCTGAAACCAATTTTGGTCTGGCTGATCTGCAAGGCAAGTTTTCCACCCCAGTGTAGCCATAATGCAGCTCCAAACCGGTACTTTAACTGTTGGAGGTGCAATATGTACCTGTGTAGAACCACCCTAAATCTGTTATAATTCATATTCTAAAATCTGGTCCAGCTCCCAAAGCTGTTGTTTTGAATTCTGTTCCTGTCCATAAGGGTATTATTTACTAACTTGGGAGATATTGTAGAACACTTTGAGGGAACAAACAGAATTTAACTTTATTGAGGAAATGTACAACCATGGAGGTTTTGGAAGGAAGGGAGTGGAGTTGGGGAGTGCTTATAATAAAAAACTGAAAAAAGATAGTTTTGTGAACGATTGCTGTGCAGCTTTATGAAAATCTAATGAATACTGAATTTAGAAAAAACAATGTAACTAAAAATAGATGTGAGTTTAGAGCTATTCTACTGTTAATCTTCATATGGATAACAAGAAATATGCAATCAAATTTAAGGTTATCCTCATAACAGTATTGGAAATTTCAGTTAGATGGGGAAAAAAACCTACTTCAGCTATATCCACAAGTGCTTGATTATTTTTTACTATAGTGAAATGGATTGGTAACAACATTGTGAAGATCACATATAGTTTATATGGATGTAACTTAGCAGTAAGGGTAAAAGTCTATGCTAGGCTTTAGGGGTTTTTTTCAGATAAGGACTTAGTTAGAAAATGAGAGAGCAATGTCACGGAAAGTGTCACCATTTGAAAAAGAGGTTCATAACAGTAAACAAGGAAGGCAACACAAGGAAGGCAATTTTAGTCATGTAAGCCTTTTGCTTTCATCAAAGAGCAATACAAAAAAGTGGAATGCATTTCTTTATAAGGCAAGAAAAATAGCAAATATCTTTTTTCCCAAAAAATGTGCATTTCTCTTTTTATCAAAAAGTCCTGCTTCCTGCCAGGTCATTTGTGATTACATCATGGATAATGCACAGATTCTTTACTATGATAGTCAAAAGCAGTTAGTTGAAGTAAATACTACAGTAGAAATTATGATAGCTAATCCAGATGCAAACAAAATAAAGCAAATTTTTCACATACCCAAGCAAACATCCCAACATAGGATGGCAGATTTGAGGAGAAAAGTCTAGGCGTTCTAGGCAATGTAAATAAATAAATATAAATAAAACTTTATTTCTATTCCGTCCTCTCTCCTTGAAGGGACTCAGGGCGAATTCCAACAAACAGCATACATTCAGTGTCTTCAAAAAACAGATAAACATTGGTATAAAATCCCAACAAGATCCCACATATGTATGCAGCATTAAAAACCTAACATCAAATTAAACCTAATATCAGTCAATTGAGTATAACATCAATAACCTAAACCAATGTAGTCAGGCAGAATCAGACAATAATTATATAGTGACATAAAATCTAAATAAACGTTCAGAGTAATTTAAAAAGCCAACTGAAGTTCAACAGAGTTATGTGGGTTGGATTATGTGGCCTACATGGTAAATGGGCTGACATAGACTAACAGAACCCAGATACAGCATAGTTCTCAATCAGGATCTGGTAATGGTCTCTCATTAATTAATCCTCCTCCTCTCCATATGCTAATGAGCAGAAGTAGTTGTTTTCTGAAGGAGAGGGGGAGGGGCAGCCTTATTTCTTTAGGAAGGGACTTCCAGAGGTGGAGGGCAGCCACGGAGAACGCCCTCTCTCTTGTTCCCAGGCTAAATACAAAGTGCTGGTACTTGAGATGGGGGGTGGGACCGAGAGCAGGGGCTCCTTCACTGACCTCAGTGCCCGGGCTGGTTTGTAAGAGGAGATGTGATCATTCAAGTAGCCTGGACTCGAGCCGTTTAGGGCCAGCACTTTGTATTTAGCCCGGAAGCAGACTGGGAGCCAGTGGAGCTGCCATAACATGGGAGTGGATCTCTCCTTCTATGGAGCTCCTGTTAGCAATCTGGCTGCCGATTTCTGAACCAGTTGAAGTTTCTGAACTATCTTCAAAGGCAGCCCCACCTAGATAGCATTGCAGTAGTCCAAGCAGAATGTGACTAAGGCGTGGATTAATTTTGGATTATTTCCATGGCATAGTTAAATAAATGAATACAGATAAGCAAGGAACAAATAAGACATTTGACTGCATGTTGCCTGTTAAGTTTATATGCAAGAAAGGATCATGAGAAAGAACAAAACAGAATCACCCACGTATCATTGTTTCTCATTTTTTAAATGTAACTTTTTGTTCTGCAAAAAGGCTTTGCCAAAATGTTTATCTGCTCACCTGCAAAAAGCTGGGAGACAAAGAAACATCAGCAATGCAGTCATGAAACGACTCTAGTTCAAAATATTATTCCTACCCGTTCCTTTTGAAGGCAAATAACTAATTACCTCCATTTTACAGATGAGAAAACCAAAGCATGGAGCTAAATGGCATGTCACTGTGGGTAAAAATTAAGTGGTAGAGGGAGGTCAATAAATTACGCTCCCTACCCTGGGCTCCATCTACCAAGCTACACCTCCCTAATTTTTTTACTGACACCTGGCTCATCCTTTTTTCTCCCCTATCCATTCAGTTTCACACATGGATAAGCACAGACTTGCGAATATTTATTAAGGCCAGTCCTAAAGCAAGTAAATGAAAAGAAATCTATCATGCCAAAGCAGAACAGACTACAAATAAATTGATATATTCTCCAGCAAAGGATTTTACATCCTTGCTCAACACCATTCACCTAACCAAGCAAATACAACAGGCACACATGCTGCAGAGACTCCTTTGATGCCTTACTACATGCTGGAAAAAATGGATAAACAGACAACAGTATGCAAAAATAGCTGCAGGAGCTATCCAT
Source organism: Anolis carolinensis (assembly GCF_035594765.1). Taxonomy (NCBI): domain Eukaryota; kingdom Metazoa; phylum Chordata; class Lepidosauria; order Squamata; family Anolidae; genus Anolis; species Anolis carolinensis. Next base: position 36,738,782 of record NC_085843.1, on the reverse strand, counting down.
CTACCAGTACTGTGCTACACTTATAAAATATTGCTTTGCAGTTGTATATCATGTGCAATACGAACACATTCAGAAATGTGCATTAGAGAAAATATAAGCCAGCATCTGAATCATTCCTGGTATTAAAGTTCTGGCTTGTATTATATGTATGGTCAGTGAAACAAGAGTGACTCCAACATTAACTCAAACATTGGAGAACCCTATTCTAGAAAGGGCTCTGAGTGGAGAAGGCATGAGTTTGTCTTGAGTCTTTCTTCCTTTCCCTGTCCCCCTCTTGCTGAAAGACTGCGAACTGGAAAAGATGCTGCTTTGACTGTCATTACCTTTACAGCTTATTCACCGTATAGTGCATGCATGAGTATCTACGTGAAACATTAGTCATGATTTAAACTGAAAACTCATTTGAGATACATATTCACTGTAAAGTAGAGCCCCATCTGGAGAGAAGGCAGACTTCATCCTCTGCTTGGCATAAGCTTTCTAATGAAGAGAGTATATATGGCAGAAAGAAAGGGGAAGCATGCAAGAGAAACAGACAAAAAGACAGACAGACATCAACAAGAGGTACACATTTGACTCTTGTTAGCAGCCAACTTCTATTTCTATTAGTTAGCACTGTGCTAGCATGCGCTAACACCATCCCCTCGGGTAATTTAAATTTATTTTAAAAAGGCACGTATTTCTATATTTAGGAGGTTGGGATAATCGGGGTGGAAGAGCCCATCTGTTTGTCGTATGCTCCAGCTGCTGTGGATGCGGAAATTTGTGTATTATTTCTTCCCTTGTTTGTTTTGCCTTGTCCTGTTCGACTATGACAGAAGCGAGGTGAGCTCAAGTGCACAGCAAAAGCCAATGCAGAAAAGCAGGTTTGAAAAGACCCAGACTCCCACAGGACATCTGTCCAAACTCATTTGCTTAGGTCACAATTAGGATTTTAAAACAAAGTAGCACATAACCATGTTTTAAAGACATCTGTACTTACAGTATTGGGCTGGTAAGGGCAATGGAGGAGGCAAGCCCATAACCCCAACCTATACCACACTGCTATTTTTCAGATACTATGGGAACAATTTCATACTCCCATCATCCTTTTCGACAGAGTTACGAGTTGGGTCGATACAGGGAATGCCGTAGATGTAGCGTATCTGGATTTCAGTAAGGCCTTCGACAAAGTCCCTCACAACCTTCTGGCAAACAAACTAGTAAAATGTGGGCTAGACAAAACTACGGTTAGGTGGATCTCTAATTGGCTAAGCGAACGAAGCCAAAGGGTGCTCACCAATGCATCATCTTCATCTTGGAAAGAAGTCACGAGTGGAGTGCCGCAGGGTTCTGTCCTGGGCCCGGTTCTGTTCAACATCTTTATTAATGACTTAGACGAAGGATTAGAAGGCACGATCATCAAGTTTGCAGACGACACCAAATTGGGAGGGATAGCTAACACTCCAGAAGACAGGAGCAGAATTCAAAACAATCTTGACAGATTAGAGAGATGGGCCGAAACTAACAAAATGAAGTTCAACAGGGACAAATGCAAGATACTTCACTTCGGCAGAAAAAATGGAAATCAAAGATACAGAATGGGGGACACCTGGCTAGACAGCAGTACATGTGAAAAAGATCTTGGAGTCCTTGTGGACAACAAGTTAAACATGAGCCAGCAATGTGATGCGGCTGCTAAGAAAGCCAACGCAATTTTGGCCTGCATCAATAGGGGAATAGCATCTAGATCCAGGGAAGTCATGCTCCCCCTCTACTCTGCCTTGGTCAGACCACACCTGGAATACTGTGTCCAATTTTGGGCACCGCAGTTGAAGGGAGATGTTGACAAGCTGGAGAGCGTCCAGAGGAGGGCAACTAAAATGATCAAAGGTCTGGAGAACCTATGAGGAGAGGCTTAAAGAACTGGGCATGTTTAGCCTGCAGAAGAGAAGGCTGAGAGGAGACATGATAGCCATGTACAAATATGTGAGGGGAAGCCATAGGGAGGAGGGAGCAAGCTTGTTTTCTGCTGCCCTGCAGACTAGGACACGGAACAATGGCTTCAAACTACAGGAAAGGAGATTCCACCTGAACATCAGGAAGAACTTCCTCACTGTGAGGGCTGTTCGGCAGTGGAACTCTCTCCCCCAGACTGTGGTAGAGGCTCCTTCTTTGGAGGCTTTTAAACAGAGGCTGGATGGCCATCTGTCGGGGGTGCTTTGAATGCGATTTCCTGCTTCTTGGCAGGGGGTTGGACTAGATGGCCCATGAGGTCTCTTCCAACTCTACTATTCTATGATTCTATGATTCTATGAACAGTTTGCTTCAACTGGATTATTGTTAAACCAACTGCTCTACTTAAACTGCTCTACATCCAGACTAACTAACCATTCCTCAATTTTGTGCATACTTTTTCTGGTTTTATTTTGGGGACCCATACTCATTTTTTTCTGTTACCTCCCAGCATAGAATGATAGAGTTGGAAAAGACCTCATGGGTCATCCAGTCCAACCCCCTGCCAGGAAGCAGGAAAATTGCAATCAAAGCAGAAACTTTTATATAAACTCCCCAGGTCAGTTTATTTTAACCTGGTATAAAATCAGAAAGGAACAAAATCTGGGATTTTTCAATCATTCTGGATGCTCCCTATAAGAATTAATTTTAAAACTCCACCACATTTTGGCAATTAGAGCTCATCCTCATTCTCATCGGCCTTATTTATATGCAAACAATTATCTTGTTCTGGAGATGTGTGAGCTTTTCATTACAGAGTTTTTCTTCATATTCAGGATGGCAAGAATTTGAGCCTTATCTTGTGAACAATGTTAAAAAAACACACATACAAATTGTTCTCTTGTGAATGGTTTAAACCAAGCGTCCCCAAAATTAGGCTCTATAACAGGCATGGGCAAACTTTGGCTCTCTGGGTGTTTTGGACTTCAACTTCCACAATTCCTAATGGCCTGTAAACTGGCTGGGAATTCTGGGAGTTGAAGTTCAAAACACCTGGAGGGCCAAAGTTTACCCATGCCTGCTTTATAATGACAGGCCTCTAAGGGTCCTAGTCATCAACAGTTCTGCTCATGTCTTGCAAATTGAGGTCTATGGCTTCCTTAATGCAGGGTTTCCCAAATTAAGGCCCACGGGCTAGATGCAACCCTCCAAAGTCACCCCCGCCCTAAACATTAGACTTAGGGTTGCTCTAAGTCTGAAACAATGTGAAGGCATACAACAACAATCCTAATTAACTGGACTTTCTCATCAGCCAAAAGCAAACACACTCTTCCCACTGCAATACTGGTATATTTATGTTGGTGAAAATTGTTCTTCCTTGCATTGTTCTTTCCTGTTTTCTTGTACTACAAATATGATATGTGAAGTGTTCATGGTTTTGTTTTGTTTTTCAAACTGTAGTCCCCCCCCCCCAACAGTCTGAGACACTGTGAACCAACCCTGGCTTTAAGTTTGAGGACCCTTGGTTTAACCCAATAATAATCACTGAATACTAATAATAAATGCTAGACTCCCATTTCCTTATTGATACATATTATATTTATTTATTTTATTTATTTCATACATTTGTATCCCATCTTTCTCACCCCCAGAGGGGGACTTGGGGCGGCCTTAATTAAATTAAATTAAATGTCTTAATTAAATCCCATTTGGATTATTGCGATGTGATGTATATTGGGTTGCCTCTGAAGAGTACACTATGACCCTGGTATCAGCGGGGAAGTCTAATAGTGAGTCATAAAGAAATGAATCACATTTATACCAGAAGTTTACATCGAGTAGCAAATTCCTTTTGAGGAGGAGGGTGTAGTGGACCTCTGTAGGATTTTTCTAGGTCCTCCATGGCAACTCTATGGTAACTTCCTGTGAAAGCATACTATAGAATCATCTGAAGGACCATGAAAAATACTAAAAATGATATATTTTGTTAGATTTGAATAGGTAAAACTGTGAACTTCGGCTGGTCCAAATTGACATGCTGTAGCCAGACTCATGAACAGGGCTGATAATAATAATTCCACTCATTATGAATTTGTTTCTAGGAAAAAACCAAGGTTTTTCCTTATAAATTTATGTAAAATTTGAACCCAAAGTGTCTAAAAGGCTATATTCCCACACAAAAGCTTGTCCATGAAAAGGTGTCTGCAGGAGAGGCCATTTTTTTAATGTTAACATTTTCATAGGCATGTTTGATAAGAAAATGAAATACAGCTTTTTAGTGGCCTCCCCCAGTTTTATAACTGAAATGAACATTACAATAGAATTAAACTATTCACAATATTAAAATTATTTAAATCTACACATAAATGATGAAATGCAATTAAAATAGAAAGCAATTGTTAGGCTAATACATTTTCGTTGTCTTTCTGCTGGAAGGCAATGATTTTTCCATTCTATCAGGTCTTCAGTAACTGATTGACTGATATAGACAGGAGATTCAAAAGCATGGCCCAAACCTCCCAAATGAAGTTAGGGGTCAATTTATAATGGTTTTTCCAACAGCACATATTTCTTACAAACCCATTGTTCCTTAGACAAATGTTCTCTTTGAAGGAAGAAGAGCATGTTGCATTTGAGTGCAGACTCTACAGGCCTCCATTACTATGATATATGAAAACTAGTTTCCAACACCTCTCACACAATTCATTCAACAGCATTTAATTTTTGTTCCCATGGATTGCAAAGGCAATGAATCTTAAGCATGAAATGCAGAACTACTCTTACAAACGCAGCTACCACCATTCCCTTCCCTAACTTCACAAAGATATTTGCTTGAGAACAGGTCATATCTTTTTGGAAAAGACCATTTAATCTCTCAAAGCAGTCTTTAAAGACTCTGAGAAAAAAAACTGAGTAAACCCAAACAATTCCTAATTAAAGTGTTTAAAAGCTGATATAGTAATAAATGTTTCAGAAGGAAGCTATCTTGTAACAAATTATAATTGCCTTAAATCCTGAAGTACATAATGAAAAAAAACAGTTAATAAGCACTGAGTCTGGGTTAGTTGACTATTCTTAAACACACCGACATTTGAATATATGGCAATACCTATTGATCTTTTGCAAATCAGCCCATTGACCTCTGATATTTTCTTTTAAAAATCAAGAAATCATACAGATTTAAGAAAAGAAGACCCTATCCAGTCCATAATCTTTTCTTGAATTGGCCAACAATAGAGTTCCCACAAATAGGACATGGGCACAACAACATTGTCTGCTCATGTTTATTTCAAGCAAAAATTATTCTACTTCAGATCCTGGAAGGAGCACATAGCCATCAGAATCATTAGCTACTACAACAGCTGAAGAACTGTTTAAAATAAAATAAAAAATTCTAAGAAACCGGAGTCTAAAGTAAGGCACCTTCTACACTGCCATATAATCCAGATTATCTGCTTTGAACTGTATACACTGCCTACAATCCAGTTCAGAACAGATAATCTGGATTTTATATGGCAGTGTAGAAGAGGCTAGAATTATGATTTTTTTTCAAGCCAAAAGCACCCAAGAAACTTCCCCTGGAGTTGCAGGAAATGCCAGTGGTGCTCAGGCATTGAGGTGCATCAGTGGGAATGCCGAACTCAGCAGAACATGAAGTTGAAATTCTGGGGAGAATCTTGAAATAATAACTCTACTCCCAACAGCAAACGGAATAAAATATACCAAATTTCCTATTCTGAGCGTGGAAATTATGCAGTAGGGAATAAATACACAAGGACTTTCAATCTCAGCAATTTCACCATCTCTTTCTATAGCAACCGAGTTTTAGAATTTGTCCTTGATCTTTTCCAGTGCCAGTGGAGGGTTACCATAACCATGCACTAACATACATAACATTAGGCATCGTGATTTAGCATTTTCCCTACAATAGAGATGGCTAGCAATGTAAAGACATAAGAAATACAGACCAAAGGGTTTTCTAGTCTAGGAGCAGAAAAGTCCAAACACAGGAAATGAAGCAGCAGGCTAAGATGTTCAGAAGGGATTAAGAAAAAGTCATGCTCAGAGTTTTCAAGAACCACTTAAACACAGAGAAACAGTGTTCACTTGGGCTACCTGGTAAAAAGTGCTCCACTGGGATGTCTGCTTTCTAACAATAGAGCAGTTAGTAGAAATCATTTCCTGCTAAGTAAGAAAGATAACAAATAGCCATTGTGTTGACATTGTGGCTGCGATTGTTATGGTATCAATGATCCTGCTATGTTACTATGTTACTCATCTATTGAGTTCTATTTCCTTAAGGCATAACATCTTACAATTCTGCACCACATCACTCCAAACTACCAGACATGGGAAGTGTCACAAGAAACTGGATGTTAAAAAGAGCTGTTTACCTCTTCGGTTAAGAGACCTATAAACTGCTATTCTTGTAACTACATGGGCAATAAAATGAACAAGAATGTGCAGCTATCCGCCACACCAAAAAGCTAGAGGGATCATATTTATGTCCTAATCAGACCTGCAAAATGAAACCATCTGCTTGAGAATGATTCCGCAGGCATGAAGTTCATGCACAGTATGCATTGCAACAAGAGCCCATTAATCTGATTACAGAGTGCATTTATCGCCCAATTAATGTCAATGAAGTATACACTGAAGTTAATAGTCAAACCCCTGATGACCTTATCTGGGCAACATCATCCTAACACTCTGTGAACAATAAACAAGGCAACCTGAAACTTCTTAGGTACATGATAGGAATTTTTGCATTGACCTTTTCAGACTTCACCTGGAATATTGTGTTAAGTTCTGGACACCACAGTTCAGGAAGGATATTGACAAGCTGGACCATCTCCAGAGAAAGGTGGCTGAGACTATCAAAGGTCTGACAACCTAGTCTTATGAAACATGGCCTAGGGAGCTTGGGATGTTTAATTTAGAGAAGACTGAGAAGTGACATGATAGTCACCTCTATATATAGGTAAAGGTTGTAAGGAGCCCCAGTGGCGAAGTGGGTTAAAGCACTGAGCTGCTGAACTTGCAGACCGAAAGGTTCAAACCCCGGGAGCGGCCGCTGTTAGCTCCAGCTCCTGCCAACCTAGCAGTTCGAAAACAAGCCAATGTGAGTAGATCAATAGGTACCGCTCCGGCAGGAAGGTAATGGCACTCCATGCAGTCATGCCAGCCACATGACCTTGGAGATGTCTATGGACAACGCCGGCTCTTCAGTTTAGAAATGGAGATGAGTACCAACCCCCAGAGTCAGACATGACTGGACTTAACATCAGGGAAAACCTTTACCTTTACCTATATCTGAAAGGATGTCATTTTTTTTTTATGTCAATTTCAGTGCTTAGTTTTGGCTGTCATATTTTCTGCCAACCCCACACAATAAAGCAGGATTAGAATAACTAAATGTCTTTTCTGAGAGCAATCATTGCAATTTGTAGTCTCTCAAGCTTGGCTACATGTAGCTAAGCTTGACACAGAGGTAAATATGGGACAAGTATTGGTCTTGTCACTCCTAACAGGGTTAATTTTGAGAACTCAAGTGTTGGGTTTATGGATTTCTGAGTATAAGATCAAATGAAGCAAAAACTGAAGCAGTTCTTAAACTGGGGTGAAAAACAAAAATTGGGTGAGAAATCAAATTCTCCAATCTACAGCCCTCTGTGGTCCAATGGATGTTGGATATTTAACTATGGCCTTGAAATTACTGGATTCTCACCTGAACCCTAGGTATAGCTTTCACATCAGGTACAGCCTGGAGCCAGGGTCCATGGTAAGAGAATACATTACCCTTTCCTCCCTTAATTCTAACTGAATAGTACAACTTCTCTTGATACCTAGTGAGGGACCTGAATCCTGTATAATTTGCAGCAGGAATACAAATTGTGCCCAAGAAATTCTGAGAATTCATATGACTCCTTTATTGGTATATAGTCAAGTTGTCGGTATACGATTCAAGCATGGTATTAAACACCATGAAACCACCCAGGAACACTAAAATTATACTGTGTCTAGAAATTAAAATAATGCAGATACATGGTAAAAGGAACTAGACTTTAGCTGAGCCTCTGATGCTGAATGTTATGCCAAGGCTTGTGAGGTACAGAAGCCTAAAATGTAGTATTTCAAATCAGAAACTAATAGTCTGGCCGAAAGAAACCCTGCATTCTGATTTCAGCCTCCAGAATGCAGAGGAAAGTTTGTCAGTTGGCAGCCAAGCAAATGGCAATCTAAAGGCATTTTTCAAAGCAAAACCTGGAAGAACTGATAAATTTTACATACACAATTTGCTGGCAGATCAGAATCCAAGGGTGACCAGTTGGCAAAAGATAACATCATAAACTGTACTGTATTTAATGGTATTTCTTTTTGGATGATCTTGTTATTGATATTGTTTGTTTGGTTCTACTTGTTTTGTCTGTTCTGTTGATTGTAATAAATTTATTTCATTCAAGGTCAGAACACTGTCCAACTAACCTTTCTGGAGAAAGAAAGAGAGCAGAAGCAAAGGAGACTATAGTGCATTGGTATCCATGACTGTAGGCTTTACAAGGGAAACTATTTGCCAAAGTTCTCCTTGCATAGCCCAAAGTGTACCATAGAGGCTTTGATCACTATGATCACAGATTTCTAATTGCAGACATAGACAGAGACACAGATATAATTAGCAATTTGTGACATAAAGAGGAATTTAATTTTTTAAAAACACTTTCAAAGTTCTAATTTCAACAAAGTTGGACACTTGCACTTTTCAAGCTCTTGCAGCAGGAATTGCCTCCTGAAAGAATCCACCAAAACAAATGGTACCCAAATCTTAGAACAAGACTGGAATATGAGGCAGAAAATCCCACAAACCACTCCCCTGTGTCCATTTCATGTTTATTTTCATGTTATTTTTAAGCCCTTAGAACAAGAGAAAAAGAAATGATCTAGATAATATTGACTCTGTTTCAATAAGCCCTGTTCAGTTTTTTTAAGAAATCAGTTAAATAACTAGGATGTTTTGCTGAAACTGAAATGTGTCCAAAGGAATAGTGGAAACCCCAGAGCCTGAAATCATTTTGAAAATTGAGGAATTAACCAAGTATTTAGGTTTCAATTTGCTGCTGCTCCTTGTTCCCTGATGCTCTTCAAAACTAAGCCAAGTTGTCTTCTTTTTGCAGCAGTTTCACCCAGCAAAAAACTGAATGGGGCTATTAAGAGAGACAATAAGTTCAATGCTTCTTCTAGGATAGGGTGCTGGACAACAGCCCAATGCTACTACTAAACTTCAGCATAACAATTTCTGCAAAGTGTAATAGGAATTGTGTTGTCGAAGGTTTTCATGGCTGGGATCACTGGGTTGGTATGAGTTTTTCAGTCCATATGGCCATGTTCCAGTAGCATTCTCTCCTGATGTTTCACCTGCATCTGTGGCTGGCATCTTCAGAGGAATGTCCTGCTTGTGCCAGGTAGTAATTTCACAAGGCTGTAGCTCCTGCAGCATTGCTTTGCTAAAAGATCACAGATCAACATTCCTTGGAGGTGCCCTGTGTGTGTGTGTGTGTGTGTGTGTGTGTGTGTGTGTGTGCGTGCGTGCGCACAGTCGCATACGCCTTCAAGTCATTTCTAAATTATGATGACTCTTAGGCAAAACTATCACAGGGACTTTCCTTTGCCTTTCTGTGAGCCTGAGAGAATGTGACTTGTTCAAGGTGACCAAATAGAGATTCAAACCCTAGTTTCTCAGAGTAGTAGTCCAACACTCAAACCAGTACATAACACTGGCACCTCAAAGCTTTAGCTGTGTAAATCTACAAATGTAGGGACTGCAGCAGGCTGTCTATCCAGACATTGTGTAAGGCAGTTCTGTCGGTCTGCTTGTTCAAGCATAGAGAAAGGGGACTGTAAACATACAATGTATTGTAGTTGCTTCTTTCTTTTTGCATTTTGCAAAAAATTAAATTAGTATACAAGGAGTAATATATAGTAGTTAACTTTTAGCTCAATCTCAGTGGATTTTACCGGAGCTGCCTGGATTCAACTCTAGCTATTTTAATACATTTATTTTTGTTTTTAACTGAGATGATTTAAAACAGGCAAGAATACGTGCTTTAGATCTTCTGAAAAGGTGACACATGCTTCTTTTCCTAAATCTAAACAAAGCAAATTAGAGATTCCTTACTGCGTTTGATAACTCTTTTGAAGCAATTCCCATACTAAATCAGTAAAAAGATTCTTCCACAAGATTATATCAATCAAACTTTACAAAGTTTAACAAGAAGTCAACCTTACTTGTTCACAGACCTCCATCATCCAAGAACAACAAATGTGTCTATATTAGTATAATCTTACTCTACAAACAGTTAACCAAACAAATGCCCAACTAGATAGGTATGAATTAGATTACATAACTTAATAAAGGTTGATCACAACTGAGATCAGGATAGATTTCAGGCACTTGATTCTGAATTACAAAATAAATCAAGAACTGACAGGATTGAACTGTTTATTATAGAATAATGAATTCTTGCTGAATTGCCTTTTCAATTGATTTATCTTTATAATGATTCCACTGCATTCTGGGCATGTGTCTCAGTGGCAAAACGAAATCTAACATCTTCCTTCTCCATACCTTTCAGGAAAACTACAGAGTAAGGCTGGAGGGCCTAGAGATGCCTAGAAAGGTGTTTTCTCAGGGTAAGAAAATAGTCCTGAGCCCCCTCAGGGAGATAGGGCAGAGTATAAGTAAAGTTTTAATAATAATAACTCCAGCAAATGCCTGAATTGAGGCAGTTCTTTCACAAGTTTTCTGAGCTAAATATATTCTGATATTTCATTATGGTATTTTTATTGAGTAGAATTAAAACATGGGTAGAGAAGCATTGCCTCTGAATCTCACCAGGACTCCCCCCTCCAAATTTCTCTCTCTCTCAAAACAGTTCTGGTGAATTCATTTTGGTAAGTGGGAGTAGTGTTATTGATTATGCTCTTACCTAGCCTCAGCAGACAAGCCGAAACTCAGTTTTTCTTGTTTATTTGTTTGTTTCTATTTTATTACATTTCTATATGAGACCATAAAGATAACAATAAATCACCCATTCGTTATTAAAATGGAATGTTTTAATTTTTATAGCACACAAATAAGTTATCACACCGTAAAAAAGTTAGATGGGTCAAAGTAATCAAATATCAGAATAGGCTCTAACTTTCTTATTTCTAACTCAATATACCAGTGTGGTTGTATAGTTTTATGCTAGTTTTATGCAGCTGAATCAATTGCTTGTAGTGCTGGAACATTAGCTTAGTATAGATCAAAATAAAAAGTAACCCAAACTTTTGTAAAATAGGATATGTTGGCTCTTGAAATATCAGATTAATGGCCTTTATTATTCTTATTGGGGGAGAGGGGGTTAACTAATCTGCAAGCTAAAAAAGAAATTCCAAAAAAAATCTATTGTCAAAAAACCTCATTGTACTTTCAACTAACAGAAAATTATTTGGGACCTTCACTCATTGGTGCCCTTAAAAACAGGTCAAATCCAACTCTCTGCAAGATCGCACATGAGGTATCCTATTTTTTCTGGTATGTTTTATGACTCATCAGTCTTTCCATTTGATCTTTGAAATCATTTATCTTTGGTTTGTCCAATGCCTTCCCAGCCAGAAATAAAGATTTTATCAAGCAATTTAAGAACAGAATCATGCTGCATTTTGCAGTTGTTGAAAAGGCATGTGATTATTAGGCTTGAGCCCAAATCAGTTTGAACAAAAATGATTTGTAGTTTTTGGTGGACCATTTTATAATAATATACAAAAACAGAATGGAGAGGAAGGAGATGAAAAGCCTGGCAAAATAGATTAAGAGAGCCAGATTTTATTGGTTCTGGAAAGGAAGGAGTTAAATCTGCAATATACCTAAGGCAGAAATCTGCCCCAGGCAGAAGCAGCGTCCTCCATTTCTTCTTGGAAACTTCCCTCCTCCTGCAGAGAGGGCCCTGGGAACCCGCTTTTCCAGCAGCACTTGCATAGGGTGAGCATTGAAAAGTTCTTCTCCCAGCATGATGGGAGTTGAAGTTTTTCTCTCTGTTTTTCAGCCAATAAAAAGCCTGATGGTGTCCATGCTCTGATTGGCTGAGAATAGACACAACCGGCAACTACAATTCCCAGAACCCTCTCTTGCGGTCTGTCTTTATTTTTTTAAAAATGTTGCGGTTAAAACTTAAAATACAGTGTTCCCTCACTTATTGCGGGGGTTATGTTCCAGCACCACCCACAATAAATGAAAATCCATGAAGTAGGGACACTGTATTTATTTTAATATTTATACATTATTTTAGTAGTTATACACTATTTTAAGTCTTTATCAATAATAATAATAATAATAATAATAATAATAATAATAATAATAATAACAACAACTTTATTTTTATACCCCGCCCCATCGCCCAGGCAAAACAGACAATATAAAATTCAACAATATAAAAACAAATAGATAAAAACAAATAAGATCGAATATACAAAAACATACTTTGATAAAATCCTGGGTTGACTCCTAAAACAAACTGGGCCAAAAAAGTGCAAGCGAGCTATAATTATGGAAGAGGTAGGTACCCAGACCAGCTGTCCTGTTTCAGTGCTAGGGAAGGAGTACACAGAGAAAATATGTCCAGCTAACAGAGTGGAGAATGCTATAAAAATAAAATAAACAACAGGGCGATCCCAAGCTATGGAAATCAATCGCCAAAGGCCTGTTGCAAGAGCCAAGTTTTCAGGCTCTTCCGAAAAATAAGGAGGGTAGGGGCCTTCCTAATCTCCCTGGTGAGAGAGTTCCAGAGCCAGTGGGCCATGATGGAGAAGGCCCTCTCCCTCATCCCCACCAATCGCAATTGCGAGGGTGGTGGGAGCGAGAGGAGGGCCTCCCCCGACAAACGAAGAAACTGTGCAGGATCATAGGAGGAAATGCGGTCATGAAGGTAGGTGGATCCCGAACCGTTTAGGGCTTTGTAGGCGATAACCTGCACCTTGAATTGGGCTCGGAAAATAAACGGCAGCCAATGGAGCTCCTTGAACAGGGGGGTTGAACGCACCTTCTAATTCACCCCAGTTAGTAGCCTGGGTGCCGAGTGCTGTACTAGTTGCAGTTTCCAGACCATCTTCAAGGGCAGACCCACGTAGAGCACATTGCAATAATCCAGTCTAGAGGTAACTAAGGCATAGACCACCACAGCCAGATCCTACTTCTCAAGGTACGGTCGCAGCTGGCACACATGTGATGCCTCATGGGCCTTGTAGTCCCGTTCCTAGTGTCACTGTGGCAGATGAGGATGAAAACATGGGGTTTTCTCCGGATCAACAACAGCCGGACTCCTTCAAGATGCCTGATGTTGATGTTCTTGCCCAAGAGCCAATTAAAACCGACCTTGAACAGCTCTCACCTCCCTTTGCTAGGAGACATTCCTTTACTGCAGACAGGGGAGTTAAAGAGCGGGTTCGCAGGAGTTTGAGAATTGCTGCCAAACAAGACACTGATTAGCCATGTTTCCCCTGGGAAAATCCAGGGAGTCTCACATCTGCAAAGTTAGGTTTCGTTCCCTGTTCTCTAGGGAAAGAGGACGCTGAACACCTGTTTGGCGGGAAAACGAGACCCCGTTAAAGGTGCCTGGCACGGTTGGTTCGTTGCGGAGACATCAGAGCAGCTCCAGGAGTGAATTCATGTTTCCAGCTTAGTGTGGACTTCGCTAAGTCCGCAAATCCAGTTTCCTTGCCTCGTCTATCCAAGCCTCCAAGAATTGCCTTGCTTGCTCCTAGCCACGGATTTTGTTCTTAGAATCAAGTTTTGGATTGCCTTGCCTCGTTCCTAGCTATGGATCCTGATTCCTAGATTCAAGCCTTGTTTCCAGCCTCCTTGTGGAATTACCTTGTACCTTGAAAGACTCTGGACATTTCCCCACACTATTGCCTGGCAATAGTGTGTGTTTCGGTATTGGATTTTATCTTTGAACTCTAATATCATTTATTGAACAAACTATTTCTGGACTATATTTGGCCTCATTTGAAAGGTCTGCTTCTGGACTATATTTTCTGCTTGTTTTTTATTATTCTTATACACTTCTTTAATAAAGATATTAGATAGTTATTGGCCTCCGTGTATGGTTCTTGGTGCTCCGCTGCCTAGGGTCTGACAACACAATTGTGTGTTGATAAATCGCCTCTTTCTCCTCCTTCTTGCCGCTTGGGCTCTTTTTCTCTCCCTTTGGCTTCTCCTTCCTCCCTTCCTTAGGCTGTAAATTGTAATTGTTTATGATTTATAATAGTCTTTTAGAGTTTATTGAAAAACCGTGAAACAGCGAATTTACGAAAAGTGAACTGTGAAGTAGTGAGGTAACACTGTAATTCTAAAAAAATAGTAGATTGGTGAATGCTTTTGAAACTTGGCAGGCCTGCAGTTGTAAATGGGGTCTAAAACCGAGGTAGGTTTCATGCAGATAGGCCTTAAAATGACTGAGAATTGAACCTTTAAAGTTTCCCATTGTAACCAATGGGCCAAATCTTTGCAGAATGGAAACAGCAAAACCCCTTTCCATTTGAGTAACTTCCCAGTGAACAGAATGAGGGTCAACTAACAATGAACCTCAAAACGGCATGCCTTTTGGTTGAATTACACACTTCTAGTGATTATGGCCATTTCCCCCCACTTTTAGAGCTTGACTAAGAAGGTCTAGAACTATGCATGAAAGCAACCAGTCACTATTTTTAAAAAGAACATTCCAAAGCTCCTAAACAAGCCTTTTATCAATTATGGTAAAACTACATGCAAAGTATCTGCCACAGTTTAGTCTGGTTCAAAGCATAGTACTGTATATAAACAAAACATAATAACTCTGTTTTGTTGGGTTGTGACCTGCCATCAAGTCAATTTCGAATTCCAGATTTCCATCAGTCTTGACTAAAATGTCCTCCCACATGGCCTGTCAAGTTTAACCTGGTTATAATGCTCAACAGTCGCATTTCATATCTTTTAAGAACATCCAGGCTCAGAAATTCATATAACCTTACTGCAGGGGTTTCTTTTGTCACTGCAATAATAAGCTACTTTTTCCTCTTTGTTATGCATATCAGTGGTCATGTTAGCTGAATTGTATAACTATGTTAGCCGAACTGTATGAGCTGTACTCTTTAAACGCACACTTTTTAATTTCTGTCACTTATATTTTTAAATTTTAATATGAATTAGTTGCATGACTGCAATACATTCCTCTTCCCAAAATGTGCATTAATTTATTATTATTATTATCATGTTTATTGATTCCCCGCTTTTTCTCTCCACAAAGAGACTCAAAGCGGCTTTTTCATGCATCACCCTCCACACACTTAATAGGGAAAATGAAGAAAAAGAAGATACAATAAGCTCAACTATTGAGATAACATACACAAGATAGCCAGCCTCTACTACTTCACAATGTACAAACTTGCTGGATTCATGCACCAAAAAATAAAAATAAATAAAAATCTAGAACAGTTTCTGCAATCCCTTTTTATTGTCGGTCCTAAATGCCAAATCACATTTACATAAGGAAAACAAAATTTTGAATGCTGAATGAAGTCTTTCCTTCATTATTTATACTTCCTCTGTATTACTCCAGGTCAGTATATCTAGATGCTGAATCCTCAAATATTATTGAGCTATAATTCTTTGCATGTCAAATGGTCAGGCATCTAGGGACAAACTGCTGAAAATCACTGCTATAGGATGAAACATGGAATTAGTATAGGGGGCTAAAAGTAACACACAGCACAAAGTTATAGCATTAAATTGAAACCAACTATTTATAATACTACATATGCAATACAGATGGGGTGTCCCTCTATCCATGCATTCTTATCTGTCTGGCACTGCTGATCTGAACAGCAATTATTTTCTTTTAATACTGAAAATGGCAATCAAACCTTCAGTAAGTCCAAGACCCCTCGAGCTGCAAAGGATTAAAGATGTTCACTAAATGCTACTTCCCATAAAGAAGTCTGGCCGACCCTCGTTTTGTTCATAAAATCAACATTGAGCCATTGCACAGGCCTTTAGTAGTCTTATAAAGGAATCTTTCATAGGAAGCAATGCAGGTATAATTAAATTCAGAGGCACTCTCCGATAATTATACTATTGATGGGGCCCTGTATTACGTTTAAACCTGTGCTGTGCATCTATAAAATGTACATAGCTTTAATTACATAGAATTATGGGGCTGGTAGAAACACTAAAATAATCTAATCTAATCCTTGGCAGATTTAGCACAGACAAACTAAGGCTAGCAAATTAATCCACTCAGCAGAAGAAGGAATCAACTATATTAGAGCAGCACACAAAACAAAACAGGATTTAAACAACCACAAGAGATATTTACTACCTTAGAAATGATGGAACAAGCAGGTATCTTGCCCTATCGGTCTGAAGTGAACCTGATACCAAATTAACTGCTCCCTCCCTGTGAGTAGTGTGTAAATCTTTGTAAAGATCATAATCTATCATAATAATAAAAAAAACCACAAAGAAGCAGCTAAATATGTACACATTTCTAACATAAAAACAGAAAATATAACTTGCTATAGGTGCTATAAGAAAAGGAATGATCGTTCTTACCTGACATATCTTCATTTCTAGCAGTGAAATGATGGGTTGCTCTTGCTTCTCATCCTGACAGGCAGGAATATTACAGATTTCTCTAATGAGAAAAGCTACCTTAATAAGTGCAGATTAATTATCAGCTAATGCTCCAAAGGAAAAAGCAAACTTATGAAACAGGCATTAATCAGATTAGAAATGATCAAGGTAGATGAAAAGGGTTTTTTTTCTTGAGTTAACATGTTAGGAACACCAACCTACAGTAAATGTAAACCTTTCACTGGGTATGGAGCTGTTCACTTTTCAGTGCTGGAAATAAACATAGCATGGGTAGAAAAATATTGCCACTTCTATCAGTGAAATCAGGAATATCCTCAGAATGAGATGTATTGGAATTCCCTTATCCTGGGGTAGGTAGACTTCTGGTGACCCAAGAAAGAACTATGTTTGACTATGTGCTGTAGCACCATTCTGCTAAAGTGGTATGTAGTTTCAGCAGAAACAAAAATATCTAATTTGCAGGCTGATTTCCAGGTGGCTTTTTAACATATGTCTACTAGGAAGGCATTAATGATGAAGGCTGCAGGTGTAGAGGAACACAGCACCGAGATGGCTTTGGTCGCCTTGGTGGATGACCTCCGCAGGGAGCTGGACAGGGGGAGTGTGACCCTGCTGGTTCTCTTGGACATCTCAGCGGCTTTCGATACCATCGACCATGGTATCCTTCTGGGGAGGCTCTCCGGGATGGGGCTTGGTGGCACGGTTCTGCAGTGGCTCCAGTCCTTCCTTGAGGGTCATTCCCAGATGGTGAAGCTGGGGGATACCTGCTCGGACCCCTGGCCTTTGACCTGTGGGGTCCCGCAAGGGTCTATCTTATCCCCCATGCTTTTCAACATCTACATGAAGCCGCTGGGAGAGGTCATCCGGAGTTTTGGAGGGTGTTGCCATCTCTACGCAGATGACACACAGATCCACTACTCATTTCCATCTAACTCCAAGGAAGCCCCTCGGATACTGAACCAGTGCCTGGCCGCTGTGGCGGACTGGATGAGGAGGAACAAGCTGAAGATCAATCCTGACAAGACAGAGGCCCTCCTGGTAAGTTGCCCGTCTAATCGGGGTATTGGGTGGCAGCCTGTGCTGGACGGGGTTGCACTCCCCCTGAAATCACAGGTCCGCAGTTTGTGGGTCCTCCTGGATTCAGCGCTGACGCTTGATGCACAGGTGTCGGCGGTGGCTGGGAGGGCTTTCGCACAACTCAAACTTGTGCGCCAACTGCGACCATAGCTCGTGAAGTCTGACTTGACCACGGTGGTCCATGCCTTAGTCACCTCTAGACTGGACTACTGTAATGCGCTCTACGTGGGGCTTCCCTTGAAGACGGCCTGGAAGTTACAATTGGTCCAGCGCTCGGCTGCCAGATTAATAACGGGGGCAAGTTACAGAGAGAGATCTACTCCCCTGTCTAAGGAGCTCCACTGGCTGCCGTTCACCTTCCGGTCCCAATTCAAGGTGCAGACCATCATTTATAAAGCCCTAAACTGTTTGGGACCCACCTACCTTCATGACCGTATCTCCTACCATAAACCTGCCCGATCTCTCCGTTCATCAGGGGAAGCTCTCCTGTCGCCACTGCCCGTCTTGTCAGGCCCGTCTTGTGGGAACAAGGGAGAGGGCCTTTTTTGCTGTGGCCCCCCGTTTGTGGAACTCACTGCCCATTGAAATTAGGCAAGCCCCCACCCTTTTAGCCTTTAGGAAAGATTTAAAAACATGGCTATTCCGATGTGCCTTCGGAGTGTAACTGCTCTTTTGTTACTCCCCTCAACATTTATCCTCTAGACTGTTTCACTATCTGATGTCCCTGTCCCCCGAGGTTTTTATTTTGATCCCTTTCTCACCCCGAGTTTTTAAACTTAGTGTTCATGCGGCTCGCCCCTGTTAGATTGCTTTCTTGATTTTGTGTTGTACTGTATATTTTATCAATTGTATTGGTTAATTGTATATGATTTGCTGTTTTTTATATTTTGTTATATTGTATTGTCCTGGGCAAGGGCCCATGTAAGCCGCCCCGAGTCCCCGTTGAGGAGATGGTGGCGGGGTATAAATAAAGATTATTATTATTATTATTATTATTATTATTATTATTATTATTATTGTTGTTGTTGTTGTTGTTGTAGAGTGACTGCCAACCTTCCAGGCAACGACTGCAAAGAACCACAGTGTGTTGTGATGCAAACCTTTTTCCATCTGTTGAGTAGGAAAATTGAGACTTTCTTTCCCATGCATTATTACTGGAAGGGAAATGAAGAGATGAAAATATTTTGTCCTGCTTAAGTAGACACAAATGGCCCTTCATACATCTAGAGTGGGCCAGATCTTTTCCATCATTTTCTTAGGACAAAAAAGCCAACCACCAGTGGAACAGAGAACTTACTATATACTACACTGAGCTAAGATGTAGAATACAATTAACTGTGTACAACTCCCTGCAGAAAGAGATATCACTTCAGAGACGTTGAAGGCAAAAAAAATTCCTGCTTGGAATAATTTCTTCCAGATTAGTGTTGTGACTCAGCCTTTGCCTTTGTATAATTCTGATGTGCCTTTGCATGACTCTGATGAAGATTTTGGGTTATATGTGCATAATGATGGGATTCATGATGAATTTCAATATGACTGATGCTGGGAATATTAGCAGTGTTCCAGCTGTGGGAAATGAAGAGCAGGGAGCTGGAGATGTTCCTATGGGAATAAATCATGATGTTGTTTCTAACCAAGAGGTTCAGGTGCAGGATGTAGATAGGAAGGATGCTGCTTTATTGCCTGATAAAAATAATGAGCTCAGTGGCCTTGGCTCTGATGGGTCTGACTTGAGGAATCTTGATCAGACTTCGAGGTTAGAATTCCGAGGGTTGAGGAGAAGCGTTCCGCATAGCCAGTAAACGAGAGTTCAAAGGGCAAAGAAACACCTTTATGGCATGCTTTTAATCTCCCGGAGATTCTATCTATGATTCTATGATTCTATGGAGAGCTCTTTGTCAATGTAACTCCTTTGCTTGATCTAGAAGCAACTCTGTTTCCCTGTGCCAAGTTTTGCTTTCATGGGTATCTCGTGGATTTACTCTGTTGCTGGGACTTTTGGCTTCTAAGGAAAGAACCTGGTTTTATGCTCTATGTTTCTATGGACTTATTGCTTACAGTCTTGATTTTGATACCTTTCTTTTGGAACCGAACTATTACTCTTTTATGAACTATCTTTTGCCTATTTTCTAAATAAACTACAAAAGACTACTTCCTGTGTGTGGCTTGGTGTCTTTAGCAAGGTGAAGCTAACCTGAGGTGCGACAATTAGGTGTTTCTAGTGTATCTCATCTAGGTGCTCAAAGGATAACACAGGTAAAGGCTTTAGGGCTGTGTGGAGGTCCCAGGAGGAGAAACTGTAGACAATGAGAGATGAGGTTAAACAAGAGCCAAAGCAGTCTCCTACTATCTAGATCAGTGGTTCTCAACCTGTGGATCCCCAGGAATTTTGGCCTACAATTCCAAGAAATCCCAGCCAGTTTAACAGATGATAGGATTTCTGGGAGTTGAAGGCCAAAACATTTGGGGACCCACAGGTTGAGAACCACTGATCTAGATGAAGACAAAAGTTGTGTGAAAAACAGAAAGGAATGGGTGTGGTCTTTGCTTTATGGTTTTATTGCCTTTTCTTCCTGTAGGAATTCTATCAGGAATAAAACAGAAACTTTCCAAAAGTTCAAACTTTATATTTGTACTAGATATGGAAAACTAAAATTGCATATTCTATTGGTTTGTTGGTTGAGGCATGCCCTATTGATGGCATTTACTACTTTATCAGTGTATATTATGTATTACTTTACCATGCTATTTGCAGTCCCTACATATGTCAGAATGGTGGAGTCTCCACATGTGTCAGAAGGTCATTAATTCTTGTGACATGTGGAAAATCTCAGAGAACCAAGCTCTATAAGGCAACAGGGAGTCCATTCTAGCCGCCTTCTAGAGATGTTGAGCAGTAAAACTGTCAGGGCAAAACATATAGAAGATTTCATGACTAAGGTAAGTTCAATGTGTCCATCCATTCATCATCTCCTGACATGGGCATCTTGGTGAAGCAAACAGATCAATTACTGAAAGGCTAAACCTGTTTACTATGCTTTGAAATGTGTTTATATGTAAATTTCATTCAGGCTGCTCTATGCTAAGCCACTCCATTCTTCAATTTAAGATAATTTGTTCAACTTATACAGTGAGAAGATGAGAATCTACTTATGACGAAGACAACTGTTGTTCTTCTCTAGTCTGATGGGACAGCTCTTATTTTCTAGGAATTCTCAAAGATCACTGCCAGTAAGTTAAATATTAATTCTCCCAGTTCTTTTAATACCCTTGGAAGTAATTCATCTGACCCTGGATACTTGAATTAATTTAGAGAAGCCCAGGCATTGCTATATTCTTTATCTATTCTGTGCTGCATTTGCCCCACTATATATGAGGTGCATATGTTTTCCCCAGGTTGAAAACCTTTTAAAAAGAACATTTCTCCCTTTTCTCTGTCCAGTGGACCATTTCCTTGCTCTTCCTTTTTCTACAGACAGAACAAACCTCTCTAACTAGAACTCATTATGTGCTTTAGCTTTTCTGATTTTCTTCCTTCAACATGCTAGCTATTCATTTGACTTCCTCTTATGTGATTTCCCCTTTTTATTCATTTCTTGTATATATCTCCTTTAAATCTTAGCTCAGCCAAATGCTCTTTAGACATCAACCCTCCCATTTTTTCTCCCCACTGGATCTGTTTGGAAATTATGCTTTCAATAGATTATTTTTTTAAAAAAAACTTATCCGTCATGAACTCCTTTCTCTTTTTGTATTCCTGACCACATAATCACATCCAGTATTTCCATAATTTTACTGAAATTGGCTTTCTTTTAGTCAGGAATGCATGTCTGATTACACTTGGCTTCCTCTTTCCACTATATGTATATAAATCCCCAGGAGAACATAATCACTTCCACCTAAGGGCCCAACCATTTTCACCTTATTAACCAGGTCATCTATGTTGGTTAAGATCAGATCTAAAATAACTGATCCCCTTTGTTGCTTCTTCCATCCTCTGGACAGTGAAATGGTCTGAAAGGCAAGTGAGTTATTTCTTGGACCTGATATTCAGAGTATGACTTCCAACGAATATCAGGCTAGTTGAAATCTCCCATTAATAATAAATATCTTCTTTTTGTGTATGTGGTCATCTATTCCAGGAAGGTATCACCCAAGTCCTTAGCCTGGCTTGGGGTTTGCAGTAGACTCTACAATTACATCATTATTATTTCTCTCTCCTCTTTTTTTTTTTTTTTTACCCAAATGTGCTCAAATTGGCTTCCAGAACAAACAGATAAGCAGGGTCAGCCCTAATTAGTACTTGGATGGGAGAGCACAATTTTAAATATCTAAACAATCCAGTACATTAAGATCTAAAGTTCCAAGAGGTGGAGAAACAGGAACATTCAGAAGACAAGGTTAACTATGCAACGATTTTTCAAACCTATAGCCACAATAAAATTGGTGACTGCTAATGAAAACCTTATTTAGAAATATATGTGGAATATATTATACTTCATATTTCATTATGGATTCTAACTTAATGTTTTAATGCCAGTGATATATAATTGTTTTAATGTTTTTATATTTGTAGATATCGAGCCCCCGGTGGCGCAGCAGTTTAAACTGCTGAGCTGCTGAACTTACTGACCAAAAGGTCAGCAGTTTGAATCCAGGGAATGGGATAAGCTCCCGCTGTTAGCCCCAGCTTCTGCCAACCTAGCAGTTTGAAAACATGAGAGTGTAAGTAGATCAATAGGTACCGCTTCAGCGGGAAGGTAACAGTGCTCCATGTAGCCATGCCGGCCACATGACCTTGGAGGTGTCTATGGACAACGCTTAGAAATGAAGATGAGCACCAACCCCCAGAGTCAGACACGACTAGACTTAATGTCAGGGGAAAACCTTTACATTTACCATATTTGTAGATTTTAAATTGTACTGAAATGCTTTTAATGTATGCCACTTTGAGTCTTCTTGTGGAGAGAAAAAGTGGGGTATAAATAAACATATTAATTATAATAATAATTAGCAATCACTAAATAAGGTTTTCATTAACAATCACAAAGAGGAATGTTGTGCCAGGAAAAAATGGTACAGTTATTGATACAAGATAGTGCTGTAGTGACATAACTTTGTGTCCTTAAATAAAATATGAAAACATTCAGCACTATGTTGAAGAACTTGTATAACTCTTTTAAAATCGCCAAAGTAGACAGACATTCACAGCTAGGAAAAAGTCTCCTACATGTGAAGGCAGAACAGTGTGTTACAACCAACACAGCCAATCAAAACAATTTGTTTATCTTAATTAAAATGGGGAAAGTAGCACAAGTATCTGTCACAGAAGTTGGCCATCTTAATCCTAAAGCCAATAAGCATTAGTTAAATTGCCAAGCCTTGGCACTTTTGTTAAGTGTGATTTGGCATCGTAATATGATCCCTATCCTTATTGGTTGCTTTACAAAAAAATCCAGAACTGCCACTAACCTAAAGAGCTTATAATATAAATTAGATTTAATGTAGCAAGAAACTGTGTAAAACATGAAGAATGAGGGATTAAAAGAGGAGAAGAGGGAATGGGCAGCAAAGAAGAAGAGAGAAAGGATGTGCTTTTGATACTAGTATTTTTTTCTTTCTATGTGTTTAGGAATTGTATCCAATTTGTCCCAAACCTCTTATATCACAAACTTATGTACTCAAAAGGAACATAGATGTTCATTCATGTCTTAAGTAAATTTGTCTTCTTAAAAGATTAACCACATGGAATATAGTTAGAATGCTGAGGTGGGAATAGCACCGCTTCATTTCAAATTTCTTTGCTACAATTACTCACTATGTGGCAATACTCTTAGCACTTCTTATACACAATCTGTGAATAATTCTAAACTCTCTTGAGAGGTTGACATAAATGAGGAACCAGTGATGGTTGAAGTACACATAGACAATTCTGTTCAATAATGATACATAATAAAACTTTATTTCTATCCTGCCCTCTCTAACCGGGGACACATAAAGCAACAAACATTCAGTGCCATAAAGTGAAGGAAAACAAAGAACAATTGTAAACACGTGAGAACACATTAAACAGAAATATCAACCAATAATAGAACCGGACAGTAAATTAAACAAACATAACTAAAATACACAATTAGACAATACACAATTAAAATGGGATTCAATAATTAAAAGTATTACAGTAGAGTCTCACTTATCCAACATAAACAGGCTGGCAGAATGTTGGATAAGTGTATATGTTGGATAATAAGGAGGGATTAAGGAAAAGCCTATTAAACATCAAATTAGTTTATGATTTCACAAATTAAGCACCAAAACATCATGTTATACAACAAGTTTGACAGAAAAAGTAGTTCAATACGCAGTAATCTTATGTTGTAACTACTGTATTTATTAATTTAGCACCAAAATATCACGATGTATTGAAAACGTTGACTACAAAAATGCATTGGATAATCCAGAATGTTGGATAAGTGACTGTTGGATAAGTGAGACTCTACTATAACAGTTTAAAATTAAAATGTTTAAAGCCAGTAGAACAAACAGTTTCCATATTCCAATTCCATTTTGCTTTGCCAGATGTGTTTATAACTCCTCCTTTCTATGTGCTTGGGTGCATTAAAAGGTTTTTAATTGTTTTGTTTTAAGAGCGCAAGGAGGGGGCATTTTAATTTCCTTTCAAAGGAGTTCCAGAGGCCGGGGGCAACCACAAAGAAGGCCCTTTCTCTTGTTCTCACCAGCCATGTTTGAGACGAGGGTGGGACCAAGAGCAGGGCCTCATCCGCCAATTGCAGTGCCTGGGCAGGCTCATATGTGGAGGTGCAATTGGCCAAATAGTCTGGGTCCGAACCCTTTAGGGCTTTAAAGGTAATAACCAGCACTTTGAATTTTGCCAGGTAGCAAATAGGCAGCCAGTGGAGATGCTGTAACATGGGAATGGTTCGCTCCCTGTACAGGGCCCCAGTTAGTAATCTGGATGCTGATCTTTGGACCAGTTGTAGCTTCCAAATTGTCTTCAAAGGCAGCCCCACATAGAGCATATTGCAGCAGTCTAAACGGGATGTAACTAAGGTGTAGATTACCATGGCCAGATCTGACGTTTCAAGGTACACGCACAGCTAACACACAAGCTTTAATTGTGCGAAGGTGCTCCTGGTCACCAGCAACACCTGGGGCTCCAGGGTCAGCAATGAATCCAGGATCACCCCCAAACTGCATACCTGTTTCTTAAGGGGGGGTCTAACCACATCCAGCACAGGTTTAATCTCTGTACCCTGATTGGCCTTATGACTGACCAGGAGCACCTTGGTCTTGTGTGGCACCATGTATTTATATTATTTCAAACAACTTTTTATTTATTGTAACTTTGTGCCAAAATGCTACTGATCATTTTAAAGGGTGCAGTTTTTATGCTATAATCACCGCACTGCAATGTGCCCTGAAAAGGTGTTTATACATCTATTACTGAATAAATAAAATCAGATGGATTAACCATCAGGATCAAGTGTGCCTCCCCCTGGGGAACATTCTGAATGTGTGAATTATCTAGAAGGCAAAGGGGCAAAACTGAGATTTGGTCACAACTCAAATAGACACAAAGCTTGCTTCTTAGAAAACCTCAAATTTGTTTTACTCCCTTAATATCAAATGCATAATTTATAACTCAGAGTGCATATAAAATTATATTACTCATCATATTTTTAAAAATATGCAGACTGTGTTGCTAAGTTTGCGTAAACATAGGCCTATTGTTTATGTATTTACATTAAGATTGGTTTTGTTGAATACATAGAAATGGGTGTGCAGACTAAATGCCTTTACTTTGCATATGACAATATGTGCTAGGTAGGTTCTAGTTCCTTGCTCCATAATTCAAATAAATACAGGGATACAAGCTCCTGTATTTATGATATTTTAGGACATGTAACATGTTTTTACCATGGGAGAAGAAGAAATCAATACTAAGCAGAAACATTCCCACATAATCACCGTATCAATGCGTTTTGCATCTGAATGCAGTACACACAAAAATCACTGTTCTCTAATCTTACTATTTCTATCTTCATGCCTGAGAAAGGGGGCTATCTTATGTCCTCACCATTCCTCTATACATCCAATAACAGGAAGATAAAAAACAACCTTTAGCTATAGATCAGGTATGAGCAAACCCTAGCCCACAGAACACATGCAGTCCATTGGGCTTTTCCCTCTGCCCCTCAGAGCTCTGGGGAGCTGTGTGTCAGCATGAGGATGCAGCGGGCTGCCACATCATTTTGAGAGGAGGGTACGCACAGTCTCACACACACCCCTCCCTTCTGCCTCGCACTCTCTCAACCCCTCCATGGGGGCGCAATGGGTTAAACCCTTGTGCCTGCTGGAGTGCTGACCTGAAGGTTGAGTTATCGGTTCGAATCCACGAGATGGGGTGAGTTCCCATCTGTAATATCTAGCTTGCAGGGACATGAGAGAAGCCTCCCAGCAGGATGGTAACACATCCTGGCGTCCCCTGGGCAACGTCCCTGTAGGCGGCCAATTCTCTCACACCAGGAGCAACTTGCAGTATGTTCTCAAGTTGCTTCTGACACAATGAAAAACTTCCTCCAGCCTCACACTCTCTCCTCCTCCCTTCTGTCTCATACTCCCTTGCCCCCTCCCTTCTGCCTCGTGCTCTCACCCCTCCCTTCTGCCTTGCACTACTTCGCCCCCTCCCTTCTGACTCACACTTTCATGCCCCTCCCTTCTGCCTCGTGCTCTTTTATTCCTTCCTTCTACCTTGTACTCTCTCACCCCCTCCCTTCATCTTTGGGCTCTCTCCCTTCTGTCTTGGACTCTCTCTCTCCTTCTTTCTCCAGCTTCACACTCTCCCTCCTTCCTTCTGCCTCGTCCTCTCTCTCCTTCTTCCTTCTGCCTCATGATCTCTCCTGAGAATACCATCAATGCCCTACAGACAGGTGACCACCCAGTCTCTGCTTAAATATCTGGGAGTTGAAGTAAATATCTGGAATGGTAAGGCACCTGCACTCTTTGGCAGAGAAAGCTAAAGAATTTGCAAAATTACAACTCATAAGATTCAATAGCTTTATGCCATGGCAGTTAAAGTGGGGATCAAACACAAGAATCCCCCACCTGCACACCAACCGCCACTATCCAACACCCCCGCCCCCCTCCAGCACATCCCCGGCACATCTATCCAAGTTTAAAACACAATGTGGCCCCAATGTGAAAAAGTTTGCCCATTGTGGAATTTGTAGTCTCCAAGCATCTGGATAGCACTACTTTCTTAGAGAATGAACTAAATGTTTGGGTGAATTTATATGGGAAGGCAGTTCATGAGATTATTACCATTGTGCTGATGGGATTGAAAGCTGTTCTAGATTTTGAAGAAGTAACATGAGGATTGTTGTAGCAACATTTATAATTAACAGATCTAGTTCAATCCTGGCTTTGAAAAGTGAACACCTGTGTTTAAGCACAACAAAACCTGCTGGGACCAAATGGACAGAATGGGCTATTATAAAAGCATCCTCTTTCAAACCAGGAGGACACCAATTTACCAGTGAAGTGTGAAATGTCTGAGTTCACCGGTCTCTGCTGTTATATGGCCATTAACAACACATCAACTGCCCTGTATTTATAGGAATTACAGAGCTGGGAAGAAGTATCTAGCACAGTAGGTAGAAAGTGTTGGCTCCATTCTATGCACATCATTTTTAAAGGATTAAGTGTAATAAAGGGATTTTAAAATGTTGCACATTACCTCTCTTTAATTAAAGACAGCTGAATTATCAGAAGTCTAATCACAGGATGATACAAAACATGTATTTACTCTTTGTTTACCAGCACTGCTTCATCCGTAATGAAAACACCTGGGGGTCTGAGTAAGCATGTGTAATGTAGTATTACGATCATGCTGAAAACCAACCTAGTTTGAAGGAAGACAATATTTCACCATCAGTAGCAGGCTAAGACTTTTTAAAAGCCTAAGGCAAAATATTTGTACGGTATTTTTGTAATGGAAAAAATATAAACAGTGTAGTTGACATAAAAACTAGACAAATGAAAAAGAGAGTCTTCAAGGCTAACAGATTTATTTAAGCATGAGTTTTCAAATTTCCAATCCATTTCCTCAAATGCACTGATGTAATAAGTTTCTCACTTATTAATAGCACACCCAGATATAGAACTGAAGGTAAGCCACATTGCCGTTTCCAGTATTATTGCTATATGCCTTCAAATCATTTTTGACTTATGATCGCTGTAAGGCAGGGCTCCCCCAACCAAGGGCCAGATGCAGACCTCCAAGGTCATTTATCTGGTCCCCACCCTAAACTTAAGACTTAGGGACACCCAGCCATTTGGTGATAAGAAGGAAATATCGTTTAAAGTGGAGGCGTCTCAGCATTGAGGAGAGGAGAGGCCCAGGACAGTGTCACTCATAAACCAAGGAAATGGACCACAGATAGTGGAGATGTGTGGACAAAGAAGTGATGAAAAGGGAAGTTGGGTCAAGATGGAAGATCCTCCGCTGGAGGAACCTTTGCCTATAGAAACACCTAAGGGATGGGAAGAAAAGTCTCCATGGAATCTCCAGGCAACATTAGGAGAAAATAAATGCAGAAAGATGTCTTCCTGAGGTCAACAAAAGTTGTGCCATGCAAACAGAAGGCGGAAAGTCCTTGTTCTCCCAACACAACAGAAAATACCACTACAATACAAGGCTTGTTGTAACGCACAGCAAAGTGAACCCCTTACTGTGTCCTACTTTGGGCAAAACTATCCAGCAGAAAAGCAACTTTGAAACACATCAAGAGGCTCCTATAGGCAAGAAGCAGCCCCAACTCTCTGTGTCCAGGAAAAGTTTAGTCTATGGAGAGGAGGAGGACCAATTACACCATATATGCACCCTTGCCTTCGTTAATCTGCTGTTTACCATCTTCACTCCAATAGTTTTAGTTGAATTTTAAGAATTTTTAAGAATTTAACATGTTGTAATTTTGTGGATTGTATTATGTCTTGTTTATTTAAGTTGCTTTTTATAATTTTTATTGAGCTTTGTTTATTATTTGTTATATGTTATCTTTGGCATTGAATGTTTGCCAGTGTGTTTTATTTTGTTGTAAGCCACCCTGAGTCCCTTCAGGGTGATAGGGAAGGCTATAAATAAAGCATTATTATTATTATTATTGTTGTTGTTGTTGTTATTATTATTATTATTATTATTGACACAACAACATAGTATGACACAGCAAACAAGATAGATATGCTGTATTTCGTATTACAGAATCACCAGTCAAACACTTCCCAAGCGTTTAGGACTGTGTGATGTATTTTCGGATGATGCGAGCAGAACCCAGCAAGGTGGCCTTTTGCATTTGGCAGATCATAATTTTGTCAATGTCTATTGTTTCCAAATGCCAGCTGAGATCTTTTGGCACGACACCCAGTGTGCCAATTACCACTGGGACCACCTGTACTGGTCTCTACGAGAGTCTTTGAAGTTTGTTTGTTTTATCGGGCCAGGCCCCATGTAAGCCGCCCCGAGTCCCTTCGGGGAGATGGGGCGGGGTATAAAAATAAAGTTATTATTATTATTATTATTATTATTATTATTATTATTATTATTATTATTATTATTATTCAATCTTGAGGTCCTGTTAGCAGCTGAGTTTTTCCTGTCATTTTTCGTCAATCTGACTGTCACCTGGTATGGTGACATCAATAATCCAAACTTTTTTATTTTCCACGACTGTGATGTCTGGTGTGTTGTGTTCCAGAACTTTGTCAGTCTGGATTCAAAAGTCCCCAGTATCTTTGCGTGTTTATTATTATTATTATTATTATTATTATTATTATTATTATTATTATTTGAAACACAACAAGATGAGTCCACAGCACACACTCTGCTGGCTGTTGTACTGGATCACGCATTGGATACTTCCCAAGTGTCTAGGACTGTGTGATGTATCGGCGAATAATACATGCAGATCCCAGTAAGGTGGCCTTTTGCAGCTGGCAGATGGTAATTTTGTCAGCGCTGATTGTGTTTACGTGCAAGCCAAGGTCTTTAGGCACTGCACCCAGTGTGCCGATCACCACTGGGACCACCTTGACTGGCTTGTGCCAGAGTCTTTGCAATTCGATCTTTTTATTGTTGTTGTTGTTGTTGTTGTTGTTGTTGTCATTATTGGACTTGAAGGAACACAACAACAGTCCTAATTGGGGTTGTCGTATGTTTTCTGGGCTGTATGGCCATGTTCCAGAAGTATACTCTCCTGACGTTTCGCCCACATCTATGGCAGGCATCCTCACAACCTCCAGAGAATACTTCTGGAACTTGCCATACAGTCCAGAAAACATACAACAACCCTGTGATCCCGGCCATGAAAACCTTCGACAACACATTGAACAATCCTAATTAATTTGATGATCTCATTAACCAAAACCAGGCCTACACAAAGTTGTTTTTTTTGTTGTTGTTTTTTGCAGGGGGGGATCCTTAAGAAAAGAAGGGGACAGAAAGAAATGAATTTGATCAACCAGAGTTCCAGAAATGCTGGAAGATGCAGACAACCAAATGCAAGATCTGCTATTAACCATATGAAACAAACAATGCACCAGAAAGTAGCTTGCAGGCTACATAGTGGAATTTTAAAATTGCATCCATTCAGACTCTTGACAAAGCAGTACACAAGCATTAATGAAGAGTATCACAGATTATATTTTGAAAACAGTTGTGTGTTCTGTTCACCCTATGTTACAGATGGAGAGTCATGCCTAGAGGGACAAATTAAAACTGGAATCAAACAAGCCTAGCATAAGTGACTTTAATTTCTGCAGGAAATTGCAAGCCAAGTTTTTTTTCTATAGCATACAAAACAAATTATAATGATTAGTTACACTTCAGAAAATAATTTACAAACTCACAAATGAATTTTTAGTACATCTACTGGTCACTTGCAATGGAAGCCATTTCAGTCTGAGAACAAAGTGATCAGAAATAAAATTGATCTGAAAAAGGATGATGTGTGTTTTCTGGGAAACAATTGACACACACACTTCAACATGCTCTGCCCAGTTCAATGATTTCCTCAGAACAGAAGTGGAAGTGTTCACAGTAGAGTTCCCATCACAGCACCCATCAATTCAGATTGAGAACAATGGTTCCTGCACTCAGTCTGAACATATATTATAAAGAGAAAAATGCTGCAAATTTGATCTGTTTTCTTCCCAATCCTTCTGCCTCAAAAGCCACTGGAAGAAAACTTATGCCAAAGCAAGAATGTGAAGATGAACAATGAAATGATTTCAGGAAAAATGAGCCTCTTGAATCTTATTCCCATTTACACCCTGAAATGTTTTGAAGGCAAACGTCATCACACTATCTTTTTGAAGTGAATTAGATTCCACAAAACACAAAATCCAGCGTTCTTTCAGTTATGTATTAAAATAAAGTTACGATAACTTGAGCTACATACCCACAAAAAGAGATCAACTATTTCTAAAACTATACATTCAGATCTCTTGTTGCAAAAATATATGTGGGTGGAATAGTAGGCATAACCACCAGAAAATCCAAAGACATGGTTTGAGCATCAACTGAATGTCACCTAATAAAGCTATTTTTATATACACTGCTTTGGCTAAAAAAGTACCGATGCAAAATTTAGCCTAGTTTGGGCAAGGCATGGTAGGCTAGGAGAGCAAAACCAAGATCCCTAGCTGTATCCTATCTTCTGATACACAAAAACACTCTTTTTTCACCTTTTTCCCATTCTACACTCTGTCTTAATGCTGCCAAACCCTGTATTTGGTAGGGAGGGGAGGCCAATGTTAAAATGGCCCATAAACAACCAGACAACCCCATAGAACACTGGCTTTGCACCATTTGAGGCCAGAAAAAGCTTTCCTTCTGCTGCATTCACTTGGCAAGCACACACCTCACTGACTCAGCAAGCATCCAGCACCTCTTGTCAATTACATCAAGATATTGCTGATGCTAGAAGGGCCATTTCAACTAGGATGCAGGAAAGGAACATGAATATAGAGAACCTGAACCCTTCTCTTTTGACCATGCAGGACAGCAGACTCAGTAAGATCTCCTCAGGAGATGGTAAAAGCCATTTAATCAACTCTCCGTCATATGGTGCTGTTCAGATTTAGATATAAAAAATGTTTGCAGTCAGACAGTCAGAAAGTATGTATAAGCATCTAGAATGCATGGACAGAGAGGTGAACTGTATGGGAAAGGAGAATTTGGAGGAAAATAGTCGCAACCAAGAAAGAGATAAGCATTGTTGCAGTTAATATGTCATATACATCAGCATCAACCAGCTGAAAAAGAAGTGAATAATTTGCATCATGGGCAAACAGCATGGGTGATGGAAACCCTCGATTATAGATGAGTCCTATAAGAAAGGCCAGAGGCATGCCAGCTGTTTCAAGGGCAGAGGAAAGGACTGCCCTTGAAAAACCAAAAGACAAAGGCTTAGGCTGCTCTGCTCTTTTGACAATGAGCCAAGGTCTCCTTGGTCTATTCTAGTCATGAGATACTGAGAGCAGTCCTACAAATCATCTGTGATTCAAAACTCAGCAGAGGTTTAACTCCTACATTAACAAGGCAGCAGAGAGTCAATAGCATACCCAAAGGGTTAAAGGGGGTGGGTGGGTTACATCACAAAAATAGTATCTTTTAATAGCTGGTGATGACTTCTACATCACTGAAGACAATATACCTGCAGTAACAGAGAAAAAAGCACTGCATTTCAGGATATTTTCAGAGGTATATGGCCTTGGTATTCCAGCAGCAGCAGGATTGACAAGAGCAAAATTAAAAACAAAACTAAGAAACAGCAAGTATCAGGATGATTGCGGCAGAAGGAAGGAAGAATGCAAGATCAGCACACACACCAGCTTTTTAATAAACATCACCACTCTAGCCAGATTTTGTATATAATGCGTTCTTATGCAAAATTACTATTCATTCTTCCTAAATCCTTTTGAGGAAGGTGAGGAGGGTATCACTTGAACCTATAGTTCAACAGATACAAACATTTGAGTTCACTGTGTTGTGCGACACAACAACAAAAAAGAGATTGGGGAGAGGAAGAAAAAATTAAAAATTATGCCAAATGTTGTGCCTATACAGTCTGTAGTTTGACTCAGTTCCAAAGTAAAAAAAAATTGCAGACTAAATTAATCTCATTACATGTGCAGATATCAGATTATACCCAGTCTGGCTCTACACCACAAAACTAATGAATTTCTTTTTGGCAGTGAAGGCTATAAAATTACCTTAAAAATTACAACTCCCACGATTCCATAGCATTGAGCCATGTCAGTCTAACTGGTGTCAAAATGCATTAATACTAAAGTGTAGATGCATTATAGAAATGCATACTATGGTTTTTAAAAATGATAGCTACCTCCACTTTCTGAAAATAAAATTCTAGCTATAATTCAGATTTATCTACCCTGTTTCTCCAAAAATAAGACAGTGTCTTATATTAATTTTTGCTCCCAAAGTTGTTCCAGGTCTTATTTTCAGGGGATGTCTTATTTTTCCACAAAGACGAATTCACATTTATGGTTGAATTTTTAAAAATGAAAATGTATTATCTACTGTACAGTAGTTGTCATCACAAAACAGCATAACCGAACTGTGAATCCTTTCAAGAATTTCTATATTATATTTTATTGCTATACTGTTTTAAAATTACTGTTTTAAATTTCTGTTTGTATGTAAATTTATGTTGTTGTTGGGCTTATCCCTGTGTAAGCTGCCCTGAGTTCCTTCTGGGAGATGGAGGTGGGATACAAGAATAAAGTTATTATTATTATTATTATTATTATTATTATTATTATTATTATTATTTCTTTTTACTACCTTTATTTCCATGTACAACAATCTATGGTATGTACATTTACCGATCCTGCATGCTTCCAAACAAAAACTTTACTAGGTCTTACTTTCGAGGGAGGCCTTATATTTAGCAATTCAGCAAAACCTCTACTAGGTCTTATTTTCTGGGGATGTCTTATTTTCAGGGAAACAGGGTATTTGCTGGGATGAAACATAAATGCTTCTTACAAGACAATTTGAAGCAGAAGGAGAGAGGAAATGCAGTATCTTTACACCAGCAAAGCTGAAAATTAAATTTAGGTACTGTGCTTGATAAAAAGTTGATGGAAATCAAAGTATGGATGTTCTCTAGTGGCTGGAGTCCTCCTCCAGCCAGAGATATATCTTCCTCTGATGCATACTTCCCCTGGTGCTAGATCCTACCCTGAATAGCTAAATGTGGCATTTTCCAGAGAAAAACAGTAATTATGTTCCATGAATAAGACTATAATTGCTCTAATGTAGATTATTCCTCATGGACCAGTACAGTTTTATAGGCCCCTTCCACACAACTGTATAAAATCCACACTGAACTGGATTATATGGCAGTGTGGACTCAGATAATCCAGTTCAAGACAGATATTGTGGGCTATCTGCTTTGATATTCTGAGTTATTTGGCTGTGTGGAAGACCCTTATAGATCAGTAGGGATGTGCACTAAGTTATCTTCCCAGACCAAGCTTAACATTGCAGTTCTTTCAAGAACATCCTTCAACTTTTCTCCTTTCTTTCCCTTGCCATAGGTCAATGCTTCTTAAACTGGGTCCTGACATCAAATGGAATCCCCTTAGCTCCATGTTGGGGTCATGAAAAAAATTGGCAACAGTAAAAAGTTTCTGAACACTACCTAGACATTCTCACTAATCTGTTAACATCAACAAGCATTATTTACAGTGGACTCTGCAGAAATTCCTTCAGTTGTATTTCATAAAAAGGAAAATCAGCCTGTTTAGCAATCTTTGCAAATGCCAATTTTATTTTTATACCTGTTTTATGTACCTATATATCTGGGGTCACATGCAAAAAATGGGCTGAAAGGATGGCAAGTGGAAAAAATTGAAGAAGTGCCATAAGCCACATCCCATGTCCACAAGCCCACTATGTTTCTATGTTACCCAAGTTAATTGTTTCTATAGATACTTAATTATTATAAACAGATTAATTACTAGCATTATTATGAACAGAGTGCAAGAATGTTGCAGAGAAACATTATTTCCCCCACAAATAATATAATGTGAATAAAGACATCAACTACAGTCCTTTCCTCCACTCTCTTGATATGAGACTATTCTCTCAAAAGCCATTTAGTTTAAACATTTTCACTGTATGCTTTGCCAAAGCCATAAACAAAACCCTCCTGCAAACATTTACATCTTTACAGAATACCTCATCCTGAACTATCGCTAAATGCCTCAGAAACCATATGCAGGGATGCAATCTGGTGCATAACACTGAATAATTGTATATAAACATAGACACAGATATATAAAGGGAAAGGCACAAGTTTAGTAAGGATCATTTCAGTTCTGTATTTTCATGAAGCAAAATGTTAATGTAACCATCTCTCCTATTAACAACAATGGGGCTTAAGATAGGTCATCATCTAAAGCAGGTATGGGCAAACCCAGGCCCAGGAGCCATATGCGACCTCTTGGGCTCTTTTCTCAAGCCCTTCTCTCTCACACCATCCTATCCTTCCTTCTACCTTTCTTTCCTCCTTTCCTCCTGGGGGATGTTTAGCTGGGAGAAGATAGGGTTGAGAGGAACACGAGAACCATGTTTCAAGATTTAAAAGGGCATCCCAATGAGGAGGAGGGGAAAAACAGATTTGCTACTGCTCTAGAGACCAGGGCACAAGGGAACAATGGGTTCAAATGGCAGGGAAAGAGATTTGACTGAAAATATTAGGAAGAACTTCCTGGAGGCTTTTCTCCCATCCACCATCTCATCCTGACCAAACCCAACCCTTTTCGGATCCAAATGTTTCCCGTCTTTCCTTCACTTTCCGCCTCCAAAAGAAAAGAGGAAGGGGAGGAAAGGGCCAAGAGGGGACTTGGGGAGAACCCCCCTTCTGATCTGCCCACCGTGGTCCAGCCTGCCATGCAGCCCCCAAGTTAGAAAGTTTGCCTATGCCTGACCTAAAGAATTGTGCAGTCACGAGGATTCAAAGGGTTAGAATATAATGCCACAACTACACATAATTACTCATAAACTAAGTGTCAGGTTCTTTTATTTTGCAACATACACACACCACAAAATTCCCATGTAGACTACAATCTGAAGCAGAAAATTAGGAGATACATCTTGTTCTGTTTTCTTGCTCTGCTCTTCTCCCCTCCTCAAATGAAAGAAAAGATGTGAATATTCCTGCATTTCTTCTGTGAGGAAAAATAACTTAGGAAGCAACTCTGAATAGAACCCCACCTTCTCTCTCTACTTTAAACTGCAATCCTCCTAGCTGAATTTTGTGAATTTATATTCAGGCAGTCCCCAAGTTACAAATATATGACTTACATAATTAAGAATGGGGGTGCCATATAATCCAGTTCAATGTGGATTTTATACAGCTGTGTGGAAGGGACCTTAGTCATGATCACGTGAACTATAAAGTTCCATAGAGAATTTAAATGTACTTTAGGATTTTTGTCTGCAATCTAAAGGAAACTCATTCTCTAAAGCTATATTTATTATGGAAGGAACCACTGTATTAAACATAATCCAAAGGAAAAAATAAAAACAATTGGTGCATTTTAAACACATCACATGTCCTGTTAAAATGATGGTAAAGTACACACCAGCACCAGTCTATATATTGAAACTGTCTAAGATTTGCTTCAAAAATTAGTATCTGGCAACACGTTTAGAGAACTGTCTTCAAAATCTTATCAGGCAGCAAAGAACAAACCCCAAACTTCTAAAATGTTAGGATTCAGAGCAATTTAGTCTGAAACAATCCCTTTGCATTCAAGCTGACTGAAAACATAACCACATGACATTTAAGTTTAACTCAAAAGTAGACAAATTAATGTGACAATGAATACTTCATATCCAAAAGTTACAAAATAAAAGATGCAATTATTAATAGATATAACATAAGAAGAAGAGGATTCTGAGGAAACGTTACAGTAGAGATCGATTAGATCCATCAGTTAATAAAACAGTGCCCACTCATTCCTTTATTAAGTCTGTCAGAAGCTGCATTTCCATCTAAAATTAGCAGTTGTGTTATAGAAAATGAAGTTGACTCTGAGCTTAGACACATGTAAATTCCCATTGATTTCTGTGAAATTTACTTTCAAATAAATGTGTTTAGAATTGGAAGCAAAAATTCTTAGATAAAATAAGCAAAGTGACTGGGTACATTTTATCGTACAAATAAAAATTCTACCAGATATATGCCAAAATACTTATTCAGCACAAGGAAGGCCTAGGATACATGCAAACATTTCCTTCTTTGGGATTGGGACACATAAATTTGTTATTTAACAAATGTAGAGACAATCTGATCATAAAATAAAATGTCAATATTATTAATGAGATATTCCCAATTATAAAAGCCTATTTCCCACAAACCTACCTGAATAGTTAAGGTGTGATCCTACCAAGGACGTCTAAGGGCCCTTCCACACAGCCATATAACCCACAAAATCAAGGCAGGTAAATTGCAATATCTGCTTTAAACTGGGTTATCTGAGTCCACACTGCCATATAATCCAAGTTCAATATGGATTTTATACAGCTGTGTGGAAGGGGCCTAAGAACCACATTATGTAACAACGTGAAATGTAGTAGAAAATTATTATGGAACGGTGCCCACTGTAGGACTCCAATGCCCATCATGTCCCAACCATCAATGCCAATGGTGATGACAACAATACTTCAACAATATCTTGGAAGACTGGGAAATCAGGTCTGTTGTTGGAGACAATTGTATTCCAACAACAGTTTTCCCTTCTCTAAGAAAAATCAAATGAAGTCCAAACCAATCTAAACATTGTATTCATAGGATCGGCTAAGGTATCAAACTATTTGTGTTCAAGAGATAAAAACAGGACTTGAAAAATTGTTTGAACTGCAACCAACCAACCAACCAACCAGCAGCCACACTGGCTGTAGAATTCTGGGACTTGCAAGACAGAAAAAGTAAACCCCCCAAAATGAAGTTATGAAGCATTTCTGAAACCTCTACTCAATATGGACTCCCACTGCCTTCCTTTATGGAAATGCTGATCTAAGAAAACTAGGGATTCAGGCAATGAGAAGGCTGATTAAGACCGGTTCCACACAGAGCTTTAAGCCATGCCCAACTAGGTTTAAGAAACCCGCTTGGGTGCAGGTTAAAGTTTGCATACCTCCCCACAAAGCCTGTGCCTAGATACCAAACAACCCCCGCCCCAGGAAAGGCCTAAAAATTAAACATTACTCACTTGGCTGCCATGAAACTGCTGCTGGAGTCCTCCTGGTGCATAGAAATTATGCCAGCAGGAGCGATTTTCCTCCCCCCCCCCCCTCTCCTAGCACGTCATTTCTAAGTGCCAGGAGGACTCCGGCAGCAGTTTCAGGGTGGTTGGCTGAATAATTTTTAATTTTAAGGCCTTTTCTGGGTGGTTTTTGGAAGGGCTAGGTGCTATCTTGGGTTTTCTAGGCTTCAGTAGTGCGGAAATCCCGAAACAGATCTATGGATTGGGTCTGGGTATCGTGCAACGCGATCCCTGGGCCCAATCAACACAGGACCCCCACTTGGAAATATCCAGGCCTTTCCAGGTGTTAAATTAATTCGGGACAAAGCAAGGTTTTCCTGCTTTGTCTCAAATTAATTCAGTTTTACCAGTGGTATTGTTTGGACACCTCCGGTAAAAGCACACAACCTCGTGTGTTTTGGGCCCTGTCTAGATGAATATGATTATATCAACTTATAGAAACACAACACACACTCAAAGAATTTGACATCACAAAGCTTTTGGCACATGTCTAACATTCTTTCCCAATGCACTCTGAAGATTACTGAAGGAATAATGCATACACACTTTGTTGCTTTCTAGCCACTAAAGATAATAACTTGCCTCACTGCAGTTTGCACACAAGTAACGTTGTCCAGTACCCAAGTTAAGAGAAGGCTAAAACACTATGTTGCTATAAACTGGATATAAGAATTTCACCAGTCTGTAGTTTTATACATCCATTCAGAAAGCTGCCATAATACCCCCACCCAAAAAAAATTTAGATAATAGAAGGGGAGATTAGAGAAGAGGGAATGCACTGTAAGGGTGAGAAAGGCAACAGTGGACCTATAGCCTTCAGATGTTGCTGGAAGCTTCACAGAAATGAGATAACTACAAACATTCACCATCTAAACCAGATGCAATGATAGATATAGACAGTAAATCCTGAGTAGATTATAACTAGCAAGGGAGCCAAAGCTACTGCTGCTAAACTCCTGCTCTTCTACACAATTATTGTGTTTTTCACCTGAAAAAAGCAGAAAGAGATTTATCTAAAAGTATGGGTGCCCCATGTCATACAAGGTTTCCTTAAGTGGCCAGTTTCCTTTCTACTGATCTGCATTATTTTACATAAGTTGCAATCCTTAAAATGTTTAAAACTCAAATTGGGCAACAAGTACAATTAACAATTATCACAACCAAGAATCTTTCTATAGCCACATCTACACAGACACTTTACCTAGGACTGATCCAGAGTTTGGAACTCCATATTCACCCTGAGAAAATCCATACAGCCAGCCCCAAGTCTTTGCACCATCAGGAAGTCTTTGCACCATCAGGATAACTGACTAGCAGTGCCAAACCACACTTAGTGCCCCCCACATGTTTTCATTGTAGAGGTGACCACCAGCCAAATGATGAGCTGCCATCACTTGTCACCTGGAATGATGTTGTCCAAGGTGCCAGACCAACATAGGATAGGGGAGGAGAAAACAGAAGAATTCCCACTCCTTTTCCCCTTCCGCTTTTCCAATAGTCCTATTAGGTGAAATAAAACCTCTTTAACACAGCTTTTTTGTATTAATCAATATGTAGAGTTGTCACTATTTTTATTTATTTTTATTTTTAATGTTTAAAATTCTAATCTAAACAGTAATGTAGATTAGAGGAAAAGGAGTTCACCATTCAGAGGAAAGATTTTTAATTTGTTTTGTGTTTTTTTTTACTTGTAACTCAGACTGAACTGATTTCATCGAAATGAGTTTATTTGCTGATTTCTTACTCATACACATGCCTGGTCACGCTTCTTTTTAAATACATGTGTGCATATCTTTGTCCAATTTACCACAGAAGACACAGTGATGTGGAGGGGATCAGGTTATCAATAACTGATAGGGTCACTGTGACAAATCTCATTGGATAAAGATCTAGTGTCTCTCCAAAATTGTTGTGCTCTACTTGAGAAGCTGGTTGAAATTGCTGTAAGATAACCTTGTATTTCAAATCCTCAGCCTCCAGACAGTCAAGCCCGTAGCCAGCAGGGTGGAGGGAGTGGGGGTGGAGGGTTACAGGTTCAACACAATGCCTCCCCCCCCCCACACACATACAAAAAAACCTTTTCAAGTTAAAAAAACTGGTTTACTCATGAATTTTAACTGGCTAACCAAATCCCCATGGAAAGTCTATGAGAAGCAAAAATTAGAGTTCCTCCAGAACTACAAGCACTATCTCAACCAAATTTTGAAAATGTAATCACACTATCATTACCTACCTTTCCACCAATTTATAACTGCAATAGCAGCAACAACCAGTGTGATGGAAGCGACAAAGTTTTGACATTGTGGATGTTTAATAAGAATTTTCAACATGAAAACAACGTAATCCACCAAAACTGACATCAGATTCAGACTTCCCAGGTTAAACTCCATAAGAAAAAGGTAAGTTTAAATACAATTTACAATGTTTCTAGGTATATAACAATTATGATAATTTGTGCTTGCTTTAAAAGTTTATACTTTACTTTTTCCCTAAATTATCAGATTTTGAAATTCTAGATAAAAGATGTTTGACTTGAGTATCATAGGAAAACAGTAGCTTTACTACAAAACCAATGAAATATTCCTTTCATAGACAGGAAAAACATGAAGCTCCTGGTTCAGTATGGCAGCAATGTGAAAGTGTCAACCATTTCCAGGGATGATATCCACTCTAGCACATGCCAAACTATATTCATTCCCTGAGAAACAGTTCCAACAAACACATTTACTTTTATGCAAATGTTTTAAGAGCTTTTCAGCTCACAAAAATGAATGGTCATGCAAATACTCTGGAGCAACAGTGCCAACAGAAGGTGCAAACACTGCAACTTACTGCTTTTCAGGATCTTGAATATGCCTATAAAAATGGGGAAATCTAGTTTATTGCTCTAAAGAACTCTAAATGTGTTGTGTGTGCAGTTCTCCTTGAAAGAAGCTGTTTACAAGCACTCTTCCATACTGTATTCAAAAAAATATAATAGCAGCATCATGCTAAATAGATTGGCCAAATATCCCCTCAGGGGTGTAATGGGGAATACTGCTTATTTACCATAAGATGTAAAATGCTCTCTAGTGGTTAAGATTTGGTCCAAGGAGTCAAGGATATGCCATCTATTCATTTCAGTGCCGACTTGAAACACTGAGTGTCTCTACTTTCTGTTCTGTAATATAGATATAAACTATTTTAGCTATCTTCAAATAGATTTTGCACATACATCATTCTATTTGGAGTATTTTTAATAACTCCTGTGATCAGGACATTTTGTATCAAACAGAACTCCGGCACAAGAGATGAACTCAGCCAATACGTTATGGTTAAGATGAAAAGAATATTTGGCAATATTTAGGGGGAGGATTAAAAAATGTTTTGTGATTATCAGTAATAATAATAATAATAATAATAATAAAACTTTATTTATAACCCGCCACCATCTCCCCGATGGGGACTCGGGGCGGCTTACATGGGGCCATGCTCAGACACCATACAATATAACAAAATAAAACAATATATCATAACACAATATAATAGTACAAAAATAATCATATACATTACAACACAAATCAGAGCAGACAGGGCGGGCCACATGAACATTTAATTAAAAACTCGGGAGAGAGAGGCATATAAATAAAGGGAACAGGGGTATAAGATGGAACAGTCCAAACAGACCAAAGGATAAAATCCAAGGGGAGTAATCAAAAAGGTATATAACATTTACTCCCCGAAGGCACATCGAAAAAGCCATGTTTTTAGATCTTTCTTAAAAGCCAATAAGGTGGGGGCTTGCCTGATCTCAGAGGGCAATGAATTCCACAGTCGGGGGGCCACAGCAGAAAAGGCCCTCTCTCTCGTTCCCACTAGACGGGCCTGGGATAAAGGCAGTGGCGAAAGAAGGGCCTCCCCGGATGAGCGGAGGGATCGAACAGGTTTATAATAGGAGATACGGTCACGAAGGTAGGTGGGTCCCAAACCGTTTAGGGCCTTATAAATGATGGTATTCACCTTGAATTGGGACCGGAAGGTGAACGGCAGCCAGTGGAGCTCTTTGAACAGTAAATCTTGACTGGAGAATCCTGGATTGATTGGAGTCTTTTACTAATGACAATTGTTGTAATTTGGGACTTATTCTGCACAAAATTTGCACATGTGTTATTGTTTTTTGTTGTTGTTGTTGTTGTTGTTATAAACAGCATGTTCTTCTGAATCAACTGTATTTTCTGTACAGAAATGCCATTTCTTCAGAAGAAAATGTTGATTTCTGCACCAGAAAATGCATTTGTGAATTTTACACAGAACAAGTCCCTAAGTACAGAACATGAAAATATTTTTGTGCATAAATATTATTTCTGGTGCAGATGATGAATACACTAATATGTTACTTAAACAGAAAATGGTGTACAATGTATTGTCAAAGGCTTTCACAGCCAGAATCACTGGGATGTTGTGTGGTTTCCCAGCTGTATGGCCATGTTCTAGCAGCATTTTCTCCTGATGTTTCACCTGCATCTGTGGCTGGCATCTTCAGAGGATGTGAAGGTAGTAAAACAAGTGAAGTATATATACATGTGGAATGTCCAGGGTGTGATGAAAGAACTATTGTCTGTTAAACACATATAAAGGGGTGCAATTAGCAAGCTAGATTTTGTATGTGTTGAGTGGGATCCACTCATTAGCATGTGAGTAGGGCATTTGCATGGAATAAATCAAGGACTAGTGAACACCACCTAGATAAAGGATGTCTCTAAGCAGCAAACAATTCAAAGGGAACAAAGGCCAGGTTGTTAAATACTTCCTGTCTTTAACAGACAATGGTTCTTCCCTCCCACCCTGGACATTCCATAGTTATATATCCTTTACTTGCTTTACTACCATCAGATCTTCTGAAGATGCCAGATGCAGGTGAAACGACAGGAGAAAATGCTGTTAGAACACAGCCATACAGCCTGGAAATCACGCAACACCTCACCAAAAACGGTGTTTTCTGTACAAAAAAAACAACACAAAAACACATGCAAAATTTGTACAGTGGAAGTTCCAAACTGTAAAGAGTCTTCTAAATCTGAGTTTTCTAAGACTTTCCTTGCTGTGGGAAGAAAATTGCTAAAATTACTCATTGCTTCTTTCGGGAAATACATTTGTGAAGAACTACGTTCTCAATTATAGTCAAACCATAAAATTTGCTAAGAGTTTCAGTTCCTGCATTTTGTGGGCAATTAACATAAGATAATATTTCTCTTGCTACATCAAAGTAATGCAGGAATAGTTATCCAACCATAAAGCATCTTACACCTGTCTAGGTTGTGGTTGAGATGTTTTCAGGGTAGATGTTAATAATCAACTGACAATCAAAGCAAGTTCAACTCACTACTATTCCAGGTAAAACTCATAGTGTAGACAAGTCATACATGAATCTTCAGTATTTGGGTTAGTGCTCCTCTTTGTATACACCTACTCAAGCATTTAGATCTATGCTGAAGGCCACCACAGATGGGGAGGGCCTCTCCTGTTTCACCACATAGTGTACTGTTCCCAGTGGTGAAAGTACTCTGAAGGATGGCCTTCAGAGTACTTCCATCACTGGGAACAGTACATTATGTGGTGAAACAGTAGAAGGCCTCCCCATCTGTGGCATCCCAGTTATGGAATGCCCTTCCTTAATAACTGGCAGAGATATTTCTATCAATTCAATGTTAATTTGAACTTTGTTCTTCATCCAAATTTTTGAAACTAAGTGACTATGACTTAGCTTTGATCTATTAGACTGCCAGATTTGTATTTTGTTTTAGTCTATTTTGCTACCTGCTGTAAATTGTTTGAGTTTTA
Source organism: Anolis carolinensis (assembly GCF_035594765.1). Lineage (NCBI taxonomy): Eukaryota > Metazoa > Chordata > Lepidosauria > Squamata > Anolidae > Anolis > Anolis carolinensis. The sequence goes on along the minus strand of NC_085843.1, from coordinate 36,694,900 downwards.
CCATGCCATGAGATCTTTGGATATAGTGTAAACATTTCAATTACAGAAATTTCCCACTTATAGTACAAGTTAGGAACTGCAGAACTGTCAGAAAGTGGAATTGGTTGAATTATGGAATCCAGGGGTTTTTAGCTTTGAAATGTATTTTGGCTGCACAATATGTAAATGATATACTACAGTATATCTTAGCATATGTGCAAGTGGTTCCAAGCAAGCCTCACGGGTAAAAAGAACTGATAACAAAAAGCAGATCCCTCATCAAATTAGTAGAACATGTCTGTAATTCTCAAGCACTGAAAAGGATGTCACAAAGTGAGACATCCAAAGGCAGGAGAAACCTGTAATTTGTCATTCTAATTGAGCCTACAAACCTTACTTTGATAAAAGAGCAGCTTGAGGAGCTGGGTATATTTAGCTAGGAAAAAAGATGGTTAAGAAATGACATGTTAGTCATGTTTAAATATTTGAAAGGATGTCATATTGAAGATGCAACAAGCTTGTTTTCTGCTACCCCAGAGATTAGGGCACAGAGAAATGGATTCAAACTACAGGAAAAGAGACTCCACCTAAATATTAGGGAAAACCTCATAATAATAAGAGCTGTTAGATAGTAGTGTTGTGCTTCTGTATGGAATTGCTGTTTGTTTTGTGTAGTTTCATTCATTTAGTCTCATTTTCGTATTTGTTCCCACTAACGAAAATAGGGCACCTATACAAACAGAATTTTCATCTGGCTTACGGAAAAAAAATGTTCAGACCATTGGTTGCAAAGGGAGGGCTTCCGAAGCTCACCCTCCCACTCGGTTTTTGGGCTAAAGGAGTTAAAATTGCCACACACGGAGGGCATTTCGACCTCTTTTAGCCCACCAACTTTTAAAATGTTTGGGTCTTCCCCAGAGTACTATTGTTATTAATACTATTATTATTATTATCATCATTATTATTACTATTATTATTAACACCCATTGGCACACATCAGCTGTCATGGGGAAGCAGCTCTCTCTCAGATTCAGCTTAAGGTCGCTGAATAACTACTGTTATTAATATTAATATTATTATTACGATCCTTTAGTACACATAAGATGTAATACGGAAGCACTTCTCTCTCAGACTCAGCTTAGGGTACCAGAGTAACTATTATTTATATTAAAATTATTTTTAACACCCATTGGCACACATCAGCTGTAATGGGAAAGCAGCCCTCTGTCAGTGCCTACTTATTGTTACGGGGCCCAAAACAAAAGGAAAATGAAAGCAAGCACCATGACTGTGCAGCTTTCATTTTCGTGTTGCCTCTCATTTCCTACGAAAATGTCGTCATTCATTTTGTGTAGATGAACAGTTGAAACTAAACAATAGCACAAAGGAAACGAAGGGAAAAAATTCATACACATCTCCATTAGATAGTGGAATACACTGCCTCAGAGTATAATGAAATCTCCTCTAAAGACTTTTTAACACAGGCTGGATAGCCATCTGTCAGGAGTGCTCTGATTGTCTATTTCTGCTTGGCATGGGGTTGGACTGGTGGCCTTTGTAGTGTCTTCCAACTCTAAGATTCTATGATGCTAGGAACTTCAATATCTTGCATATAATGCCACTATTTCATCTGCAAGCAATACCTGTGCTACCAATAACCATTATTTTTGCTTTAAAATGATACTTCCCTCTATTAATTCCACAAAAAAGATACAATAGACCTTTGCTTTCCACTAGGGTTTGGTTTCAGGAGCTCCCATGATACCAAAATCAAGCTTTATTACATACAGTGGGATAGTAAAATGCCATCTCTTAAATAAAATGGCAAATCAAGGTTTGCTTTTGTTTGTTTTTGTTGTTGTTGTTGTTGTGTTTTTGTTTGTTTTCAAGCCATGAATAGTTGAATTCATGGATGAAGGAATTGTGGATATGGAGGGCCGGTTGCTCAGAGCACGGATTTGAATGAACAGTTGTTTGCTTATGTCTACTACTGCCAAAATACAGAAGCAGAGGAAGATATACACACACATTTAGATCAGATAAGACACAAGGAAAAAAAATCCACACATAAAGTCGTTCAGCATATTTGTTAAAAGTTGGCTGGGGTCCTGTTCTGGAATTGCATACATTTGTCCAAATTGTCACAGCTGAAATGGAGAGCAAATCTAAGCACTACAGATACATCAGAAGTCTGGATCTGGCATACAGTTCCTGCTGTCATTCTGAATGCAATGGTTTATAATTAGAAAATCTTAGACCCAAAAAAAACCGTGAGAACATGTAATTATTTTTGCCACTGATATAGACTTTGAGTGACTTACATAGACAAAAAGAAGGATAAATTTGTTGTACTGCACTGTTGCAGAGAATTACTGTTGAAGCTTTGGTACAATTGAAAAGAAAGCAATGTTTTCTTTTGGGTTACATGGTACAAATGCCTAGCAATAGACAGCTCTCAAAGCATTACTACGTTGGGTAGGACCTGAAACACTTCTGATCTCTGCTATTCTGAATGAACCTTTCAATACCAAGGCAAAAACTGATTTTGTGTTCAATATGTATAATGTTTTCCTTCTGCCATTCAAGCTGTTGTTTTCTAGTTCAGAAGATCTAGAACAGTCTGTTGGTAGAAAGCTCTGATATAAGAAAGAAAAAACTCTAATCCAATGTTTCTCAACCTGAGGGTTGGGACCCCTGGGGGGTCACGAGGGGATGTCAGAGGAGTCACCAAAGACCATCAGAAAACGCATTCACATTTGGGAATATTGAGTATTCGTGCCAAGTTTGGTCTAGATCCATCATTGTTTGAGCTTTCTGGATGTACATGAACTACAACTCCAAAACTCAAGGTCAATGTCCACCAAACCCTTCCAGTATTTTATGTTGGTCATGAGAGTTTTGTGTACCAAGTTTGGTTCAATTCCATCATTGGTGGAGTTCAGAATGCTCTTTGATTGTAGGTAAACTATGAATCTCAGCAACTACAACTCCCAAATGACAAGATCGATTCCCCCCCCCCCCCCAACTCGACCAGTATTCAGATTTGGGCGTATCAGGTATTTGTGCCAAATTTGGTCCAGTGAATGAAAATACATCCTGTATATCAGATATTTACATTACAATTCATAACAGTAGCAAAATTACAGTTAGGAAGTAGCAACTAAAATAATGTTATAGTTGGGGTTCACCACAACATGTGGAACTGTATCAAGGGGTTACGGCATTAGAAAGCTTGAGAACCACTGCTCTAATATACTGTATACTGAAACAACACTACTTCTCTCCTTGCAATTTCCCACTCATGCCCTTTCTGCATGCACCTTATCCTTTTGCAATAAATGCATAGCCACCCATTTGCTATACAAGATCCAGCAATCTTCTCTAGAGAGTGTGCTTCTGTTCTCAGCCTTTTCAACTTATAACCACGTTTTGAGTCTAAGAAAAGATTGCAAACTCTTGCCTTAATCGATTTTGCAAACCTCTCATGAACCAAGATCTACAGTAACAGTCTTCTTTACTGAGTGACACATCAGGCTCCTTTTCACAACTTTCATTCCTAGTTAGGCTGAGGTGGATCAAGTGGCTCTATATCAGGCATGGGCAAACTTGGGCCCTCTAGGTGTTTTGGATTTCAACTCCCACAATTCCCAACAGACCCGGTCCTTTCCTTTTCCCCCTGAGTCGCTTAAGCAGCTGAGGGGGAAAGGGAAGGGGCCTGCGGCTGTTAGGAATTCTGGGAGTTCAAGTCCAAAACACCTAGATAGTCCAAATTTGCTCATGCCTGCTCTATATTCACCTGTTGTGCAAACTCTTGGTAAGGTTTTTAAGGCTAATTTTGAAAATCTAGAACTAATTTTGAAAAACACTTCCACAAGCACTTTCTTTTGCTCTCACTCCACCATCACCATTTCAGGATCTTTTCAAACAAATTACACCCTTTTCACCATAAGCTAGAAATCACATGGCTCATTTGCACAAACACCCATTTAAATACACACACAACAGATATCGCTATCATCACAACTTACCAGAATCATAGCAATCTTATCGACCCATTAACAGTTGGGAATAATCATAACATATAGACACATTCAAGCACATACATAGAAGCTCCACCATAAGGTAACCCTATAACAGGATTTAAGGGTGTGTGACATACCTAAAGTCACCTATTGGGTTTTCATAGCTGAGTTGGGATATGAACCAGGATATTTGCAATAAAGCTGGCACAAGAGCAGAATACAAAGCCTCTGTGTTCACCTCAGATACAATGGTTTATGAAGCATGGAATTGGTGTCCAAGTCAAGCCACTTTATGACCGAATGAACTGTTGTTCAAAGGCCATCAACAAATTCACTTCAGTTACAATTCTCAAAAATTCAAAAAGACTATGACAAAGGAATTCTGAAAACACTTTAGGATAGGCATGGGCAAACTTTTTTGTCTTGGAGCAGCATTGTGGGCCCGACCACAAGGGCCGGGCTGGGAAAGAGGGTAACCAAGCACACGCTGGGTGGGATGGACCCAGGAGGGGGAGGGTCTGGGAGAAGGTGGGGCCAGGAGCTGCCAGGTCATTCTCAGGTTGTCCTCCTGGCATAAGAACGGGGCTGCTCACCCCATCCTTATGTCGGGAGGAGAACAAGACATGTGGTGACTGCCCCGATCCTCCTTCCCAATACTCTTCTCTTGATCTTCAGGCTGTCCTCTCAACATTATGCTAAGAGGAGAGAGAGACAGGAGATGTCCAAGAGCACTCTGGCAGGCTCTCAACCACTGCGTGCCTTCTTCAAGCCACCCTCCCGGCATAAGGACAGGGCTGCTCATACCATCCTTATGCCGGGAGAAGGGCAAAACACGTGGTGGCTGAAAGCACTCCAGAGGGTTCTCAGCTGCTGCATGCCTTTTCCCCATCCTTTCTACAAAAGGATGTGGTGGACTTTATGCCAAAGGGACAGGAAAAATGAGGAGGGCCTAAGACAAGTGCCTAGGGGGGCGCATTCAGCCCCTGGGCCTTAGTTTGCCCATGCCTGCTTTAGGGGCATAGTGGTGCTCTGGATGAAGGAAACTGGGATGGGGTGAATTGAAGTGGGGTGAAAAGAAATATATGTGCTGCAGAGTAAGACCAGGAAAATAGAACAGAGAATCAGCAACAGGTGCACTTTGCAAAGAAAATAGTAAAACTATAGACTGCTTGGAAAGAAATTCCCCAAGCTGGTAGCAGAGGCTCAGGGAGTGCTGCAGAACCAAATTAAGGTGCATTTACAAAGATATAAAACAAACCGCGAGGCAGCTGGTACAGTTCTGAATCTGGATCTTGGCAACAGGAACCTCAGTCCTCAACAAACAAGCTTCATGGCACAAACCGTCCCATACCAACACAACACACAGAGGAAAGAGAGCCAAGTTTTAAGAAAACTTTCGCTAAAACAGTGTGAATGCAGCAATACAAGATGCAGCAATACAAGAATGATACTCCACCAATCACTGTACACCACCTTGTTCACAATTGCTTAATACCTGCATGCAATCAAGCCAGACAATAGCAAATCCGATGCCTTTCATTTGTAAAATTTATAAAAGGCAACTGTTATTTCCATCCGTTTGTTAACAGTATTAATTTTACAAAAGTAACTATATGTCTCCAGGTGTTTCCCAATTTGGTTTTGAAACTACCTAATCTACAATTAGGTTTCACTGATTTCAATTAGTTACTTTCAAGTAAGTATGCTTGGAGCTGAGATCTTTACTACGGATCAATTCACAAGATTACAACCCCCTACATTCAAAGCATCAGTGTTCATGGTTCCATTTATCCACATCCAACAAATATGTACTCTCTAGGCATTTTCCAGGTCTTCCAGTGTGACTCTATGGCATTCTTGGATCAGAAGCCCTTCATTTCAATAGTTTGCTATTATCCACTGCTTTACATATCCATACAAAGTCCATACAAACTCAATGGATAAAGGGATATTGTATTGTATGTGGAAACCATCATTCCTATTCAAAGTGTAACAAATCTGTACATCCTCTGCAAATGTTAAAAATCCTAATGCATTACACAGCAAATCTGTTATCACTTCTCAATGCAACATTGATGTCTGTCTGTCTGTGTGTGTGTGTGTGTATTTGCTGTGTATTATGTCTTCAAATGGATTTCTCTTGTACAATAAAAGATTAAAGACTTTATCTCATCAGAGCCATAGGAATTGCTGCAAAAGGTCCACAACTTAATTCCAAAAATACAAAACAAATACATGTTAACATTGGAACCTGAGATTATTTGGGGTTTAACAAGGATTATGTCCAAATAGTTACTCCACTGTATGAAAACCTTTCTGAATTTGCGTGCCAAAGAACATTTTCCCATAATGAAGAGGAAACAATTAGCATAAAAGCAGGACATAAACCTAAAGTAAAACATGTGATCAAATCTGGTTTCAAATTTAAACATTATAGGCTGCAATTTTACTTGATAACCCTCTGTGAACTCAAAAGAGAAGTGATTCTGCAACGTAAATATGACTGTCCTACTAGACCAAGTTTTAATTAAATTGAGTTGCTGTGAGTTTTCTGGGCTGTATGGCCATGTTCCAGAAGCATTCTCTCTTGACATTTTGGCAGGCATCCTCAGAGGTTATGAGGTATATAGGAAAAAACTAAGCAAGAAAGGTTTAAATATCTGTGGAAATTCCAGGCTGGGAGAATGAACTCTTGTCTGTTGAAGGCAAGTGTAAATGTTGTAATTAATCACCTTGAATAGTATTGCAATGCCTTACAGCTTCAAGGTCTGGCTGATTCCTGCCTGGGGGAATCCTTTGTTGTGAGGTGTTAGCTGGCCCTGATTTTTTGATATCTAGAATTCCCGTTTTCAGAATGTTGTTCTTTATTTACTGTCCTGATTTTAGAGGTTTTTTTAATACTGGTAGCCAGATTTTATTTTCATGGTTTCCTCTTTTCTGTTGAAATTGTCGACATGCTTGTGGATTTCAATGGCTTCTCTGTGTAGTATGGCATGGTGGTTGTTAGAGTGGTCCAGCATTTCTGTGTTCTCAAATAATATGCTGTGTCCAAGTTGGTTCATCAAGTGCTCTGCTATGAAAGTGCTCTGAAAACGGGGGAAGTCTAGACCTGAAACAATTAGGGCCAGCTAACACCTCCCAACAAAGGATTCCCCCAGACAGGAATCAGCCAGGCCTTGATGCTACATGGCTTTGCAATGCTAATCAATGTGATTAATTGCAACATTCACACTTTCTTCCAACAAACAGGAGCTCTTTCTCCCACCCTGGACCTTCCACAAATATATAGACCCACTTGACTAGTTTCCAGCAAACCACACAACCTCTGAGGATGCCTGCCATAGATGTGGGCCAAAAGTCAGGAGAGAATGCTTCTGGAATATGACCATACAGCCCGAAAAACTCACAGCGACCCTTCGGCAACACATTTAACTAAATTCATTGCAGTACTCCGATCCTAACAAGGAAACTTTTTCCTAAATCAAACTTTTCCACATTCTTCCAAGGAAGCAATGTGAAAGCCAACGCCGTTGATTAAGCAAAGGAACTTCACCTTATCAAACCGCCAAAGTGAAAGTTAACTATCACAGAAGCCAGGATTAAAAATAGAGGAGATAGAGCAGGCATGGGCAAACTTGGGCCCTCCAGGTGTTTTGGACTTCAACTCCCACAATTCCTAGCAGCCTGAGTTTGAGTGTAATTAACACTTCTAAAGGTGATGATTCAGATCACTGGGAGAAATCCCCCATCACTTTTGCAGGACTCAAGAGAAACAAAACTCTTTTGAAAAGTCATGATGAAGCAGGTAACAGTTCTGTACCTGCACGGTTTTTGGAAAAGGAGATGGAAAACACCCAATCCTGACAAAAGACTGCAGGCATGGGCAAACTTGGGCCCTCCAGGTGTTTTGGACTTCAACTCCCACCATTCCTAACAGCCTACCGGCTGTTAGGAATGGTGGGAGTTGTAGTCCAAAACACCTGGAGGGCCCAAGTTTGCCCATGCCTGAAATAAAACCTTCGCAGCTCCCTAGAATACAGTATATACGGTCAGTCACGAGTGGAGGTGCTGTTCTTTGAAAGGTCACATAATCAAAGTGGACTTCTTTTTTTCCCACTCCTCTCCATACACATACACACACGCACAGATAGAGTACATACTGTTCTTTCTTGTTCCGTGTCTGGAAGGAGAGACGAAAGGTGATTTTGCAAAGGGGTGAGAGCGATGGGAAGGTAAGGAGGTGTCGAGGAGAAAGAGAGAGAGGAGAGAAGCTCACGGTGGGACTTTGCATCAACTTGCTCGGGTCTCTTAACACTCCAAGGAGCACGGAGGCTGGCTACCCCAATTCAAGGCGTGATACCGCCCAGGGGCCAAAGTTGTGAGGGCGACTCCGAGGCGGGAGACCAGGCAACGTTTCGCTTAAGGTGAAAGGGGTGCAAGGGACAACCCCTCCCTCCCTCCTTTTCTCCCTCCCTCCCAGGCGCCGCTTACCTCGGAGAGACAGCAGCGCCGCCAAAGGGGCCACCCAAAGCCCCCAGCTCGAGGCGCCCTTGCCAGTCATGCCGAGCTCGGGCGGCAGCAGCAGCGGAGGCGGCGGCGGCAGCCCAAGCGCCCTGCCTCCTTGCGCCTTCTTCTCCTTCCTCCTCCTCTTCGACTGCCGTTAGGTGCCGGAGCTCCCGAGCCGGGGCGGCGGCTCCCGCTGCAGCAGAGCTCCTCCCGCTGCAGCAGCAGGAGCAGCCGCCGCCGCCGTGGCCGTTGCCGTGGTTAATGCTGCCGCTGTTTCTGCTGCTTCTTCTGCTGCTTCCACCACTGCTGCTGTCCCGGGACCGCCCGCTTTGCGCCGCCCGGGAGGCTCCGGAGCCCCGGAGAGGCGAGGCTGCGAGCCGGAGCGAGAGCGCCACCCAGTTGCGGCGAAGGAGGAGGAGGCGCGGCTGCTTTGGACCACTGGACGACGCCCCGCCGGAGGAGCAGGACAAGGAGGAGAAGAGAGGCACAGAGAAAGGGATGGGATGGGATTGGGGGGGGGGGGATTTGTCCGGCTGGAATGGCCTGAGAGAAAAGGGAGGGGCCACCAACGCCTCCCGCTTGGAGAAGGACAGGCGCGTGGAAGCAGCCTGACTCCCTTCTCGCGCGCTCCCCGCCCCCGCCCCGAAAAGGCGCTCGTCCCAAAGTTCGGAGGCTCAACCCCCCCTCCCCTCCGCGCGCGCCCTCGCTCTCCCACCTGCCTCGCGCCCTCTCTCACCTGACCGACCCCCCTCAGCGCCGGGATGGTGGAGGGAAAGTGGGGAGTTTTAGTCCAAAACCCCTGGAGGGCCCAAGTTTGCCCCTGCCTGAAATAAAGCCTCCCCAGCTCCCTAGAATACAGTAGATACTGGACCATTGGACGACCATTCTGTCTCTCTCCAAACGTCTCTCGAGGAAAGAGGTGTGTGTGTGTGTGTGTGTGTGTGTGGAGATGTCCTTAGCCCGTCAAAGGTGCCGAAGCGGACTTTTGGCGAGGAAATGGGGACTCCCCAGGAGCCTTCTCACTCTTCCCAGGAGTGGCCCTCAGGTCTCCTTGGCCACATGGCGCGGAGGGCGCTTTCTGAGGGCAGACAGCTAGAAAAAAAATCGGGGGGGGGGGGGGAGGTTGGAAACTTTTTTTTTTTAGCGAATCATGAAGAATAGTTCCATTACGCAAAATAATTAAGAAATCAGGTTCCATCGATGAACGTCAAGACAGATAAACTTCAGTGGATACTCATGGGGATTTGGTTAACCACTTAAAATTCATGAGTGAGGGGAAGTCATAGAGCGGAGGGAGCAAGCTTGTTTTCTGCTGCCCTGAAGACTAGGACAAGTAGCAACCAGGCCGGGCTGTGGCGCAGGCTGGAAAGTAAGCCAGTTGCAACAAATCACTCTGACCAAGAGGTCATGAGTTCGAGGCCAGCCCGTGCCTGTGTCTTGTCTCTGTCTCTGTTCTGTGTTATGGCATTGAATGTTTGCCTTTATGTGTGCAATGTGATCCGCCCTGAGTCCCTTTCGGGGTGAGAAGGGCGGAATATAAATGCTGTAAATAAATAAATAAACCACAAACTACAGGAAAGGAGATTCCATCTGAACATTAGGAAGAACTTCCTCACTGTGAGAGCTGTTCAACAGTGGAACTCTCTGCCCCAGAGTGTGGCAGAGTCTCCTTCTTTGGAGGCTTTTAAGCAGAGGCTGGATGGCCATCTGTCAGGAGTGCTTTGAATGCGATTTCCTGCTTCTTGGCAGGGGGTTGGACTGGATGGCCCATGAGGTCTCTTCCAACTATGATTTTATGCTTCTAGGAGTGGCCCTGCGGTCTCCTTGGCCACATTGCATGGAGGGCGTTTTCTGAAATCAGGCTCCATCAGTAAACATCAGTGGGCACTCAGCTATGGTTACTGCTTAAATGCTTGGTCCCATAACCATGTTTTAAGTTTTTTTTCCTAAAAGACAAGACAGAGGGGGCTGTTCTGATTTCATGGGGGGGGGGGGAGTTCCACAGATAAACTTCAGTGGCCACTCATGAGGATTTGGTTAACCACTTAAAATTCATGAGTAAACCGGGGTTTTTTTTTTAAACCTGAAAAATTTAGGGGGGGGTGTGAACCCCTAACCCCTCCCCCTTGGCTACAGCCCTGGCAGCCTGGCTCCCCAGCGGGAAATGTAGTCACACCTCTGAGGGAAGCTGAGCAGGTCCCGTGGGGTTAGTTGAAAAATGGGGGAAGGCAAAGTATGCCATTTCTTTCTTTCTTCCCTTTCCTTCTTTCCTTTCTTCTTCCCTTCCTCCCTTCTTATTCAAGGTTATGAACTGTAGTAGTTTTTAAATCTAACTTTCAAGGGAACCAGCATGACAGCCAAGTGCTGGACCAAGAGACAAAGGTTCAAATTCCTGCTTGGCCTGTCCGGAAGTCTGAACTAGTTTGGCCCAAAAAAGTCTACATAGGGACCACAAAATGCAGCATTACCCAAACACAAATCAAGGAACATGAAAGGCACTGCAGACTAATCCAACCAGAGAAGTCAGCCATAGCAGAGCACCTGATGAACCAACCTGAACACAGCATCTTATTTGAGAATACAGAGATTCTGGACCACTCTAACAATCTCCATGTCAGGCTACACAGATAAGCCATTGAAATCCACAAGCATGTGGACAATTTCAATAGAAACGAGAAAACTATGAAAATGAACAAAATCTAGCCGCCAGTATAAAAAAACTCTAAAATCAAGACAATAAAGAATACCACTCAGATAACAGGAATTCCAGACATGAAACAATCAGGGCCAGTTAATACTCCCCAACAAAGGATTCCTGCAAGCAGTAAGCAGCCGTACCTTGAAGCTGAAAGACCATTGAATGCTAATCAAGGTGGCCAATTGAAACATTCACACCTGTCTCAAACAGACAAGAGTTCTTTCTCCCATCCTGGATATTCCACAGATATATAAATCCGACTTGACAAGTTTCCAACAGACCTCACAACCTCTGAGGATTCCTGCCATAGATTTGGGTGAAACCTCAGGAGATAATGCTTCTGGAACGTAGCCATATGGCCCGGAAAACTCACAGCAAGCCAAAGTATGCCCTTTCTTTTTTTCCCTTTCCTTCTATCCTTTCATCTTCCCTCCCTCCCTCCATTCTCTCCATTCTCATTCAAGGTTATGAATCATAGTAGGTTTTTTAATCTAACTTTCAAGGGAACCAGCATGACAACCAAGAGGCCAGACTTAAATTTCTGCTTGATCAATTTGGAAATCTGCTGAGAGGCAACCCCACCTCTGAACTGCTTTGGCCCAAAAAAACCTTGCACTGTTGGGTCACCTTCAGTCAGAAATGACTTGAAGGCACCCAATGACAAATGGTTGAGGTAGTAACTCCTGCAGTTTTCTGTAGCAGGGGGGGGGGGGGAGTATGAATCCCAACTTGAGGTGTTCTATGAGGCATATTACACACAATACATATACGAAAGTATGAATAATAAGGCATATATAAGGTATCTATCCTATCCAATTTGTCATCAATCTACTCTGTGCTTCCTGCAAATCTACCATTTGCTAAATATATGACCCTGTGTTTTTCTTTTTCTATATTTGGCCGAATAGCTTAACTGTTGGTTCATCTCATTGAGTATGAGGTCTGCCCAATGGCCACTTGTGGTCTCTTAATATCCAGTTCGTTAGTCAACATGTCAATCGGTTTTCTTTTGTTTATGCAATATGACCAGCCCATCGTCTTTTTGTCTCATAAATTTCATTGACCACATTGCGTACTCCAGTTCTTTGACACAACTCTTTATTGCTGACTTTGTCTCATATTGTCATGCCACACATCCTTCTTTCCATTGCTCTTTGAGTCACCACCAGTTTTTCCTCTGACTTTGTTGTTGACCATGTTTCAGATACGTACTGTATAATATTGCCGGTAAAACTGTAGTGTTGAAATTATCTGCTCTGACTTTCATTGGCAGCTTGTCATTTGTTAGCACTGTCCGGTTTCGATTAAAAGCCATCCAAGCTGCCTTATGTCTTCTTGCCCATTCACCATTTGCCAAATTATTTGACTGTATTTGCTATCCAAGATACACATATTCAGTTACTTCCTCAATTTTATCCCTGTTTATAATCATGCAGCCCTGGACACACTGCTCATTTTTCATCCATTTTGCAGTATGTCCAAAGTCAAAATATGAGGTATATATATTAATAAAGAAATCACTAATAAAAAAGAAATGGAGAAAATATTATTCATTATTTAAATCTTCAAAATGATATAACAACTAGTTAAGGGATTTGAAAAATGTTACAATGTTACATGTACACCTGAAGTTAATATGAACAATGAGAATGCTACTGTGGCAGAATTTGTCAGAGTTTAGTGGAGATTTCCTGAAATCTCTCTCTAGGACAGGGGTCCCCAAACTAAGGCCCGGGGGACGGATACGGCCCATCGAAGCCATTTATCCGGCCCCCATGGCACAAGGGCAGAAGGGGGTTGGGCTAAATGACCCAAGGGGTCTCTTCTTCTCTTACAACCCTTATTATTATTATTATTATTATTATTATTATTATTATTATTATTAACATTGAGGCTGGGTGGCCATCTGTCAGGGGTGCTTTCCTTGTGCTATCGGTGCACAAAGGCAGAAAGGGATAGGACTAAATGGCCCAAGGGGTCTCTTCCAAAACTCATTATTATTATTGTTGTTGTTGTTGTTAATTATTATTGCTCGGTGGCCAACTATAGTCCGGCCCTCCAATGGTCTGAAGGATCGTGAATTGGCTCCATTTAAAAAGTTTGGGGACCCCTGATATATTGTATGTACATACAACTTGTAAGCCGCTCTGAGTCCCCTTCGGGGAGAGAGAGGGTGGTGTATAAATGTAGTAAATAAATAAATAAATAGTTGTTGTTGGGGTTTTTTTTTTTTTGCACTACAAATAAGACATGTGCAGTGTGCATAGGAATTTGTTCGTATTTTTTTTCAAATGATAATTCGGCCCCTCAACAGCCTGAGGGACCATGAACCAGCCCTCCACTTAAAAAGTTTGAGGACCCCTGCTCTAGGAGATGCCAGTGAACCCCTGGCATAGAGATTTGATGTCACTGGATAATATTCTCTTCCTCACGTGAAGTCAACAGGCAATTTTGGGGAGGGCAGTAGAAGCCAAAGTGCCTATAGCTGTGACACAAGCAGCTCTGCCTTCCAACAGACAGCCATAGGCTGTAGGCATGGCTAGTAGGTTACCAGTGATGCCTTCCACCATTTGCCCCATGAGGCACTTGCCTCTCTCTGCCTAATACAGCATGCCATCTGATGCTGAATTTCAACAAGACAGAAGTAATATTACTGAGAAGTGCATTTTGGATATATGCTATAGAAAAAATTGAGTCTCTTCCTGTCACTCAGACTCATAAGATTCAGAGCACTCCTGAATATATCGCTATACCAAGAATTTCAAGTTTCAGCACTTGCCAGGAGTCATTCTCTCCTGCCCTGTGAATGTGAGAAGACTGTTAAATGAGGGTTTGTTTCATGTATCATTGATACTGATTTTAGTTCACCATCTAAATGTTTTAGTTCATGCCCAAAAATCTTAGGACATTATATTTCAAGGTCCTAGGAAGCTAGGATACTGGAGTCATATTGCATCATTACTCATGCCTCTGCCTTGCCATCCTGTATTTTTTTCCTGAGTTGGAATATGTGTAGCAAGATAGACTTGACAAAGATTTTCAAAGAATATATGGCTAATAGTACTAAAACCATCTCTCTCACACACACTCATTCTTATTCCTGTTATTTGTGTGTTTGTGTATGTGTGTGTGTGTGGGGGGGGGGGGGGGTGTATGCACATCTATCTGTCCCTCCAGGTGATTCTGTGGTAGCTTCCACTGGTAGTTGGGGTGGCAAATTCCTAAAGGGGATTCCTCTTGAACTTTTCTGGGTCTGCTAACTGCACTATCATCATAGCCACCTTCCTCATAGGAACACACACCATGGAAGGTAGTGCAATTGTGGAGGATTTTGCAACTCGAGGGGAAAATTCCAATCTATTGTGGATTGGCTTAAAAATGTCCTATATCCAAGAAAATGTTTATTGCAGAAAATTCTTGTGTTCTACTCACCTCCAGGGCCCAGTAGGCTGAATAAAAGAAAAATAAAATCATATACAGTTAAATAAAATCAAATGAAATAAAATACATACTTCTTTTAGTGCGGAGTATTTCCTCACCAAAGTGAATTCCAGAATATATATGTTGTCTTAGAATGAGGCCAATTTACTCTAAACTAGAGAACATCAAAACTATTTTATTGCCTCATGGTTAATTTAAAAATAGCACGGGGCCAATATACTATATTGGCCAGGACCAAAAAAAAGTGCCCCAATGGCAAAAATCCAGTAGATTTACTGGGACAATAATGTTTGTTCCAGCTGTTTTTGTTTGTTGGGGGGAAAGCAGTAGATGATAACTTGTTGAATATGAGAAACAGTGTTAAATATAGAGTGGGGCAAAATGTATGCAAATTCACATAGGTGCTGACAGGGTACCAGGAACCTCCTTTGAAACAGATCTTGGAGTTGTTCTTGTTATCTTTATTCAAATTCTAACTTTTCCCAAAGATCAGGAGCTTAGAAATTAAAATGATTATAATATAGTTAAAAACATTCAAAGAATCATCATTAAAACAGAATGAAACTATTACCCGTATTAAAATATGCAATTTCAAGTAATAATTTAAAACAGTACAATTTAAAACAATTTAGCACCTTAATTAAGCCATTCTATAAAATCCTGAATTTATAATTTGTCTGAAGGACAACAATTCATAAGCCATTTTAGCCTTGCTAGGGAGGGAATTCCAGGTCTGGGTGTTCTCATTTTCACGTTCCTACCATGTCTCCCATGAGGACTCAGTGCGGTTTACACATGGTAAACATTCAATACCAACATACAACATACAACAGTCCAATAATAAAACAACAGCTTAAGCATAATAAAAATTTAAAACAATGTGTTCTTTAGGTATAAAAACAGTTTCAGATTACTCCATTGGGTGATTTAACAACCAATGGGCTTAATTTCCGAATAGAACAACATAGCTGTAATAGCTAGGGTAAGGGCCAAACAGTAAAAATAACATAAAGCCAGGGGTGAAGTGTGAATGCATAGCAGAGAGCATAGGCCAAGATTACACCACTTCAGACCTGCTGAGTAGCTAGCAAGGGTTAAATTAGTTAAACTAGCACCCATTAAAAAAAAATCAAAGGAAGTGGGTAAAGCACAGAACAGGGACCGTATGGTGGTCATGTGGCATCTAGGGTTTCAGGTTAGTCATTTCCAAAAGCCTGCTGAAACCACCAGGTTTTCAGGTCCATACGGAAGGATACTACTGATGGGGCATATATGTCTTTGGGGAGGGTGTTTCAGAGGCGGGGGGCCACTATCGAGAAGGCCCTCTCCCTCGTCCCCACCAATCGTTGTACCTGGGACGGTGGTGGGAGCAAGAGGAGGGCCTCCCCGGAAGATCTAAGGGTCCGCATCAGGATATAGAGATGCAATCGCGACCAATATTTTTTCATGAAAATGTTGAGGCAATCAGTAGCTCCTAGTTACAACAGCTATATACAATACTTAATCTAGTATTACAGGTAATATGTTTTTAAATACCAACTGATCAGAAAGATGAACCAGGCAGTGCTATTGGGCTCGGGCTGTGGTGCAGGCTGGAGAGCAAGCCAGCTGTAACCAGCTGCAATGAATCACTCTGACCAGGAGGTCATGAGTTCGAGGCCTGCTCGGAGCCTATGTTTGTCTTGTCTTTGTTCTATGTTAAAAGGCATTGAATGTTTGCCTATATGTGTAGTGTGATCCGCCCTGAGTCCTCTTCGGGGTGAGAAGGGCGGAATATAAATGCTGTAAATAAATAAATAAATAAATAATACTGTTCTGCCTGTGGGTTTCACATAATAATCCATCTGTGGTGAGCCTCATATAATCATTTATCTGTGGGGGGGGGGGGGGAATGCTAGGCAAGGTAGGCCTGGGGTTTCATTAACATGGTTTTACCTGTGGTCTTATGTTAAGATGTGGGTTAACCAGAGGGAGGGGGAGGGAGAAGGAGAGAGTGTTTCTGTTTCTGCGCATGAATTTTTATCCAATTTTTTAAAAGTTGATGTGGAAACAAAGGAACGAGCTTATGTTTGGAAAAAATGAATGTCATAAAAATGGAAACAGATCTGTTTTCTTTCTCCACTCATTCATTTTAAACCTTCATCCTGGCTTCCTCTCGATTATATATTTCTTTGTTTCTCTCTTGAATTTTCCCAAGACATTAACAGCTTCTTAATTTTACTCTGTTTCACCTCACTCATCAAACTTCACCGTCAATCAGAAGAGCATTAGAATTGCATTAAATTTGGGGGGAACTATAATCCCCCTATATTGCACTTTCTTGAAATTCCTTGCAAGAATAGTCTCAATGGAAAGGCAACTATTTTACAGCTAAGAATAAAACAAAGAATTCCTGCAGGGTTTTATATAAGATTAGACTAGAAAGACACTGCAAAAGTGAATATTCTCCTTTTTTGTTTTCAAATAAACCTTATGTACATTTTTCAAATTTAGTCTATCCCTTCACAGCTATTTTAAGTTTCAGTGTCTTTTGGCTCTTAGAAACTAAAGCACTTATTATAAGGGTTTTCACACAAGATTCACACAAAGAACCTATGCCCTCAGCACTGACATAATGACTGCCCATGCCTCAAATAGCAATGTATGTAGTAATTGGGTGTGAAAGTCCCAAACATCTAGAGTTCCCCTATGCCAAATATAGGTGAATTAATGGGGAAAGGGTCACTACATCACAAAAAAGCTTTTAAAGCAATAGATTAATTACACTTACTTTGAAAAAGAGACATTTATTTTAATTCCATTCTAACCTGGAATTTAGATTTCCTCTCTTCCCTGGAGAGAAGGAAGTGCACCCTTAACTCTGTCATTAACTGGCAAGGCTCAGAATAGGATGTTCCACTCAAGGAAGTAGTTACATTTGATCCTTCTGAAGCTTTTGTTAGCCACGTTGGGAGCTAATCTTGGCTAGAAAATGAGGAATAAAAATACAGTTCCATAACATAGTTCCTGTTTTGTTTATGTTTAACATGAATATTTTTTTATATCAGCAAGGAATGGCAGCACTTGAAAAGTATGTCCTGTGGTTATGAAATATAAATGTATAAAAGCGGATCTTCCATCACATTGAATAACTAACATGTGCGCACAGTGAACTATATTGTTTTAGACAGAACCCATGTGGCTGGTGGTGTCAATAAACAAAAACAGGCCACACTGTGTCAGAAATAACCCCAGGATTAATGGTCCTTGTTCATTTTGATTTATGTGATGGACAGTAATAGTTTGAGACTGGGAAGAAGAACTACTGAGATCAGACTCAAAACAGTCTCAGAGACAGCTTCTCACATCTCACAACCAAATAAGGTTGTTGTGTACAGAGAGGCTAGTTGATTA
This sequence comes from Anolis carolinensis, assembly GCF_035594765.1. Lineage (NCBI taxonomy): Eukaryota > Metazoa > Chordata > Lepidosauria > Squamata > Anolidae > Anolis > Anolis carolinensis. Next base: position 36,676,861 of record NC_085843.1, on the reverse strand, counting down.
TTCAGTCCTTTGTGATTAATCTTGTGCTGAGGAATAAAACCAACTAGATACATTCCTGTGGGCCTTATAAATTTTGTGTAATCTCAGAAGCCATATGAACTCAATGAAGTAACATTAGGGATGACTAGAGGAGGAAATTCACTGAGTGATGCCCTATGCAGTTGCAAATACAGCTATAATCGCTAAACTTCAGAGTCACTTAATCCATGACATTTTAATGGTTTGCATTTAGAAAAACATAGAAAGTTGCTTATTAAATAATTCGTTGCTGTTATGGCTAAAAAAAAACCAGTTCACTATCGTCATAGTTAAATTGCACATCTTTTTGCTTCCTTGTTTTTCAAAAGTAACATGGATAGTTTAAATTGCTTTTCAATAAAATTATTTATGAGGCACAGCACAAGTCAGCATTTGAACTATCTGATATTCCTCTCTCAGACACTAATGAAGTCATGATCTCAACATTAAAAATTATGCTGTTCTTCATTAAATTATAAGCACATTCTATAGTAGTTAGAGGCAGTAACGATTTGGGGAAACAACTAAAAGAAACTTTGTTTTCTTATTCAGCTCCCAAGTTCTGGAAACAAAAGCTAACTTGTTTAGCAACTTGTTAACAACAGCAACAGGACAGAGCTATAACCAAATCTAAGGGCACTGGAGTGATTTCAGAGCTTTAAGACAGGCCATGATGTATTCACATTTATGCTTTCTGCTGTTTTGCATCTTCACCATTGGCATGGTAGCATCTGTCTTTCCTTGTCTAATAGCTGATCTTATATACAGTATGTCTATTTAAAGGCAAGCGTTGCTTAATCGAATAGGACTCACATCTAGGTCAGTTTGAATACTATTCAGCAATGTTGCTCAAAATGGCAGTCAATAGATGAGTGAGTTTCCAGAAACAGGTGCAAATATGGTTTCAAACAGGTGCAAATATGGTTCTGGTCCTTGGCAGACTGGAAAAAAATTGCTAGTCCCCACATCACATAACCTGAGAAACATTGCTCTACAAGGCTGCTGTCTTATTTGTTAACTGTATTTCTCCATGGAGTTCAGATTGACATCTTACCTTCTGTAGCCAAAAATAGGATCAAGGAGGTCTTATTGAAACTGTAGAACAAGATGAGTGCCCCTAGTTCATTTTCCCCATTCCAGGCGGTTTTTAAAAATCCAAACAAACCTTTTAAATACAATTGAGCATTTAGTGTATAATATTTAGCCAGAACTATAAATATGACTGCTGTTTTCAGGACTGAACCCATATATTCTTCTCTTCAATTTGGGTTCTGATGAAATAAGCAAGCTCAGCTAATTGTAAGCCAAGAGATCAAAACAGAATGTCTTATAAAACCTGAGCTTCCTTACTAATTATTCAAAATTAATTAGGGTTTTGTTTTGCAGAACACATGAGCTGATAAAGTAAAGCAAGACTTTCATATAGAGATACAATTTCTCCCTGCAGATTGTGATAATTTAGAGAAATTAATTATTACACATGCATCCCCAGCCTTTATCTGAGACACTTCTCTGAGTACCGTACATGGCTGTCTCAGCATCTTCTTTTATCCTTTACAGTGTGAGGTTTTTCTAGTTGAGAGACTGGCCTAAAGTTAGCTAGGACATTCCAAGGTTGAAAAGGGATCTGACCCTGCATCTCAGTTCCACTTCCACATATCAACCCCAGTTTGGCAGTCATACACCACACTGGCTTTAAGATACTGATGTTGGGAGATAATTAGTAAATTGCTTGGAATTGAAACTCAAAAGAAAAGTCAACAACTTTGATCTATGGGTTAAAAAGTGTTAACATGAATGTGCGATCATAGACAATGTAGAATCTGAAAGGGCAAAGAAACCAACTCCACATTAATGTTGATGAGGGAGACATTGAAATTGTTGAAAACTATACACCTTGGATTAGTAATCAATTCAAATGAAGAGTGTAACCCAGTGGTTCTCAACCTGTGGGTCCCGAGGTGTTTTGGCCTACAACTCCCAGGAATCCCAGCTAGTTTATCAGCTGTTAGCATATCTGGGAGTTGAAGGTCAAAATAGCTGGGGACCCACAGGTTGAGAATCACCAGTGTAACCTGAAGGACCATATTGTCGGTACAGATAAGCCTGTAGGGGGAGCATATTCTGTAAAGATTTCTTCTTTCCTATATTTATACTCCGCTTTTCTCACCCCAAGGGCAACTCAGAGTGGCTTACAAATTGGCCTCTTCAGTGCCACATTGTAATACAAAATAAAATACCACACGTTAAACATCAACAAAAACATACAAATACATAGACTATTAAAAACTGTTAAAGCCATATACCTAAAACCGTGATTGTCCTTCATGTTGCTGCATCTCAATTCTGTGTTGCACTATTCCCAAATGCCTGATCCCAGAGCCAGGTCTTAACAATTTTTCAAAAGACAAGGAGAGAGGGGGCCAATCTAATATTGTTAGGGAGGGAGTTCATCTCATTTGACAGGGGCACTGGGAGCAAGACCTCAAATGAAGACATTAGAATGCAAAGACAGAAATATTACAGTTATTATTCCCAAGACTGTTTCCTGGAAAATATTAGGAAAAGGGTACCATTGCTCTCATATCTGCTTGTGTACTTTCATTGAAATTTAATAGTTGCTCACAGTGTGAACAGAATGCTGGGCTAAATGAACATTGGATTGTCGAAGGCTTTCATGGCCAGGATCACAGGGTTGTTGTATGTCTTTCAGGCTGTGTGGCCATGTTCCAGAAGTATTCTCTTCTGACGTTTCGTCCACATCTATGGCAGGCATCCTCAGAGGCTGTGAGGCATGGATAAACTAGGCAAGGAAAGGAAAATATATATATCTGTGGAGAGTCCTGGGTGTGGCAAGAGTCCTTTGTCACTGGAAAGCCAGCATTAATTAACATTGGGTCTTTTCCAGCACAACTCTTCCTCTTGGAGAGTCTTAACAGTAGTGCTTTTAAAATAATGAACATGTATATGTCCTGATTCAGGAGCTGCCATAGCGAGGTGGAAACAGACATGCTTTTTGCTGCCCCAATTTCAATGGTTTGAAATTTCAGGACAGTAGATTTCAGTTGAGTAATAGAAGTAAGAGCAGCTCGGCAGTGGAACCAATTGCCTAGGCCAATGATGGGCAACCTTTTGCACTTGGTGTGTCAAAATTCTCCAAAAAACCTAGCATGACTTGGATGGTGTGTCACTTCGAGAGAGAAAAACATAATTTCACAATATATATAGTTTGAATAACAAAAATATATAATTGTAATTTATAACTGTATTTAATAAATCAAAAACTATTTACTACCATTATTTCTATGTACAACAATCTATGGTACCTCTTGCAGTTTCCACGCTGATTTCTCTCTATTGTAGTTTCAATGTAGTTGTGATGACTCATGGGCCTTGTAGTCCTGTTCCTAGTACTATTGTGGCAGACGAAGAGGAAAACATGGGATTTTCGCCGGTTCAGCAAGAGCCGGAGCCTCTTCACCTGCAGGATGTTGATGTTTGCCCACAAGAATTCAGCCAAACAGGCCTTGGGCAGAACTCCCCCCCGTTTTCCAGGAGGGAAAATTATTCTAAAGATAGGGGAGTCAGGGAGGCTAATCGCAGAAGCCTGAGAATCGCTGCCAAACAAATGGCTGATTAGGTCTGCTTCCCTTGGGAAATTCTAAGGAGTCATGCATCTGGACAGAGTTGGGTTTCGCTTCTCGTTCTCTAGGGAAAGAGTTCTGTTGGCGGGAAAACGAGACCCAATATAGGTGTTTGGCGCGAGGGATACTTTGCGGAGTCAATTGATCAGCTTGAGGAGAGAGACCGTGTGTGGACTTCGTAATCCCAGTTCCTTGCTTCCCGGATCAAGCTTCAAGCCTTGCCTTGTCTCACGGTTTTACCACGGACTCTGTTTCATGCTTCATGTTCGTCTTGCCTCCAGTCACGGATCTAGTCGAGAATCAAGTTTATTTCCAGCCTTGTTGTCAAGCTTCATTGGACTTTAAAGACTCTGTTATTTCCCCACACTATTGCTTGGCAAAGTGTGTGTTTCGGTCAAGTGGATTAAAACTTTGAACTCTAATATCTTATATTGGACAATACATTTCTGGACTATATTTGACCTTATCTGAAAGGTCTGCTTCTGAACTATATTCTTCACTTGTTTTTATTGATTTTATATATTTCTTTAATAAAGATATTAGATAGAGACTGGCCTCTGTGTAAGGTTATTGGTGCTCTGCAGCCAGGGTCCTGACAGTAGTCATGAATAATGAATAATATAATAATATAATAGTAATAATATAATAATATACTACAATAATAATAGAATGATATTGTATGTATGTATGTGTGTGTGTGTGTGTGTATGTATATGTATGTGTGTGTGTATATATGTGTACACACACACACACACACACACACACACACATACTGTATATATATATACTGTATATATGTAACGTGCATAATTCCCATTGAGTAAACAACAAAACCACTGGACCAAATCACACCAAATTTGGCCACAAAAGACAGTAGTCATCCAATCAATCTGCATGCGGCAGCCTGTCAGCAAAAATGGCTAGGCGTGTCAATGCTGACACGCGTATCATAGGTTGGCCATCACTGGCCTAGGCCCTAGAGAAATTGAGAGATCTCCTTCTCTGGATGTTGTCAAAAAGAGACTGGACAGCTACCTGTTTTGGGTGCTTTTGCTGGAGATCCTACATTGAACAAGGGGTTAGACTTTATGGCCCATAAGCTCATTCCAACTCTATGAACTTATGAGTTAACACTAAAACACTTAAGTTTTTCCAGGAAACTCTATAGCACATTAGTAGGGCATATACACTGTTTGCCAAAGGCTTTAGGTTCAGTCCTTGCATCTTCAGTATAGGGAGAGGAATCCTGTCAGAAACTCTGAAAAGTCTATGCCCATCAGTTTAGATAATACTGTATTAAATGCATCAGTAGTCTGTATTAATATAAAACTGTTATTTGCATACCAGGTTATTTGATGGTGGAGGAACTATAGCTGAACATTGATGTTAATAACAACCTCTTCTGGACTTCAGCTTTTAATAATAAAGATCAACATCCCATCATGCAACTGAACTTTAGTCTTCAATTTCTTCCTTCCTTATTCTCCTGGGCTGTGATATTTATGCTATGCTGTCTTTCATTTTAAATTGTGTTCTTGTTCCTAGAGTTGGCATATTGATAAGGAAAGGAATATCTGTCTGTTTGACTTTCTCCCGCATTCAAATATCCTTAAGACATTTAAGATATATTCTCCTTCCATTACCATTGGCGAAGTTCAGTAAGTGTATATATTCCCAGCATGGAGATGTTATACCTGTCTGCCAGACAGTGGTTTAGAAAAAGAAAAGATATAGCAATTCTGATCCAACATTTTAAAAATTGTGTGCATTGGAATTCAAATCCAGACTTTTGAGAATTAAGCATGCATATACTCCAAGCTTAGACGGTGACTCTGCTTGTATTTTTTATCATACATAAATCTTTTAAATTTCAGGGGGGAGGGGGTTGCATCCCAAATATGTTGAAATGTGCACATTTGTGTAAGTTTTATTAAAAATTAACTGGTATGTTTTTGTACTGATGTTCAGGCATACATTATTACTGAAATATTACCACAGGACCCATGTAATTAGAACATATCATCAGTCATGTCCTCCTTTTGCAACCAGTAGTAGAAGTAGGTTTTTATGTCATTGATGTCAGTGATTACATTCTGGGTTTAAGTGTGAATGTTAAAAGAGCTATCCCAGTTGTTGAACCTATGTTATAGCTATGGTTCAACAACATAGATAGCTTCTTTAAAATCTAGACTAAACTGCAGGGTGGATTCATCATTCCACTCCAGTTGGCTCTCCATATTTGTGGGTTTAATTTTGCAGATTTGATTATTCATTTATTTGATTATAATGTTTTCTCTTTAAAAAAATCTCTACAGCCTCCAGAATGACACTAGGGAACTCTACCTATTTTCATGGGCCATTTTTGCCCCATTTTGCCGCTTTTAATTGCGGCAAGGACAGGACCTGACGCACGGCAGGTCCTGCCCACATTCCTCCCAAAGTGAAGGAGAAGCACTGAAAGGCGCCATATGATGGCAGAAAGGGTGGCACATTGCTGCCCTTTCTGCCATCTGATGAGGGGAGGGAGAGGGTGTCAAAGCACCTTATCCCACCCCCTCCATGTGATGAGGGAAGGATGGAGGGCATGCAATGGTGACTGTCCTCCAGCAGAAGTTGACCATAAAAGTGCCCTAGAGAACCTAGAAATTCCTAGAGTGGTGTTTTCTCAGGTAAAAACTGAATGCTTTTATTTGCATTTCTCTCTCTTTCTGCACCCTAACTTCCACAGAAGTGGAGCACTTACTTTAAAATGGAAGTCATTGACACCACTGCCCCTTATAGATGTGAAACTATGGACCTCATCACAGTTTGGATCTACTTTAAATCCACTTTAGGAAGGGGCCTTTAAACAGCTCAGCCTGACAGGTCCTGGGCCTTATCAAACTACAAACCCCAGAATTCTGCAGGAGGCAGAAACCAGATTTAAAGTGGATCCATGCTCTGGTGTGATGAGGCAGTATATCTGTCATGCATTTTGTCTCATCCCTATTGCGTTCTTCTGCAAAAGCTTTGAGCTTTCAGGCTAGAGAGGAGTGCATCTTCCACATTCAACCATATTGCTGTAGCATTTGTTTGCTCTTTCAGAAATTTGAGCAGTGGGTGTTTTTTGCCAATGTGGCCCCACCTGCTGGCTCAGAAATGATTGAATCCTGCCATGAGCAAGATATTTCTAGCAGCAGAATCATTATTGCTTACAATATAAAGGGAAGAAAAAAATAAATCTATTGCTCTATGTTCTAGCTTTCACTTCATGGCATTTTTAAGTATAAGAGGAGGGGGGCAAGGCAGGATCAGTGCACCCTGGTTTGCAATATTATCTAAAAGGATCTCTCATTGTACAGACAATATAACACTCTAAATACCCTTGTGACAACAAATGGAAGCATGTTTCTCAACATAACTTTATATTCGCATTGAGATTTATGAGAAACAACTACTCCATCCTTTCTCTAAAAAAAGCAAACATGCAAAATGTTCCATTTTCTGAATCCTACACGTACTACCCTTAAAAAGTTCTTCATCACTGTGCTGTACCTTTTTAAAAGAACCCCACTAGCAAGCTGAAATTCATGATTGTGAAGACAGAGTTGAAAGTGGTGATGGTGGTAAGGATAGTGATTAGGCAGAATGTCCATATTATCCTAGAGGGAAAGAGCAAGAAAGAAATTATATATGTTGTTCAATAAACAGTAGCCAGTAACTAAAAACAACTACTTTAAGTTAATTGTGAAAAGCAGCAATGTGATGAGTTATGTTTTAAAATCTCAGCTATATTGAAAATTAATTGGGGAGCCCTTTGGGATTATATCTGTGGCTAATTACTTTAAAAGCAGCCTTCCAAATGATGTTTTTCGTATGTAAATAAAAGATGAGTGTCCTTGGAACTATGGGGGATGAGTAGGCTCACCTTCTTTCCTGTTCCTTGTCCTAGCCAAAATGGTCTCTTGGATGCTCCTGAGGATAGTTCAAACTTCACAAATATAGCACTTTAATTGCCATGGCTGCAGCCTATAGAATCCTGGGGTCTGACAAAGCAAAACAGCTTTCTGGCTGAGAATTCTAAAGATTCCTTTCTTGGCTACAAATTCCAGGATTATATAGGTTGGGATCTTGATAGTTAAAGAGGAATGACAGCACTGTAACTGTATAATATGAAGAGTCCCCAGGGAACCTCACATAGGCATAATGGAGGCCTTCTTTGAAATACAAATAGCCATTTCTGAGAGCCTTTTTGTGGCAGGGAAAGAAACAATTCCAGTTCACATAATCTTGAGCTGCTGATGCTTCTGTATGAATGGTATTTCCATGAGAAAGAAACACTCCAACAAACAAAAGTCATACCCAACATTGGTGCTAATAGTGTCAGGGCTCATTGAGACAGAGAGAAAAATAGGGAGAATGTGATTTTCTATGGAGGGATAGACAATACATACATGTCTGGAAGATACAGAGATATGAAGCACAATTGTTCAGAATGTGGAAAAAGGTCAGCCCAAGACATTTCACTTCCATGGACAAAGGACAACATTGCATTTCCCAAATCCCTATACAAACCATGAATGAACTGGCAGTTGAATTGTACTTCAGCAATGACAGTGGGGCAGGACCTTCCACCATACCAAAGAACAGTATTCTAGTGTAGATGATAAATAAAAATCTATGTGATTTACTCCAAAAAAAGATGGAAGGGCAGCAGGCGTAGGGAGGATCATTTGATGATTGCAAGTGCTTCCCCCACCATTTCATCTCTAAAGCACCTGCTTGGTATAACTGTTCCAGAAAACTGGTATAACTGCTTGGTAAAACTAGTCCAGTTAGATATTTGATGACAGACTTCTCTTCCTCAGTAAATTGTAACAACTTTGATGGGGTTGGACTGGATAGCCTTTGTGGTTTCTTCCAGTACTGTGGTTCTAACTTCAAAAATGACACCAAGTGTCTTAGATTACCAGTAGTAACATTTGCTATGCTTAGTTGCATTGAGGGACTTTGTCATCCAATAAAATCTTCTAAAAAACTTGGTCAGGGCTGGAGGTGGGGAATGCAGAGGTAATTAAATGGATGTATTTCTGATGTTCTGCCACAATACTCCCTAAATAGAATTAAAGCAAAGCAGGCTGCCAACTTCATTTCTTCAATAGCACTGCGAGATAACTCGGTTTCAGCAGATTGAGGTTATTAATGATCAGTTCAGTAAATTTTATCTATTACTTTATGCCTCAAGAGGACACTTAGATGAAACTGATTTTGATCAAGCCATGAATACTGTCACCTTTAATAAATTGTGATCTGACACTAGGTTACCCAATATTGGTTTAGAGACAGAAGAAAAGCCAATTCTGGACTTGGCACCTGATAAAATAAACGTTTTAGAAGAGATGGGATCTCTAGCTCATTTTTACAAGTTTTCATAAGCAGATAGCACTGATCCTGGAAGGGGTCTTCTGTCAGTGGTTCCACAAAAAACCCAAATCCCCATGGGCATTAAAACACTCTTGCTTACTGAGATATTTAGAAAGGCAAATGCAAGTGATAATTATGGAATCTTTCACCTTGCATATTAGCTAAATATAGAATGGATGCACAATCTCGCCAGCACTGTTCGTCACTAGGCTTCATTATCTCACACCAGTTCTCATTAAAAACATGAAAGAGAGATTTACAGCTGCCAACTCTCTGCTTTGGATTTTATCACATATCTCCTTTTCTTTCTATATGGAGGGATTCACAGTCTCAGTTTCAATGAGAAAGTATCATCACCCAGCATTGTAGTGCAACTGTAAGGCCATTACTTGACATCCCTTTCTTGTCTTTTTTAAAGCTTTCATTGCAAATGGATGCCTATGCACAATCATTACCTAGAATCATTGACAAAACAATTTTGCATCAAAAGAAGATATGGCTCTATGTGAATTACATGGCTGGTAGTATAAAGCATATGCATTTTGGCTGATACAGATATTTCCAATTGGAGAGTTTTAAAGAACCATGCATCCATGGTAAATTCCTCTTTAACAACATCATGTCAACTCTGTGAAAAGGAGTAGTAGTAATTATAGAACCATAGAGTTGGAAGAGACCATACAGGCTATCCGGTCCAATCCCCTGTCATGCAGGAAAAGGACAAAGTACCCCCAACAGATGGCCATCCAGCCTCTGTTTAAAACCTCCAAAGAAAGAGCTTCTAACACATTCCAAAACGGTGAATTCTACTTTTTGAAAAGCTCTTACAGTCAGGAAGTTTTTCCTAATGTTTGGGTGGAATGTCCTTTCCTTTAATTTGAACCCGCTGCTCTTAGTCCTAGACTCCAGGGCAGCAGAAAACAAGCTTGCTCCCTCTTATTTCTTCTTCCCATTACTGTTATAGAGATTTACATCTTTTGGGAATTTTGTGCACAAGATCAAGATATCGAGATACTGTCTCCCTATAATGGGTAATAATAACTTGTTTGTATATTTTTGAATGACACTCAAAAAAGGTATTTGGAGCATATTTACAGGATATTTCATATTTCAGGACTTTTTGATGGAAGTTTCACAAAATTCATTATTATGCAAAATACATTTTTGGTGAAAATTATCATTAAAAAGTGCTGTTTTCTCTCCTTCCCTCCATCTCTTTCTCTCCCCTCCCAAAACACACAAACACAAGGCAAAAACACAACAAAACCAGGTTTTAATTTGTTGTGACACCTTTCTTGTCAATCTGAAGGGAAAAAATGTTTCTATCTTTATGCTTTACATCTCTGTGCTACTGTCATGCATCTGTCATCAATCAAGAGGACTGTGACGGCACGAGTGGCGCCATCTATGTGTTGGAACTATAAGTTGCAAGATTTGAATTGTTGTATCATGCCTGATTTTGCCCTTACCCTGTAAATTCAGTTGGATTGGTTATTTATATCTGTCAATCAATGTTGTTTGTACCTGTTATATTGCTCACTCAGCAAAACTGTTTGGCTCCTCCTCTTCCTGGAGTAGGACTGTGTTTCCTCCTTTTCATTCCATCAGCAAGTTCTCTATCGGATGGACGTGAAAGAGAGGCTTGGCTCAAAAAGCCCTTCAAAAGTTACCTCTCAGCACCAATTCTGAGGTTCTTACCCTTGGGACTCACACTTCATGTTCAGGGCCAACCTGAACAACGTTGAGGAGTCTCAAGCGCCTTCACATCAGTCCTTTGGCAACAGAGGAAGACTCTTGTCTTCAGATATAGGTCATTGGACTGAGGCTGAGTTTGCTCCGGCATTCACAGCCAGAGAAAGAGGGATCTGGACAAGCTTCATGGACTTAAACAATCAAAGACTGTAATGTATATTTTCTTTTACCCCCTTTGTGAAGAATAAACCCAGTTTTTGAGTTAACTACAGTGTTTTGGTCCTTGGGAGTTCCAGTTTCCCTAAAGGAGGGCAAGAAGCAATCCCCTGGGGAAAGATGTCACGTCCATGCCTCTTTCACTAAGAGTTTACAGCCCCAGGCGCGACGGCACAAGGACTAAGCAGGGATCAAGGCTGCAAATAAATACTATGCTGGTGAAAATTTGGTCTATTATTCATACATAAAATAAACAATAATTGCATTCTAAAAGGGAACCACCAAAGCATCTATTGGACAGGTTGTTCAGTGAGCTTGTCTATAATTAAGAAGAGAAGACAAATCCTGACAGATCCATTCAGAAGCCCAACCAGTCCAAAATTCTGTCCAAAGGGTGACTAAAAAGCTGCCTATAGGAAGCCAACCAAGAAAACATGCATCTAACCATATGCTCACCTTTATGTTCGCCAACCTGGATACAAAGAGGGATTCAGTATGTTGTATTGCAGGAAAGATACCTCCATCAATTTGGTGTTTTCACAAAGGGGCAAAATCTAAATTGACTCCTTGAACTTTGATTTAAAGTTTAAAATTGACTCTTTGAACAATTGAGTCAAACTAAGGCCAAATTGCTTAATTTGTAGACTCATAAGGAAGAGGGAGAACTTATTCTCTAGCTCAGTTTCAACAGTTACCAATTACAAGGGAAATAATCCTGATAGTCTATTAATACTTCTCCCCTACATGTTTTAATTTATCCCTGAAGAAAATCTCCAGAAAGGCAAATGCCAACCACCACATCAGATAGGAAATAGTCAACATGTCACTGTTTGGTTATATTGTAGTCCAGAAAGCCCTAGGTTGCACTCTCTAGCAGAGTGGGAAAGTAAATCTCCCTAGGTTAGTTTCTGATTAGGAACTATAGCCCCCAGAATCCCCAGCCAGTATGTCTATTAGCTATGAAACCATGGTAGATGTCTTCTTAGGCGACTATGATGGCCCTCCAAGTGTAATGTCTTGGCGGTGGGTACAGATGTGACTTTGGGGCCCTATTCTTGACCCACATGGTCTTCCAAAGTGAGGGCATCTGTTTCCGGGTGGAAGGTGGTTCTGGTCAGGGTTGGCTTGACACGCCTTCATCTTGCCACATTTCTCCCTTTCACCCTCTTCGAATTCCACTGCGCTGCTGGTCACAGCTGACCAGTTAGAATGCTCAAGGGCCAGGGCTTCCCAGTTCTCAATGTCTATGCCACAGTTTCTGAGGTTAGCTTTAAGCCCATCTTTAAATCTCTTTTCTTTTCCACCAACATTTCGTAGATGTAGTCCTTAAGCCTTATTAATTCCCTCCTCCAAGATCTAAATATGCTCACCTCTTTTCCTTTCAGAGTGGATACAGCTTGTGTTTTCACAAATACTCAAAAAGACACAATAGTTCCTGTGTACTATGCCAAAAGCAAGCTTATTTTTAGCAATACAGCACAAATGTTACCCTTTTACTTTGTCCCACTTTAATAATTATTATAGTAATGTAGATCATGATTAAATCATGCACAGGAATTGGTTTTTGGGGCAAAGTGGGGAGTGGGGAGAGAAACGGAAATTGTCAATTGATTAATTTCATCTTAGCAGTGTGCAGGTCGATGATATGTTATACAAAATAATAGCAAGTTCAGGAAACAAGAATTAATTGCTCTGGAAATGTTATTTATCAAATGTTTCATTTTTCAAGTGGGACAAGACAGCTTCTGGGTCCCTGTAGATAACAGTAACATGCATTTCAGCAGACCGTACCTTCATCATGCAAATGTGACTGTTTCTATGGTCTTGATCTGATGGCTAAAGTACATTGCCCTCAAATACAACAACAACAACAACAAAACTTTATTTATATATGGCTCTATCTCCTGTGGGGACTCAGGGTAAACATTTAATACCTACATACACATACAATAATAAAACCAATAATAAAACAACAGCTTAAGCATAATAAAAATTAAACGAATGTGTTCTTTAGGTATAATAATTCAATATTCCTCATACAGGAAGTGTGGCTTTTAAAAGCCAACTTTCTTAAGTAAAGTTAGCTGGCATGAAAAATAACATAATAGAGAAAGTATATTGGTTGTCTGCTCACATTGATCACAAAGTAAGTCCATGGTGGTTTTTTTCTTTACAGGTCTTTATTAACATGGAAATAACTTCCAAGGATTACAAGCATGCACAGAGAAGAAAAGACTCCTCTCTCTCCAGACCAAATACGGAAAAGAACATAAGACATGTTCACTTACATGTAGTGTTTAACCAATTCCTAAATCCACTAGTTTCTAGGTATGCTACAGTTTCTTGGATAAATTACATCTATTTATCAGCATTGGGAGGATGGAGAATAAGAGGTGGTGAGAAACAATGTTTGGAGTCCATTTGCAGCAACATATCTGCAGTAAACAATGTAATAAAGTTTTTTTTGGGAAAGAATAGGATAACTGTAGCCAATCCTACTGTTGCTGTGCATGTCTTTCTATAATAGGCGTGGTACACAGCACCTGCCTCCATAATCTCTTACTGAGCATGCATGGACAGCAAAACAGGAAAAACTGGGGAAAATTGATAACCCTGACTTAATTCAGTATGATGAAAAGATAGCCATACATTTAGCCAATAAAATGAAAATAAGAAAAATGGAGGCTTAAAAGATGAAGTGATATAAAGAAATCATCCTTGAGTACATTTTTAAAGAAGTTTTAAAGTGGTTTTGAGAAGGTTTCAAATGTTTTTGTTTGCTTATGCAAGACTTACTTGACCTAGTTATTTCATTTCACATGTGAGTATTGACTAAAGTTTGACAAATCATGTTGAACTGCTCTTCCTGTTAAAGAATCAATGCCCAAAAACACATTCACTTTGTCAACTGAGGTTTATCTCTACAGCCAAAATTTCACTTCCACATCAGAATGTGTATTTGAATGTATCACAGCACCATACATGCAAATCTGCTTCCATGACCCTAAACTGAATGTAGACACTATGCATCAGTCAAAAATGCATGAATAATAAAAAGGAGAAAAGGAGAAGGATAAAAAAAAACAAAAGAAATGTAGCAGCATTTTAAAGATTTAACTAGTTTGTATTTTCACATGAGCTTTAGGACCATCTACACTGATCTTTTAATACAGTTTAAAACTAGCAACAAACTCCCACAAAAGCGCATGAAAGTAAGCCCTTAATGTACATCAGTGCTTTGTGATTTGTGTAATCACGATCCAGGTCTCAAACTGGTTCCAGGATTTCTTATGTAATCACCTGCATAGTAAAACTACTTTCCTCAATACTGGTTTGAAACTGTATTAAATGGTCAATGTAGATGAGACCTTTGTGAATATAATCCCACTTTTGGCAGCTGTATAGAGTGATAATTAATCCTCGGGTATAAAGTACATTTACACGGTTGGGAGAGTGGTCTGGAATGTGATAGAATCCAAAAAGATGAAAATCTTGATTCCTGTCCTACATTTTCAAAGGTCTGTGTAAGTTGATACTGTTTTTTCACATTTTTAGTCTGAAAATAAAATTTTATTCAACTAGTGTTGATGTGTGAAAGCAGCCATTTAATAAATTAGTGCAAAGGCCATAAGTGACTTTATATCCACAAAAGCTCGTGTGAAAATTCAAATCAATTATTATGAAAGGTACTGCTTCATTTATTTTTATTTTTCCCCTTTGTTTTTTTTATCCTTTTTTGGTACAAGAAACTAAAGCAGTACTTTTTTGAAAAGTTTCTGTCCAGAATCTCATATACAAGACTATTAAAGATGTAAAGGCCAACTTGAATGTTGTTATGATGCTAAAATGGAAAAGACCTATAAGGGACTGGGTATCGGGTGGAATAGAGTGTGAGTAAACCGGAGAATTCTGGCCTACAATACTATATGGCAAATTGCATTTGTGTCACTTCATACCAGTTGTTGGAAGTGTTGGGCAATAACATGGTAACGGGCTATGGCTGGCTTCTGTAGAAGCAGAATGCTAGAGCAAGTGGTCTCAATCTGATGGTTATGGATCTGATCCAGCAGAGCTTGTAAAAAGTCTAATTCTCTTGCATTCACATTTTTAAAACGTCAAGTTCCTTCCATTCTGAATATGAAATAATTGTCTCCACTCTGCACTGGGTACATTCAATATGTGTAGTATTCTCCACTTGAAGTGGACTATATTGTGCACCCTATTCTTACAAGTGTTAAGAGATGAGGAGAGGCTTCTCAGGCAGGGAAAGAATTACCAACCTTAAATCAGCACTAAGTTACTTAAGTATACAGGGATTCAAAACCAGGCTTTTATGAGTTAACTATTCAAACTGGAGGGCCTTTGCATTGCTTTGCACTTCATTTTTAAAATCTTAAATTCATTCTATCCTGAATAGGACAAAATGTGCAAATCTTGGTACATTGTCAAAAAGTGGACTTTAATGAAATTCTCAGTTATTCCTACTTGCCAATTTGTTACAGATGAAGTATAATGGCTGAAAGCTGAGTTTTAGAACTAGGGAATTTCTAGATCAAATTTTACCTCCCCCATGAACAAATTAAGTGCTAGCCTCAGGCTTCCTCCTAACTTACACCTGTAAAATGCATACAATAATATTGACCTACTTCATACAGATTTTCTGGTTGTTTTTATGTGCCTTCATGTTGATTCATACTTACAGAAAACCATCCATAGTGTTTCTCTGGCAAGATCTATTCAGAGGAGCTTTGCCATTCTATTCCTCTTAGGTTGAGAGGGAATGATCTGCCTAAGGTCACCCAGTGGGTTTCCATTGCTGAATGGAAATTCAGAAAGTCTTTTTTCAAAATACTAGTCTTATCACTCATTCTACCATGCAGGCTGTCTACAGATTTGTAAGGATTGCTAAATTGTGTGTGTATGTGCCTTCACGTCTTTTGTTAAATAATGGTGATGCCATTAATTTCACAGGGGTTTCTCAGGTAAGGAATATTCAGATATAGTTTGCAGTCCCTGCCTCTAAAATATTGCCCACAGCACCTGATATTTGTTGGTGGGCCCCATCCAAGTAATACCCAGAGCTAGCCCTGCTTAGCCTCCAAGATCATTTAGGATATTTATGTCTGATATATTTAGGGTATTTGCTTTAGTAAAGTATACAATATAATGTAATGTAATAATGTATTGTATTTTTTAAATGAACAATGAAATCGATTAATAAAGCAACAGTTTAATCACTTGCGTTTTGTAATTCCATACTATCTAGCTGTGTTTTAACCAAATTTGCAAGACATTGAAGCCAAGAATTCCCATATGCAAACCTTTACCACTGAACTGCATCCCTCCCTGTATAGCTCTTGCTTAATATACTGTCTGGCACAAGAGTTTTACTGTCTTCTTTCCAAATCTCTTGTGGTGCATGTTGTGACTGAAGAGTTTGGAGAATGTTTGGAAATGCTTATTTGAATGCAACATAAATCGGTTTAATTTATGTCTTTCCAAGCCTAGATTCAGCTCCAGGGATTCTCTTTGAGGTCACATTCTGGATTTCAGTAATCTCTTACGGACATGGGGAGCACAGGATTAGATTCATTTTATACAAACAGAATAGAAGCCAATTGATGTAGTAAAGGAAATGGCTCCTATTTGGTTATTTTTTAACTTGTGTAAAGGAGAAGGATTATTATGAAGAACAGCATAATGGAAAACGGCATGCATAGTTAAATAAACTCAGACTGGACTAAACACATAAATGCCTGCAGCTGTGTGATGATATGGAGTCAAACTGCAGGAAAAGAGATTCCAGATAAACATCAATTTTTAAAAATCCTTACAAGAGCTGTTCACCAGTGGAATATATTGTCTCGGAGTTTAGTGGAATCTCCTTTCCTGGACATTTTTTAAAAGGCTAGATGGCTATCTCTTAGAAGTGTCTTGGTTGTGTATTTCTGCATAGCAGATTGGGATTGGATTGGATGGCCTTTGTGATCTCTTCCAATGCTATGATTCTATGATTCATTGTTCTTCACCTCCCAGGGGACCATTTCAGAAGGTAGAATATTTGTAAATAGAGTACACATAAATAACCAAGTCTCTAAGTATTAAAACAACATTCTGTTCCTAATGTAAAACATAATTTCAATTCTTGAGCTTTCTTAGGCATGGTTCCTGTCTAGCTACACAAAATTGCAGCAGAATGTCAATTTATCATGCATGCCCAATGTCTGGATTTCCCCTGTGTATTTGTCTAATATACCCAGGCCCTGAGCAGAATGTTTAAAGTCCTTCTAACAAATTGGAGAAGAAGAATCACTCCTTTCCGAATAGACGTTTTCATTGCCTCCACCTCCATCCACCACTTTAATAAAAAGCCCTGTTTCTGGATTTGCCCACTAAAAATACTGCTGGCTATGTTGAGTGGGAAATTTTAGGAGGTATTGTGAAAAAACAACAACAGTAACTTTTCCAAGCTGAAAATAGAGACAAATCGTTGCCTACAAAACATAACTTGTAATAGGCTGTATCCACATTGCAGAATTATAGCACCTTGACTGCACATTAATTGCTACATCTAATGCTATATAATGTTGAATTGTGTAGTTTTATAAGATATTTACCTTTCTATTTCAGAGAGTGTTGATGTTACAGCAAACCATCCCAGAATTCTATAGAATGGAGTTATGCCAATTAAAGTGGTGCCACCCTTCTATAATTCTGTAATGCAGATAGGGAAAAGAGAACTGAATCTGCTTTTGCAAATGCTGTGATCACTTATTTGGAAAAGGCTGAATCCAACATCCAAGTAGGAAGCAAGGGTCAACATAGATGTGACAGTTTCATTTCACTGGCTTAAAAACAGCAATTCATAAAGTGAAAAATAACCGTGGAGGTTGCATCTGAGAGCAAATGAAGGGGTTGAGGTGGAAGTCTATTTCACACTTTTCTTCCCGACCATTTGCACACTTGGATTTATATTTCATCCCCTGAAATGACATGCAGCACCCATATATTCATCCCCATTGGAAAAACAGCAGCTTGTTCTGAATGCACTGAAGCTGGAAGGGAAAGGATTAAGCAGCTTCTCACTGTTATTCCCAACTCAGGCTAGCAGCCTCTTAAAATGGCAATTGTTTAAAAATTAAAAATAAATGCCAATGAGAGTGACACAGATCTCCACATAACATCTAGTTTAGCCCCGGGCCACCAGTTCAGGACTTTGAACACTTTCAGGCTTAAAGTATTTGCTTTGAGGAGAATATAGGTGACAACCTTTTACGAAAATATTGAAAAAGAGTGCTTTTTAAACACAGAAATATGAACAAACAAAGTGATCTGGAATTAGTGAGTTTAGGATTTATCTGCCAGCACTGTGGCATATGACTTTTCAAAACCAATGAAATAATGTGTTGTCTAAGGCTTTCATGGCCGGGATCACAGGGTTGTTGTATGTTTTTTGGGCTGTATGGCCATGTTCCAGAAGTATTCTCTCCTGACGTTTCGCCCACATCTATGGCAGGCATCCTCAGAGGTTGTGAGGATGCCTGCCATAGATGTGGGTGAAACGTCAGGAGAGAATACTTCTGGAGCATGGCCATACAGCCCAAAAAACATACAACAACCCAATGAAATAAGTCTAAACAACCTTCATGACAAAGAATTGTGATGCAGCACTTGTAATATGGTTGAGACTATGGTATGTCATTATTGATTACATGATAGCTAGATAAGGGTAAGCAGCTGGCTGCTTGAATTCAGAGAGAGAAGGTTTGTTATTATCTTTTGAATGAGAGATTTCCAAGAGCCTTTGTCATCAACAGGTCTGCTAAGTACTGCAAATTCAGAGCTGTGATTTCCATAACTGAATCAATTGATCTTTCTTTGCTTCTGCCTTTCACTTTACTAAACAATAGTGCATTTTCCAATGAACTACATAACTTCATGTTAAGTCCAAAATATGGCATGTGTTTTGGCTAGAAAGGATGGGAATTGTAGGGACACATGTTACAACCCTGGGCAGAAAATGAATTTATCTTTATAGATTCTCTACTGTGCTACATCATAGTATTGATGCATTGTCTATAGGCAATAGCACAGTTTCTTGTTAATAAAACATCTGCATTACTTCATTCCAAATGTAATCATAGAGGAATACAGTAAAAAAAACACACACCAATAGCTTATGTTTCTGCAGCAAAATTGAAAAATATTGCAACTATGGTAGGATACATTTAGTTATGTGAACAAGTGTTTCAATAATTTTTCTCCTTATTTTCAGCTTCCCTATTTTCCCCTGTTGTTGCTGAATTTTCTCCAAATGATTTTTGTCTGCATCTATCCCTGACATTATGGCAAGAAATTCTATCTATTTGAAACTGAAGGGAAATGCCAAATATAATTACTCGTGGGAATGTAGCCTGGATCTTAACACCAACACCTCCATGTTTTCAAAGAGAAAGAAAAATATGCATCAGGATGTTTGATTTATGCAGCATTGAAGAGATGTCAGCTCCTGTTGAATTATACATATTTATTTGTTTGTTTGTCTATTTATTGCACTGTTATACTACCCAGTAACTACATTTCTCTGAACAATGAACAACACACTTAAAATAAAAATGCAATAATTAAACTAAGGGTTCACTAGAGAAAGCAGAATATAAGACAAAATTAAAACCTAGAAAATAAAAATACAAAAATTATAAATGAAATTCAGCAGGAGTGCAGAAATGAGGTAAGAGCAGCAAGATAAAGAATGCTAAAAATATATGTAAAATGTTTGAAAGATTTCCTACAGAGGTAGAAGTCTAATCCAACTATGGAAAATAGTAGATATTGGAGAGCTATCTTGTATTTGAGAAGGCAGCTGATCCAAATTTGAACATCTATTCAGCAAGGGAGAGTCCTTCCATGAAGCTTGTGCCCAATGTGTGACGGTAACTATGGCTTGCCTTTCATTTTAAATATCTCCAAGTGCCCTGAGATAGCATCAATCCAGGGTATTGGAGGGAGTATAATATGGTGCAACAGGATGAATAATGGCTAGGAAGGCCCAGCAGCAGTACAATGTAATACAGTTAGGTTCATCTAGGGTGGTGGTGAAAGAAATACATCGTTGGAGGAAAACATGCTAGAAAGAAGCATCAAATGAAACAGTATATTGATGGCAGTAAGGTTGAGGAGTGAGTGACATCTGCATCACATTTATTTATTTATTTATTTATTTATTTATTTATTTATTTATTTATTTATTTCGAGCATTTATATTCCATCCTTCTCACCCCCGAGGGGGGACTCAGGGTGGCCTTACAATTAGCAATCATTAGATGCTAGACAACATAATATTTAAAAATTACAGTTAAAACAATTAAACATTAATTAAAACATCCATATAAACATACATTTAGAAGGTACATTTTGAGTCATGATCCAGGTCTGTCCATTACCTATCATAGAATTAAGAGCCTGGGTGTCGTTTTAGATTCGCAGCTGACAATGGAAGCTCAGGTCGCTGCTGCCAGGCCTTTTTCCACCTATGACAAGCGAGGCAACTGGCACCCTATCTATCTGATGAGGCGCTGGCAACAGTCATCCATGCCACGGTCACGTCTAGGCTGGACTATTGCAATGCCCTGTATGTTGGCCTTCCGATGTCCATGACCCGAAAGCTCCGTATTGTTCAGAATGCAGCAGCCAGGCTACTCACAAGAACACCCATGAAATGCCACATAACACCAGTGCTGCAGCATCTGCATTGGCTTCCAACTGATTAAAGTGGTCTATATAAGATGCTAGTTCTGACCTTTAAAACTCTTTATGGCCAGGGCCCATCGTACCTTAGGGACTGTCTCTCCTTCTCCCATCATCGGAGGTCGCAATGACCATCCCAACGAGACTTACTTTATGTACCGGGTTCTAGAGAAGTGCGCTTGGAAAGGACCAGACGCAGAGCTTTTTCTATTTCTGCCCCTGCCTTATGGAATGCTTTGCCGCCCTATATGAGAGCCATGCGTGAGTTAGGGCCTTTTACCCTAGCACTCAAGACCTGGCTCTTTACTAGAGCTTTTAATCTATGTTAATTTTATTAATATTTTTATGTATGTATTTTTATCCTTTACAATTTCATCTTGTAAATCGCCTGGAGCATCGTGGATGGAGGGCGATTAATAAGTAATTAAATGATGATGATGATGATGATGATGGACGAGAATCATTTTTACAATTAAAGCTGTGTCTGTTACTCAAATGCCCGGTCCCATAACCAAGTTTTAAGTTTTTTACAAAAGGACAAGAGGGAGGGAGCTAGCCTGATCTCATTAGGGAGGGAGTTCCACAGTTTAAATACTGCTGAAATCTGTGCCAAAGAACCCAACGATAGATAGGTAGGTAGATACTACAGATAATTGATAGATGAGAGAGAGAGAGACATAATTTTCTTACAGAAATCCTGACCATATCAGGAAGTGAGCAACTTATCCAACTTACCAAGAGTTAAAGATAGCATGCATTTTCACAGGAGAACATGGAAGCCAGGCTTTAATGGTTAGTACTGTTCCTTTCCTCACATGGCAAAAAGGCTAATCCAGTTATCTGGAAATGCCCATAAGCTCACACATGTGTCTGAAGCACACAGTAAGAGATAGCTCAGCTCTAAGTCTTTCCAACCATATGGAGATAGGCCAGCCTGATGGATACAAATCCTGTGTTTGGTGAATAAATGAATGAGGCCACAAGGGTGTTCTCAGCGAATGGGAGGGGTGGGGGGCTTTTAACGTTTGCCTTATCACCATGCCAAATCTGAACCCTGGAGTCTGCTAATGTGAGCAGGGCAGGCGGGAAGACTGCAGAAGTCAAAAGGAAGCCACTTCATTCCATCAGTACCAAGCTTCTTCACCTTCCTATTAAATTGAAGGCAGGTTAAAAAAAAACACACCAGTTTCTTACTGCTCAAAACGTCATGCCAAAACCCCAAATAGCCTTGTTCACCTCACCCTACTCCTCCTTTCACCTCGCCCTCCTTGCTTTCCTTGCTTTCACCCAATTGTACAGCATGTTGGGAGAGCTTTGTACTGTAGGTGAGACTTTACTTATTTTTGGAGTACTGTCATAAATATGTGAATGTAGGAATGTAATGATGTAAACTGGTTCATTGTACTATGGATCTCTCCATGTAGATTTAATATAACCACCCATATATTGCCATAGAAAAGCAGCAGAAATAGGGTAGGGGGTGCAATGTGGAAGGCAATACAACACTGCCAGCACAAAAGGCATGAATAGCCTACCATAGACCAAACTAAATGCCATGAAACACCAAATAGATTTTAAAGCATTAGAGATTGCTCCTTCATCTTCCTGGATAAGACTCCAGTTCAACAGAACATTTTGAAGGATGTTTAAATAACCTGCTGAATCAGTGTTTAAATGCTGCATATGTACTTTACAGAAAAGCAGTAAACATTTATTTCCTAGCTCTGCTCCACCGTTGCCGCTATTAGTAGCATTTCTCCATTTAGCTTTTGCAAGTTTCCTAGCAACATCCTTACATCCGCATTAACACCTATTAGATCCATAACAGATACCTTTAAAATAAATCAGGCACTGTGAAATGCTGCAGATTCGAGGCTTCTGTGATGGATTATTTGGTACAATCTCCTCACTGAGGATAATAAGATATTTCTTGTATGGCTATAGTCTCATGGTTTCTCTCTTTTCATTGTCCTTCCCTTGGCAACAGGAGGATAATGAAATATTGCCCTTTTTATTTTGTGAAAGCGTTGGTTGCAGTCCCTCAACTGAGTTCCATTCCACAGTTGAAAAGAGATTAAAAGCTTTGCTATAAATGACAAATAGCTGTAACAAGGGCTGGTGCTCACGATACAGGCACAGTAGAGAGGCTACTTTAAATCACACTCATTTGCTGTGAGTGCAGTTTGGATCAGCACAATGTGACGTGCTGAAGCGTACCAACTCACCATAGAAATCACATAGTTTTCTTACACAGAACCAGATCTACCATTACATAGGATGAGTCAGTTGGTTGTGGCAGCAGCTGATGGGGACCAAGAATGATTGGCAACAAGTTGGCATATAGATTGTTTGTGCCGTGGCATCCTACTCTCTATACCCGACACTAATCCATAACCCTCGGGTGCATTGGAGGACACTTTCCAGTTGGCACAGTTGAAGCAAGATTCTGCTGCAATTCTGGTCGTGTGTTGTCTGTACAATGGGCCCTCAGGCAGAAAACTGTCATAGGCTAACCTTTTCTTCACACCCAAAAAAAAACCCCAAAAAAACCGGCAAACCATTTTATCACACCAGTGCTTTGAAGTAGGCTCCCCCATATTTCTGCCACCTGCAGAATTCTGGGAAATGTAGTTTAGGGTGAAGCCTTTTAAATTTTTACCTTTCCAAACAAAATTTCACAGAACTCTGCAAGTGGCCGAAATGTGGAGCTGCTTGCTTTAAAGCCCTGGTGTGATAACGTCATAATTCTTGTAGTAGCATTACAAGTTGTTATGCCCTCTGCACAACAGAATTTCCTGCATGCTGACAACTCCCATAAGGAACAAATGAAAGAAGATCCTCTCATGACACTTATTCATCATCTTTCACATGATTTTGTAGGCTTTTGTGACGAGGTCCCAAGACTAAACCAGCAACAGCTATCATTTTTGTGTGGTTAAGTTTCAATTTCAATATGATATCCAAACCACAGTTCACCAGTTGGTTCTTTCCAGTCTCTGGTTCATGTGATCCTACTTCCACCATTATTCTGATGTTCCCCAGTCCTTCTTTTACACCTTTGTATTGGAGGATCCTCACACTGGTGCATCCATACTGGCCAAACTGTATGCAAAGCGAACAGTAAATATTGAAAATCTGTATCAAAATAACATTTCTCAATTCTAAATTTCAGGCAACCATTATTTGTAGAGAAAGATCATTGTCCAAAACAGGTTTAAATCAAAGCAGAAACCGGAGCATATATGAGGCTGAAAAAAGTCCTACACTGGGAGAAAGATGTCATAGAAATGCAATAAACAAACAAACAAACAAATATCAAGCCACTATAATTTGGTTGTTCCATATTATGAGATCAAAACTAATTCATTTGGAACTTGAAAGAAAATCCTTCACTTTTACTAAATATCTTGAAAGGAAGAGTCAATTTGAGAATGTTTACTTATGATAGTTGTACAGTCAACCAACTGGACACAGGCTATGGGTAGTTAATTCTTGTTTACTATCAGGTTTCTCTGTGTGGGCAATTGTGGTTATAATGAAACAGAAATGAAACATCCTTTCTCTGAATAGACTGACAAAAAGTGAGAACTAATATGTAAAACGAGCAACAACCACCTCTAGTCTCTCAGAACTCATTTGAGGGAAAGCACCAAAGAGCCACTGCTGCCATTTCCCCACCCAGTCATTCAAAAAGGCCAGAAGCAGCAACATTGTTGTTGAACACAATAACTCCCCCCAAAGATTTGTAGTTCATCAAGGGCTCAGAAATAAATATATGGTTTTTCCCTTTTAAAAATATCCTTTCCAGAATTGTGCAGGGTCAAAGCATCAGTAGATCAAAGCCCTCGTTATACGGGTGGTGGGCAGGGGTGGTGGCAATATTCTTAATGGCGAGGCATGGAGGAGGGCACCTCACTCCCCTCCATGTGATTGCCAGCCAGCCAGTGAAGCATGGTGAAATGAGGCAAGGCGAAATGACCGCCTCCATGCCTCACCGTTAAGAACAGTGCTGCCACTGGCGCCACGTGCCACCCATGTGAATGGGTTCCAAGACTAAACCAGCAATGGCTATCATATTTGTATCTATTGGGACAATTGGAGAATAAAGCATAGGCCCCCATCCACCCCAACCATTTAAGTTAATTTGAAGCTGGCTTAAAAGTGCAGCAGCTAGACAACAAACGCCTACGAAATCATATAAAAGAAAGCCTCTAATGGGCATCAATGCTCTGTAAATATCATCCTGACCTCAAACTGGTTTCAGGATTTCCTTTGTAATCATTTGCACAGCACAACCACTTTCTTAAATACCAGTTTGAAACAGATTTCAGTCGTCAGTGTAGATGTGTCCATAGT
This sequence comes from Anolis carolinensis, assembly GCF_035594765.1. Taxonomy (NCBI): domain Eukaryota; kingdom Metazoa; phylum Chordata; class Lepidosauria; order Squamata; family Anolidae; genus Anolis; species Anolis carolinensis. The sequence continues at coordinate 36,651,785 of NC_085843.1, read as the reverse complement.
CTCCCTTAGAAAGCAGTTCGACTAAGGAGCCACAGAGGTCCCATCTGCACTGCCATATAATCCTGTTTCAGAATGCAGAGTAACTGCATTGAACTGGGTTATATGGCAATGTAGACTCATATAATCCAGTTAAATGCAGTTCAATTTGCATTATATGACTCTACAGTGACCACCATTATAATGCAGTTCAAACTGCATTATATGACAATGTAGATGGGGCTAGAGAAACACTTTGGTCTAACTATCTGAATCACATTAATTTGAAATCAGTTCATCATTAGCTAATACTTGTGTGAACTGTTCTCTCTCTCTCTCTCTCTCTCTCTCTCTCTCTCTCTCTCTCTCAGACACACACACACACACACACTTTTGGTTGTGGTGAAGGCAATAAAAGGTTAAGTGAAATGGGCTAATAATGACTACTTCTTATGTTAGCCATTCCTCTACTCCACAAGTAATATAACAATTAATGGAAGAGAAAGAAAAGAACAGTGTAAAATTGATTCTTCTTGAAGAGGTGCTGCTATTTGAGCTGAGAAAAATGTATCTCCAATTACTGTTCCCCGCCTAACTGCAAACCCAGATCTGGAGGTCTCGTAATACCTAAAGCTATTAACATTCTACTCATGAAGAGGCCCTATGCAAGTAACACTGTAAACAACAAAAAGTTTCAAAATTAATAGGGATTACATTGCTCACCGAAGTTAACTCAGCGAATTCATAAAAATCTTGGTAAGGGTGAGAGACTTTTGAAAAGATTGTGCACAATAAGGAATCTCAAGAGACCATGGACAAATGTTTTCAACAGTTCTCATTTATATAGGAAGGGTATATACCTCAGTTTCTCCGCACTAAAATAAACAGCACAATACCGAACCTTTAAAAAATAAAATTAAAAGGGAAAGCAAAACTAGAACTAGAAAATGGTTTTTAAAACTCTCTTGAAATAAGGAGTCGGCCTAACACCTAAATGATAGCAAGCAACAGCAACACCAGAAGATGTTTCCTCCAAAATATTCCAAAATTGTAGTGCCACCTCAGAAAGGTCCTTCTTCCTAATAATCTGTCTACCTGATTCTGATGGCATAGAAATTTTGAAAACAGCTTTAGTCATTCATTTGTTGATTTCCCCTTATTTATTATCTAGAGCAGAGATAGTCAAAAGGTTATTCAAGATATGGTTAGATTGCATCATTATTTGTCCTCCAATGGTGCCAAATGATAAAACCCGCCATTCAGAAACATCTGAAGAATTGTACTTTCCCCCATACCAATCTAAAAGCATCTTAGGGAATGCAATTCTTATAGGGTGATCTTCAAATATTTCACAGATGAAAATTGGGGCATGTGTGGCCAATCCACAAGTTAAATACGGCTAGCAGCAGTTCTCCATCTGACCTGTACATTCCTGTTACTGTCACTCATCAATAGAAAATAACAGCGTATTTGAAGGCATTTAAATAGTATGTCATTATACTTCATATACAGTACAAAGGTGTCTGTTTTAAAACTACCTGTTGCTTATCAGGGCTAGTAGTAGACAGGGAATCGCTGTAAAATTTTATATTCAGTGGGGAAATGTCCAAATTGATAAGAATTACATCTGGCCTTGACTACCTTGGCACCAATGGATCATAATGCACCCTTGTGAGAGACTTGTACACCCATTTTTCCCTGGGCTGAGAATCATTCCTCACACCAAAGTATACATAGCACTGTGAGATGTGGGGAATACAATTTCATTAATTCTATGTGTCTAGGCATCAACAAAATCTAAAGGGCACAGCTGCTAGCAATGCCTGGATCCTTTTCAGTTGTCATCTCTTTCTTCTGCAACATTGGGAATGAGAAGTGGGGCAAAAATATTCCAGAAGAACCATTGGATAGAACCATCCCAGACTCTGTGGGATCTGTGTGTGTTCCTGAATGAATCCAGAACCATTGCCGTGAACCTGAAGAAGCACATATACCAACACTCATAGACACACACATTACATTTTATAGTGTGTCCCATTTTTTCACTGCTTTTGCAATATTAAGAAATAAATTCCAATGTAATGTTATATTATATTAATGTTTTATTTTTCATTTCTGGCTATAATAAACACATATAACCAAGACTGTCTTAAAATGAACAATTACATTCTTACTTCTCAGCTCCAACTACCTACATTTGCCAGCATCGATTAAAATTATCTCCAGACTCCAGGGTTTAATCAACTAAAGCTTTCATTGACTGAGCTACTGATTAAACTTATTAAAGTCTGCTGCTGTAACTCTGTTCTGGCTACAACTGTCAATAACTCTCTTATTGTACATTGTCAGTGTACCTTGCATGGCACTCAGAGAACATGACCTGATTCCTGGCTTATTTGGCGCTGCTTTTGGAACTATCTTCATTGACAATAAGAGACTGCATCAGGGACCCATTCACACTTCAGAATTAGAACGCTGTTATTCCATTTTAACTGCCACAATCCCATTTTATTCAATCCTGGGAGTTTGGGGAGTGGATTCCACAAGATGTAACAGTTAGTGTGCAGTAATAGAACTATATTTGTATAGTATGAAGGGGCACAGGGTTCAATAGAGAAAATGCTTGAATATTGTTCTTGAAATCCCTGTGCAGACTGTAAGATTATGCAGAAGTGTAAAACACAGAAGAAGGCAGAGTCTGTCTCTCTGCTGCCCTAAAAAGTGCAACAAAATTTAACAAGCCTAGCATACAGGAGCATAAAGGTTGCCCTACCTATTCAACTTGTATGCAGAACACTTCATGCGGTGTGTGGGGCTTGATGAATCCAAGGCTGGAGTTAAAATTGCTGGAAGAAACATTAATAGATATGCAGATGATACCACTTTGATGGCTGAAAGTGAGGAGGAGCTGAGGAGCCTTATCACCAAGGTGAAAGAAGAAAAGTACAAAAGCTGGATTGCAATTAAACATTAAGAAAACCAAGATTATGGCAACCAAATGGATTGATCACTAGCAAATAGAGGGAGAAAACATGGAAGCAGTGACAGACTGTATTTCTTGGTGCAAATATTACTGCAGACGCAGACTGCAGCCAGGAAATCAGAAGACGTTTACTTCTTGGGAGGAGAGCAATGACCAACCTCGATAAAATAGTGAAGAGTATGAGATGATCACACTGGCAACGAAGATCCCCATAGTTAAAGCAATGATATTCCCTGTATATAGATGTGAGAGCTGGACCATAAGGAAGGCTGAGCGAAGGAAGATAGATGCTTTTGAACTGTGGTGTTGGAGGAAAATTCTGAGAGTGCCTTGGACCACAAGAAGATCCAACCAGTCCATACTTCAGGAAATAATGCCCGACTGATCACTGGAGGGAAGGATATTAGAGGCAAAGAAGAAGTACTTTGGCCACATAATTAGAAGACAAGAAATCTTAGAGAAGATAATGATGTTGGGGAAAAGAGGAAGGAAAGAGGAAGAGGGGCCAACCAAAGGCAAGATTGATAGATGTTATTCTTGAAGTGACTGGCTTGACTTTGAAGAAGCTGGGGGTCTTGATGGCTGATGGGGAGCTCTGACATGAGATGGTTCATGAGGTCACAAAGAGTTGGAAGCAATCGAATGAATAATCAACAAGCATTAGGAGAAGCTTTATGACAGTAAGAGTGATTTGATAGTGGAACTATTGTCTCTGCTACAAATTGAGACTCTCTACATTATGTAAAGAGCTTTTTAATAACAACAACAACAATAATAATAAATAATAATAAAGAGTTCCTGAACAATTGGGAAGCTACCACATGTAGGTGAGCCACTCTGCTCCAAACTGTCATTCTCCACATTTGAAGACTGGTAACAGTGTGAGGCAGAGCTCACATGGATCTTTTCCTTACACATTTATTTGAACCCTACCCCGAACACCTGGCTAGGGCTCATCTCTATGTCTATTTTCAGTATACAGCTTTACTCTCTCCTCTGTCCTCTCAGTAGTATTGCAAAGCTGCCGGAAAGAGTGACTTAAGACATTCGGTGAACTTCATGACTGAGCAGAGATTTGAAGAGGCATTGCCCTCTTCAAGCCAATCAGCCCCAGTCCACTGTACTATGTTGACCTTATGACAGCATACAAGTGAAGATTATTACCTGCAGGCTGCCTCTGATGTTGAAGAGCTTTGGCATTTCCTGCATGGGAACTAATAGCATCTATTTAATCTGATTTCCAGAATGAGTCACCAGCACGACTCTGCAGCTTGGTTGACAGCGTAGAATCTGACCCCCTCCCCTCCATGTCACAAACATTTAAGTCCTGTAACATAGTCATGCTTGTGCTCTAAGATGACAAGCAGCTGCCTATGCTGCATACTCTTGCATACAAATTTTAATTTCTTTTTTTAACAGGTGTCATACTTCTACATAGGAATTACTTGACACATGTGTGCCTCTTTGTATACATGTGTATTCAAGTTATAAAGCAATTATTCTATTTCTTTCTACACTTAGACTTAAAGTTATAAATGTGGATTTACAAAACATTCTCTAGACACACATTTGTACTGACAGAATATATGCATTTACTACTTTTAAGCTGACTTGGATGCAAACTTGCATTAGACTACTGAATGCATGCATAAGATAAAGAGTCTTCATGAAATAATCCTTGAGTTTGGAGCTTTTACTCACACTTTGTTCAAAAACTACAGCAATAAACCAGCTAAAAAGATACCCACACTAACATTCCACATACTAGCATTTTATTTCTTACTCAGGTTTTTTGGTCTCAAAAGGAGCAGTGTGCTTTTATTCTCTGAGCTTTGCTAGCAATAGAAATAGAAATAGAGTTTTGTTGGATTTGAAGGTCTTAACAAAAGTTTCCTTTTCACACACTGTGAGACTTACTGCCTAGAGTATTTGTCCATTTACATTCGCATGAAAAAAAATAAAGAAACCAAAAAGGTCCAAATTCAGATGGACAGATAACTTCACAGACATGCTTATTCAGTAGAAAAAATGCAAACATTAGCAAAAATATGTAAATAAATAGGCAGATTAGCAAATATGTGTTTAACTGTGTGTGATGTTACATATTAGAGGTAAAATTGAAAGGAAGGAGACTGAAAGAATGCAGCAGCATTTTTGAGGTTAACTGAATTATTTCATCATGAGCTTCCATGAATATGGATACACTTTGTCAGTATCACAGATGGGTTTGAAACAACCACAGGTATACAGAGATACAAAGCAGAGGACAGAATGTAATCAGATCTGAGAGATGAAAATTGTGATCCAGCTCATGAACCTTCAAGGGGTTCTGTAAGAGGAAAAGATCTGACAAGGAATTTGCCAAGGGTCCTGAAGTGTGAAAGTAGTACTTAAAATGACACTTAAGAAAGTAATTACTTAAGCAGTACTAAAGCAATTAGATCAATGCTCTATGAAGACATAAGGAAAAGACTTCTGGGGATTTAGCACCCCAATTGTGGGATGCCCCCCCTTTAGTTCTCTTTAGGTATAATATAGAAACCTGGCTATTCAATAAGGCCTTTGGGGCAGTTGATTGATTCAATTCCAAAATATTTTAAACAAACAGTTTTAAATTCTTTTTTCTCTGCTTTAGCTTATCATGGTGTTATTTTTATTGTTTTACATTTTCTTTTAAAATGTTGTTTTCATTACATTTTTATAACACATTAAAAATAAAAAGAACAAACATGGTCACTAAAATAAGAATGAAATAAAAGAATCCGATACAAAAATAATTCCATAATATTCCTACTGCTTAACTCTCCTTCAGCTGGCTGTTTTGGTCTGGAGTAGCAGCAACCATGAAATATTATTGAGGTTTCATGACCGCTTGAATCTGAAACATTTGAAGTATTGGAAACAGAGTAAAGTTATCTTCATGGCAATTTTGAAAGGAAGAGACAAGCAAGGCAAATTGAGTAACTGAGTATACACAAAAGAAGTAATCAAGTATACATGGGAATAAACAAAATTAGAAACATGTTTTGAAATTTATTTGTAAGAATACAATTGACAGAGAAAATTTCATATCTTGTTCACTTGACGTGTTTTATGATATTCAATCTTTGTATTATCATTAAATCTTGCAACTGACACCCTAGAAAGATCTTACTTTTCAACTGAAAAGAATCCTTGATACAACCTGAAACATGAAAATTTGCTACCGAATCAAATGAAACATGTATGTAAATTAAGTTTATAGAAGGTGTGATGGAACAGTGTAAGTCCCAGCCCCTTTTGTTAGGCTGCCTCACCCACAGTGAGAATCACCACTTTTCTGTTAGTTTTACAATGGTGGAGCTTAAGGAAACCCTTCCTGGTTTGGATCAATGAGTTAGCCTGCCCTTTTGCCCGGGGAAAGAGAGCCATCTTTAGTTTAGGGTTATTACTACCAGGGAATTTTGGAAGCAAGACGTGTCTGTAGTTGGTTCTAGTGAGATCCAGCCTTGGACAAGCCATTTCAAGCCAATAACTAACTAACTCAGTGGTTCTCAACCTGTGGGTCCCCAGGTGTTTTTAGCCTCCAACTCCCAGAAATCCCAGCCAGTTTACCAGGTGTTAGGATTTCTGGGAGTTGAAGGCCAAAACATCTGGGAACCTACAGGTTGAGAACCACTGAACTAACTAATCTGTGACTCATCCGGCTATACTGGCCTTCCTTTGGTCAGTGACAGTCTGTGGAGTTTTCAGCGCCTTTAGCGAGGTGCCAGGCCTCAATAGGAGGGACCTGTTCTCTCTGTCTCCAGCCTGATCACCTTGGGCATTGGGTGCCCAGAGGCCCCTCTACCAGAAAGTGAGCAAGGGAAACTTTCATCTGTTCTTCGTCTCTGGAATCATCCATGATCAGCAAATTAAAGAACGACCAGTTACCTTCAAACTTTAAGTATGGACTCTGTTTTTGGGAAATCAAGATAGTGCCTGGGTGAAGATGGGCCGAAGACCAATTAATAAATTATTCTCATTTCTTGAAAGCAATAGCATGGGCATTGATTCTGTGGGGTTCCTTGCTCAAACAGGAAGACAATCCAGCATTCCCCAAGCTAATAGAAAGTCGGGCCACGTTAACGCTAAAGACATTTAAAGCAGTTTGGAGGTGACAGCATAGAAGGCCTATTTTCATACCCTCTGGACTATAACTATTTCCACAAAAATTGCCAGTTTTTGTGGCAAGAATTATGTGCTGATATGAAGTACTGCCTTTCATCTGCCCTAAGTCTCATAGCATTGATATGAACCCATGCTCTCTATAACTCCATCTCCCTGTCATCAACATCAGCAAGACTGATGGCAGTAAAAGACCAAGCTTGCTTCTCTTTCCACTCTTCATGGTATTCGTTGTTTTAATTTCTCTTGACATTTCCATAATATACAACAGCAGCATGTCAGGATTAATTAAACAAAATGGTTAATGAATCCCAGAGAACATACATTTGTTTTGATCCCTTCCTGATCCAAAAGCTGGGAAATGCTGCCTAAATAATGGAGAAGAAGGGGAAGAAAGGAAATGTTTTTTTTTTAAAAAGCGCATGTTGAACTACATAGACAGCACTGACATCAACAACAAAAAAACACTGGCAAGAAAGTCAAAATTCCTGGAGTTTTGTTATTAATTGTATCTAACTTATTTGACATACTACAGCTGTGCTTATCATGCAGTCCATGTTTGGATAGCCCAGGTAACTCTTGCAAATCGAAAATGAGTTATTTGTATGAGCAAGCTACAGAAATGTTCATATGATTTCAAAAAACAGCTTATTATAGAAAACAAAAAGACTTTTCTGAATAAATTCCTTCTGACGTGCAGATGTTTTAAGGTTGCTTGCGGTTGCTATGGCATTTTCAATGTATAATACCATCAGTGGTATAATGGTATTTTAGTGATGAAAGACTGTAGGAGGCTTGAAGATTTACTGACTTTGCCAAACAGTTTTGAACCCTGGGTTGTCAAAGCCTAAATCTTTTTCCTTGGCTAACAGTAACTCAAACTATATTGGATTTCCCTAACGTGACACCCCCCAGAAGGTTTGCCTCCATCTCTGACTGCTAGACACATTGGATGGAGCAGATGGGGATTGCAGTGCTAAAAATGAATGACTTAATGCTGAGGAACTATTCCAGCTAGTCTGCTAATGAGAGGGTTAAAATTCAGTTTCTTGACAGACTGTTAGACCAATCCTCAAAAGAAGTTCAAAATCAGAAAGAAAAAAAAATCAGTGCTACTATTGAGAAATCAGAGTGTATTAAAATGGGTAAAATGTTCCTGACTGGACTACAGTTACATGAAACCACAAATATGACTGAATGCTGTTAAAATACCTGACTTCTGGTCCCAGGATATCATGGAGTTACACTGGAGGACCTTGACTTTCCTCTTCTAGGAATTTGACCTAAAAACATATCTAGAGAGTCCATTTTCCCCGGCACAGGTAAATGAAACTATGGACATGGGTTCTTCTGTTATATGGGTTTAAAAAGCTAGAATGAAAATAATACAAAATAGCCCAAAAGCAAGAGCAGTCTGAGAAGAGGAGACTTAAGGAGACCTCTAAGAGCCACCAGCATAGGAGGTCAAGCTACAGCTAGCACAGAATTACATGAGTTGGTTTGCTCTAACTTAGGATGCTGAAAGAGGTGTTGTTTCAGCAACTACCAAATCCCGAAAAAGGACTTACGTAGTGATGTCTTCTGGACTGGACAGAATCAAGCTGTAAATGTATTCTCCTACTTTCAAGAAGCCTGTTACTGCTAAAGAGATCCTTACTCATAAGAATTTCTGTTACTTTGGACTTTCAGGCAAATATTCCTTTGTCAGGTGACAATATATCCCTGAACCTTTGGACATCTCTACTCTGCAAGAGTAAGGGTGAAATATTCTCCTCCTCTGCCTTCAAAATGGGTCCTTCTATAGCCAAGGTCCCACTTTGAGATCCTTTCTGAAAATCCTCTGGAGAAAGGCTTCATAAGGTCTGTCCTTCAAGATTAATGCTAATGCTGGACTTGAGGGGCTCAAATTGCTTCAGCTTTTGTCTCTCTGAAGTCTGGGTTCTCCTCCAAGGTGTTATCCCAAGGCGTGGCAAAGCAAGGCAAGGCAGGGGCGATACAAATGCAGGTCCAAAACCAAAACATCACCATTCACACAAGAGACAGCTGCAGAACAAGGGAAACCCTCAACTACAAAACATTTTCAAGAGAAGCACTGGGGGAAGGAAAGCTAAAACAGCCTAAAAGTAGTTGTGGAGTGCTGGCTCATTTTTTAGAAGCAAATGAGGAAAGCAGGCTAGAGACACAGTAGAAAGGAATATCCAGAAAGTCCGGCCGTCCAGCTGTCCTAAATTAATGATCAAGACCTTTGCACTTAAATATTTCTTTTCAGGTTCCAGTTCTATCTAGATTGTGGAAAAAATCATTTTTTGGATTACAGGATCTGTATTCCTAATGTTTAACATTTTAAAGCTCAACTTTTATCATTGTAAAAGGCAAATCCAAGTTATTTTCATGTCTCATTTTTATTCATCTTTGTATGCAAAGTTTTGTTGGAATTGGACTATAATATACCTTCTTTACACCTGAAGTCTGAAGTGAAAGCATTTAAGTATTTACTATGTGGTTTTCTAAATCAGGGCTGGCCCTATCGTAGGGTAGAGGTGGATGCTTTCAGTAATTGATTCTGTATATCATGAAAGTGCATCAGATTGTTTTTCTTGTATTAATTGTATTCCTGCTGCTGACATTCTCATTGTTAATTTGGAAGTGTCCAATATTAAAAATGCAACCCTAATACCCTCAATAACTGCCTAAGCCAGCTGCCTCACTCTGCCCAGCAGTGGGTCTGGTCCTGGCTAATATGACTCAAACATTTCTAGGTGATTATTAAGAGCAGCTGAAATGCCTCTTTGCTTTTCCCACAAATTGTCTAATCAATTAATTGCACTACTTAATCTACTGAGTTGGCAGCCCTACTTATTACTGTGGTCTCTGAGAATATTTACCAGACTTCACAAGAGAATTGACTCCAAGGGAAACTATACCATGCACATGAGTGTTTCATATTATAAAGAACAGGTTGGAAACCAAGACTGGCTATGATTTTAGAGTGTTCAAAATGGCTAGTCAATGATATTATTCAGTGCAAGCAGATTTCCTTTCTCAGCTCTTGCATGAGTGAGGTGGCCCCTGAGAATACGGACAGTTTGTTATCTCTGACATACACAAATCAGTGTTTGCGACAGACTAATAACTTGATTTCCTGCTCGATTTTTTAAAGTCACAATGAGTGTTGCATTGATTCACTGCTAACATTTTTGTGAGCTTTGTAGCTTTCTTGCAGTATCTGTCTCAGATACCATCAAAATCATATTACGGTGCTTCCTCTACCTTCCCCTGTCTCTTTTCATCTGTTTGACTGGTAAATGGGGGAGAAAAGGTTTCTCAGTCTACTGGACTACTTGTGGTTGGTTAGGTATGCCTTCCAGGGATTTTGTTTCTTTGGGAAGTTTTTAAGGTGAATTACAGAAATGTTTCATTGACTGTGGGCTAAACTGTCCGTTTGAGCACAGTTCCACAGTGATGTTTCATCAGCGAATCCATGCTGGGTTTTACTTTGAACTTTAATAGATAAGGTACATATAGCACCTTGGAGAGTTCTTTTAAATTCCTGAGTAAAATTACTATTTTATAACAAAGAAGATGACAGCTAGCAGTGACTTTCAGCTTATAACAAGATCTGTCACACACGTAGCTAGGAAGAATAGCTTTATGGTCTTCAGCCCTCAGAATCTCCAGCTATTCTATCTAGTTGTAGGATTCTGCAAGCTGTAGTCCAATAACATGCTGGTGGTGGGCAGCAGGAAGCTTCTGGGATGTGGGTGTCAATCCTTATTTCCAAATTATTGATTTCATGTCCCACTTAAATTGTTTCATCATATTTCCCATCACGTAAGAAAACACATGATCTTACAGCTGACAGAATAGGCTCTGTCTTAGGAATCAGTTCAGTTCATTTAGGAGAATTCCCAGTAGGGATAGAAGGGAGTGGAATTATTGATTTTACATCATTCACAAAGCCAAAGTGGTGGGAATGGGTCTTATTTTATTTTATCCCTAAATCAACCTTGTTAAATAGTGATTCATCATGGGTGAGATTCAAACCCAGATGACTTTATCCAATACTTCAGTGCTGCCCCCCACCCCCAGCCCCCAAGAGCAGCGCCATTAGTACCTATAATAGTATGGTATAAGATTTCTTGCAAATTACAGACAAGTCTCATTAGTTTGATGAGGAGTCTTCTTTTTTGTCAGTTCTTCTTGCCTGCAATGTACACTTGTGATTGCTTGATCTTAGACTTGCTTTCCTCAGAAGCTGAGTATGACTTACCCACAGTTGAGAGGGGGTTCAAACTCTGGTCTCTCAGTTTTCTAGCCAACACTCAAACTACTATACTACACTTCAGAATAGAAAAAGAGAATAAAGTTGGAGGACATCTAAAGAGATATTTTTCTACAGAAAAAAAAATCAGTATTTTGATGTTTCATACTTCCAATTCTATGCCCACTCATGTTGGAGTAAGGCCCATTATAGGCAAGAGCGGTGGTTCTCAGCCCTGGGTCCCCATATGTTTTTGACCTACAACTCCCAGAAATCCCAGCCAGTTTACCAACTATTAGGATTTCTGGGAGTTGAAGGCCAAAAATATCTGGGGACCCAGGTTGAGAACCACTGGGCTGGAGGGTTTATTCTAGACATACAGGAATGTCCCGTCATTAGACTCTACAGGTAGTCAGAACTTTAGGCATCAAATGTGGAATGTACCATGAAAGGCCAGCAGATTGTTAGTTATTTAATTTATTGTTGTTGTATAGGACTGAAATATCAGCCCTTTCTGTATTTCCCAAGTGAAACACAGAGCTGGAATGAGGCCTGAAACTGAGCAGGAAGGCAAACAGATAATAAACCATAACTTTGGTGAAAGGACTCAGAAGAAAGAAAGGACATGTTCCAGCACTGCTTTCAATCCAACCTACTCACAGGGTCAACATAGGTACAGTTTGTTTCAAGTATCAGTATTTTATCTAACTTCCAAGTTACACGGATAACAATCAAGTGCACGAGTAATATCTGATAATCCTTTTCTCAGATCTATGTGGCTGGTACAGAATGTACACAGAGTTTATACATTGTTTAAGAGGATGTTCTCATGGTCTAGCACTGTATGAAGCCTTAACTTTTGGTTGTTGACCCTTGACACATAACTTGGCAAACAATACAGGTCATGGAGAGACATCAGCTATGGTCAAAATAGAATAAATCATACTCACTAAAACAGATCAGTACTCAGCTGAATCTTTAATTCTTATTTTATGCCAACTTTATGATTGCATGTTTACTCCTGGGTAGAGAGCCACTTATGAGATTTCTACATCAGGTAGCAAAATATATTGACTTGTGTATATGCTTTGGGAGTGCACAGGTGTAATTTGCAGCCCTGTTGCAGGCAGCAAAATATCTTCAGCTGGCCTTGTGGTTGGAGGTATATATGAGTAGAGAAAAAGGTTGTGTATGGGGGCTGGGTTGTACTTTAAGTACTGAGCTGGTTTCAGTGCTTGCTATTCTTATTGAAACTAAGCACATGTACTCCCTTTGATTATAAATAGTAGTATTATCCTATCCAACTTTACCCACCATCTTATCAAATCTAAAGAAAGACTTTGTAGAAAGATAAAGCCAGAACAGTGTCAGGGAAGTTCTGTCTGAATATAGTGGATTTTTTAAGGCATCCAAATTCCTGCAAAAGAAGCCAAAAAAATGTTAAACCACTCTGTCATGGCTTAGCTTTTTCTAGTTTCTTTTGTTCTCCACCCTCTCCATATTTTTTCGAGTCTGGAAAAGTTACTCTTGGTAACATAACTTTCAGAATCCCATAATGAGTGTGACTGTTACTCAATACTCATGCTTGCTGGAAAAGCCTTATTACAATTCTCCCTGCCCCCAAGTGCTTGATCTTTACACACAGTTTCCTCTCCCCTGACAATTTTTTATTTTTTTCTGTCTTTTAGCCTCCTTTACCAGGATCAGCTGCTGGATATCCATTACTGATGAGTGAGGCTCACCATGTAGGAAGTATAGAGAGAGGTCAGGTACAACATCCATAGAAGACATTTTGCTCCAGGGTGAGTATCATTTCATTCTTACATTTCCACTTTGATTGGAGTGTGTTCATTTCTCTATTTGCACTGTGCCTGTCTTAATGAACTTCGGAGTGCCGTCTTGTCTCTGCTTTGGCAAACTTTCTCTTCAATTTTTAAAATAAAAATTCTCTTCAATCTGAGACTGCTTAAGGCCAAGTAAGAAAGCTAGGAGGGATTTTGTTTCAATTTTTAACTACGCTTCTATCCAGTTGGCAAATCACAGTGTGAACATCAGTCAGATTTTTGTTTTTGTTGGTGTTATGAATTAATTGGTTTTAATTATTTTAGCAGATGAAAGCATATGCACAGGAAATATTAATTTTATTGGAGCTCAGAGTTTGACAGATAGCTGTCAAGACTGTGAGAAGATAGCAACCTGATTGTGCTGTATGGACATGCCTTTATGCATCCTTAAGAGTCTTTTTTTCCTAGATGCCTGGATGAGACTTCTCACTCTCCACAGTAAACATGTCCAGGGGCTATTGCAGTGATGCTTCTTCCCTAGCTACTTTCTATTGCTTTTTTATACTTTGCTTTTCCTCCAAGGAGCTCATGATGACATACTTAGCTCACCAACCCAATTTTATCCTTACAACTACCAGAACATTGCTATTTATAACAGCACAAAGTACAAAGATTTGATGCTGAGCTTGTGCCCATTCAAAGCAATTATTGTTAATACTTGTGTATAAGTTGGCCTCAAATATAAGGGGAGGTTTGGGACCCAAAATTATGGATTTTGATATAACTTGTGGATAAGTCAAGAGTCATTTCATGAAGAGGAGAAAATATCAATATCCTCTCAGGGGGGTCAGTTATCAGTGTGGTGTAGTGATTTGAACATTGGATTACGACTGTAGTAAGGAGGTTCAATTCCCCACTGAACCATGGAAATCCTGGGTGACCTTAGGTAAATCACACACTCTCAGCCCCAGAAAATCCCATGATCACCTTAGTGTGGCCACAAATTAGAAACAGCTTGAAGACACCCAACAACAAAAGTGTATCATTCCTGGAAAGCCATTTAGATATTACGCAGAAAAAGAATCCTAAGCTTAGTATACTAAACCCCCTTAGATTGGCTTTCTTTTTCCATTCTATTCCTTTTCTGAGTATAGGTGTAGTATTAACCATTTGGGGGCAGCTTCTTCCAAAGAACTGACACTTTTTGGAGATGAAGCAGACAGGGAGTAAAACATAAGAATGTGTCAGTGTGTCAAGACCCAGGCTGCAGAGCACCAATAACCATGCGCAGAGGCCAGAATCTATCTAATATCTTTATTAAAGGAATATATAAAGTCAATAAAAACAAGTGAAGAATATAGTTCAGAAGTAGACCTTTCAGGAAAGGTCAAATATAGTCCAGGAAAACAATGTCCAATATGTGATATTAGAGTCCAAAGTTATAATCCAATAACCGAAACACACACTTTGCCAAGCAAAGTGTGGGGAAATGACAGGGTCGTTTAGTCCAATGGAGCTTGACAACAAGGCTGGAAGCAAACTAGATTCTTGGCAAACAAGGCTTGATACGTGGCAACAAGAGGCAAGAAGCAAGAACGAGGTCCGTGGCAAGATCCGGGGACAAGGCTGGCTTGGAACTAGAACAAGGTCCGTGGCAAGGTCCGGGGAACTGGAGTAGCGTAGTCCACACACGATCTCACTCCCGAAGCTGACGAATTGACTCCGCAAGGATTTCCTTGCGGGTAAACACCTATATAGGATCTTGTTTTCCCGCCAAGGAACACTTTCCGTGGGGAACAAGAAACGAAACCAATACTGTGTCCAGATGCATGACTCCTTAAGATTTCCCAAGGGAAACAGGCTTAATCAGCTAATTGTCTGGCAGCAATCCTGGCACTTCTGCGATTCGCCTCCCTAGCGCCTCTATCTCGATTATAATAATCCCGGCGAGAAAATGGTGGAGATTTCTGCTCAAGGCTTGTTTGGCTGACTTCTTGTGGGCAAACATCTTGCAGGTGCAAGGGCTCCAATTCTGGCTGAAACGGTGGGAAACCCAAGTTTTCCTCTTCATCTGCCACAATAGTACTAGGAACGGGACTACATGGCCCATGAGTCATCACACTATCCCCCTCCTCAAGACCCCTCTCCAAAACGGGCCCTCTTCCCGAGGTGCGGGGCCGCGGCTTGGCAGGGTAGGCCTGATGGAAGCGACGGACTAAATCGGGGGCATGGACTGTGGAAGCGTCTTCCCAAGAGCGTTCTTCGGGGCCAAAATCCACCCAGTCAATGAGATACTGAAGGCGGCGGCAATGGAAGCGAGAATCCAAAATGTCCTGAACCTTGAATTCCTCCTCCCCATCCACCAAAACAGGAGTGGGTGCCGGCCGGTCTGCATCGGGGCGGACACCATCCGCCGGAAGGAGCAGGGAACGATGAAACACTGGATGGATGTGCATAGAGCGCGGAAGTTGGAGTTTGAAAGTCACGGGGTTACGTTGCGCCACCACTGGGTAGGGACCAATGAAACAGGCATCTAGCTTCCGGCAGGGACGGTGGGAGGGCAAAAAGCGAGTGGACAGCAGAACCCGATCTCCTACCTTGATTTCGGGGCCCGGCTGGCGATGACTGTCAGCGTGGCATTTATAGTCCTCCTTGGCTTGGTCCAGTTGCTGGAGCAATAGTTGTTGCACCGCTGTGAGTTCCTGCAACCAGTCCTCCGCTGCAGGGACTTCTGAGGTTTCAATGACAGGAGGAAAGAAACGTGGATGGAAGCCGTAGTTTGCAAAGAACGGGGTTTCCTTGGTTGAAGCCTGGACACCGTTGTTGTAGGCAAACTCTGACAGAGGTAATAGGGAAGCCCAATTGTCCTGTTGATAGTTTACATAACAGCGAAGGTATTGTTCCAAAGTGGCATTGGTACGCTCTGTTTGCCCATCTGTTTGGGGATGGTGAGCTGAGGATAAACGAGAGTCTATGCCCAATAGTTTTTGTAGTGCCTTCCAGAATCGAGAGGTGAATTGAGATCCACGGTCAGTGACCAAACTCTTGGGCAATCCATGTAACCGGAAAATATGCTGAAGGAATAAATCTGCAGTCTGTTTGGCCGTGGGAAGGCCATCACAAGGAATGAAGTGGGCCAACTTGGTGAAAAGGTCCACCACCACTAGGATCGTGGTATATCCAAGGGAGGGTGGTAGGTCGGTGATAAAATCCGCAGAAATTATCTCCCATGGACGAGATGGAGTAGGAAGGGGATGCAGTAGCCCTGAGGGCTTCTCCCTTCTTGTCTTGGAACGCTGGCATACCGGGCAGGTATTGACATATTTTTCCAAATCCTTGCGGATCTTGGCCCACCAAAAATCTCGTAGGATCAAATGCATGGTTTTAAATAGCCCAAAATGCCCTGCTGGCTTGCAGTCATGACATAGGTGAAGTGCCTTTTCTCTGCCTGGTCCTGGAGGGATGTAGACATGATTTCTGTAGCATAGTAACCCATCCTTAAGTGAGAAAGGGAAACGTAGTCCTTGGCTAATTTGATCTTGAGCCCAGGCATCCGCTTGTTGACTGGCTCTAATTTCTTGAGCACAAAGGGGTCCTGGAGTAGAGGGAGTTGGTTCAACTGCAGTGGATTTGGTGTTTCCCACTGTGAGCGTGGCAAAGTTTTCAGGCTGTAGCAATTGGGATTCGAAGGTGTCTCTGCGCCCTGCAGCATACTCTGGTTTCCGTGATAGAGCATCTGCTTGCTTGGTCTGAGCTGGGGTTACATAATGGATCTGGAAGTCAAAACGCTCAAAAAATAAAGCCCAGCGCTGCTGCCTCTGATTTAACTTGCGGGCAGTTCTTAGATGTTCCAAATTACGATGGTCAGTATGAACCTCAATGGGAAATTTGGCCCCTTCTAACCAATGTCTCCAATTTTCAAAGGCTGCCTTTATGGCCAAGAGTTCCTTCTCCCAAATAGTGTAATTTATCTCTGGGGCTGTCAGTTGACGGGAGTAAAAGACACAAGGGTGAAGATGTTCTCCCACTGGTTGCATGAGTACAGCCCCAATTGCCACATCGGAGGCGTCAGCCTGCACAACAAAAGGGGTTTTAGGATCAGGGTGCTGTAGAATTGGCTGGGACGTGAATAACTTCTTTAGTTGCTGGAACCCTTCCTCTGCTTGCTCCGTCCAGCGGAAAGGCTGTTTTCCATGGATGCAGCTGGTGATTGGGTCAGACCAGCGGGCAAAGTCTGGAATGAACTTGCGGTAGTAGTTTGCGAACCCCAAGAAACGTTGCACCTCTTTCTTGTTGGTTGGCGCCCGCCATTCCAATACTGCTGAAACCTTTGCCGGGTCCATGGAGAGCCCTAGTGGCGAGACACGGTATCCCAGGAAATCTACCTCTTGTAGATCAAAAGCGTATTTTTCCAACTTGGCATATAGTCCATGATCCCGCAATCGTTGTAACACCATTCTGACGTGTTTCTCATGTTCTGATTGTGATCTAGAAAACACCAAAAAATCGTCCAAGTAGATGATCAAGAACCGATCTAGATAATCCTGAAAAATATCATTGACAAAGTGCTGGAACGTTGCGGGAGCTCCGGATAAACAGAAATTCATGACTAGGGACTCGAATAATCCGAATTTAGTCTGGAAGGCGGTTTTCCACTCGTCCCCCTCCCTGATGCGAACTAGATTGTAAGCCCCCCGAAGATCCAGCTTGGTGTAAACCTTGGCCCCTCGAAGCCGGTCTAATAGATCCGAGATCAAAGGCAGGGGATAGCGGTTCCGCTTTGTGATATTGTTCAATGCTCTATAGTCCACAACCAAGCGTAGGTCCCCTGACTTCTTTTTCACAAACATCACTGGGGAAGTGGCTGGGGATTGAGACGGTCTGATGAACCCCTTGCGGAGGTTTGACTCTATGAACTCCCTGAGAGCTTCTTGCTCTGGTTCGGTCAGGGAGTAGAGGTGTCCTCGTGGGATCGGGGCCCCCTCCACCAAGTCAATGGCACAATCGTAGGGTCTATGCGGGGGTAGTTTCTCAGCTTCCTTTTCATTGAAAACATCCCAAAAGTCTGAGTATTTCTTGGGCAAGGTGATGATGGGTTCAGCGTCTGTGGCATGGCAGACCTTGGCTACAAGACAATGGTTTTGGCAATATTTAGAAGCAAACTGCAGTTCTCTGTTGGTCCAGGAGATGTTGGGGTCGTGGAGTGTCAGCCATGGAATTCCCAAAATCACAGGGAAGTGAGGGACCTCGGTAACAAAGAAGAAAATCTCCTCCATGTGTTCCCTTATCCACATTCTGGTGGGTTCAGTCCATTGGCTTACTGGACCTGTCTTTAGGGGACGGCCATCTATGGCTTGCACCACCCGGGCGTTCTTGAAATCGTGATATTGTAATCCCAGAGAGTCGGCATACTCTCTATCGATGAAATTGTTTGTTGCTCCTGAGTCTATCATGGCATGGATCATGACGGGTCCTTTTTTCGCTGACCACAAGGTGACCACTAGGAGGAATAGGACCCCGGTTTGCGGCTCTTGAGTGGGGTTTTTGACCGGGTTGGCGAGCCTCTCTACGCCCGGTCGCTGGCTTCCCCCGCCGGCTTTGCGCCAGCCGCCTCGGCCGTCTCCGTCTCCGCGGAGGACGCCGCCGCCAAGCGAGCGGCGGGCTTTCTTTTGGCTGGACATTCTCTGGCAAAGTGGCCCCCGTTCCTGCAGTACCAACAGAGGTTTAAACGTTGGCGGCGGGCCTTCTCGGCAACATCTAATCTGGGACGCACATTGCCCAACTGCATCGGCTCCTCCTCGCTTCCTCTGGGGTATGGGGCTGGTGGTGGGGGTCTCCACACTGGACGTGGCTGAATATTGACGGGAGCGGGAGGTTTTACTCCTGCTCTTCCACTCTGGCCTCGGAGCCACTGTTTTCTGTTGGCAAGCATGACTTCGGCTCATAAACATCGGTCAATAAGTCTCTCAAGAGAGTTTGGAGGATCCACCTTGGAGATTTCTTCCTGCATCTCGATGTTGAGACCCTCACGAAACTGTCCTCTGAGGGCTACATCATTCCAACCGGTGTTTTGGGCCAGCACTCGGAACTCGGCTATGTACTGGGACAACGGCCTGTCCCCTTGGAAAAGGCGCCGGAGTTTATGGCCGGCCGCATCTAGATTGTCCTCGATCCCCCAAGTCGCCTTAAGGTGATTCAGGAAGTTTTGCGCGGAACTTAGGTACATGGAGGCTTCATCAAATAGCGCCGTCGCCCAATTGGCCGCTGGCCCTTCTAGGAGACTGTAAATCCACGCCACCTTGACGTCTTCTTGGGGAAACTCGGCGTGGCGGGCTTCTATGTACGCCTGGCATTGGCGACGGAAAACATGAACCTTGGAAGCTTCTCCAGAAAACTTGGTTGGTAGCGCTAGGGCAGGGAGACGGGCTCCGCGTTCCTTCAAGCCCCGTATTTCTCCCTCCTGCGTATGGAGTGTATCACGGATTCTGTCTAATTCATCCTTGGAAATGGTGTAGCTGAGTGGTTGGGCTTCCGCCCCGGTTCCTGTAGACATTCTGGTCTAGGTTAATTGGTGCTTAGTGTGGCGGAGTCAAACTGTCAAGACCCAGGCTGCAGAGCACCAATAACCATGCGCAGAGGCCAGAATCTATCTAATATCTTTATTAAAGGAATATATAAAGTCAATAAAAACAAGTGAAGAATATAGTTCAGAAGTAGACCTTTCAGGAAAGGTCAAATATAGTCCAGGAAAACAATGTCCAATATGTGATATTAGAGTCCAAAGTTATAATCCAATAACCGAAACACACACTTTGCCAAGCAAAGTGTGGGGAAATGACAGGGTCGTTTAGTCCAATGGAGCTTGACAACAAGGCTGGAAGCAAACTAGATTCTTGGCAAACAAGGCTTGATACGTGGCAACAAGAGGCAAGAAGCAAGAACGAGGTCCGTGGCAAGGTCCGGGGAACAGGGAACTGGAGTAGCGTAGTCCACACACGATCTCACTCCCGAAGCTGACGAATTGAAGGATTTCCTTGCGGGTAAACACCTATATAGGATCTTGTTTTCCCGCCAAGGAACACTTTCCCTGGGGAACAAGAAACGAAACCCATACTGTGTCCAGATGCATGACTCCTTAAGATTTCCCAAGGGAAACAGGCTTAATCAGCTAATTGTCTGGCAGCAATCCTGGCACTTCTGCGATTCGCCTCCCTAGCGCCTCTATCTCGATTATAATTATCCCGGCGAGAAAATGGGGGAGATTTCTGCTCAAGGCTTGTTTGGCTGACTTCTTGTGGGCAAACATCTTGCAGGTGCAAGGGCTCCAATTCTGGCTGAAACGGTGGGAAACCCAAGTTTTCCTCTTCATCTGCCACAATAGTACTAGGAACGGGACTACATGGCCCATGAGTCATCACACAGTGGGTAGCTTCCTGGAAAGACAAAAGGGGAAATATATCTGAGTCTCCTGGCTAACTTTTTGTGTATCAGCACCACAGATTTACGTTAACTGTGATGTGCATTTATACTCAACTTCTAACAGGAACAACACTTTCCTTGTTATTGTGTGCCATCCAATCATTCACGACATATGGCCACCTAAAGGCAAACTTATCATGGTGGCCTCATTTGCCTTCCTCTGTGCCTAAGAGAGTGTTACTTGCCCAAGATCAATGTATTTCCATGGCTGAGTGGGGATTTAAATCCTGGTCTCCAGATTCATAGTACAACACTCAAACAACTACACTGCACTTGTAATTGAATGTAGAGCTAGACTGTGGATAAGAGGATCCATGCCTGGTGAGCATTTAAGCAAAACTGAAATACACCAAGGCAGAGTAATCACTCACCAGGATGAAGCCAAGCCCAAGAGGTTTGTTTGATCTGGGCAGAAAGGATGCAAATACAAGCAAATGCTTTCAAGCATAACATGAATGCAGAGAAATTTGACAGCTATTCAAACCTCCCACTCCCTTCCAATTGGCCAAGAGAGGGGCCAATTTGGATTTGTGCCCTAATTGGCTGGGACTCTGCTGACATTGCCTTCCTTCTGGCGAGGAATCGATGACGGGGGATTAGTCTCAGGAGGGCCAATCAGCTGAGAGAGACATCCCCATGGGAGGGGACAAGCTCCAGAAGATCTGCGCTCATGTTTGGAAATGCTAATGAGTTTCTAATTGGCTTAATTGTCCAGTTTTCAGATGACGGAGAAATGCTTTGGTAAAACAAAGGTGTGAGACCACTGCAACAAAAGGTGATGGTCCCTGCAATCAAGCCTTGGGTTCTAAAATAAAGACGTCCACAAATGTATGTATTCTAAACCTCTGTTTCTGCCGTCAGCAATCTCTCAGCCCAAGTGGAGTACTTGGCTGGACAAACACTGGTTGGCTTTATCATTTCGGGTGCAGAAGCTGTCTACACACATGCAATGGATCTTGATTATTGCCCTCGGGGATTGGCCCAGCATTTCCTGTCTGGGAAATATCTCAGTGGGGTGGCTGAAAGGTGAAGACCTCTGGGACTCACCTTGATACATCTTGGCATGAATCATATTACAGTAGAATCTCACTTATCCAAGGTTCTGGATTATCCAACACATTTTTGTAGTCAGTGTTTTCAATGCATTGTGATATTTTGGTGCTAAATTCGTAAATACAGTAATTACTACATAGCATTAATGTGTAATGAACTACTTTTTCTGTCAAATTTGTTATATAACATGATGTTTTGGTGCTTAATTTGTAAAATCATAATCTATTTTGGTGTTTAATAGGCTTTTTCTTAATCTCTCCTTATTATCCAACATATTAGCTCATCCAACGTTCTGCCGGCCCATTGATGTTGGATAAGTGAGATTCTACTGTTTATTATATATAGGGAGATAGAAATAGTATCAAAGGATACAAAGTAGGCAGAAAGTTGAGATGAAAATATACAGTTTATTTAAGAGTTGAAACAATATAGTCTTTGTGGGGGGAGTTGCTGCCATTTGTTTGTTTTTGATATCCTTCTTTTCTGCAATTGTGGAAATTCAAAAAATAATTAAAAATTAAAAAAACACTTAAAATATATGTGTTTATTATTACACCCTTAGAAAAACTATAAATTGTTGCCAGGAGGGAGTTATCCTAGTCTCTCTAGAAAGGGTGTTTCAAGGCTAGAGGTCACCACCTGTGAAGGTGGTGGGACTAAAAGAAGGGTGTCTAGAGATCTCAGTTTACAGTAATTGAAGTAAGATAAGGACAAAGAAGGAAAGTGGGAGGTGGAAAGAAAGACTCTGACATTTTTGCAGTTGACAAAGTGGAATTACAGAGGATTAATCAGAATTGTCTCCACCAAATCAAGGGAGTTGGAAGATATAAATTTGTCAGATGGACAGGGTCTAAGCCACACACATTAAAAAAAATCCCTTCCCCCCTCCATGATTCCATCTCCTGTTCACCATAGAATTTTATTTAATGAAACCAAAATGAACAAAGTTAATTGAGATGCCAAGGAAACCTTTCTTGACAAGTTGTGAGAAATGTGCAGAAAAATATCCAATAGAGTGTGCTTAACAGGTTTTTTCTATACCTTGTTTTTGCATCTGTTCCTGCTTGTTAGTTCCTAGATTGCAAGTTTTAGTATTTCATATTAGCAAGAGGAAAAATCAAGGAAGTTATATTTGAAGAAGCCTGGAAATCTTTTATTATTAACGTAAGTCATGTAAACTTTGGATGGAAACTACCACTTGATCAAGCATATTCCTGGAAAATAAATTTTGAATGATATGAGTAATATACAACCTGTCAATCGGTATTACAAAGATAGACTATATCCATGGTGATTGACACATTAAATATATAATGGAGATATAGATGCTTGAATGTATGCATGCACATAGAAAGGGGGAAGATTACTAAGATTATAGAATAGGAGAGAGAGAGTGGGGTGAAGAGAAAGTTGGTTGTGTATTTAATTTGAAATATCTATTTGTTATATTCTATTATATTTGTTCTATCTATTATATATTCTGTGATTTTATACTGTTGTGAGCCTGCAGGGAAAGGGAGTGGGATATAAATAATATTGTTGTTGTTGTTCTTGTTGTTGTTCTTGTTGTTCTTGTTATTAAGTTGGTTGTCATATTGTATTTATAACATGATTAAAAATGTACTGGGAAACTAGATGATGATATGGTGCCATTGAAATTGCCTTACCATGCTTCTGGGATTGTGTGCTCTTTTGGGACAAGAAATAATGTTGATTGTAGCATTGCTACTGATAGGGCCTCCTGGAAAAGCTTTTGCTGGGTGGGTAAACTAAAGGTGTCGAAATCCCATAAAAATGGTGCAGAAGCAAAAAATGCTTCCATATTAGATTGATAATGCCACGGTCAATCAGGAAAGCAACAGATGCCAGTGTTCCTAGGTATCTGATGCAAAATGCGCTACAGGACTCAGACAACCAATGCAACATACTGTAAAGCTACTGGAACACTAACCATATCAGAAATGAACCACAGCAAAAAGCAGATTAATAATGGAATTTATCATAAAGCAAATCCATCAGCCCAAGGTCACTAAAAAGATTGTTCCCAGATTCTAAATGTAACAGAACAGCAGCCATGTCATCGACCAAAGGTGACATATTATCCAAAATAAACTATTTGCAAATGTAGAATATGAAGAACTACAAAGGGAGATCAATAAAGCAGAAGAACAAAAGGCTAAGAGTGAAGAGAAATCAATGGGAACTGCTAACTTAGAAAAGGAAATATCTGGACTGCTAACTGAAAACTGAGCCAGTATTGGAAATTTATGAAGTGAAGAGATGTTTAAAGGAAATTTGGAAAGAAAGGAAATGCTGGTTTTTACTGCTCAACAAACTGAATTACAAAGAAAAGGTTAATGGAGAAATGAATAAAACCCCAAACCAAAAAAGATGACCAAACTCAAAACCTTTATCAAGGAAAGAACCAGAACTAATTATTTAAGATTTCAACTTAGCAATTCTAGCAATTCCAACAGATTCCTTTCAGGAAACAAACCAATTATTGTATAGAAAAAACTGTTGCAAGAGAATTAGGATATATGATTGATAAATGAACAAAAGATGGCAAAACAAAATTGAAAACTAACTTAAAAAATGAAGAATGTAAAATGTATGTCAAAATGAAACTAAAAGAAAAATATCAATAGGAAAGAAAAACAATTTCTGAAGTAATCATATTTTTATCGTGTCAGAAGTGACTTGAGAACATACTGCATACAGTTATATTTTGCCAAACCCACATAATAGATATGCAATCTGTATTTTAAAAGTATAAGTAGAATTTATATCACAAGACATTGAAGATATTGTAATTACAACAAGGAAAAAATTGCAAAGCAAGCAAAAGAAAAGAAGTCAAGAACTGGATAGTCCATGGAAGAGTTGAAGCTCATGGATGCTGTCTGAAAAATCTAGCCAGGGTTAGTACAGCAATTTAATTAATTACAGAAAACATCATTTGATCAGAGGCCGAACAGCATTGATTATGAAAGAGTAGTGGTGGGGGGACTCCAGGGAAGTACTGCCCAATTAGCTGTTTGCAATAATGTTTAAATCATTAACAGGAAAGACAGCTAACTTCGTCCATTTTCATCTAATTCAAAATTTTCTTCATGTAAAGGAACAGAAAGATAAGTGCTCCAATTTCCAAGAATACAAGATCAATTGCTAATTGATAAAATGAAACTGAAAAACTGGAGGGAGGGAGGGAGGGAGAGAGAGAGAGAGAGAGGGGGGGGGGGAAGGAAGGAAGGAAGGAAGGAAGGAAGGAAGGAAGGAAGGAAGGAAGGAAGGAAGGAAGGAAGGAAGGAAGGAAGGAAGGAAGGAAAGTGATTGATTCTTTGCCACACTGTTTTGAAAGTCTGGGAATCAGCAAAAGTATAAGAATTTTCCCTTAAACTCTAATGAAACCACGAAATGGTAAAGAACTTGGCAGAGTTAATATTAAATTGCAATTTTCCAGGATAATGCTTTCTCTCTCTTATTCTTTGTCATTGCAATTATATCACTTTCAGTAATATTAAAGAAAACAAATCAGGGATATGAAATATTAACACAAATTGGGAAAAAACAAACCCAATAGTCTATATGGATGATTTCAAATTCTGCGGTAAGTGACCATGAAAAACTGATACCTTGTTGTATACTGAATGGTTATTTGTTGTAATAAGTGAAGTTTTGAACTTCAGGAAGATAAAGCAGAATATAAATAAAGATTATTGTTGTTGTTGTTGTTATTATTCTATCAAGACATATTTAAGAATAAACAAGCAGAGGGTATCCAAAATAACTGAACGAAAACACTAATATTGAGAAGAAAAATATACGGTAGTATGTAAAGCCCTGAAAATAAAAAATTAAGAGTAGAAATATATTATGGATAACAAGGCCCTGGGAAAACCAGTTATTCAAGCAGAACTGAATGTACTATACAGTCACTAGGAAGATCTTTAGAGGTATCAGAATTAGCCCTTTTCTCTCATATAACAGCCTGGATGGTTACATTTAAGAAAACACACACACACACACAAAACCAAAGGTAGGGCACTCCTGGGCACTAAGAACAAAGCAAGATCTAGAGCAAATTCTTTATCAGATGATGTAATGTTTAAAAGAAGATGGGAAAGTATGGGCCAAGGAGGTAGTAAGAGCAGAGGGAGAGGAGATCTTTTTTGTAGCCATGAGGTTTAACTCAGTCTGAGGGTGGAGATTACAAATTAAATTAGTCTCTGACACATTGTGCAGGTATCATATCACACCTGGTAGTGGGATAGAGTCTCTATTTTTGAAAATGCTGAGTCTCTATTTTTAAAAATGCAAGGCTGGCTGCAATGCAGTGTTCTTTCTCGTGCCTGAGACAACTTCCCACTTCTGCTCACTTATGAATGTCTTCAGCAAGGCATTGTATTCATTCTTTTTAAAAGTAATTTTCCAAGCTTTGCCTTCCCTCAAAACTCCATCATTATTTATCACCATGGAGTATTCTGGCAATTCATATTTGATCCAACAACAACCTGTTCTCAGGCCTGTAGCCAGGGTGGCTTTTAGGGGTTCAACCCCCCCCCCCCCCCATTTTTTTAGTTAAAAAAAACCCTGGTTTACTCATGAATTTTAACTGGTTAACCAAATCCCCATGCTAAGTCTATGAGACGCAAAAAAATTAAGAGTCCCTCCAGGCACTATCTCAAACAGATATTGACAAGTCTGTAGGTGGGGGGGGGGAAGGAGGCCAGGGGTTCAACCCCCCCCCCCCCCCGAAATTTTCAAAACCCTCCCTGAATTTTTTTTCTGCCTACAGCCCTGCCTGTTCCTACAGGATATGTTGAAACCCACAAAGAGAAAAAAAATGAACACATTCTGGCTTATTTCTTTGAATCTGTCTGGATCTAAACTTTGGGGCAAGGATATCCCCAAGCACTCATCAATAAGAGTGCTTCTAATGCAGTGTGACAACACTTTCACTGCCATGGCTCAAGGGTGTGGAATCCTGAGAACTGGAATTTGGTGAGGTCTTTGTTAGAGAAGGCTCAAGACCATATAAAACTACAATTCCCATGCTTCCATAGAATTGAGTCATGACTATTAAAGTGGTGGTAAATACATCAGTTCTACAGTGTAGATGCACCTTTGGTTTGACTTGTTACGTCTACCCAGACAATGTGTTGTCGAAGGTTTTCATGGCCAGGATCACAGGGTTGTTGTATGTCTTTCGGGCTGTGTGGCCATGTTCCAGAAGTATTCTCTCCTGACGTTTTGCCCACATCTATGGCAGGCATCCTCAGAGGTTGTGAGGCAACCTCTGAGGATTATTAAATTAAAACTGTCTACCCAGACAGTTTTAATAACGAATTTTAAACTTCAATTCTATGTCTAATTATTGTTTGGTGTATTTTAATATTTATTTCATGGAAATGTTTCAATATGTGTATTTTACAAAATGTTTTTAAATGATTATGTGTTCTGATTTTGTGTTTAGCAATGTTATAACCCGCCTTGGGCCATGAGGAGAGGCAGGTAAGAAACAATATAATTATTATTATGAGCCAGAAAGTCTGAAGAGCCATATTTATGAAACTGCTCAGTCTCAGGAGCTTGGAAACTAAATTCAGTACTAGAATCCAGATGAAGAATCTAGATGAAATGGCCACAACCAGGAAAAGTTGGTCCAAGACATTTTGCTGCTTGAAGTAAAACAAAAAATTGTGTCCCAACTAAATCATACAGTTCCTTAAAGCCAGCCACATACAAGACATTATATTGTACCTGAAACAGAAACCACACCTTTCTCTCTACAAATATGTATTTTTTTTCAAAAACATAATTATAACACATTAAATAATTAAGAATTTTCTGTCTTTCAATAATATTCAGGATCTATTGACATGGATGCCTGCCTCATTCTGGCTAATAGTATGGCTGGCCTTTCAGTCAAGATATCAAAGAAAACATCCTTCTGTGTATTCCCAGCATTTGCTTCTACAAGGGAGGCAGTAAAAGGCATTCCATAGCATTCAGCTATACTGCTATGTAAATGAAGCAGCAATGTTATACATTGCAAAGCATCGTATTACTCAATGAAAAATGGGCATAGGCATATAGCCTGTTATATTTCCTTTGCTACTGTCAACCCTTAGATGTATTTTCGACGTTGCTAACCTTTCTTTCTGGGGATATTTTAAGAACAGATTGTTATCTGAGCCTCTTCCATCAGCTACTACATAGTCTTCACAGTTTGCAATTCTGTCCAATAGTAGCCAGAACCAGATGCTTTAGAAGATCCCCTGCAAGTTCCCTACAGATGGAGAATAAATTGCTCTTACAAGGAGTCAGATCTTAATCTCCAGTAGTTAGAGATTGGATTTTGGCCTGAAGCATCTGTTTTTATATCCTTTTCAACATTTGGAGGCATTAAAGCTCTAGCAGTTGTCATTATCCATAGAGAAATCTCAGATCTAGCCTTAATCTCTGTAAATTCTTGGCCTCAGGTACATCTGGTGGCAATGAGTTCCACAATCCAATTTTCTTTCATCATTTACTAAGATGAAATAGGACAGGATAGGGCCATTCACTATTGCCAGTTTTCTTTCCTGTTCATATTTTAGCAAAGCAAAGTAGATGCTGTTAGAGCTTCATAGAGTACAGTTTCTAGAATGTCCCGGCCACCATGGTCTCATCTTTGCATAGCATAGAGTTAATTTTACATTCATATTCATCACATGAACCACAATGTTTTAACTTGGCCTAAAGATGAGTGGATTATGTTGAGTTCACTTGATCAGTGCCAAAAAACTTGATCAGTCTGTCAAGCATGATTCCCTGGTGCCTATGTGTTTGGGACAGCCAAAATGCATGATGTGCAGGATTGACTATCAGGAAGTAGTTATTAAACATTCGTTCTCCCTGATTAAAACATGGACACATCCCTTTCAATAAGGAGTATATATATAAGGGGTCCAGTGTTCTGGCACTAAAATAAAGGACTTCCCCCTATATTAAGGGACACCGACAGAACCTAATACCTCATCATAACTGAAGTTGAGATTCAACTATTCACCAAAGGAGTGGGCTGAGAGAAGACCAGATCAATACACAAGGAACAGAGGTATATTGCTTTCAGATCTGAAGGGATGTCTGACATAGAGTCTATGTTCAAAAGCATCAGACATAAAGCATGCACATTCCAAGGCAGTATATTCCACTGCCGAACAACTCTTGCCGTCAGGAAGTTCTTCCTAATGTTTAGTTGGAATCTCTTTCCCTGCCATTTGACTCAATTGCTCCATGTCCTAGTCTTCAGAGCAGCAGAAACCAAGCTTGCCCCCTCCTTAATGTGACATCCTTTCAAATATTTAAACATGGCTATCATGTCCCCTGTCTCCCCCCCCCCCCCCGCGCTAAATGGAACATACCCAGCTCCTTAAGCCATCCCTCATAGGACTTGGCTTCCAGACCTTTGATCATTTTGGTTGTCCTTGTGGACACGTTCCAGCTTGTCAATATCCTTCATGAATTGTGGTGCCCAGAAGTGAACACAGTATTCCAGGGGAGGTCTGACCAAAGCAAAATATAATGGTAGCCTATTGGCACACTGAATTGCCAATACCCAGACTAAAAGATGGTTGCATCCTTGGATATACACTTAATATATCCATTATGTCACTTAATAATCTAGGTGAGTTGTTAAGAACTGTTTGGAGACAGAATTTTATTATCAAGGTTTAATAGCACATGAAACACACAGTAAGTCAAGACAATTATATGCAGTTCCATGAAGGGGCTGTTAACACAAATCTGCAACAGCATTATTTATATGCCAAGGGAAGAAATGGGGGGGGGGGGGGGAAATCTAGGGCCTGAGTTGTACTTAAAGGGAGAGTGCAGTTTATTCAGTGTCCCCGAATGCATTACATATCGGTATACTATTTTTCTTTATGGATTTGTTAGAAATCATAAACTTATATCCCCCCCTTTTTATTTATTCTTCCATATCAAACTATTCAACATGACAACTGAAGTTCTCAGAGTTTTAATTCATGCCAGATGGTGAAGAGCTATCGTCTTCCATCAGGTAGTACTATGAAGCATCCCTCATCTTTCTTTGCTCCCTTCTCGTCTTCTTTTCTGTTCCCTGTGAACAGGAAGAAATATTTCCATTAAGAAAACAAACCCATCATATTTTGAAGACACAAAGCTAGTGCAAAGAAAGAGGTGACAGAGGCCAAGACAATATATTTTTAGTCATTTTGATAAATTATGGAGACACAAAGATGATAATTTATTGAAGAAGGGAAACGGGGACTCTATGTAAATGTTTTCAGATGAATAATTAATGTGGCTTTCGAACATCAGGGGGTCTTTAATTAAAGCCTCTGTTAAACAAGGCAAAGCAGAGAAGCCGGGCTGTGTATGGCAACTAATTACACCTTTCCCACATAAAGAAAGCGGTTCAGAAAAAAGGTGTGGTTTCCACCCATAAAAATGACAGATTCCACCCAGACAGGATGCAGTACTGCTGTGTTGTTTGACCTGGGAAGACTTTGGGTTGTTTTATGTGTAATCTGCCTCATGTTGGCAGAAAGCTATAAATATGGTGTTTGTAAGGGCACAGTTCTTCTGGGCATTGGAAAGCCAAGTCTTTACGAGCCAGCGTATATCTTAGCCTCTCCTGCTCTGTCTCTGTCTGTCCTTGAGGGAATTGTCCTGGTTTGATGGCTCCTCACTACATTGACTCTGAAAGTATCTTGCTGTGCAGTAGCAAGTAGAGAAAGAAGGCAAGCCCCTCTAGAAGAGCATTGGAAAAATAAGGCAGAACTCAGCAGTGGCACTGAGTCAGGAGAGATTGACATGAAGCTCTTCATCAAACTATTGCACTTAATTCCATACTGACATCTTCCAAAAGCCCCTTACTGATTAGTGAGGTCTGAGACACACAAGTCATGTACACATCCCAGCAGTTATCATAAGATGAGATATTGCTAATTCTTCTGAGCCTACCTTGAGACAAGTGCCCCATTCAAAATATGGCAAAAGCAGATTTAGAAATGCTACCTTTTTGGACTACAATTCTCTAGTCAGTCGAGCCATAGGCCATGTGCTTGAGATATGATGGTGATTATTATTTTGGGTTGTTGTGAGTTTTCCTGGCTGTGTGGCCATATTCCAGAAGCATTCTCTCCTGATGTTTTGCCCACAACCTCTAAGGATGCCTGCCTTAGTTTGGGCAAACATCAGGAGAGAATGCCATATAGCCCTGAAAAATCACAACAACCCAGCGATTCCAGCCATGAAAGCCTTCAACAACACAATTATAATTTTATTTCTTACCTGCCTCTCCTCATGGCTCGAGGCAGGTTACAAAAAATTAAAATACATAACCACAGCAAAAACACTACAAATACACATATTAAAACTGTTGGAAATAGCAATCTTCTTCAAGCCTCCTCCAGTAATTTGTTTGCATATGATTCTGTTTGCTTACTGTATTGTATATGTATGTTTTGATATGTAGCTTTCCTTTTACTCTATGTTTCCTGAGGTTGTAGGAGGAGCTGCAGACCACATGATCAGATCTGGAACTACTCTGAGCTGAGACTCCATTTTAGAACACAAATGCTTTAGCCATGAGATGCTTTAGACTTCATTAGAGCATAAGAAAAAAAGAGATGCCTTTAGATTTCAGAATGCTTGGAACGCAGGCTCCATGAGATGATTTAGAGTTTGGATTATTAAGATCATAAGAAAGATGACCTGTGTTATCTACACAGAGAAATTACTTCAAATCCTATCTGTAACTGGATTGACAAGTTATGAATTTGTATGCTGAATACATGAAGGTTGCGAGTAAACCAAATAAGTTATTTTTTTCTACCAAAGTCTACTTCATTTTTGTCTCTTGAGTGCATGGTATAAAACTAAATGTTTTATGGGAGAGTAGATGTTTTGGGATACTGAAAAGAACACTTCTGAAGAACTACTATATTTTGTCCATTGGCATAATCTCTGTTCCTAACAGATCAGAGACAACTAGGTTATCAGTCTAGCAATTGAAAAGCCAAATTGCCATGTGTGTACATG
Organism: Anolis carolinensis; assembly: GCF_035594765.1. Lineage (NCBI taxonomy): Eukaryota > Metazoa > Chordata > Lepidosauria > Squamata > Anolidae > Anolis > Anolis carolinensis. The sequence continues at coordinate 36,620,029 of NC_085843.1, read as the reverse complement.
TGTACCATGTGTACATTGTACATGTAGATATATACCACTGAAGATAAGATTTTATATAAATGTGTTTTTGGCTCTTCTCTGGAAGACCATACTTTTACAAAGAGTTATAATTTTCAAATGGTTGTGAATTCCATTTTTCTCCAAAAGCAGAAAAGGAGATTCTAGTTTTCCAAAAGGTTATAATTTCTAAAAAGGTCGTGCCTTTCCAAAAAAGTATCTCCATAAAACATATCTCTACAAAATATATACTAAAACACACAAAAGAGAGATCAAACAAATACCACTTAAAATTCATGTTTAAAGACTGCCTGCCAGAAGAGATTGGTCTTTACGTGGTTTTTAAATTCCAACAGCTCATTTAGCTGTCAAGAGTTCTTCCGGCAGGTCATTCCACAATCTTGGGGCTTGTGGGTTATGGACATAACCTTCCATAACAAAAACATCCTCTGTTCAGACAAAAAGGTGATTTTTGAGTTTTATTGTTTAAGATGTGGAATTTTTTTAAAAACCCAACAATTTGATCTTTAAGTTCATACATATGTTGTGAAACACTTTGGAATTGTTTTAACAGTAACTCTTATAAAAACATTGTGAATAAACATGAAATTATCTTGTACCTGAACACTTCCAAAAGCCACTTCTAGGAAAACATGTATACACCAGGAGGAAGAAGCCCTGGGGAGTAACCACTAAACACATTCTACAGAAAGCAGATTGAGACTTGTTAGTATATTTCTGAGTTATATGGAGATAAAGAGTAGACTAGAAGTAGGTCGAACAAAACAATACAAAGCAAGGCTACATTGCTTAATCATTCGAGAAAAAATAATATATTTGTCTTAATAATATTTTAACAGCCAAAGGCTTATCTAAAGAAAGGTTTGTTGTTGTTTTTTTGTTGTTTTTTTTTTTACCACAGATAGAGAACAGAGAGGGAGCCAGTCTACATCCCACAGAAAAATGGCTCTTCCTTGTGTCTCCAACAAAAATACCAATGAAAGTAGTGAGACCAACAAAAAGCCTTCTTCTGATCTGAAACTTGGGCAGGCACACATAAAGAGATATGATCATTGGGTTGGCCAGGATGCAAGGACTATAGAACTTCCTAAGTCATATAACTATTCTATCCAGTGTTCTTAATAAGGACTGCCTGTGTTCCCTGCAACCACTTCAGAGCTACTCAACTAATGAACAAACTGCAGAAAATAACCTAATATTTGAAAAGTGTTTGTTTCCCTTCTCTAAGAAATGGTATCCTTCATTACAGCACTTGTTTTCGGTAGATTAGTTACTATTTTTTGACAAAATTTTCATTCACAAAATTATATATTTATGGCGAGAGTCTATGAGAATTTTTCACGCACAGCTCCCTATCCATGGCAGCACAGTTCCTTTCAATGAGTCTTATATAGAAGTCTTACAAAAGAATTATATCAATCCAATATTTATTTAGGGCTCCTGTTCCCTGTCTGGTGCCCTTCTGGAGTGCTGGCAGTGATAGTACGGGTAATCTATGACATCTGGATGGTATCAGATGGGAGAAACTTGAATTAGAAAAAGAGAAGGGAACATCTCTAGTTTCTCCACATTAAGCACATTCTTTATACAGTTTCAATAAATGAATGTTTATGATGTTGTTGTCGACCGCGTTTCGGGGGATCGGGCCCTTAAGGAGAGACCCGACCCGGTCCTGAGAGAACGGACCTTGGCGAAGCCAAAAGGAGAATATAAGCCGCAATACAACCTGAAGCTGAAATGAAGGAGGTCCGCCAAAGTTGAAGGAAAATCCGCCAAGGAGTATTTATTGAGCGATTCAGCTGAAAAGGACTCTAGTAGTGATCATTCAGTCTACTAGGGTACCATATAATCAAAATAAAGCCATATTTATACAAAGTTTCAGTCTGACAGCCCTTTGAATTTCCCGCCCCGCTCCCCCGCCCATCTGATCGCTGATAGGCTAGAAGGTTGAACGAGGCGGGCTTTCATTTCCCGCCTTGCTCTGTTGGCCCAATAGGGAGCTGCTTTTTGTCCCCACTCGAGCCAATCAGGAAGGAGAAGGCGGGAGTTATTGGAACAATGAAGTGACAGGGCAGAAAAGATCGGATTAATTCCTGCCAGGCCGATTTCTAAAGGGATTAATGGCAGCAATCAACGAATGTCCGGGTTTCTGTCACATATACAGATTTTAGATATGCCTTGGGGTGTCAGGGGGGGAAGTGGTGATGGGTGGTGATGAGCCATAATTGACAGGCTCCACAGGGCGCCTTCCTGAGGTGTCCTGGAATTTCCTTAGGATGAGATATGACAATGTTTGCCTTGGGGGCGAATCACCTTTAGGACAACACTCCGAATTCGGCGACTCAAGCCTTATATTGTCCATGCAATCTGAATTAGATTGGGTTAAGCGGTGGCAGATTATCCTTTTGTTTTGGGGAAGGGAAGCCTGGGTTATGGGAAATGAGATAAGTTCTGGGGTTCAGGTTGAGTTCAAAATATTCCCTATTTGATTTCATGACTTGACAATTATATGAAATAAAATAAAAAATAAAATAAAGTTGAAATATAAACCCTGCTGGGAAAAATACATATTTTCCGGGGATCCCAAAGAGTACAAATACATATAGGCAGATAGATAGGTTTCATGGAAATATGGGAGAATCTATAAAGGTGGGTTACATGGCATAAAGGGGAATCAGGAATGATATAAACAATTGAAAACATTTGATAAGAACGAGGTTCACAACATCTGGGGAACCCAATATGGAAGTTCATAAAAAGTGGAGTTTTAGGAGCATGATTTTACAATTCATGAAATTAGCCCAACGATTAGAAATTCATACAACAGTGATGCATGAGGGTGTCCAGGTACAAATTCACGGATACATTGGGAAAAGAGTTCATCTGTGGTGGAAGGAATTCATAGAAATAGCATGGGGAAGAGGTACATGTGGGTTGCAGTCTTTGGAAGTATAGGTGTCATGGAGCCAGATCCCAGGGCTGAATTTCCAAGCCCTGAATCTGACTTCATAACATAAACAATCCTGCAAGCACCTGGCGGAAGAAGATAAAATGAGCCTGGGAACTCAGGGTTGAAAGTATAAACAATTATAATTGATATAGTGTGTGGGAATGGTAGTAATGTGATCCAGGGGGTGGGATTTGATGATGATATTTGCGTGTGGTATTACGTTGCATCAGAAGTGATAAAATTAGATGTATGTAAACATTAGGTCATTCTCGACTTTTCCAAAGTCATGTATTCTTCAATAAAGATTGGATTTGAGAGCAGCTATCTTTGATCTGCGTTCAGACTGGTCCTTTGAAGTGAGCCTGACATTTAAGTCGAGAATCCAGTTCTCACCCTCCTGCGGAATTCGCAGTGAAGTGATAATGAGTGAAGAAGGAGATCAAAGCCCAAATGGGGCAGGGAGGCCTTTGCAAGGGGCCCGGCCGAAGAGAGAAGAGACGCTGCAAGCCATAGCTTCCTCTACGGGGTACCCCAGGCCGAACGGCGTGACCCAGAGGATTCCCAGGGGAGGAAGAGGCGTCTCTGCGGCTGCAGAAACCAGTTGGGGATCTGGAGGAAGTATGCCGGAGACCGTGGCCCTGCGGTTATCCATCCTGGAAACTAATTTATCCAGGCTATCGGAAACCGTGGGGAGGTTGGTGCCACTATTGGAAGAGAATCTCCAAAAGGAGCCCATCCGATATGGCGCCGAGAGAGAGCCAAGTAAAGAAGGAGATTGGAGCCAGAGGGGCCAGCGAGCGTCAACGCAGAGTCCCATGGCGGCAAGGGACGAGGGAGATGAGGAATACTGGCAGGAGCTGGAGGTCCGAGACAGAATGGCGCGCGAAGTGGAGCGCCAGCGAGCTCTGGGAACTCTGAGGCCGCCATCCCCAACAGAGCTCCCAACCCCCCGAATGGGCGTCGGGGTGGAAAGGCCACTGGGGCCAGGGATCGGGTCCAGTGGATTTGCAGACGAAGGCGGAGAGGAGCGGGGGATCCAGGAAGAGGAGGAGGATGTGCCGTACGACGAGGAAAGGCGAGATGAGGGGGCTACAGCGAGGCCAGTATGCGGATGGGTGGAAGGGCCGACAGCGGCGGCAGACTTTCGGGAGCCGCGCAGAATGACCACCGGAGTGGGGCGCGGCGTGTTCCAAGGAGCCGCCCGAGGAAACCTGATGCAACCCTTCCCCATGCCTCCCAGACAGCATCAACGGGCCGCAGAATGGATGCCAAGAAGGGAAGATCTCAAACTAGAATACGGAGGGGAATCAGATGAACTGAACTTTTTTCTAATTAGCATCAGAGGATACATGGAAGACAATGCACACACATTCCCCTCCGAAGCAAGCAGGGTTCGAGCCATCGGCAACACACTGAAGCGAGGAGCAGCCAGCTGGTATGTGCAACTACATGCCAGACGCGACCCATGCCTGAGGTCAGTGCCCCGCTTCCTCGCCGCACTGGAAAACCGGTTCAGAGACCGGCTAGAGCAATTGAGGGCTCGAGACCAGCTGAAAGGAATAAAGCAGAGGGACAAAACAGTGCCCGAGTACGCAGAGGAATTCCTCCACCTCGCGGAAAGGGTACCAGAGTGGTCTGAAGTGACCAAAGTGGAGTTATTTAAAGAGGGACTACGCCCCGAGATTTTCAGCTGGGCAGCGCACAGAGATGACCCCGAAACGCTCCAGGGATGGATTCAACTAGCGGGGCGCGTCGAATCCACCCTGGCCCAAGTAAAGCGCTTCAGGAGCAGCAGCGGCCAGCAAAGACCAGTGGCGAGAGGTCGAGGAGAAACGAGGAAGCAGGAAAGACCCGGAGGGAGGCCGGGGATTCCCTCCAGAGGAGACGACAACAAACCTAAACCGGGATGCTTTGTATGTGGGAAGACGGGCCATCGGGCAGCGGAATGCTGGGCCCGGAAGGGGGAGCCGCCAAAACCCCCAAAGCCCAAGCCAGCAACCGGGAGGCGCGCGGAAGAGGAGGTGCAGGCCCCAGAATCTTCAAAAAAATTGGTGAGTCGGGACAAACGCATGATAGTAGTGCCAATCTGCCTCTCGGGGCTAGAAAATCGGGCCACCTGCAAGGCATTTGTGGATTGTGGTTGTTCTAGAAATATTATAACTCCGGAATTAGCAGGAGCGCTGAAATGTCAGCAGATGGCGCTTGACTCCCCAATTGCATTTTCGCAGCTAGATGGATCAGTCGCTGCTGGGGAAGTATCAACAAAGGAAATACGGGGGGTCCCATGTAAAATAGGCAAATGGGAAGGAAGAATATCCTTTGTGATAGCCCCTATTGCCACATACCACGTAATATTAGGGATACCATGGCTCGAACAGGCAAATCCTGAAGTAGATTGGAGAGGAAAGAGCCTAGCATTCAAAGAACAGCAGACGCAATGGGAGATAAGCAAAATTGCAGAAGAGGAGGACGAGGAAGATGAAGCAGGTGAAATAGACCCACAGCTATTACCACCTGAATACAGAGACTTTGTGGATGTTTTCAATCAGAAAGAGGCCAGTAAATTGCCTCCCAAAAGGAATATAGAAGTAGAAATTGAAATAACCCCAGGAGCAAACCTACCAAAACCAAAAGTATATCCCATGTCTGTGCAGGAGAAGGAGGAATTGAGGAAATATATTGATAAAAACCTGGCGCGAGGCTTCATTAAGCCATCCAATTCTCCTCTCGGGGCCCCAGTGTTATTTAGGAGAAAGAAAGACAACTCCCTACGATTGTGCATTGATTATCGAAATTTAAACGCAATTACTAAGGACAATAAATACCCTATGCCCTTAGTAAAGGATTTAATTACCGTATTGAAGAAAGGGAGCATATTTACTAAACTGGATTTAATTGAAGCGTACCATAAATTAAGAATCAAACCGGAGGATACTTGGAAAACTGCATTTTCCTGCGCATTCGGCCATTTTGAATATAAAATTTTGCCTTTCGGTTTAAAAAATGGAGGCAGTTGCTTTATGCAGCTTATAAATGAAATACTACACCCATTGTTGTACAGAGGGGTATTCATATTCCTTGATGATATCTTGATTGTAAATGAAGATAAGGAAAAGCACGTAAAATTGGTCCGGGAAGTTTTGCAGAGACTAAGGGAAGCAAAGCTGTACGCAAAACTGTCCAAATGTGAATTTAATAAAACTCAAATTGACTTTCTGGGGTATCGGATATCTCCAGAAGGGTTAGCTATGGATCCAGCTAAAGTATCAGATGTGAAAGAATGGGGAGTGCCTCAAACAAGGAGGCAATTGCAATCATTTCTGGGGTTTGCAAATTTTTACAGACCCTTCATAAAAGGCTTCGCGCAAATAACCGCACCCCTTACTGAACTTTTAAAAACAAAAGGGAAAGGGGAGACAGCAAAAGTGAAAGCCCCTGGCGCCAAACTGAGTTGGACGCCAGAATGCCAAAAGGCATTCGAAACCCTAAAAGAATGCTTCACAGAAGGACCCATCCTAAAACACCCCGATATCAGGAGCCCTTTCATAATCCATTGCGATGCATCAGACTGTGCGTACGGGGCAGTACTATTGCAAAAAGATCAAAATGGGAACTTAAAACCCTGTGGATATTTGTCCCGGAAGTTCAGCGAAACTGAAAAAAGTTGGCCAATATGGGAAAAAGAGGCATTAGCCATATTAAAAGCCTTAGAATGCTGGCGACACTTCCTCGAAGGAAGCGGAATCCCATTTGAAATTTGGTCTGACCATAAGAACCTCCAGTATTTAAAATCTCCTAGAAAATTATCTCCCAAACAAATTAGATGGGCGCAATACTTCAGCAGATTCGATTTCCAATTAAAGTTTTTTCAAGGAAAGCAGAATGTCTTGGCAGATGCTCTTTCACGCATGCCTCAACACGAAGGCACAACCACAGCAAAAGAGGGGACAATATTCTCTGACAAACAATGGGGCTTAGCTGTCAGGACAAGAGCACAAACCCAAAAGGAGAACACGGCTTTTGTTGAACTCGGCGGGGAAGATAATTGGGGAAATGAACTGAAACAGTCTTATGAAGGAGATCAATGGATCGCGTCCAACGCAGAAAAGGGGGAGCAGAAGGGGGGATTTTGGTTTGTAAACAAGAAACTGTATATCCCAGAAATATTAAGGATTAAGATTTTGCATCGTTTTCACAACAACCAGAGCGCTGGTCATGCAGGAATTACAAAAACAACAAAGGCAATAGCAAAACATTGTTGGTGGCCAGGAATGAGGAAGGACATAAAGAATCATGTTGTTCAATGTGATGATTGTGCCAGAAATAAATCGAGAGGAGGGAAGCCTATGGGATTATTACAAACGGTAGCGGAACCTACCAGGCCTTGGGAATGTGTAGCTATGGACTTTGTGGGGGAACTGCCGGTTAGCAAAGGACATCGTTATATTTGGACAGTATTAGACCTGTTTTCTAAACAGGCCCACTTTATAGCGCTGACTAAACTACCATCGGCCGAGAAACTAGCTGAACTGTACATAAATCATATTTACAAACTGCATGGATGTCCCAGTAGAGTGGTCAGTGACAGAGGAGTACAATTCACAGCAAAATTTTGGGAAAAATTCTTGGAAATGCTAGGAGCAGAAAGGAGTCTAAGTTCTGCTTTTCACCCCATGACAAACGGGGCGGTAGAACGTACTCAACAGACGCTTGGGCAGTTCCTTCGAATGTACTCTAACATGAGACAAAATGACTGGTCTAGGTGGTTGGCTTTTGCGGAACTAGCTTTTAATTCGACTATACATTCAGCAACAAATAAAACCCCCTTTGAAGTAGTTTACGGATATGAAATACAGCCTTTACCCCAGTTGCCAAGATGGACAGAAAATGAGGAAACAGAGGCAGGGAAATGGAAAACGCAAATGCTAGAATGCTGGAGTCAAGTGACTGCATCCTTAAAGGAAGCACACAAAAAGTATAAAGCGTTCGCAGACAGAAAGAGGGTGGAAGGCGATAAATTAGATAAAGGAGATCTAGTGTGGTTAAGTACCCAAAACATCAAATTGGGGCTACCTTCAAGAAAACTGAGCCCCAAATATATTGGACCATTCAGAATACAGGGTGTTATCAATGAAGTAACTTTCCAGTTGGCATTGCCAAAAAGTTTAGGGAAAATACACCCAGTATTCCATCGCAGCTTACTGAAAAAGTATATGGGGACTTTGGACAAAATGGACACATAGAGTTATTGTTTGATTTGTTTCAGAACTATGATGAAAGAAGAACCGAAGAGGAGGACGAAGAAAACGAGGGCGCATTGTCATGGAGCCAGATCCCAGGGCTGAATTTCCAAGCCCTGAATCTGACTTCATAACATAAACAATCCTGCAAGCACCTGGCGGAAGAAGATAAAATGAGCCTGGGAACTCAGGGTTGAAAGTATAAACAATTATAATTGATATAGTGTGTGGGAATGGTAGTAATGTGATCCAGGGGGTGGGATTTGATGATGATATTTGCGTGTGGTATTACGTTGCATCAGAAGTGATAAAATTAGATGTATGTAAACATTAGGTCATTCTCGACTTTTCCAAAGTCATGTATTCTTCAATAAAGATTGGATTTGAGAGCAGCTATCTTTGATCTGCGTTCAGACTGGTCCTTTGAAGTGAGCCTGACAATAGGATTTCATAAGTTCAGGAGTAGGTCCGGGGAAGAGTGTTCTTCTCATTCATAAAATTATGAAGGTGTAAATGAAACGTGGAGGGCGCCCGACCAGGCACCCTCCTGGCAGCTGTAGAGAGGGTGAAGGTCCTTGGGGAACTATGTCTCCCCAGCGGGAGAGCGATTCCCCATCCACAGTTCACAGAAAGGGACCAGTGATCTCTTAAAAAAAACCATCCCGCGGGTCGCGGGGAGAGGAAAGTCCGGGATAAGGTTGGAAGAGAGCAGTCTGGCTTGAAAAGAGCAATCGGTTCCGTTTGACAATCAGCTGATGAGGTGCCGAGAACTGGACCGATTTTGGTTCCGCTGGTGGTCCTTGAGTCAGGAGCCTTAGGAAGGGTTAGGACTAAAAGAGGAGTGTGCTAGGGGTAATTTTGATAAAGATATGAGCCAATTTGTATCGCCCGCCGTATTAACCTATGGCGGAGGAGCCTCAGCCAGAGTTAAAAGGACGGACGGGTTAGAGAGAGAGAGAGAGAGAGAGAGAGATTGCGTGCAAAGGAAGGAGTCAGGGAAAGACACAAAATAACCAGGTAGAGAGTGTTACTGTTAAAAATGAATGCTACTTTTATTGGGGGGATTTGTTACATAGTTCAGGGAAGGGGAAAGTGAAGAAGAAAAAAAAATCTTTTAATAATAGTCTGCTGCGGTCCCGCTCCGTTCCTTTGGTGATGGATCTGCGGAACTCTCCGCTGCGGGTTTAAATCAACTTGAAAGCTGGCGCCTCGGTCATCAATGTCATTCTTGATTTTTCATTATTTCTTTTCTTGCTTTATTTATTAACACATGTATACCATATCCTTATATCACAACAAAGCAATATTGAGCAATTATAAAATGATTTTAAGTAATCTAGCATGATAAAACAGTGCACAGAAATTCATAACCTACTAGAAGGGAGTTAAGCTGTGGTTACTGAGCCCCAAAACTTGGGTGAAGAACTATGATTCATACTTAGGCTGTTGTTCTGAATATATGTTTAATACTTAAGATTTCTCAGGGCTATTCTCTCTCTTTCAAAAGCACACACACACACACAATTGTAAAATTAAGAATAGAGAACAGATTCAGAGAAAAAATGAGATGTAATATTTCTGGCAATGCTTGGAAACAGATTTTTAAATTACCAAAATGGCAAGTTGGTTTTAAAAGGCTGACACAGTCCAGACTTTTAAGGACATTAAAAAACCGAGATGGGGAGCTGGAGGAACATGGTGCCTGTCAGTTTCAGTCCATTTCAAGTGTAATTCTTGGAGACACAAGTTATGAGCATCTAGTGCTCTCTCCTGGTGAATAGGAATACAGCAAATAGAATTACAAGGGAAAGGGGATCTAGAAAACCTTTTATGGGGAGGGCTGTTAAATGTCAATTAACTGGTCACAATTTGGCTTCAAGTATCCAAAGCATCTATCTGATAAAACGGAAACAAACATACTTATGTTATTTCAAAACACATATAAAATTAATACAATTGAATTCTATGTTATTACAACCATCGTTTTCAGCTTTCACATGATGTACGAATAGAAATATGTATGAAGTATAGTCAAGAAAGGGAACAGTTAGTTTTGGCTTCTGTCCCAGAACCAGAGGACAGTTAGATTTGTTATAAATGAAATGACATAAATAAAACATATCTGGCACGATCAAGCCAAATTTAAGCCCTTTTAGATGCCATTTATTTTAATAGGAGAATTAATCACATGTTTAAATCCATCCTGCTGAAATCAGTGGGATTTAAAAGTGCATCGCTTATAGAAATGTCTTATTATTGATCATTGTATGCTGGTTTAGGAGCCTGTTTTGGCTGAGTAGGACAAAAAATGTTTTAAACAAATGTTAAAGGAGCTGAATCATGAATGTGAGCATCTTTATTATGATTATTATTACTATTATTATTCATGTACTTTTATCTCACTTTTGTCCCAATTCTGAGACTCAAAGTGGCATGCAAAATGCAAAAAAAGACAACTACATAATACAGAAAAACAATCATCCCATCTACCCAGTCATCCAACCCACCAACATGTAAACAATAAATCCAGACATTGAATAAAACACAAGTTACATAAATATAAACAAACATAAAAACAATCACATATAACATTATATTAAAAACCCTATGCCTCAGGCCAGTGAGGCTATCCTAAAAAATTAAAACATTATGCACTAAACTAAACGACCCAGAGCTGCAAGTCATTGGCCATATGCGTCATGTCTGGCTGAGATGGCTGCTGTTGTATGTTTTTGAGGAAAGACTGCTTCCATAAAAACGTTTTCACCTGGGAATGAAAGGCCAACAATGAGGGGGCCGAACGTGCCTCCTTGGGGAGGGAGTTCCAGAGCCATGGGGCCACCACCAAAAAGGCCTCCCCTCTCTCTTGTCTAGGATAAAGGCAGCACCTTGAATTGTGCCCAAAAACAAACTGGCAGCCAGTGTTGCTGCTTCAGGAGCAGGATGGTTCTTTCCCTATATCCCGCTCCTATAAGTAGTCTAGCTGCTAACTTTTGTACCAGTTGCAGTTTCCAAACATTCTTCTGGGGCAGTTCCACATAGAGTGTGTTACCCTAGTCTAATCTGGATGTGACTAAGGCATGTACCACCATGGCCAGATTAGGTTTCTCAAGTATGGGTGCAGCTGGCGCACAAGCTTTAACTGTGTGAAGGCCCTCCTGAACACCACTGACACTTGGGCGTTCAGGGTCAGCACTGAGTCCAGGAGGACTGCCAGACTGTGAGCCTGCACCTACACCTTCAAGGAGAGTGTTACTCCATCCAGCACAAATTGTAATCCAATACCCTGATCAGCCCTAAGACTGACCAGTAGTACCTCTGTCTTGTTGGGATTCAATTTCAATTAGTTCCTCCTCATCCAGTCCATCACAGCTGACAGGCACTGGTTCAGGGTCGGGACAGCATCCTCGGCACCACGTAGAAACAAGAATTAGAGTTGGGTGTCATCTGCATATAGATGGCACGGAACTCCAAAGCTCCGGATGAGCTCTCCCAATGGTTTCATATTGGGAGAGATCTGCATTTGTAATCTGTATTTTTAATCGTATTTTGATATGCCTTATTTTATTTTCTTAGAGCACTCATAGCAACTATAACAGACATATTTTATGAAATACATTTTTATCTAATCTACTTCACCAAACTTTAATAAAACCAACAAGGGAGCAAGCCTTGATAAAAAAAAAACTTCCATCTAAACTGATATTCATGTTTGTTTTTAACAATTAGCATGGTTATTGCACAGGACAAAAGATCTAATTAATTCATTGAATATTTGTGTGTACTGCAGCAGTGGACAGAAGATAGTTCTAGATCAACAGATAGAACTGTGGGTGATCTGCAACATATTTACAATTCCCAATGTTTTGTAACAATAAGAAATGACTGTGAATTCCGCTACCAGAACGAGAGCAATTTATGGAAATTTAATTGTTGTGTACATTCAAATCACTTCTAACATATGGAGACCCTTTCATGGGGTTTTCCAGGTAAGATTTGTTCAGTGGGGTTTTGCCCCTAAGGTGGAGAGAATGTGATATTCCCAAGGTTACTCAATGAGTTTCATGGGTGAGTAAGTATTCAAATCTTAGTCATCCAAATCCAATACAAGAGGCTTCCTCATGTATGTTTCTAAGAAAGCTTATCTCGACGTGGTGCCATCCACATGCATCGGACTACAATGGCCATCTTCCTAGACAGCAAGCCGATGGAGAGATAAATTACCCAACAGAAGAGTGTCTGAGGTCTGACTATGTGAAATGCCAACGACACCCTCAAATCTTTGTGATGCTTCATCATGACCTCACTCAATGCCAGCATTGTTTCTTTATTTCTGAGCTGCCTCTTCCCTAAGTTCTAGAACTGTATTATATCTTTCAGATACTGAAAGGCACAGTTTACCTGGGAATGTGTTTTGGGACTGTTGATAGGAAAGATTTTGGGAGGCTTTCATAAGGTAAAGGATGTCTCTACTTATTTCTCAACTCCCTTTTTCTTTTATGTTGCAGTACTTTCCGATCCCTCCTCCTTTTCAATAGGCTAAATCCATTTTTAATAGCGTTGGGAGTTTTTCCATATCATAATATAGTTGGTTGTAGAAAGGATTATTAATCTCATCATTGCATTGCTTTTCTTTTTTATATAAATTTCTGTTTCACTATTTTAAGAAGTAAAGTATACATTAAAAATATTAATAATTCATTACATAATTACTTTTCTTCCAGTAGTACTTTAAAACAGTAGAAGCTGTTTAAAAGCCCAAAAAGAAGAGGAAGAAAGAGAACACTAACATCAATACAAAATAAAATGAAACCGAAGGGAACATTAAAAATGTAAAGTCTTATATTATTATAACTCTGCCATTAAACTATATGAGAGAACTAACACCCCACTTACATTGCCATATGTAATGCAGTTCCAAATTGCATTATCTGGTCTGTGTACACTTAAATAATGCAGTTCAAACTGCATTATTTACATCTACACAGATCAAATAATGCAGTTTTTTTATTTTTGTATGGTCTTATTTTGGTATTTCTGTACTTTTGAACAAAAAATTATGTTTAAAAAAGGCCCAAAGCAAGTTGTAAACCCACAGAATCTGGACTACTATAGGTTATCCATTTCTAGTTAAGATATTCAATTTATGAGATATATTGGTAACACAATCTTCATATCAGCATAAATTACAAATAGGTGGCAACTACATGTTACTATCCCAGAAAGTCAGGATTTAGATTAAACTTAAGGGACAAATTCAGGAAATGTACAACTAGACATTCTTTGCACTTGGTCTTTCTACTCTTTAATTATAAACTATGATGTTGATTTGCAAAGTTTTTTTAAAAAAAATGTGCACACATTCCATTGGTTTCTATATCAATATATTAGCGAATGCCAGCTGTGAAGGAAAATTCACAATATCCAAGATATTACTGCTTACCATCATCCAGATAATCATGTTCCAAATCAATGAACTCAATGACTCTGGGACAAGGAAGAAATTATGGTTACAAACTGACACACATTTATAATCCAGATTATCATTTCAGAAATCAGACCAAGAGTTGATCTCAGTTGTATTTACTTTTGAGGAAACATACATAGTGCATGCATCTGAATGACATACTACAGTGTGCCACAATGTTTGTTTATTGTGGTTGCTAAAGCCTTGATTTACTGAGCATTGTGTTGACAGTTTAAATACTTTATTATTACAGCCTCATTTATTTAAAAAAACGAAACAAAGAAATCTCAGTTCATTATTGTGTTTCACAATGTTAATCTTATATTGCCATTTCTGGGGGCAGTTTGGAGGTTTTACTGGCTTAGTTTTGTGGTTTGGGAAGCACCAGTTGCATCCTATTTCTAACGTGACAAAAGTATTTGTTACCCCCAATTCCATGGGAATCCATTCTTGAACACATCTTCATCCCTATATTTTGAACTGAGGTGACTGGTGCTTGACATTGCAATTCCATGTCAATACAGGACTCCACACTCTCCAGCTGCTCAAACTTGACCAATTAACCCTCCATAATGCACACTTTTTCAACTGTTTCTTTCAATTTCTCCAGTTTCTTTCTTCTCTTCCATTTTCCCCCTTTGTCTTCATCTTACTGAGTTCAATGGCAAATTTACTTTCCACTCCATGAACTTGGCTAAAAACAAGAGGCCGAATCTAACCTTTCTCCTTGGGCTCAAGCTAAAGCAAACTACTGCAGCCTCTCCTAGTTTGTGTGTTTTTCCATATTAATTGCTTTTGCCACCTTGACCACATTGTTGTTGCTTGACCATATGCATCCCATTTTAATTTGTGAAATGTTGGAGGCACAAGCATTTCTGTTTTCTGTCTCTGGCTTGGAAATTGAAAAGGACAAGAACACCACATCTGTTCATTTAGAAATGAATAAGGAAAACAACTTGAATTCTATGCTGAACTAAGGCTACACTGTTGAATTAATGTAGTTTGACACCTCTTTAACTGCCTTGACTCAATGCTATAGAATCATGTGAGCTGTAGTTTGGCACTCTTTGGCAGAGAAGGCTAAAGACTTCGTAAATCTACAACTCCCAGGATCCCATATCATTGAACCATGGTTGTTAATGTGGTGTCAAGCTGCATTAATTCTATGGTGCAGAACCACCTTAGGACCACAGGAGCATAACTTGAGCTACACGTTAACAGATAAATAGAAGCAAGCCCATTACTTTCTGAATCAGTCTCCTAAACTACTTGTTTTTGTTTGGGTTGTTGTTTTTGTTTGATTGGAAATAAATGCTGGGATTGTGACACACAATTCCCTAGGAATAATTCCCTCATATATAATGGCATTCACTTTTTTGAACTGCCTGGATTGGACTGCACTATAGAACTGCAACAGTATACATGTGCCATTCAGTTCAACGAGTCTTAGGCCCCTTGCACCAAGCTGTATAAAATCCACACTGAACTGGATAATATGAACTCAGATAATCCAGTTCAAAACAGATATTGCGGATTATATGCCTCGATATTCTGGGTTATATGGCTGTGTGGAAAGGCCTTTACATCTATTTAGATATAGATAACACAGGCGCCTTCTACACTGCCATATAATCCAAATTATCAAAGTAGATAATCCATATCATCTGCTTTGAAGTGGATTATATGAGTCTACACAGCCATATAATCCAGTTTAAATCAGATAATCTAGATTTTATATGGCAGTGTAGAAGGGGCCACAGTCAGTAGGAACTAGTGAGAAGCATGATTTGTATAAAAGTGGAAAACATGTGATTTCATCCTCACCCTCACTAAAGATATACATATGCATTGTTTTTAAAATGCCTATAAATAAGATGTATTTGTAATGTGTGGTTGTTTTTCACTGTTTTTCGTTTTAAAAATTTAACAGAAAAAAACACAAAGAAACACAGCAATACTTATATGCATACATAAACATACTTAACCAACAGTAACACAATAAACTACACAATTTCTTTTACCAACATATATCTCTTCTATAATTACATGTAGATCTAAAATACAAACATATTCACAGAAATTAGTTTGAGAAATTTCTTCTTCCCTTTTATCAGTTTCTTTATAGTTTAAGATTTTTCTTCCACCTTATAATTAGCAGGTTATTTACATTTGCTTGTTTTAACATTAAAGGTTAAAGGTAAAAGTTTCCCCTTGGCATTAAGTCTAGTCGTGTCCGACTCTAGGGGCTGGTGCTCATCTCCATTTCTAAGCCGAAGAGCCAGTGTTGTTCGTAGACGTCGCCTAGGTCATGTGGCCAGAATGACTGCATGGAGTGCCGTTACCTTCCCGCCAGAGCTGTACCTATAGATCTACTCACATTTGCATGTTTTTGAACTTGTAGGTTGGCAGAAGCTGGGGTTAACGGCAGGAGCTCACCCCGCTCCCCTGATTCAACCGATTGACCTTTTGGTCAGCAAGTTCAGCAGCTCAGTGGTTTAATCCACTGCACCACTGGGGGATCCACTGTTTTAACATTAACAAATGAATATCCCAACAGTTTATATCTCCAAACCTGTACATAAAGTCTTTCTCTTGCCCTCCGATAGATACAGTATTGATAAAAATGTTTCCATTAAGAATGCATCCAGTGATGTGTATTTTCAATGTATTTTAAAAAATAGAGCAAAATAAAATGCTGTACTACTTCATTTCTAAAGTTGATCCCAGGCACTGTCTATAAGTTGTCAAAGGCTTTCATAGCCAAAGGCACTGGATTGCTGTGAGTCTTCTGGGCTGTATGGCCATGTTCCAGAAGCATTCTCTCCTGACATTCCGCCCACATCTATGGCAGGCATCCTCAGAGGTCGTGAGGTCTGTTGGCAAGTGTGAATATTGCAATTGGCCACCTTGCTTTGCACTAAATAGCCTTGCAGCTTCAAAGCCTGGCTGCTAACTGCCTGAGGGATTCCTTTGTTGGGAGGTGTTAGCTGGCCCTGATTGTTTCCTGTCAAGGTGGTCAATTACAGCATCCACACTTCCCTCAAACAGACAAGAGATCTTTCTCCCACCCTGGACTTTCCAAAATATATAAACCCCGCTTGCCTAGTTTCCAACAAACCTCACAACCTCTGAGGACGCCTACCATAGATGTGGGCGAACTGTCAGGAGAGAATGCTTCTAGAACATGGCCATACAGCCAGGAAAACTCACAGCAACCCAGTATATATATGGTTATAAAAATACTATACTAATTTTTTTTTGCGGGGACATGTGAGAAGTCCCACAAGGATGGTAAAATATCAAAACGTCCTTGCAGACGGTCAATTCTCTCACACCAGAAACGAATTGCAGTTTCTCAAGTCGCTCCTGACACGAAAAAAAAGGAAGCTATACCTTTCTCCCAAAGTGAGCTCCATTATAATCTTAAGGCAATTTCCAGTGTGCGTCAGCCACTGCGATCCCTCTCCATGGTGGACTATTTAGAAAAAATGGTTAAAAAAAATAAATTTCTCCTTGAGAAGCTTTGCATGACTGACTCTAAATCTATTCCAAGGAAATCATGTCCAAGGCACTTCCGCCCATTCGAAAGATGTCCGCGTAGGTTCACAAATGCCAAGCCAGCCACCAATCAGCGGACGTATCGGAGTTCTTCTTCCCGCCCCACATTCTTTCTTAGCTTGACTGACAGGTGCATTCAATAGAAAGAAGGGAGTGGTTCCCATGGAGACCATAGCGTTCTCTCCTCTTGCCGGCCTTTTGCCAGGACATTGTACGGAACGCGCCGAGGAACAAAAAAGCACTGGTTGGGCAGGTGGGAGATGAAACGCGGCTTTCTTCCAAGATGGAAGGGCTCGGGCCCGAGCAGGAAGAGGGCTCGATGGAGGGGCAGGTGAGGGACTCCTAGCCCCCAATTGCAACAAGTGGGGCGGCTCTTGGTCGGTAGGGGTGTTGCGAGCATCGTTTAAAGGTTCTGATTGGTTGCTTGAATCTTCCTCCTTGTCCTGTATTGGGATCCATAAGGCAGTTTGACACCACTTAAACTGCCATGGCCCAATGCTATGGGATCGTGGGAGTTGTAGTTTCACAAGGTCTTGAGCCTTCTCTGCCAACGCGTGCACTGCAGGCGCCCCACCAAACTACAAATCCCAGGATTCCATAGCATTAAGCCATGGAAATTAAAGTGGTGTCAAACTGCATTGTTTCTGCAGAGTATACATGATAGTGGCTGCTCGAATAGTATATACCAGATATTGGAAAACCTTAGATATACCTCCCTTAGACGAATGGGAAAATACATTATAGATTTGCTGATAATTGATAAAATAACTGTAATGTTAAGAGGAGAACCTTTAGAGAACTTTGTTAATGAATGGCAACCAATGATTCAACATCTCAATGTAAAATTAATCTAAAAATGTGCATAGGGGAACCCATGAGACTGTAGACAAGGAGGAAACAGATATTAATTTGGAGCCTATGATACCTTTATATGCACTATTTAAATAGAAGACTTATTTATTTATTTCGTGTCAAAAGCATTGCATAATAAATAAGTTTAAAAGTGATAAAATAAAGGAATCACAAACAGCTAAATAGTTTTGGACCAAAAGCGGGCAACAGCAATAGAAGACTGTGACCCCTTAAAGAAAATATATTATCTGAGAAATGATTATGGAAGATTTCACTGAATGCAACAAACACTCACAAATGTATGTCTATTTGAATAAATAAAAACATGAAAAAAATCTGCAGTGTAGATGCAATCCCAGCGTCCCTTTGCATTGGTTTCATGGGGAAAAGGTATCTCCACTGAAGCTTCATCACTGATCCTTGTTTCCGCAACAAGCCAATTTTTTTCAATATCCAGTTATCAGGCACAGAAAGCAAGGTGAACGGGGGCACAAGAGCAAAACTAACATCACATCACCCTTCCCTATGCTATCCAAAGCTTTTTATCTATCTGCATATCTATATATGTGTGAGTGTGTGTGTGTCTCAAGTTATATTTTTAAAAAATCACTTACATACAAATTCAACTTCAAGAACAAACCTACAGAACCTGTCTTGTTCGTAACTTGAGGCCTACCTGTACTTAACATTTTTTTCCATATTGCCAAGCCTCAAGAAAAGCCCTAATTGAAATTTTGTGTCTCTTCTCTTTACGATCTTCCTTTCACCTATATATCACACTATATATACTTATATTCTGTTTACACATAAAACAAACATTGATACTACAGAATGAAATGATTGTGATGTTGGGTTGCTGGGAGTTTTCTGGGCTGTATGACCATGTTCCAGAAGCATTCTCTCCTGACGTTTCGCCCACATCAGTGGCAGGCATCCCCAGAGGTGGTGAGGTCTGTTGGAAACTAGTCAAGAGGAGTTTATATATCTGTGGAAGGTCCAGGGTGGGAGAAAGAACTCATGTCAGTCTGAGACAAGTGTGAATGTTGCAACCAACCACCTTGATTGGTATTGAATAGCCTTGCAGCTTCAAAGCTTGGCTGCTTCCTGCCTGGGGGAATCCTTTGTTGGGAGGTGATTAGCTAGCCTTGATTGTGTCAAATTCCCCCCTTTTTAAGTGTTTTTGAGTGTTGTTCTTTATTTACTGTCCTGATTTTAGAGTTTTATAATACTGGTAGCCAGATTTTGTTCATTTTCATGGTTTCCTCCTTTCTGTTGAAATTGTCCACATTCTTGTGGATTTCAATGGCTTCTCTACACAGGAGGAAACCATGAAAATGAACAAAATCTGGCTACCTCCATTGTGCATGTGACAGGGCTCAGGCTGAATGGTAGTAAGTGGTCTGTAGTTTGCTCTTCTCCACACTCGCATGTTGTGGACTCCACTTTGTAGCCCCATTTCTTAAGGTTGGCTCTGCACCTCGTAGTTCCAGAGCAAAGTCTGTTCAGTGCCTTCCAAGTCTCCCAGTCTTCTGTGTCCCCAGGGGGGAGTTTCTCATCTGGTATCAGCCACTGATTGACATTGCGAGTTTTAACCTGCCACTTTTGGACTCTCACTTGCTGAGGTATTCCTATGAGTGCCTCTGTAGATCTTAGAAAGCTATTTCTAAGGTGTTGGCATGCTGGCTGATATCCGAACAGAGGATGGGCCAGAGATGTCAATGCCTTGGTCCTTTCATTACAGGCTGCTACTGCCCGACGGATGTCAGGTGGTGCAATACTGGCTAAACAGTATAATTTCTCCCGTGGTGTAGGGCATAGACATCCTGTGATAATGTGGCATGTCTTATTAAGAGCCAAATCCACTGTTTTAACATGGTGAGATGTATTCCACACTGGGCATGTGTATTCAGCAGCAGAGTATCAAAGCGCAAGAGCAGATGTCTTCACTGTGTCTGGTTGTGATCCCCAGATTGTACTAGTCAGATTTCGTATGATATTATTTCTAGTACCTACTTTTCACTTGATATTCAAGCAGTGCTTCTAATAAGTCAGAGCACAGTCCAGAGTAACTCCCAGGTATTTTGGTATGCTTCCATGCTTCAGTGGGATTCCTTACCAGGTAATCCTCAGAGCTCGAAATGCTTGTCTTAAGATGAAAAGCACACGTCTGCATTTTAGATGGATTAGGAATCAGCTGGTTCCCCCGTAATAAGCAGTAAGGGAATCTAAAGCTTCGGAGAGCTTCTGTTTAACCATTGCAAAGTTTCCTGCTTGAGTGGTGATGGCATGATCGTCAGCACAGATGAAAGTCTGTCCCTTCTGGCAATGGCTGGTCATTTGTCCAGTAGTAAATCCTAAAGTATAAAACAGTAAGAAAAATTATACATGTGCATTGATCATAAAATAGAAAGTTAGGTTGAAAAGAGCACCTGGAAGGTTTTCAAAAATAGGTATCATATATCTTCTAAAGTGTGTCTAAAAATAAAGATGTTGGCTGAATATATGATATTAAAGAAATTGGTATTAACATATAGATAGAGTATGCCACCATACCAAATACACTGCTCCAAACAACTTTATGGAGCCAAATTGAGGCATGTGCAGATCTACCAGGAGAGCCATGTGGATACCATCAAAGAAAGTCTTCTCTCTCATGGCACCCCAGTTAAGAAAAAGCCCCTTCACACAGGTCTGATTGTTACCAATGATGGTAATCTTTCTAATGTCAGGTTAAAATATGGCTTTTTATTAAAGCCTTTGGTGCCTGTTTGATTTTAGCCAGTTTGCATATGTGCTGAGGTTAGTATTATCTAGAAGTGTTTTAACTATTTTTGAATTGTTTGATTTAAATTAGTCTGTTAAATTATAGTTATTGTTATTAGTATCTTAAACTGGTTTTATTGTATGCTCCCTGGGTTCTTTGGCTGTAGTGCAGGACATATATAGATCAATAAATTAAGTATAATAAGTATATAAGAAGGAGAGCAGTCCCTCACTTAGCAGTAGTTCCTTTCCAAGCAGTTGTGTAGTCTTGAAAAGACAGCTGCTTTCAGCTGAAACTCAACATCTCAAACTTTCAGTTGAAATTTAACAACAAAAATGTTTAATGTAGCATTTAATCCCGCAGGGATTGAGTTTTGCTTACATTAGAAGATGCATTGTTTTTTGAAAAACAACATTATGTGTATTCTTTTACTGCAGGGCTTAGAATGATGTGCACTAGTGCAGGCTGAATGTTAATGTGGGTCCTAGTTTGCAAACTTTAAAACTAGGAACTTGAAATAATGTGCATATAAAATATACATGAGAAAACAATGTGTATATGTGTTTGTTAATTAACATGCTGGCTATTTCTAGGCATGATGCCAACATAACTATACATAATTATAAGAAACAAAACTGATATATTGTTGGAAAATAAACTCAAGATAGGTGCTGCATTGAAGAATACCAGTTGATGCAATCTGATGGTAGTTAATTGTACATGGAGTTACGTGACCTCTAGTGAATAGATTCATTGTTTACATCAACGGAATATAGTGAGCCGTCTCTATTTTGATTAAACAATCTATGTCAGCTGATTAGACCAGGAAAAATATAAAACAAGCTGAGAAGTGATAGAAGCCAAGAGGCTGAGCATCCAATTCCTTCATAGTAAGCAGCTGTATTATTCCTAGCTAACTGCCCAGATATATCTGGTAAGAGAGAATCGCTGCTCCCAGCTAGCAGTGTATCTACACTGTAAAATTAATGGAGTTTGGCGCCACTAACTGATGGCTCCATGCTATAGAATCATAGGAATTGTAGTTTGGTAAGGTACCAGCACTCTTTGGATAAAGGCCTTCTAAAACTACAACTCTCATGATTCCATTGCACTGAATCATGGCAATTAAAGTGGTGTCAAATGGCATTAATTATACAGTGCAGATGAACCTTAGACTATGCTAAATAGATATATATCCTACCATGATTGTTGTTGATGGCTGTTATGCATGTTTAGAGATGTATAGTTCTGAAGAGTATTCCTTACTGCAGTCATTTTCAAAGTGTGCTCCTCCCCTTCCCCCTCCAAGCTTTCCCTCCTCTTTCCTGCTCCTCCTCCTCTCCCCACCTCCCTCCCAAAAGCCTTTTCCCCTTGGCTTTTTTGCCCCAAAAATCACCTTTTCCTCGTCAACAGATGGCCCCTGGGGTTACTCCTATCATCATAATCATCATCATCATTATTACTACTACTACTACTACTACTACTACTACTACAAAGGCTGGGTCGCCATTTGTTGGGGGTGCTTTGATTGTGCTTTTCCTGCATGGCAGAAGAGGGTTAGACTGGGTGCCCCTCAGGTCTTCCACTGAAATACTGTTACATTTATGTTGGTTACATAGTGCTTCATTTTAAATACTGTATTGTTTTTTCTTTCCCTTTCCCTTTTTTGTACTACAAACGAGATATGTGCAAAGTTCATAGGAATTTGTTCATGTTTTTTTTTTCCCAGTTAGTTCAAACAAACACTATCCATTTGCCACTGGCCCGGCCAGACTGTCAAATATGAAAACGTAATGCGTCAAAAAGTTTGCCCATATATATATATATCTCGGACATGGGCAAACTACATTTACACACACACACACACACACACACACACATACACACATTCCTTGGGGTTCCATGATAAACTTTTGCTCAAAAAGGGCTCAACAGCTGAAAAAAATTGAGAACCCCAGCCTTAGTGGACAAATAACTAAGGCCTCTTCCACGCTGCTATATAAAATCCACATTGAACTTGATTATATGGCAGTGTAGACTCAGATAATCCAGTTAAAATCAGATATTGTAAATTATCTGCCTTGATATTCTAGGTTATATGGCTGTGTAGAAGGGCCCTAAGTTACATTATTTAAGATGATAATTCTTCTATATGTGTAGCTAAAGAGAAGCCTGCTAAAAATGAAGATGAATTGTAATGAATATATGATGATGTACATGTAATTGATGAGATGATAACAATGCCCCTAGAGATGTACATGTTCCTTAGGGAAGTTTCCATGTCTGTATATCAGTGAATGCATATGATAAATAGCCTAAAAGACTATTAGGGCCCTTCCACACAGCCATATAACTCAGAATATCAAGGCAGATAATCTACAATATTGGCTTTGAACTGGATTATCTAAGGGCCCTTCTAGACAGGCCCTATATCCCAGGATCTGATCCCAGGTTTTCTGTTTATCCCAGATTATCTGACAATGCGGACTCATATAATCCAGTTTAAAGCAGAAATCTTGGGATAGGATCCTGGAAGGACCCTGAGTCCACCCTGCCATATAAGCCAGTTCAATGTGGATTTTATACAGCTGTGTGGAAGGCCATTCTCCCTTATAAATCCCGATGAGCCCAGAGCCCAAACCAGTTCATACAGGGAGATACAATCTGCCAAAAAACATGGACCTAGGCCATATAGGGATTTATAGGTTACACTTGTACCAGAAACAAACTGACAGCCAGTGAAGCTGTTGCATCAAGAGAGTTGTGCATTCCCTGTAGCCAGTCTCAATAAAAAACCTGGCTGCAGCTTTTTGAACCTGCTGAAGTTTCTGAACACTCGCTCTTCAGAGAAAGCTCCAAGTAGTGTGTTACAATAATCCAAATGGGATGTAACTGTGGCATGTATCACCATGGCCAGATCCAACATCTCAAGGAATTAGCATAGTTGGTCCAAAAGCCTTAATTGTGTGAAGGTACTACTGGCCACTGCAGAAATCTGGTTCTTGAGGTCAACATTGAGCTTAGGACTTGTGCAGACTATTCAGGACAAGTGTAACCCCATCTAACACAGACTGAATCTATTGCAAAATCCACCTGCCGACTGACCAGAAATACCTTTTTCTGGTCTGTAATGGGCTTCAATTCTTGCTGGTATGCACTAGTTTTGGATCAGGTTATTTCCTTAGCTTGGGGTGGAAAGGAGTAGTAGAGTTGAATGGCACCTGTATATTGATGTCATCCAGATGACTCTCAGTATACTGGTATATTCAATACCATTGAGAACAACACTACAGGTAGTTGAACAGGAGTCTTCCAGCACCACCTTCTTAGTTTTCCCCTCCAGGAAGGAAAGGAACTACATTAGCAAAGTGGCCCAGAAGATGGTACTGGGGGACTCCCATATGCATGTAGGCAACACATATGTGTGTGTGTGTGTGTGTGTGTGTGTGTGTGTATGTGTGTGTGTATATATATATATATATATATATACACACACACACACACACACACACACACATACATACAACAAGCAATCTTGGTAGGCTGGGTAGACTTACTATCCAACAACATCTGGAAGATTACATGTCCCCACTCTTGCGTTATTTTATTTTATATCTGATTAGCCCTATCACTGAAAGGGATAATAATTTGAAAAATAATAATGGAGGAGGGGAAAATGGGTACATGGGGTAGAATTGATATAATTTGCTGTGGAAAATGGAAGCTAGCATATTCCTGTAGCTTTTAAAGAGCATATGTGTAACCATGCATGTTGGATTTCCTCCTGTTTCAGAAGGGTATGTGACACTGTTTGGAAGCTATGGTTCTCAACAGGTATATGAGGAAAAATTCTAAGGAACAGGCAGGCATGAAGGTGCTGGTCCATATTTCTTCGTTCGCCTTTTAATCAGCAAGAGCATTGGGGGAAGCTAAGTTCTATCAGAAGTTGCATTCATATAACTACTTCTTACCTTCTCTTATTCTTTGTATTGAAGCTACAGCCTGAAAATATTCCTATTAGTGAGGTGCAGGAGCATTACGAAGAACCTATAGTCACCTCTCCTTCATCTGGACCTCAGTCACAACTCCTTCGAATGGTATTGGCCATGGACGAAGAAATAGAAACAGCTTATGATGACTCACCTGTGGAAACCCTTGGAAATTTGATTATTCAAAATAAAATCGAGTTTCCACGTGGTTTGGTCAGATCAGTAGAAACAATTACGCAGCCTCAGGAACCAGCACATGAGGGGGCGATACATGAGGAAGCAGGACATGAAGAAGCAGAACATGAAGAAGCAGCACAAGAGATAGTGATACATGAAGAAACTGCACATGAGGAAGCAGAACAACAGGTGGCCCCACCAGCTACAACCACAGAGGAGGAATTCCCAGATGAGCCCATTCCTGAGGTATATCAAGACCCCTTTGAGGTTTCTCTTCAATACATGGAGAAACATAACATTCTGCAGGTATTTCAGGTGAGTTGTCTCTGTTTTGGTTTGTCATGAATGATACATCCCTCCCCCCATTTTTGTCATGTGGAAAGTGAAATATGGGCTTCTTGGAAATGCACACAAATGTTTTTGTTGATTTTGGCTTGTTATTTTGATTGGATAACTAAGTTTAATTAACATGTTCAGATGTAATGCAAATGTGTGCTTAATACAAGTCAGAGGAAAAGCACTAAAGTCAAAAAGGGATCCAGTCTTTCTAAACTTTGGATTATGAAGTCTGAAAAATAGTCAAAACTGACCTACCTATTGTGTCCTGGTTTGTATGTGTGTGTGTTTAAATGTTTTACTTTTATAACCTGGATGCAGAAAATGTTGCTTTGATGGTAACTTCTGGTCTGTTTTAGCTGTTATGCTTTTGTTCTTGTTTTGCTTTGTTTTTATAAGGTTATAACTAAGCCACTCTAAGGACCCTTGTGGTTGGGAGGGATATAAATAACTAAAACCTAATGTGTGTCTGTAATGCAGCTGAGCCAAATGTATTGTCAGAAGCATTTTAAACTTGCAACTTTCAACTAGTCATATCAGAGTCAGGCTGAAATATATTAAAATTTCAAATGATGGTAGCTAAAAGCCACTATATACTAAAGTTAGTTTATCTGTGTGATGGATGTGTTTCAAGAAGAGTAAAACTTGTTTTGGTCCTTTCTTAAAAGCCAAGCCGTCCTTGCCTGTGGCAATACATTTTTAGATCTTTTCATTATTAGACTTCAGGAAAGAAGTATAACAATCACTTCTGTCTTTCCCAGGAGATCACTGAAAACCTGGTGTATGAGAAGCCCGAGGAACCACTAGAGTTCATGTTGAAACAGGTACGTGGTCTTCCCAGGACACTTGAGAACTTTTTTCCCTCTCTGAAAAAGAGTCCTAGAGCTGAGGACAAAGTTTTTTTAGTATAGTTCTGGGAAAAGAATACTAAATGCAAAAGAGAATCATGTAAGTACTTTGAATGTTCTTAGGGAAGTAATAACCCTGTCTGCTGGAAGTTATTAATTTGTTTGTGCTTACACACATGTATGTGTGTCTGTGTGTGACTGCATGCATGTAGGCAGAAAGGAGGGGGTGTGGGGGTATGAGAGATAGTATTTATTTTAAAGCACTAAAATGGCCAGGAAGTAAACGGAGGAAGGACTTGCACCTCTTTCTGCTTGCACCCACATGTGATGCTACCTTATGGCATGATACTGTCTGCTTTCTGAAACTACCTTATATACTAACATATAAGTGGGCCTCATGATAATAGAATCAAAGACCATCCAGCCTTTTCCAGTCATTTTCCGGTCCCAATTCAAGTAATTTTCCGGTCCCAATTCATTTTCCGGTCCCAATTCAATAACCAAAATAATTTTTTTATTCAAAGATAACCAATTTATGGTTATCACCTATAAAGCCCTAAATGGTTTGGGACCCATCTACCTTCATGATCGCATTTCCCCCTATGAACCTGCACAATCTCTTCGATCTTCGAGGAAGGCACTTCTCTTGCTTCCGCCTCCGTCACAAGGTTCACCGTTTATTCCACCTCCAATTCTCCCATTAACTACTGTAGCACTTTCTCACCCATCAGGTTTACAATATACACTCCTTGCACTTTGGTCCAGTTTGTTTTTAGGTTAATCTTTGTTCTGCTTTTAAATGGTGGCCTCCTATTTTAACATTTACTATGTTATTGTGTACAAATTTGTTTTGCTCTGTTTTAATATTACTCATCAATGATGTTGTGTTTATGTATGCATTTTCTTGTGTTTATGTATGCATTCTGTTCTATTGTGATTTTTTTGGGCTTGGCCCCATGTTAGCCCGCCGGGTCC
This sequence comes from Anolis carolinensis, assembly GCF_035594765.1. Classification (NCBI taxonomy): domain Eukaryota; kingdom Metazoa; phylum Chordata; class Lepidosauria; order Squamata; family Anolidae; genus Anolis; species Anolis carolinensis. Next base: position 36,592,855 of record NC_085843.1, on the reverse strand, counting down.
CTGTGGGGAGACGGAGGCGGGATATAAAAATAAAATTGTTGTTGTTGTTGTTATTATTATTATTATTATTATTATTTACTTAAAAACCTTCAGAGAATAAAACTCAACCACACACCAAGGCAGCATATTCCACTGCCGAACATCTCTTGCCATTAGGAATTTCTTCCTAATGTTTAGGTGGAATATCTTTTTGTGTATTTTGCTCCATTTTCATCCAAAATTATGGATTTTGATATGACCCCTGAATAAGTCAAGGGTCATCTCGTGGAGCACCTTGCCATCTCGAGATAGCTGCCCCTAGCCAGCACTTCCATTTCCCTTGCCTTGATATTCAAAAAGACAGAAGTAGCATCACAGCAAAAAGTATTAGGGTTTGATGCTTCTTTTAGGTTCTAGTGATATGCGCTGAACTCTTCCCTTTCACCACTCTACTCAGAGAAGGGGATGGCTCCTTTTTAAAAAAATAAGAATTAAGGTAGTACTTACACTGATTTGCGTATAAGTCATCTGAGGGTTTTGTGTTGTTTTTTTTACTAAAATTTTTAGACTTATACATGAATATATAGGGTAATCAGATTTCATTGTGATATTATCTGTATAGAACCCTATGGTGCCTTCTGCGTAGAATTCCATGGAAAGAACTTAGCGTTCACAGTAGACTCCCCTAATGCAGCACTTGGAGGCATGAAGATGCAATTTCTTGTACGGATTGCAGCCAAGATGAAGGAAGAGACAAAACCTGGCCCCCTACAGTCCTGCTCTGGTTTCCTTCAGAATTTGCTGTTCACATAAGAACAAAAGGCTGCTCTTTTACTTGTGCATAAGAAAGTTAATGTACAGTAAAAAGTTAATGTGCATAAAGCCTTTATTTACTTTATATTTATCCTTCCTTTTTCCTAATATAGGGATTCAGGGTAGCTCAAACTATCATTAGTGGATGGCAGTAGTAGCTTCTGTGAGGTCTTCCAGTGCTACTAGATTCCTTTCTCACTTGTATTTTTTTTTGCTGCCTTTAGGTTCAAAATATGATAGAAACTAGGAAAATGGCTCGAGCATTGGAAGAAGAATTGTGAAAGGTGATGATGTATCCGCTCAAGGATTCCTTAGACATCTACATGGTGCACCGTGTTCAAGCACTGCCCTCATTTATGCTCTATATATGCAAACTATATATGTTTACAGTGTCAGAGATAACTCATTCCCTCTACTCTGAGTAGTGTGTTGGATTGTCTAAAAGGATAGAAAATGTGCTGTTTCTTGGGAGTATACATATTCACATGAATTTCAGGAAAAATAATTACTGAGAATCTGAAATATCCATAAAGTGGTTTTAAGGTTTCTGTGGCAGAAACCCTAAAGCCACTTCATTTCTTTTGACTATAATCATTTCTCTTCACAACTACAACTGGATAATGCCATTCCTAAAGAATGTCCAAATTTCAGATTACAGCTATGATTTCACAAAGTGAATTATTCCACAGAAAATAATAAACCCTGCTTGTATGTAAAAAGCCTAAATTTCAGGAAGAAGTCCCTTCTTCCTGGAACATTAATTTGTTGTATGAGAACACGATTATTATTTTTTATGGAGAAATCTTCACACATGTTATCTAGTACACCCAACAGCTGTCTGACTTTTTGTTATGAATCATAAGTTAAGTTAGATCATAACTTAATTCAGTTGTGTATGTTGCTCACACAAATACTTGCAAGTAAATATTTTGGGGATCAATATGCAAATCTCCAACAGGGAAGCAATATGGTTCCCTTAGCTTGCTGATTTTGCTGTCAGTTGACTCAGAATGAGAAGTATGTTTCTGGACATCACAGAAACCAGTTTTGTTTATGTGGCTACTTCTGAATTCTAGACCTGAAATTCATGAAAGGCTATTTAAGTACAACCAAAATGACACCATTAAAGATTGTTTTGTCTAATTCAAGGGAGGGGGCTGTTTCGAACTCGGGGACTGGATTGGCTCTTGGGTTGGCTGGCAGGATGGTTACAAGTGAGACTCTTCTGATATTATTTGTCACCATGCTCTCCCTGGTGTCTTATTTTCAGTAACTCCATGTATTTGCCTTACATAGGCTATTTTGTGTGCCTCTTACAGTCCTGCTGAATATTAAAAGGCACACAATCTTAATATTTTACTGATAAGTAATAACACAGGGATTTACCCTGCCCCATGCCTTCCTAACTTGAACCATCAAGTTATATCCAGTTAGCCCAATGAAATTCATCTAAGTTCCTGACAATCCATTTTATGCCTCCTGCTATTGTGATTTATGGTCTAAAGAAGTCTACTGATTTTTTTATTGGTGGTTTCAGTAAGGGATGGGTTCCTGTGTCTTCAAAATGTTCAAGAGCAAATAATAACATGTATAGTGGATTGGAGTTTCTTTGCAGAAATTTTTTTGAAGGAAACTAAGAATGACTCTGATATCATAAGCAGTGCTCAGCTCTTTATGTACAGTTACTGATCATGTGCCTATAAAAGATGTCGATTCTACTGAATAAATGCATTTTGCTATAGTATCTGTATTTTGCCTAGTTATATAGTATCTTTGATTCAGCAGTTTGAACATCTGTGTGGGGTCAACAGGCTTTTTTCTCAGTTTTGCTGTATTAGACACTTCTCTTTGCTTTTTAAGGTTCCCCCTATTCATGAATTCAAAATTTCCTTTGAGCTATTTATAGGCTGAAATTTGGAAAGTATTGGTACATTATTGATTTCCACTGCAATGAGAGATAAAGTGGCCATGGGTTCTATTACCAAGCTTCCCAGTTCTCACCCACTCTGGGGAACAGAAGTGAGTTCCTGTTTACCCATTAGAATGTATGTGGGGATAATGGGCAGCAGAACATGGTCTCCTGCTTCATTAGAGATCATAAGGGATCTCTGGGTTGCATTATAAAGATGCCCCTAAGCTCTTTGATGCCGATCTTCTTTTTCAATACTTATGAAAATAAGAATCCTGCTACCAGATGGGAGACTAAGATGACAATTGAGACATTTCTGAATATTATCTACCTGCTGCAGGCAGAATCTCTGTGTGTTCATGGGGGAATCCACTTTAAAATAATCATATATACCAGTAGTAAAATTACTTGCTGAAATGCTTATCCTTATGTAGCCATAGCACTTCCTAGTCTGCTCAGATGAAATGGCAGATGTAGAGAAGTACAAAACCCCTTGGGGGTATGGATGAAATTTGCCATCTGGTCTCTATTTTTAAAAAACCTCCAAAGGAGACTATCACTCTCTGAGGAAGCATATTCCATTGTTGAACAGTGCTCACCATCAGGAAAGTCTCATTATGGCTCCTTCCACACAGCTGAATAAAATCCCACATTATCTGCTTTGAACTGGAATATATGGCAGTGTGGACTCATAACCCAATTCAAAGCAGATATTCTCAGATTTTCTGCCTTGATATTCTGGGTTATATGGCTGTGTGGAAGGGCCCTAATATTCAGGTAGAATCCCTTTTCCTGTAGTCTGAATCCATTGCTCTGTATCCTAGTCTTGTGAGCAGCAGAAAACAAGCCTGTTCCATCTTCTAATATTTAACCATGGCTATTATATCCCCACTTAGGGCCCTTCCACACTGCCCTTTATCCTAGGATTTGATTCGAGATTATCTGTTTATCCCAGATTATCTGGCAGTGGGGACTCATATTTGAAGCCCTTTATCCCAGAATCAGATCCTGGGATAAAGGGCAGTGTGGAAGGGCCCTAGATCTCTGCTCCATGTTGAAAACCCAGTTCCCTAAGCCTCTCCTTCAGAACATATATCGTATTGATCACCCTCCTTTGGGCATGTTTCAACTTGTCAATATTTCCTGAACTGTAGCGCCCAGAACTGAACACAATATTCCAGGTGAATTCTGATAAAAACAGAATAGAGTGGTAATATATGTATTTGATCAAACTATTTTCCTATTGATGCATCCTAAAATCGCATTGGGTTTTTAAGCAGTTGTATAACACTGCTGACTCATTTCCAGCTTGTGATTTAAGACTGCTAGATCCCCTCCAGATGTACTGCTGTCAAGTCAAATGCAACCCATCTGATATCTCTACATTTCATCTTTCCCCCTCCTTTTTCTTCTTTTGCCTAAGTGTACCTTACATTTCTCCCTGTTGAAATTTGTTGGTTTTGTTGATTTGCAGTATTAGCCACCCTTTCTAATTTGGTGCCATCACCCAAGTCATTGATAAAGATGTTGAAGTGTTATTCAATGTGAGTATGCAATATTCCCAGTAGACACAGAATGCTCACTCTTGGGAGCAGAGGAACATAAAATCATGTACGTAGAATACTCTATTATGAAAGAAAATATGGCTGGTTGGTTAGAACACAATTTTCCCATTATACAATACTCTATTTTTTTACAAGTGCTGAAACTGTTATCTTTTTACCAAACAAAAATATAACTTCTAGCATTTCCAATAGGAAACCAGAAGGTGGCAGCAAGAGGTCATGGTCTTCTTGCGAAGAGAATGTTAATTGGCAGTGTGGCTCCAAGGTAAATAAACTAATGTGGCAGTTAACAAGGTCACCTACGTTCAAAGGCTTGTTAGCCAAAGGGAAATCTTTTATGTTAACACCCACCTGGAACCACTGTCAGTTCAACTAATTCTAAAATACAGGCTTACTCCACAGATTTTGAATCTAAAAAATGTTAAGTATTTGCATAAATGTTTCTATTCTTTATTGCTTTCTAAGATAATCAGACATTTAACTGGATTGAAGTTTCTGAATAATAATAGCTTGCGTATTTTTCTAGAATCGAAAGTGCCTCACATATATTATCTTTCTAACCTTTAGCAATTTTTCAAGGACAGTTTTGATCTTGTTATACTTATCACTTAAAGAAAACCTTAGTGGTTGGCTTTTTAAAAAAGTGGCATTCAGATTTTAATTAAGATGCCTTAAAATTGGTATCTGTGGTTCAAAACAGTTGGTATGCTAAAATGAATTCCATACTTTGCATGGCAACACAATGGGTAGGAGTTTACTGTCAATTGTGAAAGCTATGAAAGATCCTTTCTATTCTGACCCACTTGAGACCAGAGAGTTGTGGAGGTGAGCCTAAAGAAGCTCCAATAATTTTTAAGTTGTTTGCTTAGTAATGTGTGTGTCTTCTCATGATTCTTTGCTTTGCCCTGTAGCTAATCTAAGTGGCCTTCATCTTGACATGTTTCTGTGTGTATGGCTAAAAGAGTGCTGATGGCCCTTCTGAAGATGGAGTGAGGGCCCCTAAAATGTTTGTCACAAGAGAATGTGGGTCATGGCTTTTAAAAAAAATCTCACACATAACAAACAATATTATAAATGTCCTTTACTTTCTGTTCTTACTCCATTAAAACAAGTTTCTTCTGAGCCACTTAGAAACAAGATGGCCTTGGTTTTTCCTTAAATGATATGTAAGGTGTCGAGCACTGTTCCCAAAATGGTTTCAGCAGTTTGCATAGGCCTTCTAAAGTTGAGATTAAAACAAAGAGTACATTCACCACTGCCACTGCCGAGAGTTTTCATTTCTCACCACCTCGGTTTGAGGCAAAGCATATCATGCTCCTTACATAATCTAACAACTTTTACTCAATTTGTATCCTGAGGAAAGCAGTTTTTTAGACATTGGGTTCTTCATTTTCCGTCTTAGTTAGCTAACAATCCCATTTCCTTTTGCTCATTAGAAAGTCATTCTGACAAAAGGGATTTGCAGTAGAATGTTACAACATGGAGTATTCCAATGTGATTCATTACATTCAGATTCTCTCATATTTTCCATTTCCCAAACAAGAAGCAGTGTGTTTCCACTGAACACATTCAATACAACATGGATAGGGGATTTTCTTTATTTTTCTGGATTTCCACCTCCTATTGAGTTTCCTACTGATTGACTGATACTTACTCAAAGAATGTTCACCAATAATTCATTAGCTTAGAGAAAAATGACATCTGAGTTTATATGTTGAGTCCAGCTTTGCTTAGCAACTTCATAAGTTACTTGTATGAAGAGACAGATGGCATGCTTGCTAAATTTGCAAAAGATGTCAAACTAGGACAGGTAGGTAATATTTCTGAAGACAAATCAGGATTGAAGGTGATCTTAACAGGTTGGGGAACTGGGCCAACTGCATTTCAAGAGAAAATATAAGATACTGTATTTATGGAAGAAAAGCTAGCATACAAATATAGAATGAGTGACACCTGACTTGACAGCAGTATGTGTGAAAAGAATCCAAAGATATTAATAAACTGCAAGCTAAACATAAGCCATGTGACATGGCAGGAATAAATTCTTTTCAAGACTTCATCAATAGCACTATCCTGTATAGAATAAACGAAAGTAATACATTGCTTCAATCAGATCCCATCTGGACTACTGTGTGTGGTTCTGGACACTATAGTCCAACAAGGAAATTGACAAGCTGGAATAAGTCTGGAGAAGGGTGAAGGGTAGGAAAATAAGACCTCTGACAAACAGGAGTGATCTTCTTAGGCCAAAGAAGATAAGACAGAGAGGTGATATCTAAGATTCCAAATATCTCTACATGTATCTCTAAACGTCTGAAAGATTATTTTATGGAAGTGGAATAAGATCATTTTCTGCTACTCTAAGAGGACAGGACCCAGAGCAATGAGTTCAAATTGGAAATAAATATCCTATTCTCATCAGATGTTAGGCAATTTTAAAATAGATTGGAATCCCATCTCTTAGAAATGTTTTAGTTGTGCATTCCTGCAATTGTATGTGATTGGACTTGATAACCCTTATAGTCCCTTGAAGCTCTGAGATTAAATGATTCACACTAGTCTACTGACACCACTCTCTCATGTTGCTAGTTTTTTAATTGTATTGAGCTGACTCTCCTAAGTCATTCTCTCAAGCCCTCAAAACAAGATCTTGTTTTGCTTCTTCAATGTATTCTTCACTGTAGGTTTGATAAAGATCTCCAAAACATTAATTTTTTTTAGAGCAAATCTCAGAATTCCCCAACCAGTATGGTAATGACACCTAAAGAGTTCTAGGAGTTGTATTCCCCAAAAAGTTATTTTCCTGATTTCACCATGCTTACACACAACCAATCCAGGCACAATGCCCTTGTATAGCTGGAGTAAAGGAAGCCTTCAAATCCCAAATCTATTGCTGCAAAAAGTGACAAAGGCTTTTGGCAGTGAACAAACTAACAGATGTATTTATTTATTCACTTTTTGACAACTTGTAACCTTTCAGCCATTGTTCTCATAATGACTTGCAATTATGAAGAAAATGTTAATAAAGTAACAACAGTAGCAATAAAGTATTACAAGAGGGACAGATTAAAAATAGAGGAGACAACTGTAAAACACTAACTTGGTCATGAAAGATTTGGCAGAGGAAAATGTCCTTGGTATCTTATGTTAAAAGACAGTTTTCTGATTAAGAGGCATGGGAACATGGATACGACTGTCTGAATAAGACATCCTATGTTGCCCATCACCCTGACAAATGATAGGACAGGCAGGAGTTTCATTTTATTTTGTTTTGAGCCTAAGTTCTCAAAAAACAGGATGCAATATATGGAATAAGACATTCCTTTGAGTATCCTGGATCTATACATTTTGTGGTTTAGGGGAAATGCATTCTCTCCTTCCAGATTTGCTCCAGTTACAGTAGAGCAGATGGTGGGGAAAAACATCTTCATGGGTATTTCTGCTTTAAAACAAGATGTGTAGCTACTGCAGCTTATTCTTAAGCAACTGCAATCTGTTGAAATGTATCTATATATATAAAAGAGTGATGGCATCACGGCGACTCACAAAACAACAAAAGTACAGGCCCCCCAACCTCGAAATTTGACAACACAACCCATCATCCACCCCTCAAGGTTGATACAACAAAAAGAAAAGAAAAACAAAGTCCTAATTAGAGGGAGAGCAATAATTTTTTTATCCAATTGCTGCCAGTTTAGAGGGCTAATCTCTGCCCACTTCGTCTCCTAGCAACCAACTCCTAGCAAGCCAAGGGACAGCCAGGGTTCAGTTAGGGGACAGGCAGACTTAGGCTATCTAATTTGCACTGGATTTTATGGCAGTGTAGACTCAAGGCCCTTCCACACAGCTATATAACCCATTTATAATCTTATATTATCTGCTTTGCACTGGATTATCTTGAGTCCACACTACCATATAATCCACTTCAGTGTGCATTTTATACAGCTGTGAAGAAGGGGCCTCATATAATCCAGTTCTAAGCAGATAATATAAGATTATCAATAAACAGTAGACTCTCACTTATCCAACATAAACAGGCCGGCAGGATAAGTGAATATGTTGGATAATAAGAAGGGATTCAGGAAAAGCCAATTAAACATCAAATTAGGTAATCGTTATACAAATGAAGCACCAAAACATCATATTATACAACAAATTTGACAGAAAAAGTAGTTCCATGCGCAGTAATGCTATGTAGTAATTACAGTAGAGTCTCACTTATCCAACACTCGCTTATCCAATGTTCTGGATTATCCTATGCATTTTTGTAGTCAATGTTTTCAATATATCGTGATATTTTGGTGCTAAATTCATAAATACAGTAATTACTACATAGAATTGGTGTGTATTGAACTACTTTTTCTGCCAAATTTGTTGTCTAACATGATGTTTTGGTGCTTAATTTGTAAAATCATAACTTAATTTAATGTTTAATAGGCTTATCCTTAATCCCTCCTTATTATCCAACATATTCGCTTATCCAACGTTCTGCCAGCCCGTTTATGTTGGATAAGTGAGACTCTACTGTACTGTATTTACAGATTTACCACTAAATTATCACAATGAATTTAAAACACTGACTACAAAAACATTGATTATAAAAAGGCAGACTGCGTTGGATAATCCAGAACATTGTATAAGCGAATGTTGGATAAGTGAGATTCTACTTTAATATGAAATAATTACTGGGATAGAATAATGCAGAACAATATAATCTCTAAAACCAGAACAGTAAATAAACAGGGGAATTCCACACAGGAAACAATCAGGGCCAGCTAACACCTCCCAACAAAGTATTACCTTCATCAAAGTCTGGCAAATCCTCTGTTTTCTCAGGGCCACAGACAGTAGAAGCACACAAAATATTGCAAACAGCACCACTCTGAAAACAAGGGAATTCCAGACAGGAAACAATCAGGGCCAGCTAACACCTCGCAACAAAAAAACCACTCAGGGAGGAAACAGCCAGGCTTTAAAGCTGCAAGGCCATTACATCCTAATCATTTTTCCTAATTGCAGCATTCATACTTGCCTCCAACAGACAAAAAGAACAATCAGAAATATTGAATATTCACAACCTTTAGGAAATAATATCCCCTGATGGCGCAGCGTGTTAAAGCGCTGAGCTGCTGAACTTCTGGACCGAAAGGCCGCAGGTTTCAATTGGGGGAGCGGAGAGAGCCCCCACTGTTAGCCCCAGCTTCTGCCAACCCAGAAGTTCAAATACATGCAAATGTGAGTGCATCAGTAGGTACTGCTCCGGCAGGAAGGTAACGGCGCTCCATGCAGCCATCCCACATGACCTTGGAGGAGTCACCCCACTGTGGGGGAAATGCAGCATGAGAACTGTCCACAGGATGAATTTCCATTGTGCCCCATTACATTTGTCCTTGTCTCTTTCCACCATTTTCCTTATCCCCTGTCTCATTTGTGCCATCTCTTCTTATTGAGTCTCATATGTGATTGTATCTTAGATCTGTACTGTATCACATTATCAGTGTTACTATCACAACATTTATCTATAGATTTGAAGAGATTTGTATAAATGTGCCAAATAGAGAAATCTGATTATGTGCTGTACAAAAAACATTCCAGGTATGACTTTTATGCTACACATAAATCACAGCTTGTTTGTCTGGATCAATTGCTTCAGAGGGCATTGCTCAAAACTGAAGTTCCACACATAGTTTCCTTAGTCTCCTTCCTTGAAGACTTTTAAACAGAGGCTGGATGGCCATCTGTCAGGGATACTTTGATTGTGTTTTTCCCGCATGGCAGGGGGTTAGACTAGACTAGAGGGTTCATATGTTCTCTTTCAACTGTATTATGTGATTCTATGATTCTAAGATTTCTATGGATTCAGTGGAATGCTTAAAGAAATGGATACTAGAGTAAATCAAGTCTAAACTCTGCCTAGAAGCTGAGATGACTAAACTGAGACTGTTGTATTTTGGATATATCATGAGAAGACATGACTCATGACTGACTATGATAATAATGATTGGTAAGGTAGAAGGCAGCAGGAAAAGAGGAAGACCCTATTCCATGTTAACAATAATATCTCTTATAATTGATTAGGTGTAAGTTTTTAAACTTTGTTTCTGTTTTTAAATACATTACAACTGTACCCTCGGTTTTGCTTCTGATACAATAAATAAGTGTTTTCAGCTTCTCAAGTGTGTTTGTTGGGAAAACAGGAGAGGACTTTTCAATGGCAGCTCCCAGACTGTTGAACTCCCTCCCAAAAGAGACCATGAGGGGCCCATTCCTCTTCACCTTCAGTAAGCAGGTCAAGACCTTCCTCTGCCAGTACGTATTTGAGGAACAGTAAGGAACTTGCTGCTGGGGGAGTGTGAGCGAGCTTTGGGGGATGGGGGGTTAAAGGCTATTTTAAAATGTATTATATTTTAATCTTTATAATTTTTTACCTTAACACACACTGCATTATTTATTTTTTGTTGTTTTTTTTTTTTAATTGTATTGCGCTTTTCAAAACTCTGACCATGTATGGGATTTTTAGCCACCTTGAGTCCCCATGGGGGAAAGATGAGGTATAAATAAAGTTAATAATAATAATAATAATAATAATAATAATAATAATAATAATAATAATACATTTATTACTATACCAAGGTAATAGTGATAAATCCCTTTGTTCATTTAGTGACAAAAAATGATGAAACTCTCCCTTTTCCTAATTTGCCATTTGAATGTGAAGTTCCACATTAAAAGCTTAATAAAACCCTTTCATCAGAGGAAGGCAAGTTTCTCAGGTTGCAACTTTGCCTCCTGAGGCCCAACATCGTCTGCCACACATCTCTTAAATGGTCTGAAGTCTTGTGGAGGACTTCATCCTGTTGTTAGTGCTGAAGAAGAGATTATCTTCCAGTCTAACTCCTGTATATATGATGAAGGGCTATTGGAGGGTCATCTTTTCATTGACCTCAGAAATAGGGTCACTACATTAAAAACTGGAGACGTGTTGGAGGCAGGGGGTTAGACTGGATGGCCCATTGAGTCTCTTCCAACTCAAAGATTATATACCTTTAATTGTTGTGTTGCAAAGGGAATTTCAGCAAGTGTTGCTTGTTGCCAGCTAGGTGCTATGAAAGCAACATTTTAAATTTCCCCTTCTATACAAATTAAAAGGGCAGAGCCCATCTCCAGTTTTCAATCTGGCCATCCTATCACAGGTTAGAGTGGCCAGTTTAAAGGACTATTACTATGCTGTTGCTTTTACTCACAGCTTTGTGCTCGAGCAACAATTGAATCTCTTAAATGCTTTACTACTGTATTTCTTTTATTCTTAGATGTGCTATTTTCCCTGAATAAACATTTTTTAAAATGGTGTGTGTCATAGAATAGCCATGCTTTTTATAAATACATAAATAAGGTTCTCTTTTTTTGGTCGTGGTGGTACCAAAATTAGTTGTTGCCTTACAATCAATGGAGTCTAAGGATCTCATCACATTGAGGTCCTCAAGCCAGGTGACAGCAGGGGGATTCGGTGGGCAGCATGGTGAATCCTTGGGGCAGCAGGGGAAACTGTCACTCCATGTCCCGCATTGCCCATATCATTGCTTTCCCCATCATACAAAGGAAAGTGTTGCCACCCAGCCTCCCCCTGTGGTAGCTTCTGGGTCATGTGATAGGCTTCAGCATGCTTAGTCCTGGAAGCATCCTAGGATGGAGCCCAAGGCTAATGTGGTGAGGTCCTTGGAATTGCAGAAATACAGTAGATATCTGGCCTAATTTCTTGAAGAATTGCTGGGTGGAGGGTCATGGGTATGCTCACACAGCACATATACATCAGGTCTGGTGTGAATGAATCATGGTCTCATAATAGGGTGGGGCCTGACTTATTAAACCAATGTGCCCCAGCCAAGAAAACAAAGTCATAACTTCCTTTCTCTCCAAATGTCTAACTGCTTATCTACATGGATGCTTTCATAGCACCTGACAGAGAAGCAGAAAGGAAATGAAACACAGAAATAGGCTGGTGGTATCTACCAACTTGAAAAATTGCTCCTGGAGATTATTGGAGTTACAAGCATCTAAAAAATAATTTTTGAGAATTGAGAAGGTGCTTGTATGGGTTTAAAAGCTTCAAGGGCCAAGGCTGTATCCAACTCTGTGAGCAAAATTGTCATTCAAAACAGTTTTTTTGCAAAATCTGCCCTGTCTTTCACAATCTTTATTGGTGTCAAACAGGGAGTCTGCAGTTTCAAATTTCTTTCAGAAAGTTCTATGACAACATGGAAACAGGCCTCACTTATTCCATTTGAGCTCTTTACACAGAAATTAATATTGTGTGTATCTCCATTTGTCTCTCTGGGAAAGAGAGTTGAGCATCCAGAAGTATTCCCATTTCTCTGTATGATCCTGAGAAGGATTAATGTAGTTTAATTAGCATAACATTTATTGTTGAGTGCCTTCAAGTTTTTTCCAGGCTATAGTGACTCTAAGGCGAACCTATCACAGGGTTTGTTTTACATCATTTGTTCAGAAGAGATTTACCATTGCCTTCCTCAGAGGCTGAGAGAGTGTGACTTGCCCAAGATCACCTAGTGCATTATATGGTCATTGGCCAAGTGGAGATTCAAACCCTAGTCTTCAGAGTCATAGTCCAACACTCAAACCATTACACCATACTTGCACAATGTGACGGTTAAAAGTTTCTGTACTTTGGGTTTGTTTTACCCAGGCTCTTCTCCCACTATGACAGCACTAGTCATTCCCTACCCGGAATACTATATGTATTATTAAAATGTGAGGAAACTGGATGCTGCACTTTACTGAATAAAAGTTAACAACATTTGTCAGGATTTGGAGCCTCAGGCCGCACCTTTAATTCATCTCTATAAAACACAAGACTGTTGTCTCTGATGGGTGGGGTTCACATTTCCTTTCACAAAACTTACTGACGAACACAAGGTTACAAGGTGTGTATCTCTCTCAAGTGACAGGTGAGTTTCAGCTGCGTAAATCTTTGCCCTGGGGTTTTTTGGTTTGCAGCAGAAGTTTTGGGTAGGCAGTTATTGCCTATATGATGTTCCTATTAAAGAAACCAGTGACTTGAAGGTTGGGTTGCTGACCTGAAAGCTGCCAGGTTCGAATCCCACCTGGGGAGAGTGTGGATGAGCTCCCTCTATCAGCTCCAGCTCCATGCGGGGACATGAGAGAAGCCTCCCACAAGGATGGTAAAAACATCAAAACATCCGGGCGTCCCCTGGGCAACGTCCTTGCAGATGGCCAATTCTCTCACTCCAGAAGCAACTCCAGTTGCTCCTGACACGAAAAAAAAAAAAAATTAAAGAAACCGCAGCTCTGCTTTGTTTGTTGTACTGGAAAAGTGGGTGCAACAGATACTTGAAAACGTTTTTGTTTTTTGTTTTTATGCTACAACTCCCTAAATCCTGGCGGGAGAAATCAGGATGTTATAATCTCCTAAAATAATATTTTCAAACCACAACGTCTACCATCTGAAAGGATTGCCTGACCCTTCTAACAGCCAGCCCTGGCATTTCAAAACTCAAATGACCATTCTGATGCCATATAGGACTGCTTCCCGTGGTTGATCCGCTTGGTGCTATTTTTTTTTTTAGTTAAGCACTTATTCTATCAGAAATAAATAAAACAGATGTTTCTTTCATATTCCAAAGTTATAGCAGTTTGTCATCACTTGAACTGCCATGGCAATGTTCTACAGCATCCTGAAATTTGTAATCTGCTGGGGCACTGGAGATCTTTGCCCCAGCAAATCTTCAATACCTCACAAAACTACAAACCCTGGGATAGTAAAAGACAGTACCATGGCACCTACAGTAATATGAAAGTGCTATCATTGTATAGGCTGAAAGAGACCTTTTGCACATTTACCCATGAGTACGTTTAAGGGTGCACCTACACTGTATATTTAATGCAGTTTGACACCACTTTAAGTGCCATGGTTCAATGCTATAGAGGCATGCAGGCTGTGGTTTTACAAGATCTTTAGCCTTCTCTGCCAAAGATTGCTGGTTTCTCACCAAACTATAATTCCCATGATTCCATATCATTAAGCTGTGGCAGGTAAAGTTATGGTCAAACTGCTTTGATTCTCCAGTTACCCTAAATCTACTCAGAAGAAATCTTGACTAAAGTCAGAGGGACTTACTTCTGAGTAGACTCATAGAGAAACAATACATACCTGTTTGAACACAGGTGTAAGCTCTTTTCTAAAAACAAAAACATTAACCCCATGGCTTGCTTCATGAGTAACTTTCCCTGTTCATCTAATAAATTTGTCTCATTCTCAGCCTGTTAAGCTAGTTTGGGCAAGACTAAATCTTGCTTGACAATACTGGCAGTAAAAGAACAAATTCCATTATGTCCATGCCACCCCTTGCTATATTCAAAGAGGAGATTAATTTTGAAATATGTGTCTGGAACCACCTTATAACCAACATTTTATGTCAAATAGGATGTCTCTAATGATCCATTCTTTTTTTTCATGTCAGGAGCGACTGAGAAACTGCAGGTCGCTTCTAGTGTAAGAGAATTGACTGTTTGCAAGGACGTTGCCCAGTTGACGTCCGGATGTTTTGATGTTTCACCATCCTTGTGGGAAGCTTTTCTCATGTCCCTGCATGGGGAGCTGGAGCTGACAGGGGGAGCTCACCTGCTCTCCCCAGATTTGAACCGCTGACTTCTTGTTCAGCAGTCCTGCCAGCACAAGGGTTTAACCCATTGCACCACCAGGGGCATCCATTCTTATATATATAAAAGAGTGATGGGATCAGGGCACCGGACAAAACAACAAAACTACAGCCCCCCCAACCTTGAAATTTGACAACACAACCCATCATCCACGGCTCTATGTTGATACAACAAAACTAGACATCCCCAACCTCCATGGGGCCTAAAAAACCCCAAAAACAGAAATGCTCCATCTGCGCCTGCGCCAAAGGCCAGCTCGCGCGTGGACAGAACAACCTTCACCCCCCTCCCTCAACTACTGGCTGAGAGGAAAAAGGAAAGGGCCCGACACCCAGGAGGCATGCCAGGAGTTGAAGTCCAAACACACCCAGAGAGGCCTAGCCTACCTTATCTCCTTCCACCCCTACTACTTCAGGCTCCATTTAATGGCCTGGAGGGAGGTGTGGTGCTTGGAGATGTCCGCACTAATGGCACCGGGGCAGGAGGGAGCACCGAGGCCTGCACGGAGCTCCCCGCCACCGCCCTCCGCTGAGGCCTGGCCGGGAGCGGGGCCAGGGGAGGTGGTGAAGAGAGGGCTCCTCGGGCCTTCTTTCTCTCCTTCCCCTGTCAGCCCTGTGGGAGACTGCCATGGCAGAGGTTCCCAGCGAAACCCTGGCCCTGGCAGGCCTCCCCTTCCCTGTGCCTCGCTGCCCTACATACGTGAGTCCTTCGGCTGCGTCTGCACTGAGGTTACGAAAGAAGAGGCGAAGGATGCACTACCCAGTCAGTCGCCCCTTCTTCCCAGGAGGAGGAAGAGGAAAAAGAAGGGAAGACAGATCCCTGCCTGCCCCTTTCCCTCACAAGACAAGGCAGCAAAGTTGTACCCAGGTCGCTCTGTTACTTTCTTCTCTCACCCTCCTTGGCGTCTCCGTCCGGGTAAGAAAGAAAGGCCCCCTCCAAGGCCTCTCTCCCTTCACCAGGCGTGGACCCAACCACCCCCAACACCCCGGGGAAGGAGGCAGAAGGGTACCGGCTCTCCCTCCTAAAAGGTCCCCTGCCTCCGTTTTGGCAGGAAGAACAACCAGGGTTCATCTACAACAGGCATGGGGCAACTTGAGCCCTCCCTCCAGGTGTTTTGGACTCAAACTCCCACAATTCCCAACAACCTCAAACCCAGGGGGAAAAAGGAAGGCTGTTGAGGCTGTTAGGAATTGGGGGAGTTGAAGTCCAAAACACTGGGAGGGCCCAAAACAGGCATTCCAGACAAGAAACAATCACAACCAGCTAACACCTCCCAAAAAAAGATTCTTCCAGGTAGTAACTACCCAGACCTTAAAGCTCCAAGGCTATTCAATATTATTATTATTATTTACAGTATTTATATTCCACCCTTCTCACCCCAAAGGGGACTCAGGGCGGATTACAATGAACACATATATGGCAAACATTCAATGTCACAGACAGAACGCCACCAAATAAGGTTCAACACAGCTTATTAAAGTTACAGAACCAAAAATGCCCGTAAGAAACAAAGGGCTAGGCAAACACTTGCCTTCGATGTGAAAAGATACAAAAAGACTTTGCTGGAACTAAAAACGGTTCAAAAGATAAACCGGATTAAACAGGAGTTTAATCCGGGTTAAATCAAAAATGCTTACTTCAGCCTGGCACTTTAAACAAACAAAAGTTGATAAACAAAGATTCAATGAAACACAAATAACTGGCAGCAGATTCCTCTCTGCTACTCAAAAGCTACGATTGAGTAACTAAGTTGTTACTCCTCCGTGCACTGAGCGAACTCCGGGTCCAAACACATCAATCAGGGTAGCAGCGGTCAGCAGGGTCCCAATCCGGTCCAAGGTCGAAAGCCAGGTACAGACGTCTTTAGTTCACCAGTTCCACCGATAGCCACAGAAGGGATAGTCCGAGGTCGAAGTCAGTCAGTCAGTCCAGCGTCAATCCAGAGTAGGCAATTAATGTCCGTCAAAAAGACGACGGAGGTCCAAGCTATCAAGATTAAACACAGGTTGCACAACAAAAGCCCACACAGTTCCTCCCGCCGTCTATGCCCAGTGTCCTTGGTAACTTACGTATTCAGCAAACGAATCACACCCGTCTTCAGGAATTTCCCCAACAAGAGCCCAAGCGTTCGTCCAGATTACCTTGCCCAACGCAATTAGCCATTGATTCTAAACCCCATTTTATGCCAGTTCATAACTCCTCATCACTATCAGCTGCTATCCTAATTCCAGGTGCCTCATCATCATCATCCTCATCAGAGCTAAAACACCTTTGACTACGCCCCACAGTATTCCCAGCTGTGGATCCCGTTCCATCCCTCCAGCCCGTCCACGGGTCCGATCCTGCAACCTGCCAGTCGCCTCCCATGCTATCATTGCCGGTGACACCCAAATCCTCCCTCACACGAGTCCATTCCATGTCATCCTCCTCTGAGCTAACCATCTCTTCCTCCATTCTCTCGGTAAAACCCTCAAAGGAGTCTTCGTCCGTTGGTTCTGCAAATAAGTCTCGGAGCCGTTTCCTTTTGCGCTCCTCAAGAGAGTCTGACTCTCGAGGAGTCTTACGACCTCGTCTCCCAGTATCGGAGCCATAAGGCTCAACCATAACAGGCCATTCCATCCCATTCAACCAGCCCAAGGGAGGAGGCCCCTATATACAAAGTAGCCAGACTTTCAAACAGTGAGGCTATTCACTGCAATCCCAATTGGCCACAGCAACGTTCTCTTATAAATGGATGGACAAAAGTGCAGCCTTTCAGATTTAGTTGGATTGCAGTTTATAATATTCCTCACAATTGATAAGAGAAGCTAGAAACTGCAATTTGACAACATCTGGACCACAGCTTGCTCATCTCTGTCCTCAACTAGGGGGAATGCATAACAAGTGAGACATAGTTTCACCACTGATAAACCTAATTAGACACAGTATTGGACTCCCCACCCTTTCCATTCATCTGCATTCAGAAGCCAGGTGGATGAACTTATATCAACCAGTTCTAAAACGTCAGAGCTTTCCCTTCTTTGAGGAAAAAATCCCTTCTGAACATAATCAGATATTCTAGTGCTAGTGTTGAACTTTGACTCCAGAAAGTAGACTCCACCTAGGATTACTGAAGTGCACAATTTTGCCGCTGAAGATTTCTAAAAAGAGAAGAAATTGGTGTTACATACTTCCATTTCCATAGGAACATAAATCGAGTGTGGTCCTTAAAAATAGATAGGGGTGGTCTTTCCACTAAAGCAGCAGCCTCGGGCAGAAAACGCTGCAGTGGCAGCAAGTATATTCCAACATTTCAAAAATGAAAGCAGAATGTATGGCTAAGTAACCCCAGGCTGTGGTCAAAATAGCAGGTGCTATTAATGGGAAAGAACTAGGAGAAGGTGTAGTTTTGGTTTGTCCGAATCTATTGAGAAAGGCAAGATTCTGCCACTCCTCTCTTCTCCCCACTATTGAGTTTTGGGCAAGCTTCTGCATGTTAATAGGTGGAAAAGTGAAGTGACATAGGGATTGTTCTGCCAAATCAAGATGGTTGAAGAATAAGGAAGCTGTGATGAAATGTCAGAATATACAGTTTTGTGTGCAACACAAGCTTCTTCCACCCATTATATACTGTCTTCTGTTCTTAGGTTCAGGATACTGTTCTTTCTTTAGCTAGCAGTAAAGTAAGGTTTAATGCATGGAATGAAGAGTGCCATCTTTTCTTTCATAGCAGACAGCAAAATGGTTACATCCAACCCTGCAGATCAGTGGTTCTCAACCTTCCTAATGCCACAACCCCTTAATACAGTTCCTGATGTTGTGGTGACCCCCAACCATAATATGATTTTAGTTGCTATTTCGTAACTGTAATTTTGCTCCTGTTATGAATCATAATGTAAATATCTGATTTGCAGGATGCATTTTCATCCACTGGACCAAATTTGGCACAAATACCCAATATGCCCAAATTTGAATACTGGTGTAGTTTGGGGGGGGGGGGGTGATTTTGTCATTTAGGAGTTGTAGTTGCTGGGATTTATAGTTCACCAACTATCAAAGAGCATTCTGAACTCCACCAATGATGGAATTGAACCAAACTTGGCACACAGAACTCCCATGACCAACAGAAAACACTGGAAAGGTTTGGTGGGCATTGACTTTGAGTTTTGGAGCTGTAGTTCACCAACATCTAGAGAGCACTGTAGACTACAAACAATGATGGATCTGGATCAAACTTGGCACGAATACTCAATATGTCCAAGTGTGAACACTGGTGGAGTTTGGGGAACATAGACCTTGACATTTGGGAGTTGTAGTTGTTGGGATTTATAGTTCAGCTACAATCAAAGTGCCCCTTGAACCCTACCAATGATAGAATTGGACCAAACTTCCCACATAGAACCCCCCCCCCCCCCATGACCAACAAAAAATACTGGAGAGATTTGGGTTCCTAAGACCATCAGAAATATGTGTTTTCTGATGGTCTTTGGCAACCCCTCTGAAATCCCCCTCATGACCCTCCCAAGGGTCCCGACCCCCAGGTTGAGAAACGCTGCTGCAGATAGAAGGGATAAATGAATAAGCTATTTATCCCTTTCTCACACGCGCCCCCCCCCCCTTGTGCTTCATCTTGGTGGTGATGGGGAAGAAAAGGGGATGAACCTATAGGAAAGCATAGCTTTATTAACTGATTTGTACTTGTACATTTAAAAGTTTTGCTCTGGACATAATGGCCTGATGGGGGTGACGTGGAAATATTTAGGTGCATGTGTGTATTGCTGCATTCACTTTGAAATTAAGGTTGAATTCTCTGAAGTTCTCATTTCTTTAGCCTCAAAGTTCTTTCCTCATGGCACCATTAAGCTGGTTACCTTTTATGAATTCTCTGAGATCACAGCTCAGACTGTTCACAAGCCTGTTTCAACATACTTGAAGTAAATTATCTTCCATTGACTTCACTACATTAAAATTATAATAAGGTTCACCCTAAAATAGAGATTTTTAGAGGGAGGAAATTAATGCCTCCCCATTTCCCTTGCTTTATTATATATATATTTTTAGAATTGGCCTTTATTGGTTCTTTGAAAGGTTTTAATTCTATCCAAGTTACCAAAATGCCTTTATTCATTTCTGGGAAAAGGACCTGACCTCTTACCTACTCACACTGCCTATAATGGTAGCAGATAGAGGAATGTGTCCCTAATTACCTTTTAAAACTATCTTTTGCATTTTAACGACACATTTGACCATTTAAAAATATTTTCCTCTGCTAATAACACAAAATGATGTGAAGTCATCCTTGAATGTGCTGCCTCCTGCGTGTAGGCTGTGTGACCTTTTGCAGAGATTTGTTGAAGCACATGTGGAGGAGGAGATTGGAAAATGTGTTGAAAGCACTTTTCCATTCTGTTATTCAAGTAAGAAGATTCATCCTCTCTTCCCAGCCATTGCTAAATCTAGCACTTGTTGAAATTCTGCCCGCTATACAGCTGCAACGATAATGATGCCCGTCCCCTCCTTTAATTGGATATTTGTAAGCATTAAGTGGATATTTCTGGAAAACTAATATGTTTGAACTGTGATTCTCCTAATACTGAAACACCTTGTAGTTTTTCTGATTACAGATCATCTGACCACTATACCCCTCATAGGAAATCTCCTGTCTATGAGCTTTGTGGATAAAGAGATGCCTTGCAAAAGCTGTCTTTGTAGATGTGAGACCTCCCTAACACTTGGTATCCATTTCCTTCCCTTTGTAAGGTTTTTACTTGTTTAAGCAAGAGTTCGTGACCCTACAGACAGGGTATGGGGCCATTCTAAACCAGGCTCAGCTCAAAGAAATCTAGACACAATCTGAAATGAGGCTATTTGAGAGTTTCACATCAAGCATTACATCATAATTTGGACACAGGTGATTTTCTGGGGGTTTAGGGAGAAATTATGGAAGCCATGGAAATAGCTGAAGCAATACTGATAGCATGTTATAGTTCTGTTGGCAAGATTGTCAGTTTTCTAGACTTGCTATTTAAATAGTGACTTAGGCATTAAGAGATTAGTCAGTGAAGCTTTACATTCCGGGCCTGGAGAAAACCATAGGATGTGACTACATTTCATGGGATACTTTTATCTTTATGGTATATGAAGTTGTAACACAGTTTGCCTTCCTAGTGATGATAGTGGGGGCAAGATGTCTACTGCGGAATCCTGTGTATTGTATAAGGTCTACTAAGGTAGAAACTGTTACTTTGAACATGCTTACAAGTACATATATACAGTCTTTTGTGGTAGGCTCCATTTGCTCTATTTCCTTATTTTCTAACAGGGTGGACATTGTGCAACATATTGTTGGACTACAACTAGCTCAAACTTCAATAGTTTGAGGAAGCTGGAACCTCAGCAACAAATATTGCAACCCATCAATGGTTCCCAAACCTTTGGTCCTCCAGGAATTTTGGTGTTCAGGATTTATTTCTTTATTTACAGTATTTGTACCCTGCCCTTCTCTATCCCGAAGGGGACTCAGAGTGGCCTCACAATGGCAACAATTCAATGCCACATCACAACAATATAAAATCAACATATACATTAAAACATAAATTTAAGAGCCATATAAAAATTAAAACACATTGTTAAAATCATGCATTTTTGAGATCATAATCAAAAAAGCCATTCCAGTTGTTATTGCACATTTTCAACTTCACTTATTTCACTGCATTGTTGGCCAAAGGCTTGGTCCCAGGTGCCATGTCTTTACTTGCTTTCTGAAGGTCAGGAGAGAAGGCGGCTAACCTGATTTTGCTGGGGAGGGAGTTCCATAGCTGAGGGGCCACCACTGAGAAGGCCTTGCCCCTCGTCCCCACCAACCACACCTGCGAAGGAGGTGGGTCCAAGAGCAGGGCCTCCTCAGACAATCTCAACTTCTGAGTAGGTTCATAGAGGGAGATGCGTTCGGACAGGTAAACTGGGCCAGAACCAGTTTACCAGCTGTTAGGATTTCTGGGAGTTGAAGGCCAAAACATCTGGGGACCCACATGTTGAGAACCACTGGTTTAGGGCTTTATAGGCTAAAGTCAGCACTTTGAATTGTGCTCGGTAGCACAGTGGAGATGGCATAACAGGGAAGTTATATGCTCCCTGTATGCCACTCTAGTGAGAGATCTGGCTGCCGCCTGTTGGACCACTTAAAGCTTCTGAACAGTCTTCAAAGGCAACCCCATGTAGCGCATGTTGTAATAGTATATTTGGGGATATAACAAGAGCATAAACCACCATGGTCAAGTCTGACTTCCGTAGGTATGGGTGTAACTGGCTCACAAGTATTGGGTTCCAAGCTCCTGACAGCTTCCCAAACATTCTGAGACATCTGATAATGAAGTCCGAAACACCTATAAGATCCAATGTTGGGTATCACTGAACTATGTAAAGGGTTTTATATCCAAAACATTTCTGATTTATATCTGTCCAAATAGAAAACCGATTAAAATTGGATGTTTGATGTAAAAAAACAACAACACAGTAATAATGGAAATCTGGGGGATACTTTTGGGGAGCCATGATAAAGATATCATGAACTCCGTTGTTTTCCTTTTTTCTCCCTTGTGCAAAGCTTGTCTTTAAATTTTATTTTTCTTCTCTCTTCAGAATGTGTTCTCTGTGCTCAGGAGAAATAATAACAACCATTTGTGTTCTTATTTTTTATGTGTATTCACTTTAATGCACTCATATAGATGAGTCACCTGTTCATTTCTGACAGAAGGTAAGAACAGAAACAACACAGAATTTAGTGAATGGATATTTGTACAACAACATTCCGGTATAATCGGAGAATCTTAAAGCCAGAGACACCCACTGGCCCAACTCTACCTGAAGAACAGGTTGGGTCAGATCTAGGGCTGTCTCATGTGATGTGCCCCTTACCAATCATCTGCCATCACTCTTGGGTGCTTTGGGCTCTTTTAAAGGGTGACTGAGGGGGAACACGTTGAATTCTGCGTAGGAGTGCTGAGCCTGAAACAGTGGAAGCAGCAGTTTGGAAAGTGAGTAACAGTTTCCTGAGACACTGGGTCTCTTGGCTATGATATATTAGATTCAAATGTTCTTCTTAGTTATTATAACTTATAAAGTTTTGAAAGTTTGATAAAGGCTAGCAGAGAGTATTTGTTAGATTAAAACAAAATTCTTACCATTTTTGCTTCTTTCTAAGGATACAAACTTCCCCACTGAATTCAATAGCATTTGTACTTGAGTAGACTTGCATGATCTACTCAGTGGTCTCCACATAGTTAAATTGCAGTCCTCTGTACACTTCAACTTCTTAATTTCATCAAATTTAATCTATGTGTAATGTTGCAACTCGAAGCCTTTTATCTATATCCTACAGGCATTAAAATGTTGATGCTGCTTATGATAATGCCATTGAGCGCCGTCATTTAATGACAGTACAGGTTGAAAGAAAGGAAAAACAAGATTTTAAAGAACAAGTGAAGAATTCAAATTTCCTTTCATTTTCTGGGAATGAGAGCAAGATAAAAATAATGAGTTTCTCCTGGTTCAGTAAAGTTAATAGAAATGTGACATGCACATGCTGTACAGTTTTCTGCTTAGCTAATTGTTCTTAATGTCGTGGTATGAATTGGTCTACCTTACTCCTTGCCGCACTGCTTCTGGTGGGAGGTAGCTATCAAAATAGCTTTTTTGGAAAGCACATTATGATGAGAAGCTCAGAGCTGTCTGAAATACGTGACTGTTCTCTAAGCTTTTGTAAACACTGTGTTATATCTGTTCTGTTCGTAACTTATTCCTCTGCTGCGGCTGTATACTCTCAAGCTAATGGAAATGGCTTGTCATTAGAACCCCTGAAGCCTTATTGTACTTGAAAGTCCCACTAGGCTGAATAGAGCTTGCTCTCAAGTGCATTACAAACTAACAAAGTGTTTTATGTCATACCTTGGCCCCCATCCCCACCTTTCCACAAGGAGTTGGCATCCTTTTCCTTCTAAGATCTTTTTCCACTATATGCTGTTCTAGAAGCCAGAAATGGTATGGTTAATACATAAAGATGTTTGTGCATGTTTTCAAAAACAAAACTTCTCTACCTACTTTTTAAAAAGGATCTGAATGTAACACATAACTGCTAATTCCCACAGTTAAAATCCCCACATTAGGATTTTGAGTACACATTGTCACTTTAAAAAAACTAAACCTCTCTTCATTTAGTGCTAATTTTATTCTTTTGTGAAGCATTTTAGACTATGTTTATGGTATATCTCTGTGTGTGGTGGTAGTGGGGTGTTACTTATTACCTTTCATACTGGAGAAGAAGTAGAACCTCTTCCACTGTCAAAACAATATTGGGTGGAGAAGATCACACCCTTACGGACTTTGCAGTCTACACAGTACTGCCCATATAAATGGCATTCTTGATCCTCTTGCTTCACGAAAATGTTTACAGTGACACATTTTAACATGTCACCATGCTAAATATACATTGAAGCAAATCCTGGATTAAATCAATACAAGGAAATGAGATTAATGATCTATACTTATCATGTCTTTCGTTATGGCTACAGCATTCGCAATGGTTGGGTGTCACAGAGATTGGGGTGAAGTATTTTCTTCCATTAGATGGGAAATAGTTTGAAAACCTTTCTGGGGAAATGAAGGTGTGGTTGTAACACATTGAGAGTTTAGGACAAGTTATTACATGGAAAAGCAAAGTCAGTGCAGGGTGGGAGAACTTCAGAATTCTTTTAGTATTTACTTTGTTATGCTTGGGTATATTGTAGCATCTGGTGTAAACCGTGCCCTGAAAAAGGATTAACAGCAAGGTGAGAGATTTAACATGAGCTTCTCTTGATCTAATCTAATATTCCTAGTTTGAAAGCTGGAGTAGGTTGAGATACTTCAGAGTGAGAAATGGCAGTACAGGCATTGATTGGTGGTAAATAGCTCCCAACAATGAGACTGAAATGGGAAAAGGGATATCTGAAATAACTGTACACATTTCATTTCGAAGGCTGCAATTCTTATTTAGCTCTTGGTAAGTGTAACTGAATACAGCTGAATTTCCTTCTAAATAATCATGCATAGGGTTACACAACCATTTCCAGGCCAAAAGTAAGGCCTTTCTCAAGAGCCATATTTGTTTTGATCAAATGCTTCATTAACTAACACTTAGACTTAAATCCAATTGCTAGAGTTCCAGCTAGCATTGGAATCTGCCAAAACATATCTGGTCTAAATTCAAGGTACTTGTGGTGACATTGAAAGCCCGACACAACTTATAATCCTTACAGTATATTTGTGGAATTGCCCCTCCCAACAAATTTTTGCCTGAGGACTTTACTCTGCTGGTGGTCCCTACTCTATATCTTACCAATGAAGTCAAAATGCTGTGTGAGGACATAAGAGAGGTCTTTTCAGATGTGGAAACCCTTAGCCCTAACACTGGTTTCATTTAGGTATCACGTCATAAAACATGAGTAACAGATATACTTTACAGTGTTTATAGTTTTTGAACTATTTCAACCCATTTGAACTGGTTAATATGGCTAATATGTTTTAATTAAATTGTTTTTCATTATGTTAATGTGTTTCTATAGATTTTACTTATTTGCCACCTTGAGAGCACATGTTATAGGCAGCAATAGAAATGGTAATAATAGAACAGAGTCCTGTTTGAGCATTGTGTGTTTGCTTATAAGTGGACTTAAATGTGCAGGAAATAGAATGGTCAAAAGGCAGAATGCCCATATTCAGTAGATGGCTGTTACTTTGTACCGTAACTACATCATAGAACTGACAAAAATCCTGATGTGCAATGGGTCATTGATAATGGGTTTCTGTTTGGTGTGCCTTGGTTATACCGTATGGCTTTGTGATTCAGTAACTGGATTTCTCAGCACTTCTGTTATGTACCGTATATGCTCATGCATGAGTTGACTTCAATATAAGTCAAGATTTTGCTATGACCCACGGATAAATTGATGGTCATTCCACATAGAAAGGAAAGCGCCAATGCTGCTTCGGGGCCAGCTGCCCCTAGTCACCACTACCATTTGCCCACCCAGGCATTCAAAATGGCCAGAAGAAGCACAACAGCACAGAGAGTAGAGGGGATCACTGCTTCTTTTAGTGTTTTTCCCCAGGGTGGACTAATCGCTTGTCTTTCACTATTCTACTCAGAGAAAAGGATGGTTCTTTTCTCATAAGAGTTCAGGTACATTACTCACACTGACCAATGGATAAATTGACCCAGTCCAGATTTTTTGGGTTGATTTTTTATTAAAATTTCTAGACTGAGACATGAGTATATATGGTAGTTAAGAGCACATTTATGTTGACATGAAAGGATAGACAGGATTCCAGTTATAATGAATAACAAAGCAGACCCACAGAGACTATTGTTACAAAGAAATCAATATTTGGGTAAAATATGTTAATTCAATGAGTCTACTCTAGTTGAGACTAACTGGATTTTGACTATAACAGACTTGAATTGTTGAAGATATCATATATAGTCTTTTCCCTTACTGATTGCTACAGTATAATCTCTTTAAAAACATGCATCTGAAACTCTGTCTCTACATACACACACTGCTATCCATTGTTATAATATGGATCTCCAGATAATGTTGAAGTGTGACTCTCATCAGTCCTCACCATTGGCTGGGACCGATGAGAGTTGTGATGCTTTAATATTTTGTACAACAACATGTGCGACCAAGTCCACCACTGCCCTCCATAAAAAATGCTACATTATTTTTAATCAGTAGCACACTTCCTCAAGGATTTTAGTGAGCTAGGAAGCAATAAACAAATATGTCAATAAATCAATTTTGGGTGGTTATTTAATGATATTACTGTAAATGGCATTTGATTTTGAGAGACCTTGTATGAAAAAAGACCAGCTCTGCCATCTTATGGGAGTTTACAATCTGTATACACTAAAGTTAATGCAAAGTCAGGCAGGAGAGGAAGAGGCAAAAATAATATTTTTATTTATATGAAAATATATATGCTACAAGTTAGCTTAAATATAAGAATAAGTATACTTCATAACTTCCTTTCCATTGCAAGAACTGTATTGTTTTATATCCCCTGTTTGATTCACCTCTGCTTCAGATACTGAAAGGCAGGCAGAAAATGTTTTAATTCACCACCAGACTCTTGATATAATATATTTATTTATTTTATTTATTTTATTAATTTATATATTGCTCTTCTCTTGTGGAAACCATTGGATGCAACTTGACATGCTGCACATGGCTTATAGCATGAAACTGGTTGGATCAGATAGTATTGCCTTTAGACTTTTATTATAAGACTCATTACCCAATTAAAGCTTTGGGGTCAACTAGTTTGGCAGGATTTAAAAACTAGCCAGAGTTCCCAGCGTCTGGGCCTCCAAATGTTTTGGACTTCAACTCCCAGAAATCCCAGCCAGCTTACCAACTGTTAGGAATTGTGGGAGCTGAAGTCCAAAACATCTGGAGGCCCAAACGTTGGGAGCCACTGAGATAAACCAAACTAAAGTGGCATTAAATTGTCTGTAGACGGTTGGCAAATAAGAATAAGTATTTTTATGTTCTGAACAAAGAGGTATCTAACTTCAGTTAACATTGAAAATGGAAGCAGTCATGACTACCCCCCCCAAAAAAAAACCCATAACAGTTTGATATATAGCCTGTAGGTTAAAATATATATACTGTGAAGTAATACAAGTGTTTAGCAGTTTCTATTCCATGCAGACTATGGTTAGGAGACCATGGTTAGATGTTTCTAAACAAACCAGGATTCAATTATGGCATCAAATTGGCTTTTCTTATGGTAAAGGTAGGCAAGGTAGGCACATGATGAGGGCTGTTCGGCAGTGGAACTCTCTGCCCCGGACTGTGGTGGAGGCTCCTTCTTTGGAAGCTTTTAAGCAGAGGCTGGATTGCCATCTGTCGGGGGTGCTTTGAATGCGATTTCCTGCTTCTTAGCGGGGGGTTGGACTAGATGGCCCATGAGGTCTCTTCCAACTCTACTATTCTATGATTCTATGATGGGCTACTGTCCTCATGCAGTTCTTAAGAGGTCCATAAAGGAGGTTTTGAAGCTGCCCTGAACTACCCCAAACCTCCCAAACACTCAAAATTAAAAGGAATGTTCAAATCAGCTAAAAACAAAACCAGAAGCAAAAAATGTCATCTCTACCTACATTACGCAATCCAATGTAACCTGTCAGGTGAAAATTGGCCTCTTCTCCCCCTGCATTTTAAAATCCATATCATACCACCATTTTATAAGCATTTGCCCATCACAGAAAACTGTGTTTCCTGCTTGAACTCTTGCTTATTTTGATGCTCAAATTAAGGGAGCAAAAAAGTGGCAAGTTTCTTCTGGTCATCCACGTCCTGTTTATTTGGTCAATATTTTTGCACTATTGTGATGTGTTAATACATCTAATACTGAGATCTCACATAACTATCAATCTGGAATTTTTAATTTATAAAATTGTGTTCTCTACGGATATATTTGTCACATAGTATTTTGTTATAACTTCATTCTGCTGAAGATGTCAGAGATACAACAACTCTTGATGCATGTGTTTCTGTAGGCAAGGAGTAAATTATTAGACTTCTTCAAGTTTCTAAACTATTGTCTGTTCAACCTGTGCAGATCTTCCTCTTGACCTAGGTCAAAACTCTTATTAACTGATGTCATCTTTCCTGCTTCTCATGTTTCTTTGCATCCTCCAGGAAGGAGAAGACAACTTGGCTTTTTCCCAAGAAACAGGAGGCAACCATGGCACCCAGCTGCTTTGGACTAGTTAGCACTAGATCTGCCTTATCTTTCTATCACAATGTATTTCTTTCACAATGCATTTCTCTTAAATATTAGTTTTCTTACTTAAGAAAGCAGACTCAGTGTGTGATTGCTTTATAGGGGAACAGACAAACTCTTTAAACAGTCTGGTATTCAAAGAAACTCGATCCATATTTCACACTGTGAATCCACACTCTGCTGTCATATTCTACCTTTTTATTTCACACCAATTACTTATATAATGCGTGTAAGGTTTCATTTTGTATTCTGTGTTAGAGCCAGGCAAATAGGCAAATGCAAGCTGGAATCTTGGTGTTGAAAACAGGCATGCTCTGTGTGTTTTGGAAGGCACAATCAATATATGCATATACACAAATATGGGAGAATGGAAACTTAAGCCTGTTCTCCTTGATGATGAACAGATCTGAGCAGGAACTTGTTGGTTTTTTTTATATATATACAAAGGACCATTTTGCCTGATTCCTAAAGATGTCAATTCTTTAGGGAAAGAATAGAGATACAAGCATTTCAAAACTGAGTGCAGTTTTATCTATCTTCACTGCTTAATGATATACCCTCATTTTTCAGTGAGATTCCTCAATAAACCTGCTTAGTATCAATAATGAATCTTTTAAAATGATGCCGTTGTAATGTGATCAAATGCCCAATTAAGCCAGCATTTAATGGGTGTCTCTCAATTGATGGTAGAAATGTTCTTTTTGCTATGGCTGCATTTCTCTTGCCTAGGACTTCTGAGGTTATAACTGAGCCTTACAATGGGGAGAGAAAGTCAAGAAGAGTACTACGTTTCCCATTAATCTATACCATGACCAAAGGGAAAAAATAAGCTACTGCTGATCAAGTCTTGTGCTCTTCTATAGGTGTTCAACACATAAGATTTTAGTCAGAAATGAAAATGTCATTTCCTCCTACAGTAAAGAAACTGGTAACTGGGGAAGAAATATCATTGTAGGCAAGCAGTAGTTCCTTTTCTGTTTCCCTTAAGCCTCTTTTGCTATAAGCAAAGGTATAACTTGTTATGAGTTTGTTTCACCAATGTCCAGAAATGATCTGATTGAAGCACAGATCTGAATAGTGCAATCAGGCAAAATTAGATACTGCAGAAATGTCTAATTAACCTTCCCCCACCCCAAAACAGCTAATCTTCAATGTGGATGAAGTATCTTTCTCAAACAGAAAAGTAGGGGGAAATGATGGTTGACAGGAGTTTAGTTGCTTCTCCTGTTGAAATTTGAAATGTCTTCAACTCAGTGATCATAACAACAGTTAAATCTTGTATAGAAATTTTTTTCATACTATGTCTCCTCTTCTTCATTAGAAGATCACTGAGTTGAAGCTACAGACAATGCAGTCACGGTTGCCCATTTTTGATCTATTTAGCAGCTTGCAATCCCTTTATTTTATCAGTTTTAAATTTATTTATTATGCAGTGCTTTTGACATGAAATAAATAAATTCATTAGAAGGGAGGAAAGAGCTGACTCGATAAATACACATTGGCTTTCTAAAATGTTCTATGGCATAGTTCCCAACTTGTGGGACTCCAGATGTGGTGGTAATATAATTCAGGATCTCTCACTGTGGACCTTTTTGAGGAGCTACACCTGGGGATCTAAACCTGGGAATAATAGATACCTTGAGAAAAAATGGATTAAGGTACCACTGTATCAGGACTAGGGAAACTATTTCTCAACAGTCATTTTACATGTAGTCTCCCTTGTAGTGGGCCATGTTCTGAATTCATGCCAATCTATAGACTCACTAATGTCCTTTGCCACATAATGTTTCAAGCTTTTTGATAGGCAGGATCATTTAGTAAGCAAAAGCATTCCTTGCCCTTGGTTCTGTTAGATAGGGTTGATTGGAGTTGGCCCAATAACAAATGGATATGGACAACTGTTGATGGGATAGCTTACAACATTCTTATCCTCACTGGAAAGGTTTCACCTGTTGAATTCTGTTCAAGAACAATGTAGCAACCTTGGTAATGCTGTCCTATCGTGAGCCCACACCAGATTGTTCCTGTTCATGACAGAATATGGTGAGTCCTAGCTGAAACTGAGAACAAATTCCTTTGATTTAAATAGAACACTGAGCTTGTTAAATCTATGCGCTCTGCCAATGTGGGCATCTAGGAGTCCATGTACATTCTTTTCAGAATGCTTGGGACTGGAATGTGAAGTCGAAAGTGTCAGGATTTTGAAAAATGCAATTAGAATGTCAGTTTCCTGGTTTCCTATCTTCCTATCTTCTTTGTTCACATTCTCTTCTTGGGCTTGTTCTTTCACAGATTTTGTGGCATATTTCTCATTTTTTGGTATGGGTGTGAGTTTCCCACTAGAAAGGTTGAGTCAGGTTTGCTTCAGGGTGTCTAATGTGAAATGGGACATGACATTTTCAACCATGCAGCACAAGCCATAGTCCAGTGTAGAAGGTGCCTTCTAGGCTGAACATGAACATGAGGATATGTGGGCAAACTCACATATGCCACAACAGTAGACCTTGTGGCAATGACATGACGTCAAAACAAATATAAGTAGTTTGATTAGGAATTGCATTCTTAAAAAAGGTCAAAGTATAGGTTTTCTGTCAAAATTATAGTAGCATGGTAGCAGGGAAAAGCAATTGCTTAGGCTGTAATTCTGCCTTTGTAGCTTCATAATCTGGATTCTGAAAGCTGTGTTGCAGTTAAACATCAAGAAAACCAAGATCATGGCAACTACACATATCGATAACTGGCAAATAGAAGGAGAAAACATGGAGGCAGTGACAGACTTTATATTTCTAGGCGTGAAGATCACTGCAAATGCAGACTGCATCCAGGAACTCAGAAGACATTTACTTCTTGAGAGGAGAGCAATGGCCAGCCTTGATAAAATAGTGAAGAGCAGAGACATCACATGGGCAACGAAGGTCCGCATAGTCAAAGCAATGGTATTCCCCATAGTAACTTAGGCTGAACGAAGGAAGATAAACACTTTTGAACTTTGGTGCTGGAGGAAAATCCTGAGAGTGCCTTGGACCACAAGAAGATCCAACCAGTCCATCATCCAGGAAATAATGCCCGGCTGCTCACTGGAGGGAAGGATATTAGAGGCAAAATTGAAGTATTTTGGCCACATCATGAGAAGAAAGGAAAGCTTGGAAAAGATCACGATACTGGGAAAATGGAAGGAAAAGGGAAGAGAGGCCGACCAAGGGCGGCGATGGCCAACAGGGAGCTCTGGCGTGGACTGGTCCATGAGGTCACGAAGAGTCAGAAACGACCATGCGATCGAGCAGCAGCAGCTTCATAATCTCTGATGAGGTCTCATGTAATGAGTAGGGTGGTACAACCCACTGCTGTCAACTTCTATCTATACTGTGATCTTATCCTCATGTAGTTTCTTTAAAAATTCTGAATCATTCTTCTTTTCAGCAGCTTCTCATTATATATGATTCATGGCTGTGTTTGTGTGGAAATTTTAATCCAGAAAATTCAAGATTTGAACACCTTTGAGTTGTTCAATTTCTCATTTGATGGGCTGATCCAAGGCTATTATCAATCAAAAGTATGTAAAGTTTGGCCTCCAGGCTGCACCAAACTTTTTTTTAATTCTGGAGGAGCTTAAAAGCTCATGGCAATCATGTAAAATGGTGCAGAACCATTCTACATGTGTTAATGCTTTTTATATCCCATGCCTCTCTATCCTAAAGCAGCAAAACAAGAACAACAAAGAATTCAGTTAAATCTGGAAATGATTTCCTATAATTTTCAACCAATTTTCAGATGGAAATGTAACAGTGTAGCTTGTTGAGGGTGGAGGCAGGAGTGGAAATCATCTCCCAGCCTCACCACACTTGCTGACTGTGCAAGATATGGAAATGCTGAGTGCCATTTTAAACATAATACTAGCACTAGCTGTTTAAACATTTGGGCATATTGACTAACAAGTTGACAAATACATTAATTCTAGTGATCTCAGTCACAATGTAACATTAATTTTTTGAGGACACAGTTCTTTGGGCCCCCAAATACTTCTGTTTTCTTTCTATTTTCCCCACCCCAAGCTGATAGCCATGGAGGAGTCCAGTGTTGGTTGGAAGCTGGTTAGCTTCACCAGCTCCAATCACATGACAAGGGGCAGATTGGCAGCCTATTTAAGGCAGAGCTGCCCATCCCATGTCTCCTATCCTTTGTTATTTCCTATTTATTTTGTCTTTATGCCATGTTTCATTTATTTCTGGGTGTACTTTTAAATAGAGCCTATAAATTTACCTGATATGATATATCATTTCCATCTCCCAAGGGCAGGAATGAGTAGAACATGCAATGCTGGTTACAGGAATGCCCAATAAAATGTTACATGGATAAGTTATTCTGATGCAATTTATGATTATTCTATCAGGAACCGGATCTACTTTATTGAAGAAGTTTTGATGTAGCTTGCAGAGATAGAAAAGGTGGCTGACCTACAATGCTGATAAATTTGTCACTCTCTTCTAGATTGCAAGAAAAGTGTAAAATGGCAAAAGGTGATACTGGGGTGAGATGTTTCCAAGGCCTGCTGATCATGGGGAATGTGGTTTTGGGGGTAAGTGAATTTGAATTTGTAATCTCGGAGCAATTATATCAGTAATGTCCTAAATTTTCCATTAAATATTAATATATGGATACAGTCAACCTTTCATACTTGTAGGTTTAATAGATTATACACAGATTTGACTCCTAAATTCTATGTAAGAATCTCTAGGTCTTCAACACAACCAGAGGAAGTTGACCATGGAGTCATTCTGGAGGGCCTAGCTATTTTAGAGAACATCTCTCTAGGAACCTCTAGGTTAGGCCTACACAACTTGTGGCCCTCCAGGTGTTTGAAACTTCAACTTCCAGAAGCCCTAGCCAGTTTGTCAGGACTTCTGGGAGTTGCAGTCCAAAACACCTGAAGGGCTACAAGTTGTGTAGGCCTACTCTAGATCTTCCAGTGTAATTCGATGGTCAATATCTGGAATGTAAAATAATAGATTTTTATTTGTGGCTTTTCAATTTGACCTGCATCCATAATCCCTACAAAAGTGGAAGGCTACTGTACACTGAATAGCACTAATTTAGAGGTTTGGTGTCTGTATGCATATCTTTAGATTTCTAGATCTTACAAATTAGGGATGTAAAAATATTAGTCAATTTTCTGACATTTGGGGGGGGGAAAGAGGTTTCCAGGCATTAAAAAAGGCATTTTCTAGCCAAGAAAATGAGGATGTGGTGACATTTTTCATTGTTTCTACCTTTCCTATACAAATTTTACTTATATTAACTTAAATGAACATTAGTGCAAAATACAAGTGATCTGTTGTGCAGGAAACTTGATTTGCATACTTTTTTAAAAGTATTTAAAAAAACGTACAAACAAATATAGTTTCCACTACTGGAGGCAAAAGGGTGGTAGAAAATGTTGAAACTCTCCCCACTTTAGTTCAAAAATGTATTAAAATCTACTCCATCTTCCCCAAAGTATAGGAATGTCAAATGGGACTATAAGAGGAATGTAAATTTCCTATGAATAACCTCTTTTTTTGGACACAAGGTTTACTTAGAAATACACATTTCAGCAATCAGACTTCTCTATTTATCCAATTACAAATTAAAGTACTCTAGATTACCATGTGAAGGTGAGATAATATTTTTTACCACCAGTTTATCAAATGGTTTTCCCAGAGATGAATGATAACACACACCCAACATCAGTACTTAAGAAAAAAGTGTGAGTAGAGTGGAGCAAGAACACCTGGGATAAAAGAGGTCCTGTGACATTTAACCCAAATATAAGCAGTTAACATTCCGCTTGTTTAAGGGAATCAGAAATATTAATTCAACAAAATTCAGAGATAGCTTAGTATGACATGTGGAGACAAAGGTAGACCACATCAGTAATCTTTTTTTTCTTTTGCTCACAAGAAGGAATGAGAAAAATACTCGCACATATATATTTGAACAAAAGAATTTAATCCAGTCAAGACCCAAAGCATACTATCATTTCTTCTTTGTGTGAATTGAAAAAAATTAAGATTTGCATCCCTACTTACAAGTTTGTGCAAGCAATGTTTGATCTGGAATAACAAGAGGATTGAGTGCAAGCTTTACATGATGTATTTGAGGATTTAGGGGACAATGGTTCCCTCCCCAACAAAAGAAACCGAAAAATGCTGTTTTAGGATGACTCTCATTTGTGTCTTTGGTTCTCAGTGTTGTGGCCTTGCACTGATGGCAGAGTGCATATACTTCGTCTCAGATCAACACTCATTGTATCCATTACTGGAAGCTACTGACAATGATGACATCTTTGGAGCTGCCTGGATTGGGATCTTCACTGGTTTCTGCTTCTTCTGTCTTTCTGTCCTGGGCATTGTTGGTGTCGTGAAGTCAAACAGAACAATGTTACTGGTGGTAAGTTGGATAGTAAATATTATAGCAGAGTTCCAGTTAACCAATCCTCCGTATTATTTGAGGCGCCGCTGGGGGCACCCCTCCCTCTCCTTCTCTTGAGTTGCTTCCTGGAGTAGCCCGAGGAAGGGAATGAAGGGAGCTCGAGAGAAGGAGAGGGAAAGGGAAGAGGAAATGCCCCGTGAGCGTTGCTTCCCAAGGGGCGAGGGCTCGCTGAGGGATGGGTCTCATCCCTCAGCGAGCCCTCACCCCTTGGGAAGCACCCCACGAACGTTGCTAGGCAGCAGAGATCGCAGGGCACTTCCCTAAACCGAATTGCCGGGAGGGATTGGGCCTGCCCCTTTATCTCGGATAACCAGAACTTTGTGTCACATCGTAATCTAAGGGCAGTGGTTCTCCACCTTTTATTCTCTAGATGTTTTGAACTTCAGCCAGTATGGCCAATGTTCAGAAACTGTGAGAACTGAAGACCAAATTTTGAAGGACCAAAGGCTGACAGTTACTGATGTATGTGTCACGACCCAGGCTGCAGAGCACCAATAACCATACACAGAGGCCAGAATCTATCTAATATCTTTATTAAGGAAATAAGTAAAGGCAATAAAAATAAGTGTAGAATATAGTTCAGAAGATGACCTTTCAGGAAAGGTCAAATATAGTCCAGGAAAACAATGTCCAATATGAAATAGTAAGGTGTCAGCTCACCACAGCCGCTCCTGAATGAACACACGAGACTCTCTGTGATATCACCAGAAACTTTACTGCAGGAAACATAAACATCAGAAAAGCCAAGAATGGGAGACTCCGGCCAACCATCCTTTATATACCCTCCCCCTCATTTGAAAAGTCTCTTCCCGCTCAGTAAAACCCCGCGCAAATTCCCCGCCAAGTCCAGCAGCCGTTTCTTCTCCGAGTTCTGAGACGCAGGTGTCTTATCAATGTCAGTGACCCTGAAACTCAGAGCCACATACAGGCTCTAGTAGCAGGGTTCTGACATGGCCTCCTCCTCCCCTTCGTCCTGGAAGGAAAAGATTAAACACAACTATTGTTCTCCGCTGTCCAGAGTTCCTTTATACTTTTTTAACAGGCTGCAATGGAATACCGGGTGTACCTTCCCTAGGTCCTTGGGTAGCTTCAGCTCATAGGTCACTTCGTTTATTCTTTTCGCTACCCTGAACGGCCCTATATAGCGTGGAGCCAATTTCTTAGATGGGAACCCCAATTTCAGGTTTTTTGTGCTCAGCCAAACCAGATCTCCTTCGCCCAATTTGTCCCCCTCTCGGCGCCTACGATCTGCAAAGAGCTTGTACTTCTTTTGTGTTTCCCTCAATGCCTCCACCACGGTCTGCCACCCTTGTTTAATTTTGGCCGGCCATTCCTTGTCGGTCTGGCCCTCTCCTTCCTTCCACTCGGGTAGCCTGGGGAAAGGTGCCACCTCCTGTCCGTATACTATTTCGAATGGGGCACGACCTGTGGCCGAATGTACGGCCCCGTTAAAAGCCATCTCAGCAAACGGAAGAAGGTCCGCCCAATCGTCCTGTCTATAATTGGTGTACATCCTCAAGAATTGGCACAGTGTCTGTTGGGTACGTTCGACCCCCCCCGTTGGTCGCGGGATGAAAAGCCGAGCTCAGATTCCTTTCCGCTCCTAACAGCTGTAAGAATTTTCCCCAAAATTTTGCAGTGAATTGGACTCCCCGGTCGTTAATTATTTTGTCGGGGCACCCATGTAGGCGATATACATGCTTCACATACAAATCAGCGAGCTTTTCAGCCGAGGGGAGTTTTGGCAGGGCCACAAAGTGTGCCTGTTTTGAGAATAGGTCCAATATTGTCCAAATGTATCTGTGGCCTCTGCTGGGGGGTAGTTCGCCTACAAAATCCATTGCCACGCATTCCCATGGCCTCATGGGCTCCACCACCTTCTGCAATAGCCCCTGGGGCTTCCCAGGTGGTGTCTTGCCCTCTGCACATAATTCACACTGCGTGACGTACCCCCTGGCGTCTTTCCTCATTCCGGGCCACCAGCATTGTTTGGCCAACAGTTTAATAGTCCTGGTGGGGCCTAGATGACCTGCACCCTTGTTATCGTGGCATTTCCTTAACATTTCTTGTCTTAAACATTCAGGAATATACAATTTCTTATTAACAAACACCAAATCCCCACACAGTTCTCCCTGTTCTTTGTTCGTTTGTAACCATTTGTCCATTCCATATGCCCGCTTCAACTCTTCCTCCCATATTTCTCCTCCCCCCGTGGAAATGGCAGTGCGTTTGTTTTCTTTGGCTGCTTGTGCTCGAGTCAGTACTGCCAGGCCCCATTGCTTATCTAGGAAAAGGCTCCCCTCAGATTCCTGAATTCCTCCCCCGTGCTGAGGCATCCGAGAGAGAGCGTCAGCGAGTATGTTGTGTTTCCCCTGGAAGAACTTGAGTCTGAAATCAAAACGGCTGAAATATTGGGCCCATCTAATCTGCTTCGCTGATAGTTTACGAGGGGATCTCAGATACTGTAAATTTCTATGATCAGTCCACACCTCAAACGGTGTTCCACTTCCTTCCAGGAAGTGTCTCCAGCACTCTAGTGCTTTCAGAATCGCTAAGGCTTCTCTCTCCCAAATCGGCCAGTTTTTTTCTGTATCGCTAAATTTTTTCGACAGATAGCCACATGGCTTCAGGTTCCCCCCCTCGTCTTTCTGCAGCAGAACTGCCCCATATGCCCGGTCTGACGCATCGCAATGTAGTACAAAGGCCTTAGACATATCAGGGTGCTGTAGGACAGGCTCCTCGGTAAAACGCTTTTTTAGGGCTTCGAAAGCTTCCTGGCATTCTATTGTCCAGGTCAGTTTGGCCCCTGGGGCCTTCACTTTGGCTGTTTCTCCCCTGCCTTTAGTCTTTAACAAATCCGTTAATGGCAAAGTGAGGCGCGCAAAGTCCTTGATAAATGTTCTATAGAAGTTTGCGAACCCCAGGAAGGATTGCAGCTGCTTCCGTGTTCTGGGGGCTTCCCACCCCCTTACGTCTTCCACCTTCGCAGGGTCCATCGCCACTCCCTGGGAGGAAATCCTATACCCCAGAAAGTCTATCTGGTCTTTATTGAACTCGCACTTGGCAAGTTTCGCATACAGCTTCGCTTCCCTCAACTTTTGTAGGACTTCCCTGACTAGTTCTACGTGTTGCTCCTTGGTCCGAGACATTATCAATATGTCATCTAAAAAAATAAAGACTCCCTTGTACAATAATGGATGCAACACTTCGTTGATTAATTGCATGAACGCGGCCCCTCCCCCGCATAAACCGAATGGGAGCACACAATAATTGAATAATCCGAAGGCGCAGGAGAAGGCCGTCTTCCACCTGTCCTCTGGTTTGATCTGCAATTTATGGTAAGCCTCAATTAA
The DNA here is from genome assembly GCF_035594765.1 of Anolis carolinensis. Lineage (NCBI taxonomy): Eukaryota > Metazoa > Chordata > Lepidosauria > Squamata > Anolidae > Anolis > Anolis carolinensis. The sequence continues at coordinate 36,554,264 of NC_085843.1, read as the reverse complement.
ATCCAATTTAGTGAATATCTGTCCCTCCGATAACTGGGCGATCAAGTCCTTCACTAAGGGTAGAGGGTATTTATTTACAGTACTGATTGCATTCAGGCCCCTGTAGTCAATGCAGAGCCTCAGCGTTTGGTCCTTTTTCCTCCTAAACAACACAGGTGTCCCTAAAGGGGAGTTCGAAGGTTCTATGAAACCTCTCGCTAGGTTTTTATCAATGTACTTTCTCAGTTCCTCCTTTTCCCTAGCCGACATCGGGTATATCTTTGCCTTGGGAAGCTCTGCTCCTGGGACTAGCTCTATTTTCACTTCAACTCTCCGCTTCGGTGGGAAATTGTCTGCTTCCTTCTCGTCAAACACGTCCACAAAATCCCGATACTCTGGGGGTAATTTATCTGCCAGTTCTGCTATTCTGATAGAGTCTTCCTCCCCCCTTTTCCCCGGCTCCCTCTCAACTTCCTGGCTCCCTTCTTCCAAACTCATCCCGAAGATCATGCTCTTATCCTCCCAGTTGATTTGCGGGTTGGCCTGCCCCAGCCACGGCATGCCTAGTATAACATTATAGCTGGCTATTTGTGATATCACAAATGACACCTTTCCTTCCCAACTCCCTATCTTACACTTTACATCTTCGGCACTGTACCTAGCTAACGATCCTGATGCTGTGGATCCGTCCAACTGCGAAAATGCTATTGGGGATTCTAGGTTCGTCCTTTCGCATCCTAATCCCTCGGCTAATTCAGGGGAAATGATGTTCCTGGAACATCCACAAACGCTTTGCAGGTTGCTTGTTTGCTGCCATTTTCAAGCTGAATGGGGACCACTATCATAGCTTTGTCCTGACTTACCAACCCCCCCGAATGGTGCCTCATCGGTGTTTCTTCCTCGGCGCGTTTTCCTGCCACGGCTCTTGGTTTGGGCTGGCCTCCGCTTTCCCCTTTTCTCTGCCAGCACTCGGCAGCTCTGTGGCCCAACCGGCCGCACACAAAGCAGCCACTCCTGCTGGCGCTCACGTTCCCTGTCGGCTCCGCTCTCCTCCCGGCTGGGGCTGATCCCTCCTTCCGGCTCCCCTCTTTCATCTGCGGCCGTTGCTGTAGCGCTCCTCGGTGCCTCCTCGCCTGGGCCAGCGATGTCTCGACGCGCCCCGCCAGCTGAATCCATCCGCGCAGTGTTTCAGGCTCATCACGATGCACCACCCAGGAGAGGATCTCCCGCCTGAGCCCGTCTTTGAAGAGTTCCATCTTTGTCACTGCAGACCATTCCGGCACCTTTTCGGCGAGGCATTGGAATTCCTCCGCATACTCAGATACCGACCTCTGCCCCTGGGAGACGGTCTTCAACTTCTCCCTCGCCCGGATCTGCTCCAATGGATCTCGGAAACGGGTCTCCAGGGCCCCCATAAAGCGTCGGACTGACCCCAGACATGGGTCGCGCCGCGCGTGCAGCTGAACGTACCAGCTAGCCGCTCCCCTCTTCAACACTGCGCCAATGGCCCGTATCCGGCTGGATTCCGTTCTAAAAGTGTGAGCATTGTCCTCCATATAGCCCCTCACCGTGGTAAGGAAAAAATCCAGTTCAGAGGACTCTCCCCCAAACTCGATCCTTAGTTCCTCTCGTCTCGGTAGGGGTCCCTGTGGTGGCAATCCCCAATTCTCCGCCCGTCGCAAGCCCCCTTGCGGACCAGTGGGCCCCGCTGCCGTTTCTCTTGGCCCTGTGCCACGCCCGGCATTCGCCAGGGGCACTAGGGTCTCAGCTGGGAGCGTAGCCGGGATCCTCGGAGGCTTTTCCCCTTCGTCGTCACTCTCCTCCACCCGCGTCAGGCTTGTTTGGGTCTTGGGTCGGGCGCCGGGCTCCTTTCGCATTTCCCTTCCCTTCGGTGCTGGAAGGTCTGCAAAGCCCTGGCTGCTTCCCACGCTCACGTCCCACATTGAGCCAGCCCGAAGTTCCCTTCCTCTCTCTGGCTCCGCCAAAAACGCCAGGCGCTCCATCGCCCTCGACATTACTGCCAGGGTGGTCTCCATCGCCGACATCCTCTCCTCCAGAAACACCATCCTTTGTGGGCCTGGGGAAGGTGAACCTTCCTCTCCTCCGGTGCTGTCTCCCCACACCACTCCACGCCTCTGGGTTACCCCATTTGGCTGGGCATAAGCGGTGGATGACGCCAGGGCCGCCAGCTGGTGGAACTCAGCGTCCGGCTCGGGAGTGGCCCTTCCCGACCTTCCTCCTCCTGCGCCCAAGAGTTCTTCATCCTCCGCTTGCATGTTACACCTCACCGCTACAGCGGGATAGTGTCTATATTCTTGGCTTAGTGTCAGCTCACCACAGCCGCTCCTGAATGAACACACGAGACTCTCTGTGATATCACCAGAAACTTTACTGCAGGAAACATAAACATCAGAAAAGCCAAGAATGGGAGACTCCGGCCAACCATCCTTTATATACCCTCCCCCTCATTTGAAAAGTCTCTTCCCGCTCAGTAAAACCCCGCGCAAATTCCCCGCCAAGTCCAGCAGCCGTTTCTTCTCCGAGTTCTGAGACGCAGGTGTCTTATCAATGTCAGTGACCCTGAAACTCAGAGCCACATACAGGCTCTAGTAGCAGGGTTCTGACAGTAAGGTCCAAAGTTGTAATCCAGTAACCGAAACACTCACTTTGCCAAGCAAAGTGAGGGGAGATGACAAGGTCCTTTAGTCCATGAAACTTAGGCAAGGCAAGGAAATAGCTTGATTCTTGGTACACAAAGCTTGATTCAAGGCAACAAGGAACGTGGAACAGGGACAAGATCCGTGGTAAATACTTGGCAAGGTCCGGGAAGCAAGGCAAGGTCCTGGAAAGCAAGGCTGAGTCCTAGGTAGCAAGGCAAGGTCCGTGAAACAAAACAAGGCTGGAAACAGGAACGAAGGCTTGGAAACGGGAACGAAGGCTTGGAAACGGGAGTAGCGCTGTCCACACACAACCTACTCCGGTAGCTGACGAATTGACTCCGCAAGATTCCTACGGGGCAAGGAACCTAAATAGGGTCTCGTTTTCCCACCAAAGAACACTTCTCTGGGGAACCAGAACCGAAAGTCAATCTCTGTGTCCAGATGCATGACTCCCTAGAATTTCTCATGGAAGCAGTCTTAATCAGCTGAATGCCTGGCTGCGATTCTCAGGCTTCTGCGATTAGCCTGTTGAACTCCTTTTTGTTGTTGATAATAACTACGGCGAGAAAATGGGGGAGATTCTGACTCAGGGCTTGTTTGGCAGATTTCTGGAAGACAAACCTCCTGCAGGTGCAAGGGCTCCAATTCTGGCTGGGAAAGTTCCAATTCTGGCTGAAACGGTGGAAAACCCAAGTTTTCCTCTTCATCTGTCTCAACAGCGCTAGGAACGGGACTACATGGCCCATGAGTCATCACAGTATGATACCAGTCAACTTGGGGTTCCTGCATGCCTGACCTTTTCCCCACAAAGGAGTTACAGAATCATAGAATTACAGATTCAGAAGTATAATTAAAGAATCCTAAGCAGATGGCCATCTAACCTCTGTTTTAAAACCTCTAATAAAAGATAGCTCAACATGTTAATCTACTGTTGAGCAGCTCTTAGTGTCAGGCACTTCCTGACAGTGATGACTATGTGGGAGAAAGCAATACCTAGGCTGTCAAAGTAATATGTCTGCAGAATAGCAGAAATGAGAATAATCATAGGTATTAGCACTTTCTCATCAAATTAAACTCACTGCTCCAGCTTCCACGTTTTCACGGTTCCAGCACAGAAGAACTAGAAACTAATTTCCCCTCAAGTTACAGATATATATGCATAGTTTTCTGTCAATCATTCCGGCAAAAAAGAGAGAATTCATTTTAGCTGAAGCAGGTAATGTCCTGTATCTTGTCACCAACATCTCACAAAACTCAGTTTTATCAATGAAGATAATGTGTTCAGGAGGATTTAGTTTTTACTTTATAAAACTGCTGTATGGTCAGCTTCTCTTTATGAGATATATAACTATTCTAAAATAAATGGATGTTCATTAGAAATGCCTTTTAAAATGTTTAATTTGAATGTTATACGCCAGCTTCTGGGTGAGGAATAGTTTCCACAATATAGATTAAACTTTTACAAAATTCTGCTACGAAAAATGGATGGGGAATGTTATTTATAGTCAGATATTTTTCTCTAGTTTCATTTACAAAGTCAAACATTTATAAAGGATCCTCGTATAATAGGATGCCTCTCCCAGAGTTTGAAAAGAACCTGGTATGTGGAAGAAGGTTTATCAAAGTGTTAGCTTGCATAACTGCTTATTAGTACTTCTGCAGCCTTAAGGGATGACCTGCATGTCTGAGTGAGCCATTGACACTATAGACTTATTCAATTATATTATAAAGAGTTAAACTATTATTTTGCTGGCCCAGCCGTAGGTGGCATGAAAATGGTAAAAAAGACTGCTAATACAAATTTGTCTAATTTAAGGTTTTATTGCTTTGAAATGTAATAGAAACAGATTCATGCTCAACTCAACTCCCACCTCATTGACATTGGTATCCCCCACCCTTTCCAACGATCCCACAAGTAAGACGTAACCATAGTCAAGGTGTCTATGCAACCAGTAAACATACATTCGCTAGACCTTAACACAGTGTAAGAGAGGAGATAAGGAAAATGACAGTTGATTAAGAGTATTTGAGGTGCTTAGTTCTATTAGATTAAATCTCAAGTAGTTCCAAGAAAGGCGACCATATATTTAGTATTTTTTTTAGTAAAATGCAAAGAAAGAATCCTTTGCTTCTGTTATAGAGTCAGCAAGTTGTCCTGAAATGGTTAAAATTTCACATCAGAGCATGGAAACTACCAGAAAGTAATACTAGGAAGGTCTCCAGTAAACAAAATATTAACATCCACCCAAAAACCATCAATCTAAATGGGAAATACTTGGAAATCCCCCCTGAAAGCATCTGGGAGTCAGACAAAGCCAGGTTATTCATAGTTGAATAGTTTGAGATGTGGACTACCCAACTAAAGGTGCCCTGTTGACACAAATGTAAATAGCACTGGGACACTTTCTGAGAGCTTACTATATTAAGGAAATAGCATAAGTAGGTTCACAGACCATATCCACATTTTTGAGATGAGTGTGAAATCCAGGGTGTTTGAAAAAGAACTCCCTATTTTAAACACATTAAAACTAGGGAGTTCTTTTTCAAACATCCTGTATATTATTCGTGATCGTACAGAGTAAGGAAAATAATTGAATTATACATTGCTAGTTTCTCTATCTGTATAGATGAAAACGTTTTGACTCTTGGTTCTGAAACTAAGTTGGTTGTAGACAACAGAGGCTATGTAAGCAAACCTAGGGCCACCCCCCCCCCCTGAAATTATGCACCCCCTCCAACATACTGGCGGCAGCGGCTGTGTTCTCTCCAGCCACGGAACTATGAAGGCCTCCAGGAAGGCATTGCTTTCTCGTGAGATTTCGTGAAATCTCACAGAAATCTAGTGATATTTTGTGAAATCTCGCAGAAATCCTGCGATATTTCCTGAGATCTCTGCGAGATTTGACAAAATCTCACCAGAAGAGCAAGGACTTCCTTGTTCCGTGGCGAGTGACCCAATGGTTGCTGCCGCCGCCGCTGCCTAGAGAGTGCCTCCCCATGGGCTGCACCCCAAGCGGTGGCTTCAACAGCTTCCATGATGAACCGGCCCTGGTAGACAACTTCCAGGAGCTAGGGAGCTGCTACTGACCACTGGAGAATTCTCAAAATAGCCATACATCCCCACATAACTTTGGCCTTTCATATTCCTCCAGGTTTAGGTTGTCCAAAAAGTATTTTGTTACGAAATAGTCCATAGTGTCCCTACGGTGTGGAAAAGGGGGTATTTATGGGGTTATTTCATTAAATATGTGATAGTTCACTTCCTTGCTTTTTAGCACCCCCCCCCCCTCAAAAAAAAAAAAAGCCTGGGCAAGGATCAAAAACATTTTATAAAATGTTGTGAAATGACTCATCAATGTTATGAGCTATTTGGGGGCGAATATATATTTTGAACACTCTTGTCCCCATTTAAAGGTGGGTTGTGGGGCACTTTGGAGGCTGAAAGGACAACTCTGAGAGAGTTGTAGGGCATAGGCTGTAGGGCATAGGCTGTACTTTCTCACACATGTTTCACGTCTTTCTCTTTGGATGGATAGAGAAAGCAAAAGTAAAAACCTTCCTCGGAAGAATTATTTCTTTCTCTTGTAGATCAAAACCTGAAATGCTCAATATTCTTCTATGTGACAGGTGGTGTGTATTTTGCTTTGTTTTCAGTATATCCTCCTGATGATGGTTGTCTTTGCCTTTGAAGTTGCCTCTAGCATCACAGCTGTAGTGCATCGAGACTTCGTAAGTACTCCAACGTTTGCCTGGGCTCTTCTGTTCTCTCAAATGTTTTCAGCTTCATGCTTGACTTTCACAAGATACAGGATTGGGACACAGTTCTGAAAAAAGTTTTAAACTGTAAACAGAAATACAGATTATGGTGGAGGGGATATTTGTGGGAGGTAAGGATTTAAATTAAATATTATATTTTATTTACTGCAAGGTAATCTTATTTAGGTCAAAGAAAATGAAATCTCTCTGTCCACATTTGAGTACCCAGAGAAGCAGTGCTGGGGAAAGTATGCTCCACAAGCTAAATATGACCCAAGGGACCTCGTTTTGAAGTCCCAAAGCCCCTCCCCCCATAAGAAATTGGCACAAAACCCAGACCAAACATACATACACAATCACAACTGCAAGAATTGGGTGGTTGGGGTCTCTTGCTCCCAGTTCTCATTACTGCTGAAAACCCTTGTCTCTCAAAAGCCATTATATTTTGTCTGTCTTTGACCAGATTCCCAGGGCCAGAATGGGTACAACATCACTTCCAACCACATTGGTAGATATGATGGGGACTCAAGGAGGGAAATTTACATGCACACACCACATAGTTGCCCACTCGTGCACTAAGAGAATCAATTGTTTTTGTATCCCAAAGAAGTATGCAACTGAAATATATAAGGACATTAAGTTAATCCATTCATTATTCAAAGCATTTCTGTATCGCCTCCCAGCCCACAAGGGCTCCCAAGGTGATGAATGAATAAGTCAATTAAAACAATCAACACAAAGAGGAAAACATTTTAAAATACATTAAAATAGTCTTTAAAATCCCTAAAAGCAGCCTAGAATAATACTACAATGAAGTTTTAAAACATTTAAAACAGTAGTACTGCACACTAAAAGTTTAAGCCTAAGTCCCTTGTGAAGGAAGTTCCATAGTCAAGGTGCTGCTACTACTTGTTTCTGATCAAGCATTGTTTGTCAAACATTGGGTATGGGCATATTAGTTTTGTGTAGTGGAAGAGAGAATTTAGCTATAAATATACAACAGCATAATACTTGATTTTATTATGGAGTCTAGAATGTTTTTTCAATAATTATAATTATTTATTTATTTCAATTTATTTATTTATTTCAATTATTTATACCCCGCCCTTCTCACCCGAGGGGACTCAGGGCGGCTTACAAGTGGCAGTTAATGCCGTTACACTGTTATACAATGAACTAAAATGTTAAAACAGTCATAAAATACAATTATAATTATAATTATATTTCTTACCCACCTCTCCTTGTGGCTCAAGGTGGGTTACAGAATAATTAAACACATAAATCTCATAAAAATACCACAAATACACATATTAAAATGTATTTCTATAAAATATACATATTAAACATATTTCTATAAGGTAACCGCCCCCCAGAGGACCTAAGTGTTTGGGGTTGATTATAGGGGAAAGGTGATCCTGTAGGTAACCTGGACCCAAACCATGTAGTGAAGGGTCAAAATCAAAACCTTGCACTTTGTACAGAAACTAATTGTCAGCCAGTGGAGTGGTTTTAGGATAAGGTCTGATATGCTCACTCCTAAATGTTCATGTAACCAATCTGGCTGTCTTATTTTGAACCAACTAGAGTTTCTGAACCTGGTACAAAGGTAGTCCAATGTAAAGTGCATTACAGAAGTCCAACCTTGAAGATACCAGTGCGTGCACTACCATCTTAGGTCCTCTAAATCTAGGAAGAGGTGTGGCTGGTGTATCATCCATAGCTGATAGTAGGCACTCCGGACCATTGCTTCTACCTGGGCCGACATTTGGAGAGATGGATCTAGGATCACTCCCAAGCTGTGAACACAGTCTTTCAGGGGGAGTGCAACCCCGTCCAGAACTGGTTGATATGATACACTTCCACTCCCAGATTAGGGCCCTTGATGACAAGCACCTCTGTTTTGTCTGGATTCAGTTTCAATTTGTTTTTCCTTATCCAACCCATTACCTTCTCCAGACATTCATTCAGAGGAGACACACTATCCTTAGTTGAAGCTGTTTTTGAAGGCATAGAGTCTGTTTAACTCTACTATTTTCTCTCCTTACTTATTGCTGTGCAGCTCACACCCAATCTCTTCTTGAAGCAAATGTTGGAGAAATATCAGAATCCAAATCCAATCAACAATGATGACAGATGGAAGAGTGATGGTATCACTAGGACATGGAACCGTCTCATGGTGTTGGTAAGGATAACTTGTAGGTTGCCTGGAGGGATATAGCCTTTTGAAGCATTCAGAATTCTTTTCAAAATATTTCAGGACTCTCTTAATGATCTTGTTTTTTCTGTCTTTTAAATGATAAAGTTCCTGCTGAACGTACACAACTATGTTTTCTAGAATGTTAAGAATGAAATTTTTGTAACATCTTAATTCTTCTAAGGCTTTTGACATATTTCTGAAGTCTTGCTCAGTGTTGTAATTCCTAATGGAAAGACTACGCGTCTAGCATGCCAAGCTGTTCTGCCCTCTGTATAATACATGTCAAATGTCCCTTCCCATGGAATCTGTGCACAAATCTGTAGAATGAGCATTTTTGGAACTTTAATATGAATGGAGGCTATAGGCATTGATACTTTGCCTCAGGCAGCAAAATGTCTTGGAATGATCCTGTATGGTCTTCCTGTGGATGTTCACAGAGATGTTCTGGGGAAACGCTATTTGATGTATATGATATTGGGGTAAAACAGAACCCTAGTTGTCAGTAAATCTTACCAGTATACATAACACAAGAATAGCACATTGGTGTTTTGTTTATCCATATTTTTATGCTGATCTATATAAAATTACTTTTGGAGGTTATAGCTTCACCCTAGAAGTTTAGCCAGTGATCAAAAAAATAATATTTCCTAGTTCTGCATATGTTTCTTGTTGTTGTTTGTTCGTTTAACTACAGTAAGTTTAAGGATAAACAATAAATTACATTTTTTTCAATATTGCCAAGCCTCAAAAAAGCCCTAACTGAATTTTTATATCTCTTCTCTTTATGATCTTCCCTTCACCTATACATCAACCAGATTACACAATACACACTTAGATTCTGTTTAGATATAAAACAACATTGATGCTGCTGAATGAAATGATTGTGATGTTGTTTAGAGGATGTAGTAGCTAAGCTGAACTGAAGCTGAAACCCTAGATGCTTAATTCATGACCATCCATGGATTAAAATTGGTTTGGAATAGTAACATATTCCACTTCTAGTCAAGATACATTGAGATCTTGAATACTCAAAGCTATTTAAACTAAGACAATTTTTCCTAATATTTAGGAATTTACAAAGATTTAGCCTGAGTCCACTGGAAAATTTAGGTCATCCCTTCAACATTATTGTCTTATAAATTCATTCCCTGTGAAATTATGGGGTAATTTAGAGATTATCCAAGAATTGGAAAAATTGTTTGAATTCAATAAAGATTATTCTTGTTTGTTTGTTCCCAGTGATATGAGTCCAGTAGTAACATCGAGTAAAATCACCTACCCAAGGAACCCTTCATCTAAAAGACTATTTATAGAGTTTTGCCATTCAGTCTTGTACTACTATATTCTAGTGGCATTGTCCCCTGTGGAGCATAAGAGATGCCAGTTTACTAGATGTGAGCCAATCACAGGCTGCACTTCATTTCTTTCCTTCTCAGTTAATTCCCCTCTGATGTATTTTACATGACAAAATAATGCATATAATTCCTATACCCCTAACAAAACATCTTTCCTATCAACCCAGGATGATTGCTGTGGTGTGACTGGACCAAGAGACTGGCAGAACTATACCTCTGTTTTCAGGACAGTGAGCAACGATGCAGATTTTCCCTGGCCACGGCAGTGCTGCGTTATAGATGTCCTAGGAAAGCCAACCAACTTGGATGGCTGCAAATTGGGAGTGTCCGGGTATTACCATGAAATGGTAAGTGCTTCGTCTTGATCCTGCTTTTGCAGTAATTAAAATGATGACATTTTGAGGATTTCTTGATTTGATTATGACTAACTAAGAAAGCGACCAACTACTACTTTCAGAGTACTGTATTAGGAAATAAATCAGTTCTAAAACTGTCAAACTCATAATGATATGATGGACACATCTGGTTCAACCATATTTGACTGGTCTCTACACCTCAAGAAAGATATTGTAGAGCTAGGAAAATGGTCATGATCAATAAGCAAAATGATCAAAAGGTTGGAGTAGTACACCTATGAGGAAAAGTTACAGTGTTTAGAATTGTTTAACTTAGGGATGGAAGATAGGTAGATGGGAGAACATAAATTTGACAGTAAAATTTATTTAATGTAGATTTCCTTCCTTTCCCATAACACTTTGAGCCAGAGTCCTCCTGTGAAACTTGGTGGCAGGAGATTATCACAGCACATAAGTAAAACTATGGAATTTATAGTAGTGGCCACCAACTTGAATCTGTGGCAGAATTCCTCTGCATACCAGTTGCTGGGGAACACATGCATGAGTATGTTGTTGCATTCGTGTTGTGCTGGGGGCTTCCTGGAATATCTAATTTGCTGGTGTGGGACAGATAGATATTTGGTCTGATCTAGCATGGGTGCTATTCTTATGTTATTAAATGGAACAGCATTGCAAAATGTTAATTCTTAAGTCAGGTTGCTTATTTCTAGAGATGAAAATAATATTCCAACATATTTGCATAATAGATGAAAACTGGGTGACTGTATGGAGAAACGCTGATTAGGAGAATTCTGAGCCAATCAAAATCTTCACAGTTCAGGACTTTTTCTGCATGTGGGTTCTGTTCAGACAATAACATTTTGTCTGAGAAATAATTTTTCCAACAAAGAAATTGCCCTTTCTATATCCATGCAACCCCTACATATGGCTTTTCAGCAGATCACATTCTGAACTGTAAAAAGTCCTCAAAATTGCTATTTTGAGGGATTTTCTTGCAGGGTTGTAGACTGAAATATTATTTGTATTTGTCTACAAAGATGAAATTTATAAAGATTTGGGTTTCCTACGTGTTATCCTCTTCTCCTCCTCCTGTCTCTCAATAAATATTTTCCCAAGACAGCTAAAAAAAATTAAAAGATTGATATATGCCTTCTTTGCTTGTTACGACTATGACCTGAAAAAGTACTGAAAGCATATTGCTACATGAATAAGCTTTTAAATATGATGAAACTGGATTACAATAATAATAATATAAACCCAAACCCCCTTGAAGCACCTTGACAACCATCGAATTGATTATGTCATCCATGTTTTCAGACTTAAGTTTTAGTTCACCAGACAAGACTTGGTGATACCAAAATCAATTTGCCAGATTATTAAGGTGTCTGAAGGCTCTTGTTGAATGAGATATGATCACAGCAGGCTTGAGGAATCACAGGATTTGCAAATATATCTTGGGGACAGAAGAGATAATAAAACAATAAGGAAGGCTCATGTAGGAGGCCACAAGCTGCTGAATATGGGAGGAGGTGGCAAGAGGAAATCATGAGAAAAGGAATAGAGTACCATGAAAGAAAACATGATAGCCACTTCTCTTGGCTATGTGATTGTAGCCACTAGATAAAACTTATCCAGTGCTGCCACCCACATAGCTTTTATATTTACGAAGTAGAACCTGACATTTTGGAGTTTAACAGTGTGGATTATGTCTCTGTGATTCAATTTCCCCCTTGCTCAAAGAACATATTGTAAGCAGGCTTTTACCTAGCATATGTAGTGGTGTCATTGCTTTAACCTTGATGATTACACCAGTGCGTTCAGAGTCTGAGAAACCTCAGAGTAATACTGAGTGGGAGACAGTACATTCTGTTGTTGTGACACAGTGCATGCTGAAAGCATTATCAGTTGTTCAGTTTTCTATCTATGCTCCTGTTCACATTGTTCCCATTCAGTCTAGATCTCTAAGTGGACAAGCATCACAATCTTAAATGCAGTCTTGAAATTTCTTTAAATACAGGATATTATTTGGTTGCCTGAATTGACTCTCCTATTTGTTCTCATCTCAGGGCTGCTATGATACCATTTCTGGTCCAATGAACAGACATGCTTGGGGTGTTGCCTGGTATGGATTTGCCGTTCTTTGCTGGGCTGTAAGTTTCTAACAGTATTTAATTTATTATATGTCAGACAATGTGCAGCTTCCTCTTAACTGTGAAGGCATACAAGTTGTTCCCATTTAATCTTGTTATTTATTTCCAGTTGAGACAGTGGATGGGTTTTGACATAAACATTCTTGGTTTGTTTTTTTCCAAAGGTACCCTGTCCCCTTCTTGAATTGAAATTAATGTGGGTTTTGAAGCCCCCTTTTTAATGTACAAATTTTCATTTCATCCTTTTTTTACTGTGTAAGCCAAGTGGATGCACAATTTAAACATGCATGTATTTTTAATAATAAACATTTGTTTACATATAATTCTAGTTAAAGTATAATCTGAAACTAGAAACTTCCTTTCACTGATCAGAAACCAAAAATATGTATGCTGTTTTCTGGTAATGGTTTCCTAGATCAAGTAAATGAATAAAAATGAACAAAAGCTTGATTGAGGTAAATACCTTTTTCACCTGTATAAAAAGAAAGCAGGGTGGGAGGGAATGAGGTGTAGTAGCCAATCAAGAGGTTTGTTTTAGAATAAAATTTGATAAAGCTCATGTTAAAAAGAAATATTTTAGTGTTAAAAATATGGAATATTCCTTTCCTCTTTGTCTTGAAAAAAACATTGTTTCTCCATTTTAAAATATTCGGTTGTTACGACTATGTAACATAGTTGTGTATACAATGACTTCTGGCCCAACTCTAATCTTCATTTGAGTGACTGGGAAGCAGCCACTGCCATCAGCAGGTATTGATTCCCCTCTCCTTCAGTAAGCCACTGGTTGAAATTCCCATTCCCTTTCATGCATAGTTTCCACTAGAAGCTGAATCCCTTTTGCAATTTCCTCTCACACTAAAGAATTCTCACATATGGAGGATGAAAACATTAATCAGCTACTTCCCAGTTGCTGGGTGACAGAGCAACAAATCCCTATCTATCACAGCAGCTGCTTCCCATTTAGTTGGGATTGGGGTCCTTTCACAATCCCTGCACATCCTCAACTAAGTGCTACATGAGGATTGTGAATAACACACAATTATGAGAATGTAACTACCCTGCAAGATTCTGACCATTGTTCCTTGATATTTAGATTAATCCCCCCCCCCCAAAAGCCATTGCTTCCATAGGAAAATGATAAAATCAGATTATTTTTGCTTCCTAAGCTTTAGCTTCTGTGCTTGCCTTTTTTGCTTCAGAGCCTTTGTATAGTCACACTTAATTCCTTTAGAGCCTCTTGAGGAAGCTTTAATTGCTGGGAGCTAAATCTTTGTTGTTGTACTGATTAGGATGATATGACTGTGTGTTCCCCTCAGCAGTATAAATGGTTGTTAGTGGTTTCTACTTCTTTAACTTTTTATTTAGTTAGTTTCATTGTTATACAGTGCCCTGTAATTTTAAGTAAATATTTTAAGTAAAATAAATATTACCACAATAATGCTCTGTCCCTCTTTTGCTATATATATGGAAGACAACCTAATTCCCAGCTGAAGCAAAAGCAAAAGTACACAGAAAAGCATTTTATATACACTCATTCCTTGTTACTTGATGCCTACTTTTCACCCTTTTGCTAGTTTAAACAGTGAGTGTCGACTGCTTTTGCAAAAATGTATTTCTTACTCATAGTATCCTAGATATCCTTGTATACATCTAGAAATTGGAATAAAAATCAACCCCCCAAAAAATGGATTAACATATCTACAGGTCAATGTACTGTGCTTCATTGTCAAAAAAGGGAGCATTTCCTTCTCTGAATGCAGTTGGTAAAAGTCAAAAGCTTAGTCAATCCCCACAGAACCTAAATGAAGCATCAACCCCCTCTACTCTCTCCTCTGGCGTTTTCGTATGCCTGGTTGGGGAAATAGTGAGATGGCCTTCAACTTACCTGGATCGTATCAAAATCCATAATTTTGACATCAAAAGCTGCCCTTGATTTATACATGATATTGACTTATATACACCATACTTTGTAAACTGGCAAATATATCAGTGGTACATATCTGCATGACTTGTATTCTTGTTTTTCACTTATATTATTCTCTTCATTACTGAAAAATGATATTGCTTATTTGTTTGACAGTGGTACCTGGGAGGATTTAAAAAAAAATCCCCAACTGTTCTGGGATTAGTCCTATGATTTAAAGCTTTGTTTGAGCCAGTTTAAAGTCAGATAAGCTTCCTGTGTCCAGGATAACTGGTTTGCAATATCAACTTTGTTCAGTGTGTCCTCCCAGGCCAATTGCAACAGCATTCCTCTTTTACGCAGTACCTAGACCAGTATTACAAGTCTCAATGTAAACATGAAAGGACCTCTAGGGGGATATTTCAATAAATGTGGGAAAACTGGTTTTTGACTAATCATAGTAATGTAGGCAAAATATGGTAGGCATGTCACATAAATGATGGTCATAAAACATAAAAATGTGGACAGCAAATGAGATGTTGGATTTGGGCTAAAGAAAACTAAGTTGATCAGTAATCAGAACTGTAGACAACATCACATGTTGGATGATGATGATGATGATAATGATGATGATGATGATGATGATATTCTGCTTTTCCATTTCAAAAAGGCAATTCAGGCAGCTAACACATAACAATAAAAGATATTAGATAATAAAAACCCTGAGGAAAAATTAAACATCAAAACATTTAATGGCTGAGATACTAAATGGTTGCACGTGGCATAAGACGTCCACATGCAGGAATCTGCTACAGCTCTCTTGTCACCAGTCTCAGGAATCACAAGGTTGCTCCAAGAGTCATCTTTAAAAAGTAATTTTTTGTGATATCTGTTCAGGATGGACAGATATCCAGGATCTTCTGGAAGATGTTTGTAGCAGACAGTGTAATTAATTCTGGTATAAACTAGAGGGGATGTCCTGCATTGTTCTGGCTAGAAATAATTAGAACAGAAGACAATACGTTTGTACCTTAGAAGAAACAAAGAATAAAGAATACAGGTTTCATGTTAGCTTAACAGAACTATATAATCCACCTTGGTTTTGGAAGAAAGGCCTGCCAGGATTGATATTTCCCCAGTTATTGGTGCTTTCTGTATCAGCTTAAACATAACTCATATGCTTAACCAAATAATTTATCTTCTCTCCCCCCCCCCACACACACACACACCGTGCCTCCCCCCCCCCAAAAAAACCCCTGACAGTTGGTCAAATAGTGTCAAAATCAAGACTGTGCAGCATTCATTAATAAAAATTATGGTTAGTTAACTGTCTCAAATTCAAAAATTATAGTCATGATTTTACACTATTCCTACAATTGTAATTCACCTCCATCCAACCTACCTTATCAGACATAAACTACATGAGATATCAGAGATCAACTTTGCCCATAAAATGAGCATGGTTGAATGATGTTTCTTTCATTTTCATTTGAATTTCTCCATCCTGTAAGAAGTACAACTCTGAGCTTAGCACTGTATATACTCATGTGTAAGTCGATCTCATGTATAAATTGATGACAGATTTTGAGGCAAAATTAGGGATTTTGATATGATCTATGGCCCTACTTCAGGAGGCCAGTTATGCCTGGCCACGTCTAGTGTCATTTTCTCATCCGGGCTTTGGGAAAGGACAGAAGTAGTGCTAAGATGGAAAGAGTAGAGGGAGTAGGTGCTTCATTTAGGTTTTTCCAGTCTATCCTGGACTGTCATCTTTCACAACTATTCAGAGAAGAAGATAGTTCATTTTACAATTAGCGTTAAGGGACAGTGCTGCTTACACTGACCTGTGGATAAGTTAACACAGGATTTTGGGGCTGATTTTTTTGGTTATACATATATACGGTATATACAATATATTATATGAGGCCAGAGTTTAGTCCATTCTGGTTAATAGACTGTTTGCATGTCAGCTGGCTTTTCAAGTTGCCAAAGTTTTAAGGGAAAAGCCTGTAGAAAAGGTATAAATAAAATGTGGTCATGGCAGAATGTGAGGCTCTTTCTAAATCATTTTTCTTTCCTTTCAGACCTGGGTCCTTCTTTGTACGATGTTCTACTGGAGCCGAATTGAATATTAATATAAGCAGTGTCTGGTCTATTTGTTGTCAATGAAAGATTTATTTGCTTTTGGTTACATGATGGCTGTGTGATGTATTTTCTACTCTGGATGTTATGAAGATCTCTCTTGAACCCTTCCTTCCTCTTGTAAAGTAGCCCCTTCTCATTCTGCCTTTCAAACAGGCTTTGATATTCACAAGATGGAAAATGATCATCTACTCTGTGTGCAGAAATAATTGTCTCTGTGTTAAACACCATTGGTTGAGTATGTTGATGCCTAGAGGTAGCAATGCAGGAAGACCTGACTCCAAATACATCAACCAATTTGAAGCCAATTGTCTGGAGCAAGTATGTTTCAAGATGTAACGCTCCATCAAGTATTACTGAAGTCATTTTCCTTTTCTCTGTGACTGTGTGATTCCCTTTCTTTCCACTGCAATATATGAACTACTTTTAAAAGAGACCTATCATCAGTTGACATGTGCATGACAAGAAACAACTTGATTTACATGGACCTAGAAAATTTGGCTCCAAAGATTATTAGTTGGTTTGTTGCACTACTACATTTGTGACACTATTAAGGGCTACCTCTTTTTGTTGACCATTGATATGCAAAATGGCATATACTACTTTTCATATAGTACTTTGCCAAGCTAGTCCATGTAATTCCTATAAACCACTGGTTTTGGAGATTTTTTCCTTTTTTTAAGTGACATAACTTAGAAGAATTGTATTTGCAAATCTATTAAAAGAACTTATTTTCAACATTATCTTCACTTTTTGACTTATATATGTTCTTGATACATTTTATTAGAAGCTCATGTTTCTTGATTTGATATGAAAGCATAATGTGTGAAATAGGCCAACAAGTTATACAAAGGAAAGTGAAGCTTCATAGTTTGACCTTTTTGTACTTTATCAAAAAAATGGGCCTCTTTTCATGAGATTTTCTTCATTGTAAATGGTATGAGATGAAAGCCTCTCCCCCCCCCTCCCCTTAATGGACACTTCAAGAACATACTCCTTGCTCTGTTTCAGATTTCCTGTCTATTTTGTTGTTCTACATCAGTAGTTCCCAACCTTTGGGACTTCAGCTCCACTGTTCCTAAGAGCTGGTAAGCTGGCTGGGATTTCTGGGAGTTGAAGTCCAAAACACCTGGAAGCTCAAAGGTTGGAAACCACTGTTCTACATGAAGTGGAGTTTGTTAAGCACACACACACAATCTTAGGAGAAATGAAACTTTCTCTTAAATATTATTGTTGTCATAGGGGCTGTCCTGAGGCAAATAACAAAATGACACCCCTATCCTTGTCACGGTATGGAAACTGATTGTATAGGCCATTAAAGCTTACCTCAACACTCTCATGGAAAGTCATAACCCATTACACCTAAGGCAGCAGTAATTGGGTTATATGTCATGTACAGCCTTTTCTTTCATTAGAAGGAACACAACACATAGTTCATGAGGAACAATCATTCTCTAGTTTCATTTCTGCCTAATGGTAGGGTTGGCCCTGTCAAGTCATACTGTTTATATATCGTTACATACCCGAGCTCCTAGTTGTATACATCTGAAGAACTAGAATACAGTTCGCCTTCTCGATCCACAGATTCTGTGTCAATGCATTCAAACATCTGAGCCTTGAAAATGTTTGTTTTTTTTTAATTTCAAAAAGCAAGCCTTGTTGTTGCCATTTTATATAAGGGAGACAATTTTCCTACATCACGTTATATAATGGGACATGAACATCCATTGATTTGGTATCCTAGACGAACTGGAACTAAACCCCAGCACATACCAAGGGCCCACTTTAAATATATGATTTGGAATGGCAAAATTTTAAGACAATTTAGCTAGCTGATGTCAAATAAAATGTTTTACCTTTTTCTGTTATTGTGAAAATACAGTCCTACCACAGTGGAGTGTCTAGTCTTTTGTATGTCATTTTATTGCTGGGACATTAACACATCTGTTCTATCTATTTATTTGACATTTAACCAACAGTTTCAGCAATGTTTTATTTGTAAATGCAGTATCAAATCTCTGAGGCAAGCTCAACAAGTGCAAATATCTAAAGAGGTATTTTTATGTTGTTGTTCGTTTTGTGTCTTCAAGTAGTTTCTGACTTATGGTGATCCTAAGATAAAATTCGTTTAGAGGGGATTTTGCTATTACTTTTCTCTGGGCAAGTATATGTGTTTTCTCTGGACAAGTATATGATTTGTCCACAGTCACTCCATAAGTTTTCCTGGCTGAATAAGAATTTGAACATTAATCTTCAGGTTCCTTGTTCAACACTCAAACACTTGGCATTTATCAAGTTTTAATTGTATAGAAGTCATCCCTGTTGTACTACTACTGGAAATGTGTTGATTTTTAATAAAACCCTTTCCTTCACATACATCTTCTTGATCATTTTCAATAAGTGTATGAACCTTTGCATCTCAACCACACCTTCACAATAGTACACCCCCAAACTGTTTTTTTTTTATTATTGACAACTTAAAAAGCATTGCTTTTTATGGCAGGTTAAACAAGCAGTGTGTTCTTTGACTAAGTATCAAAGTATGTGGTGGGTATTCTACATTACCTAGTTATGTTAGTTAGTTAGTTCCCAACTGTAATGTCATTCTCTGGAAATTATGGAATCAAAAATAAAAGCTTACCAGCCCTTATTCAAAACCCACTCATCACCTTAATTTCTGTGGTAGGATTGTTAGCCTGAACATAAAGTACACTGACAATGTTGCAAATGTTTTTGTTGGCTCAGTAGAAAGGAAATAGCAAGTATTTCTTGCATTTAAAAGTCCTATGGAATTTATGGAGGTCACCAAAAGTCAAGAGGTCACATATATCATTTTAGCACTTTTGTACAGCATTTTAACCTCTCAGTTTCCCAAGTAATGTGTAATACCTCTAGTGTGTGGAGAAATTATGATAAATCCCCAGTTTCTGCTTGTTGCAATGGAGATTGCTCATGGGATGGGGTGGAAATGTAAGCCAGCTGGTCCCCAAGCAACAAGTAAACAGATCCCCATTGACTACTGTGGCCGTTTCCTGGGACAACAGGAAGGATTGTACTGGGATAGTAACTACAGTGCCTCTGCATAATGCATTCCATAAGGATTGAAGCCAGTCTAATCATTGTAGAATAAGATTAAAAGAAGTACTGAAGACTCTACATTGTGAAGCTTTTGTTTTTGAAGGCCGAACTTGTTTATTACGATTGTGATGTGAGGTCCTCTAGAAAACAGTTCACTGTTTACTTCAATTTCCTACATGGCATAGTGGCTCATTTTTATAGTGGAATTTTGGTTTTCAAAAAAAAAAAAGCTACATGTCTCATTCTGGAAATGAGTAATCATTTGGATATACATATGACACAACTGGAGATACGGTTATCTCATCTAAGTGGCAGTAGTTTTCCAGTTTCTCAGACAACAATCTTTGACATTGCCCATTATATGATACAGGACGGAACAGCTGTGGCCAGTTTCGAGGCTGCAGTTCCTAAAATCCATCGCTTTTGACCTACATGACAGAATAGAGGAAGTATCAAATGTGAGACTATCATTAAATTAGGAAGGATGAGAAATACTTCAGGGGGACAGGATCAGGAATGAAAATGATCTTTACAAATGTGAAAGCTGGACCAAAACTAAGAAAATTAATCTTATCAAGGTGGTATGAAGCTACATTAAGTGGAGGGAGACAGGGGTAGTTAAACAAACATATGATATGTGATTCCTTTTTTTAAAAAAAATTTATTTATGAGTTTTATATTACATAAAAAGCCAAACATACAAACATACCAACATACCAACAATACTCCCACCACCAAACATAATGGACACCCACCCCGATTCGCCTTCCGGCCTTTTGCATAACATCATCCTTAACCAACATATGCATTTTTGCGGCTCCCTTAATTACTTGAAAATCCTAGATTAATTACTTGCTATAGTTACTCATTGATCATACTTTCGTTGTTCATATAAACTCTCAATAAAGACCAATCTGTCTCATGTCTTGTTGCATCGTCCTGTTTTATAAATTGAGTCAATGTGTCCATGTTTTTAATGTCCAAAAGTCTTAGAAACCAATTTTCTCTCGATGGTATTTCTTGTGTTTTCCATAATTTTGCCAGGCAAATTCTGGCTGCCGTCGTCATATATGTGAAAAGTTTTTCCATATTTTGGTCCATCGGGAAGTCCGTTAATCCTAGTAGGAAATATTCCGGGTTTTTTTTTCAAATTTCTTTTTCAGTATCTTCTCCATTTCCTTGTGAATTGTCTGCCAGAAGTCTCCTTCCCTTTGCTCATCTTAGCAAGCTTGTCCGGCATGAGGTACCACCTATAGAAGATTTTATACCAATTTTCCTTTATTTCTACCGCATATGTGTATTTGAGATTTTTGTTCCATAATCTTTCCCATTCTGACATATTTATTGTGCGGCCCAATTCTCTTGCCCATTTTATCATTACTTCTTTGACCTGTTCTTCTTCCGTTTCCCAGATTAATAGCTGCCGATATAATATTTTTATAATTTTCTTCTCCATTTTCATCATTCTATCCCAGCACATGTCTTTATTTTCAAACCCTGTTTTTTGATCTTCTCTAAAACTTTCTTTTATTTGCCAATAATTTAGCCATGTCATTGATGGTTCTAGTTGTTTTACTTCCTCATAGCTTTTCAGACTAAATCCCTGGTTTCCTACATTTAGCAGCTGTCTGTATGTTATCCATCTCTCCCTTGGTAGCTCCCTCCTATGTTCCGCCTCCAATGGCGAGAACCACATTGGGACTTTAGTATAGAATCTTCTTTTGAACTTATCCCATGTTTCTATCAGGGCTTCTCTTAGGTAGTGGTGTTTAAAGTTCTTTTCTTTTTTAGTTTTCTCCCTCCACAAGTAACTATGCCATCCTTTATTTAAATCGTATCCTTCTAAGTCTAACGTTTTCTTTTCCCTTAGGTTTGCCCAGTCCCTGACCCAGCTCAAACTCGCTGCCTCGTAATATAATAGGAGGTCTGGGAGGCCAAGCCCTCCTCTCCTCACATCGTCTTTTAGATATTTGACAGCAATTCTGGCCTTTTTGCCCTCCAATAAAAATTTACTGATTTCTTTCTGCCAATTTTTTATAATTCTTTTGTTTCTCAAAATCGGTATGTTCTGGAATAAAAATAAGACCTCAGGCAGGATCTTCATTTTTACTGCTGCTATTTTTCCTAATAGAGATAGTTTTAGTGAGCCCCATCTTTTCATTTTGTCCTTCAACTCCCTCCATTTCTTTTCATAATTATTTTTTTGAAGCTGGGCGTTACTCGCTGTTAGTTCTATCCCTAGGTATTTTATCTTTTTCACTATCTCTATGCCCGTTTCTTTTGGTAACCTCTCCTTATTTTTCTGTGACATATTCTTTGTTAAAATTTTAGTTTTTTCCCGATTTATCTTCAATCCTGCCACTTCTCCAAAGTTTAAAATGGTTGCCCACCATAAATCAAACTGTTTTAAAGGGTTTTCTATCAAACAAACTAAGTCGTCTGCAAAGGCACATATCTTGTAACTATGGTTTCTAACCCTTAGTCCTTGCAGGTCCCTATTTCTCCTAATTGCTTCTAATAATATTTCCAGCATCATGATGAACAGTAGCGGGGAGAGTGGACACCCCTGTCTCGTACCTTTACTTATAGTTATATGATATGTGATTCCTGACTTGGCAATTGATCATTTAACAGAAATCTAGGGGTCTTAGTAGATGACAGACTAAATGCGAGTCAATGGCATGATGCACTGCCAAAAGCAAAAAAACAAAAACAAAAAAACAATTCTTGATTGTATTAACAGAAGTATAGTGTCCAGATCCTTTTAGAGTGAACTTAAATTATATTGAATGAATTGGGGTTTATCTATTTATTATAACATTTTATTTTTCACCCTATATTCAAAAATCCCAGGACAGGTGGTTGTTGTTAATTCTCATCAAGTTGGCTTCAATTTATAGCGATTTCATGAATAAAACCCTCACTCTCGATAAAATAGCGAAGAGTAGAGACATCACACTGGCAACGAAGGTTCTTATAGTTAAAGCAATGGTATTCCCCATAGTAACCTATGGATGTGAGAGCTGGACCATAAGGGAGGCTGAGCGAAGTTAGACTTTTTGTACTATGGTGTTGGAGGAAAATTCTGAGAGTTCCTTGGACCACAAGAAGATCAAACCAGTCCATACTCCAGGAAATTAACCCTGGCTGCTCACTGGAGGGAAGGATATTAGAGGCAAAGATGAAGTACTTTGGCCACATAATGAGAAGACAGGAAAGCTTAGAGAAGATAATGATGCTGGGGGAAATGGAAGGAAAAAGGAAGAGGGGCCGACCAAGAGCAAGGTGGATGGATGGTATCCTTGAAGTAACTGGCTTGACCTTGAAGGAGCTGGGGTGGCAATAGCCAACAGAGAACTCTGGCATAGGCTGGTCCATGAGGTCACGAAGAGTTGGAAGCGACTGAATGAATAAACAACAATAACACCTCCAAGTTGCGCCATTATCAACAGCACTGTTCAGATCCAGCTGGTTAAGAATTGTGGCTTCCTCAATTGAGTCGATCTATTATAATGTGGTCTTCCTCTTTTCTTATTGCCCCTCACCTTTTTCAAGTATTATAATATTTTCTAGTGTGTCATTTTGCCTTGTAATATGTCCAAAGCACAGTAACTTCAATTTGGTCACCTTGATTTCATTGGAAACAAACTGGATTTGCTGTAGAACACATTAAATAATCATTTTGGCAGCACCAGGTGTCTTTAGGATTTTCACTCAAAACCACACTTCAAATATTTTGGTTATCTTCCTGTCAGCTTCCTTCAATGTCCAGTTCTCACACTCATATATACAAATCATAATTACAAATGCTATGCATTCAGTGATATATCTTTATAAATGAGGTTCTTATATATATATCCTTCATAGCTGCCCATCTAAGTTCTAATGTTCTTCTGATTTCTTGATCACAGCTTCCATTTGGATTTATGATTGAGCCAATGTATAGAAATTATTTACAACCCTGCTTTTCCCCGTGTCTTTCTTGTCTTTTCTCAGTTGTTGTTCCAAGTCTATTTTCTGTTAGTAATATGGCATCATTTGTGCATCTTAAATTGTTGATATTCTCCCCACCCCCATTTTCATGGTTTTTTTCCTCTGGGTCTAATCTAACTTTCCATATGACATGTTCTGCATAATAATTAAACAGGGTGATACACATCAAGGTACAGTCAATGAAAACAGCTGAAGAACAATTTAACACAGCCAGAATGTGTAATCCAATAATCCAGACATAGGGTAAAATGAAATGAGTCTAACAACAGTGGTTTCAAGAGTAGGACATGCTGCACCCAAGACAGTACAGCCAAAAAAAAAAAACGCCTTCTCTTATATCCCCACATAATGCCCTCACTTCTCTGAACAATACAACCCAGAGGATGGCCTATTCCACAGACCTTAAAATTCAAGCAGATATAGAGAAGGAGAGATGGCCCTTCAAGTATCAAGAGAGTTTAATATGTTCTAACTACTTTCTTAAGGTAGCTATCTCTGCATAACATTAAATGTGGTCAGTTCCAGGAAGTAACCTGGTGCAACTGCTTCGTTGAGAGTGGTTACTGTACTTTCCCCAAAGAAAGAAGATAAAAAACATAAATAACTCTTTGTACTAGTACTTAACTAACTGCACCAGGCCAAAGAAGGGACCAGTGTCAGAATGCTGTCAGACAGGCTTACCTGGAGTTCTGCACTACACAGTCTGGTTTTCCTACTCTTGGATGTCTCATTCCACTTTTTATTGCCATATGAGTCTCTTCCAATCCTGTACTCACTGTATTTACTGAGAATTCCAACACAGGGCTGGTAAATAGCTGAGTGGAAGATTTGGTTACACGTAGTAGTTCACAGGTCAACAAGCATAGCAAGGGGAGTTTTGTCTCTTCATGCACAATCCAAATGCACTCTGTTTTTGAGTCCAGCTCCCAGCTCTGGGATAAAAAGAATGCTTACCATTATTCAGTTAATAGTAGAGGTAAATAGCACTGCTACTGAGATCTTCAGGGAATGAATGTGCCATATTTGTATGTATCGGTCCTTCTTTAGAAATCCATTTGGCTATAGAAACATGATTATAAAAATCATTCCAATGTCATGTAATCTATGTACAGAAGAATTCACATTTTCCACTATGGATCAATCATGAGAATACCACATACCTACTAGCATTTGGATATGGACTTTTTTTTTGTAAAAACTCATATATATTTCAAATGATGTATCTCTTTTCACTTATAATTCTGTGAGAAAATTTCAAAAACAACCCAAGCAACAACTATTGCTTTTGAAGTTTCCTCATGTTACCTTCTCTTATGTTAAGATAATGCCCAATATTACTTTAACTAGCAATTACTCTGTAGGCTCTTAGGAGAATTTTCTCAGTCTTGATATGTTATGATCTATTATATCCCAACAGATGTTTTAGAGTTCATCTTTAACAGTTGGCTATATTGGCCAGGGTTGATAGAATTTGCAGTACTACAGAAACACATATTTCACCATCCTGCTTTAATTGGGGATGGTGGTACAGAAACTGGGCTGTTCTTCATATGAAGCATGGACTGTTTCACTGAACTCTGTGCTCTTTCCAAGGATGTCATTTGTGCGTTCCCATTTGTACATTCTAAAACACCATGCTGGGGCTGTGTTCAGAGATGCTTGCTTTTGTGAATGCCATTACTCAAATATTTCCAACAGACATATTCATGCACATAGCCATCTAGCCTCACCTTTACCCTACCTGCCCTTGAGGTTTTTTTGTCAGAATCTCGTTTCCTCACCAGTTAGGTTTAGGGCATTTCAGAAAATAATATACCAGATCAGCAGCCAGTCAATCAAGATATTTGACCCCAGGTTTTCCAGTTAACTTGGAGACAAATGTCTACTTGGAAGATTTCTTTTCTCTTCCAATGAAACAAGAGTGGGGAAAGTGGGTCCCAAGAGCAACATATCTCTCCCAAGTTGTTCCTGCATCTCTCCAGATTACATTTTTTTTGGCCATTTTTTTTAAAAAAAATCTATTGCTTTTCTTGGAAGAAAATCATATTTCAGTTCACTTGCATGGCATCTCTATACTTGAACATAAAAAACTGTTTGCTATCCTGCTAAACAACCTTTTCTGAGATGTTGGAGAGCAAAATGGTGAGTCCTGATGTATTCAGTCCACTCAGGTTGCCCCCTAAAAGGGGTCTGGACACATCATTCCTTATTCTCTATCCTTCAGCATCTCAGAAATGGCTTTATTTGGATGTATGTGAATTTTCAAAGGCAGGATTCTGGAGAGACATAATGATTATATTTCTTGAGCTGTGTTTCACAATGTAGGATCTTGGGTATAATTTTTTTCAAAAACAGATGAGGGCTGGACACATCTAGATTTAGTTCGAGATAATTGTTCTATTTCACATATCACAATTGCATTTCCTAACAAAAGCATCTGTCTCAGCTGCTAAATCACTTGGGACACACTGAGCTAAGGTTATGATTCAGGTGGAGGAGCTCATGGGGAAATTCAGTGGAGCAGATTGCAACCTTGAATTTCCTATTAAAGACTGGACTCTTAGACACTTTCAGAGACATGGCACCTTAATTTTAACATTTTTAAGGTGAAATACTGGGGAACTGTAGTTGTCTTAGGCAACAGTAATAAGATAATGAATATTGAATGTTGTGTATCTTTACTTAAAAGAGAGGAAAAGCCTGTTATAAAAACGAATTCTTTTCAGATTCTCTGGGTATTTGCGAATGAATTCAACATCTGGTTTTTGTTTGTTCCCTTAAGCTTTGCATTTCAGAAACTGCTCCTTGTTCAGGCAACTTCAGCTATATTATTTTATCCCCTTGCTCCTGTCTTTAATCTCATAGTTTATTCTTAAGCAGCTGCTGTATTTTCTTTGAAGTACTAAAGAGATTTCCTATTGCCAAAATTAAACATTTCTGGACTAGAGATTTACTAAAGCTAAGGGAATGTGATGTATTTCCTTTGTCAGCCAGCATCACTAAGATTCTCCTCTGCACTCCAGTCCCCAAATTACAGTAACTCCAAGCAACGCTGCATTAGGGACCAGACTCCAGAGTTGAGTTCTGTGCTTCAAGTTGGCTCGAGCATATAGACCCATGAGGCTGCCAAATGTTGTTTTCTAACTGCCTTCATTTCTTTTTTACGGTCCAAATTCTACATCTGAAACTGGCAACTTAATTTCATCTCAAGTCCATTTGCAACTCAAAATATTCTCAAGCTTTTGTTTTTAGCCACCAGAGAGAAGATAAATAATATGTTGTCATTACTACTGCTATGGTATCTGGTACATTTTGTCATACATTTCCTTTGGCATCTTGAGCTACTCTAAAGATGGCATGAGATTTCGAGCAGAAAATCTGTCATGCTGTACTGGGAGGATGAGAAACAGGCTAACAGGCTTCAGAATCCAAAATTACTTTAATAGATTAGAGAGCTCAGCTGGACCAAAACTAACAAAATGAATTTCACAGGGAGAAATGTATGGTACTACATTTATGCAAGTAAAAGTGAAATGTACTGATACAGAATGGGTAACATCTGGCTTGACAAAAGTACTTGTGAAATGGATCTAGTAGTCTGTGGATTTTATCACATGAAGGCGGCAATGTGACGTAGAGGTCTAATCATTACCTACAGTGATGGTTCCTATTGCGTGACAAACCATTACCAGTCTGGATTGTGGCTTTGTGAGATAAAGTCCTCTGCAGAACACAAGCTGAACATGAAACAACAGTGGGATGCAGTGCTTTCAAAACTCTGAATGCAATTCTAGGCTGCATCAACATAAGTATAATATCAGTGGTTCCCAACCTTTGGTCCTGTAGGTGTTTTGAACTTAGAACCATAGATCATAGAATTATAGAGTTGGAAGAGACCTCATGGGCCATCCAGTCCAACCCCCTGCCAAGAAGCAGGGAAATAGCATTCAAAGCACCTCTGACAGATAGCCATCCAGCCTTTGCTTAAAAGCCTCCAAAGAAGGAGCCTCCACCACTTCAACTCCCAGAGATCCCAGTGAGCTTGCCAACTGTTAGGAATTGTGGGAGCTGAATTCCAAAATGCTCGTAGGACCAAAGTTTTAGAATCACTGGTCTAGATCAAAGGAACTAATAGTACCATTCTATTTTTGTCAGATCTTACCTAGAATATTCTGTCTAGTTCTGGGCACCACAATTCAAGAAGGATATTGACAATCTATGCCAGGGGTCCCCAAACTATGGCCTGCAGGCCGGATGCACCCTCCAAGGTCATTTACCCAACCCCCGGTGTTCCGTCCCCCAGGACGATGGTTTGCCTTACCTATTGGTCGTTTGTTTGCTTTCCCTCCTTTACATTTTGTTTGAGCCTCTGGCTGCAAAAGCCTAGGAAAAGTGGCTTGGAATCTGCAAGAGCTGGCTGCAGTTTTCTTTGCAGTGATTGGTCAAAGAGTGCAACATCTTAGGACCGCCCTTTTTACCAGGGTCTAGTCTCCATTTTGGAGCTTCATTCTGGCTATAGTCTTCCAACGTGCTGGAGCTGTGCAAAGCTAACTGGGACAAATCATCCTCAAAACCAGGCCAATCTAAGCCTATCCAAATTAGATAAGTATTGAATTATATTGATCTGGAATAAGAAATCTAGTTAGAGGAGCAGAGTTATTCCATCGCTTCTAGAACTAATCTTTGCTGTAAAGATAGGGAAGGAAAGAGTTTCTCCTTCTAATATAGGCAGCGTGATTAGGGTATAGTGGTTTTATAATCACTTTTGCCTTCTGGAACCAGGGATAATTCTGTGACTAAAACCTATAGAAA
This sequence comes from Anolis carolinensis, assembly GCF_035594765.1. Lineage (NCBI taxonomy): Eukaryota > Metazoa > Chordata > Lepidosauria > Squamata > Anolidae > Anolis > Anolis carolinensis. The sequence goes on along the minus strand of NC_085843.1, from coordinate 36,525,883 downwards.
TTTGTTTCATTTTCTGCAACTTTAAGATCTGTGCCAGGTTTACAACCTTGTATGAATAAACATCCTTTTTTGAAGTTATCCAGACTCAGTCGTTCAATATCTATAGGACAGCTTATAGGGATTTGCAGTTCGCCCGGATAAAGGACAGCACGTTTCAGTTTTATAGTTTTTTATTGTCCGGCGGACGGCACAGTTTTGAGGTCGATCAGCGGTTTTTCCGCTTCAGCTAGCTTGCACGGCTTTATAGTTTTTATAGTTTAGGAAGTTTTAATATAGGCTGCGGCTTTTCCGCCTGAGCTCAGTCTGCATACCTAAAGACTCTACCAGCGTCTGAGGCAGTGGAGCCCGCTCTCAGACCTGAAGGAGTCAAATAGTGGGGCTCTATTTCCTTGCTATTTGGCTCGCGTGTGAGCACGTGGCCCAGTGGCTTTCTGGGTTTGCACAGGCTGTGCAGTTCCCAGCAACGTCCAGGGCTCCCTCGGCGGTAGACCTCGAGCCGCGGAGCACCAGCGACAGTTCTTTGGCTGGCTCTGAGGCGTGAAGCCCACCAGAACCAGGCTAGAACCTGGACAGGCCTGGCAACGCTGCTGCGAGTTCGGCCGGAGCACTCGGCCGGCTTCGACCTGCCTCATCGTCCTGCGGTGGTGACCTGCCTCATGGTCCGGCGGTGGTGACCTGCCTCATCGTCCTGCGGTGGTGACCTGCCTCATCGCCTGGCGGTGGTGACCTGCCTCATCGTCCTGCGGTGGTGACCTGCCTCATCGTCCTGCGGTGGTGACCTGCCTCATCGTCCTGCGGTGGTGACCTGCCTCATCGTCCTGCGGTGGTGACCTGCCTCATCGTCCTGCGGTGGTGACCTGCTTCATCGTCCTGCGGTGGTGACCTGTTTCATCGTCCTGCGGTGGTGACCTCCCTTCACAGCGGGGAGGAGGCGTCTCTTCTCTCCTCCTTTCCAAAGCCAGCCTCGGTGCTCCTTCGGCGGCAGGCCTCGAGCCGCAGAGCACGAGGTGCTTGAAAATTTGGCGAAGTCGCCATTTTGGCAGTTTACGTCACTTGGGCAAGGGAGGTATCAAGTGGCAAGTTGCTGTCAGTTGGCATTTTGCAGCTTGCCCACTAAAATCTGGCGCCAAAGGTCACAATCTTTGCAAAGTATAGTTACTTAGTGATATATATTGCTATGGTTAAGTGTTGTGCATTGTATTATATGTTGTATTTGCTTTTGTTGTAAATTTACTTGCTATTAAGAATACATAATGTCTATGCAATTTCAAGACGATACAGATGGTATACCTCCTTCTGAGGCTGAAAGTAGGAATGAAAGGCCCCAAAGGATAAAGCACCCTTCAGCCAAGATGCTAGCCCATCTAATAGATGAAAAGGAGCTCCTCCATGTGAGGTTAGGTTCGGCATGGGAGCGAATTGTAACATTGATGGACAGAATTGAGAGCTTGGGTATTACAAGGGTGCCATCCATATTACAGACAGACCTTGAAGAGACCTTCGGTCTCTGGAGGGGTTTGGTGTCTAAGATAGTCCAGGTCCTCGAGCGCATTAACGCCAAGGATTCAGAGTTAGAAATAGTGAGTGTCTTAGCTGACACTAATGAGAAAGAAAATAAGGTGAGGGCAATTCTAGATGCCTTGGAATTTAGTTCTCCACCTGTTAATCTAAGGTCTGAGCCAAAAGGAAATCAGTCTTCCTTATGCAGCCATGAGACCAATCTTTTAAAATCACCTGCTGTGGCACTTAGTCTTAAGTCCAACCGCTCTAGCCAGGTATCTAAACTAAGGGAGTGTGCATCATCTAAACATAGCCACTCTAGCAAGTCTTCTGCTGCTGGGAGTGCCATCTCTTCCCTAGCTGCCTTGCACATTAAGGAGGCTGCACGTCTGGAGCTAAAGAGCAAGGTAGCGGGGGCGGAGGCTGATGCTAAGGCAGCTGATCTCACCCTTCCCTTTAAAGAAGAAGAGCAACGACTGCAAATAGAACAGGCCCGTAGACAAAGCGAAATGCAAATGGAACAGGCCCGTAGACAAAGCGAAATGCAAATGGAACAGGCCCAAAGACAAAGCGAAATGCAAATGGAACAGGCCCAAAGACAAAGCGAAATGCAAATAGAACAGGCCCGTAGACAAAGCGAAATGCAAATAGAACAGGCTCGTATAGAGATGCTTAGAATAAAGATGGATGCCGCAGCCAAAAGGGTAAGGGCTGAGACTTTGGCCAAGGCCCTAATTGAGCCACTCACAGAAGAAAATGTAAGTCAGTTGCCGAAGCAGGACCCTTCTTCCAAGGTGCTTGTGCATCTTAATAGCTTAAACAGCCAGTTTTCGGATGAGGAACAGGAAGACTTCTCTCCTTACCCAGAGCAGGGCCCCAAAGTCACTTTTGAGTTTCCTGCAGAGCAGAGCGTCATAGCGGGGAGCTCACCCTTGCTCGAGCTACCTGTGCCTCCTGCTAAAACCCTAGGTCAGTCAATCAGGGCCTCAAGGCCGAGTGCTAGTTGGCCCCTACAGACAGCTGCACAGGGAACCATCGATTCGTCAGTGGTCGATGTCATCCCTCCAAGAGGCCAAAGGTTGACGCAAGGTACACGGTGGGAGTCCACTCCACAACAGCAAACTCCTCAATTGTTCCCTTCGACGCCAGAGTCCCAGCTTGTCTCCATCATCAGAAGCCCCAGAAGAGATCTTAAGGACAAGGGTGTCGAAAAGTTTTCGGACAAGCCTGAGGAATTTCTTCTCTGGAAGGCCACCTTCCAGAGAGCAATCAGAGACTTAAAGTTATTGCCTGAGGAAGAACTGACTCTTCTGGCTGCATGGTTGGGCCCAGCCTCATCCTCACAAGTTAAGAAGATCTACGCAGCCCACGTAGCCGATCCCGACAAAGCCCTGGAAAAGGCCTGGGCCAGGTTGCAGCAGAGGTATGGGGCCAGCACAGAGATTGAAGCATCTCTTATGGACAAGCTCCAAAGGTTCCCAGCTTTAAAACTCAAAGACTTCAAACTCTTGTGGGACCTCAGCGATCTCCTTACGGAATTAGAGTCGGCCAAGGAGAATCCAGAACTGCCCGGTTTGAAGTGCCTCGATCAGCACCTGTCCCAGAGGCAGATCTTGACCAAGCTGCCCTTCACTTTGCAAGAACGCTGGGGACAGGAGGTCTTCAACTACAAGGAGGCCCACTCCCAGGCATACCCTCCATTTTCTCATTTGGTCCAGTTCATCACCAGGGCAGCCAGAGAAAGGAATGATCCACAGACGGGCCTCCCCACCTTATACCAAGGGACCCAGCCAGAGAAGGCACCTGAAGTGGACAAGAAACCACCTAGAGAGGCCAATAGACCTGTCAGCGTAAAGGCAGTCGAAACTCAACACAAGACTGACGAACCCAGGTCGGAGGTAAAGGAGTTGCTTTGCCCTATTCACCAAAAGCCTCACAGCTTGGCCAACTGCAGGGAGTTTAGTAGAAAGACATACAAAGAAAGGCAACAGCTAGTTCAAAAGCAGGGAATCTGCTTTAGATGCTGTGGAGCAACTCCACACTTTGCATCCAACTGCAAAGAAAACATCAAGTGTGAGAAATGCAACAGCCTCAAGCATTGCACCGCAATGCACAACTCCAATATCATCTCCCACCCCAAAGAGAACGCTTCACCAAAAGAAAAGTCAGCAGTCGAAGACACCGACAAGCCAGCCGCACCAGAGATGCAGGTGGAAGTTTCAGCAGTCGCCTGTACAGAGCTGTGTTCTGACTCGCACCAGTACAGAGTTTGTCATCCTATCTGCCTAGCGGATGTATATCCAGCCAAGAGCCCTTGGCTTAGAAAGAGACTCTATGTGGCCCTGGATTCACAGAGCGACGCCTCCCTGGCTACTCCAGAGTTCTTCCGCATGTTTGACCTTAAAACCAAGATGGTCGACTACACTATGACTACGTGTGCAGGAAAAAAGAAGTTGCAGGGTCGCATAGCATCTGGCTTTGTTGTCTCCTCTTGCGACCAGAAGAGACAGTTCAAGTTGCCAGACCTGATTGAGTGTTCCTCCATCCCTCGGAACAAAAAACAAATTGTAACTAGAGAAGTTGTGGAGGCTCATCCACATTTGCGATGGTTAAAGAATGCTATACCAGCCTTTCGGCCAGATGTGGACATTGCCCTTTTGCTTGGCTCGGACTGCCCGAGCTTGTTCTGTGTGAACGACCAAGTTAAAGGACCTCCAGGTGCACCTATCGCACAACAATTGCCATTAGGCTGGACAGTCATAGGCCCAGTGTGCATAAACAAGATGCACCCACCATCGTCGTTGGACTCCAATCAAGCACAGGTGCTTAAAGGTGGACGTCCTACACTTGTGCGCAGTTGCCTAAGTCATATCTCGGTCTACTGCCAAGCAATAACTCCAGAGTATTCCTCCATCTTCAAAGTCTCTGAGAGAGACGAAGCCACAGCGCTCTCGAAAGATGAGCAAAGGTTTTCGGACATTATGAATGCTCAAGTCTCACGAAGTGCAGAGGTGAAAGCCTGCAAATCAACCACAGAAATCAAGATGGGCCAAAGATCTTGCCTGGAACCACACCGTTTTGAACGTTTTTCGGAGTGGCACAGTCTTCTTAGAGCAGTTGCTAGGCTTATACATCGCTTAGTCTGCAAAGATAGTCAGCCTTTGCAAGTTCAGGACATGTTGAAGGCTAAGGGAGTAATATTCAGGTCAGTTCAGAGGCATGAGTTTAGTCTAGAAATAGCCAGGTTAGAACAAGGGCTTGACACCCCCAGCCGGAGTTTCTTGCGTGAGTTAAACCCATTTCTAGACAAGGAGGGCATTTTAAGAGTGGGAGGGAGGTTAGCTAAGGCTAAACTCAAAGTGTGTACAAAGAACCCCATCATTGTACCCCCCAATAGCCATATTGCTTTGTTGTTGGTTCGTCACTACCATGAGAAAATCCATCATCAGGGTAGAACTCTGACTGAGGCGACCCTTAGAAATGAAGGCCTGTGGGTGGTAAATGCTAAAAGTTTGGTCAGCAGTGTTATTTTTAAGTGTGTCAAATGTCGGCGACTCAGACGTAACTGTCAAAGTCAGTTAATGGCAGAACTACCTCAGGATAGGACTTTGACAGACCCACCCCTTTCCCATGTGGGAATGGATGTGTTTGGTCCTTGGGAGGTTGTCACTAGGAAAACCAGGGGTGGTGTTGTAAATAACAAAAGATGTGCGGTTTCGTTTACTTGTTTGTCAGTACGAGCTGTCCATATAGAGGTTGCAGAGGGAATGGACACTTCATCATTCATAAACGCATTGAAAAGGTTCATAGCCCTCAGAGGGCCAATTAAGTCAATTTGGTCGGACTGTGGCACCAATTTTGCATGTGCAGACCTTAGCCAACCACTTCTGAAAGAGGTGGAAGGCCGAATACTTAAGCCAGCTTCCAACCAGAAGACTCTGGCAAACCCCAAAGGACAATTTCAAGGCGGGAAACCTTGTGTTGCTAAAGGACAAAGACTTGCCCCGCTATGCCTGGCCTATGGGCATTACATTAAAGACCTTTCCTTGCCCGGACGGTAAGGTCAGGAAAGTCCAATTAAAGACTTGCAACAGAGGCAAAGTGTCCATTTTGGACAGACCAATTAGTGACCTCGTGTTGCTTATTGGAGATGTTTAAAGTTCTAGTGTTTGTATTGTTGTGTATACAAAGGTGTTTGTATGTTTTTGATTGGTAAATTCCCACATCCTGGGAATTTAGCGGGGAGTGTTCCGTCCCCCAGGACGATGGTTTGCCTTACCTATTGGTCGTTTGTTTGCTTTCCCTCCTTTACATTTTGTTTGAGCCTCTGGCTGCAAAAGCCTAGGAAAAGTGGCTTGGAATCTGCAAGAGCTGGCTGCAGTTTTCTTTGCAGTGATTGGTCAAAGAGTGCAACATCTTAGGACCGCCCTTTTTACCAGGGTCTAGTCTCCATTTTGGAGCTTCATTCTGGCTATAGTCTTCCAACGTGCTGGAGCTGTGCAAAGCTAACTGGGACAAATCATCCTCAAAACCAGGCCAATCTAAGCCTATCCAAATTAGATAAGTATTGAATTATATTGATCTGGAATAAGAAATCTAGTTAGAGGAGCAGAGTTATTCCATCGCTTCTAGAACTAATCTTTGCTGTAAAGATAGGGAAGGAAAGAGTTTCTCCTTCTAATATAGGCAGCGTGATTAGGGTATAGTGGTTTTATAATCACCTTTGCTTTCTGGAACCAGGGATAATTCTGTGACTAAAACCTATAGAAATTTGTTTCATTTTCTGCAACTTTAAGATCTGTGCCAGGTTTACAACCTTGTATGAATAAACATCCTTTTTTGAAGTTATCCAGACTCAGTCGTTCAATATCTATAGGACAGCTTATAGGGATTTGCAGTTCGCCCGGATAAAGGACAGCACGTTTCAGTTTTATAGTTTTTTATTGTCCGGCGGACGGCACACCCGGTATAAACTTTAGACTTAGTCGAAAGTCTGAACAACTTGAAGGCACATAACAGCAACAATCCTAATTAACTTGACTATCTCATCAGCCAAAAGCAGGTCAACACTTCCCACTGAAATACTGATAAGGTTATGTTGGTTGAAATTGTTCTTCATTTTAAGTATTGTATTGTTCTTTAATTTTTTTTTTGCACAAGAAATAATATATGTGCATAGGAATTTGTTTATGTTTTTTCAAACTATAGTCTGGCCCCCCAGCAGTCTGAGCAACCATGAACTGGCCTTCTGATTAAAAAGTTTAAGGACCCCTAATCCATGATATGCCCAGAGGACATCTGGAAAACTTTTCTATGAAAAGTAACTTACGGAGATATGTTTAGCTGGTAGAAGAGAAAATTAAGGGAAGGTTAAATATCTGAAAAGATAACATATTGAGGTTGGAGGAGGCTTGTTTTCTTCTGCTCCAGAGACTAGGACATGAAGTGATGGATTCAAACTATGGAAAAGATCCTTCATCTAAACATTAGGAAGAACTTTGTGATAGTAAGAGCTGTTGGACAATTGAATATTATGCCTTGGAATATTTTCAGACAGAGGCTGGATGGCCATCTGTTGGGAGTGCTTTGATAGCAGGAAGTTGGCCCTTGGGGTTTCTTCCAACACAATATGATTCTATAATTCTACCGATCAGAGAGGAAATTGAGAGGTCCAGCTGTAAACCCTCTCTAGGCCAGTGTAGACCCTATTAAAAAGGTCCAAAAAGCAGGCTGCTGATGCAGACCATGTGGTAGAGATTCTTTGGAAGTGATTGCATGGAAAAACTCAGCTACAAAGCTCAAAAAATCATCAAATCTCAGTGCAACAGAATCTGCCCAAATTGATGACAGTTGTGATTGCCTAGACATCTGTAAATAAAAAAAACTCCCGAGACAATGAGTTACTGGATACACTATTTCTCTTCATCTACTGTGTTCCCCATTTCCCACATGTTATCAGACATTCTTGGCTTCACTGAACTTTGACAAGTGAAGCCTTTCTCACTCACTTTGCATTACAAATACTATTTCTATCTGATATTGGTCTATTTTTTCTTCTTACCTGCTCTTTCAAACAATGGCATTACTGTGAATCCTAACCAGACATGACTCTGACACTTCTACTTATTCTTCAAATAAAAGTAGAACTTCTTTCCAACAGATGTTTGCTTAGTGATTTCTGCAACCAGTGCTGCATTCCCAAACCCTCCCTTTGTTTACTTTTGCACTTTGTGCCAAGATTTTTACAATATGATACTTATGTTTATATGATGCCCCACAGCAGGGAAGTAACAGAGGAGAACTAGGACCTCTTCACATGGGGCAAAATAGCCCTGTTTTGCTGCTTTTATTCACGGCTTGGACAGGGCCTGCCGAGCGCCATCAGAAGGTGCTTCCTCCTCCACCACAGGGAGGATAGTAGTTTTGTGTAGCTCTGATGGAGCTACCCACAGTTACCTCCCCTTTTCCCCATATGACGGAAGAGCACATGTTGCCATGCATTGCTGCCCTTTCTCCCATCTGATGGGGACAGGGACAGTATCAATGCACCCTGTCCCGTCCTCTCCATATGATGGGGAAGGAGGGAGGGTGCCCAGCACGCCATGAGCTGCCCTGCATGTCTTACCTTTCACAACTGCTGCCGAAATGGCACAGCCCAAAAGGGCTGTGTGAAGAGGTCCCTGGAAGCTTCAGCTGATCTTCTCTGGAACTATTGGGAGTGGAGTTGAAAAGAAAGAATTTTGGCTAGTATAATTTATTCCATAATTCTATTTGTGATAGGAGAAAGGATCTGCACCTGTATTGTTCTTTCTAAGCTAAGTGTAGAAACCCCAGAATGTATCAGATCTAGAACCCCAATTTTGACAATGGCATAGAGAAGGAGACCAAGGACTTTATCACACAAAGTAGGCAAACCACCATTGAAGCTGGATCAACACCTTTGGCAATGATTCCTAATGAACAAGGCTATGTGCTTCCCACTGGCAGTCTACTTCCTCCCCACAATTAATCTGTCCCTCACTGTTAATGGGCCAAACCCAACTCCACAATGTTTTCTTCACCTACTTTGGTAGAATGAGTTCATTATGCTTCTATGCCACCATGCTGGCAGTAATGTGATGTCAGGGATGGGATTCTCCTCTCCTTCTCCCCCCCCCCCCCACTTACTATTCCCAAGTCATCTGTTTTCTGCTTCATTTATAGTTTATAATTCTATTTAACCTTTTGGGGGTGTTTCATAACTGAAATTGCAAAATCACTTCCTTTTTTTCAAAGAACACGCACAGTGTGGTATGGCGGATTTGTGAAAGTATGTAGAAGTACCATCATGGGAATACAGACCATCAAATTGGTGCAGTTGAGTAAATGAAAAGAATTATAATATTGAAGGTGCACATCATAGTGTGAGTTTCATGGAATAGAAGCTTCATGCAATAAAGTCCTGAGACATTTTCTCCTCTGGTAACCTCAAATGTATTTATGAAATTGAAAGATTACAGAATGAAGATGGAACTAACAATACTGGGCCTTTCAACCAAAATACATACAAATAGCTTTTTTGGCATTTCACTTTTAATGCATTTGAAGATGCACAGTGTCAAACATATAGCCCTCCAGGTGTTTTGGACTTCAGCTCCCAGAATTTCTGAAAATTGGACAAGCTGGCTAAGGCTTTGTGAGTTGGGATCTCAAACATCTGGAGGGCTACAGGTTTGACACCTCTGCACGGTCGGAAGCCAATGGAATTATTTATGTTTTCAGGTGATAGAGTTTTCATAGAATGCAAAATTATTTCTAGTCATGGGCTTTAAGTGACAGCACTCAATATAGATGATTTGTATAATAGCGTTGGTTCAATTGCCATATAATGTAATACAAAATTGATGCAAGTTGCTTTGGGAATGCAGAAGAAATGATACTGTACTAAGCTTTTATAAAGGAAATATAAGGAAATAGTTGGGATACAGAAAGGATTTTCAGACTAGGAAGGGTTGCAAATTAGCCATAGAGACCAAGTTATCCATAATGCTCCTATTGTCTCCAACAAATCTCTACGGACAAATGTGGCTACTCTCATCTTTCTGCACTTTTTAGATGAGCAACATGTGCCCTAATATCTCCCCCACCCCACCCCAGTCAACCTTAAGAGACAAACATGAGATCAGATGAAGCAGGTCCATTCAGCACAAGGAAGAAAGATAGTATTTCCACCCCCTTATACTAGCAAGAAGGCTTACAAGGACTTGCAATATGGGTTCCACTTCTGATGGTTGCAGAGTTGTTCGCTGGTGGACATATCCTCCTCCTTGTTCCTCAATTGCCTGCTGAACTGATCTCTTTCACAAGATCAGGTGTCTGGCTCTTAAAGGGAACTGGGATAGCATGTATATACATTCATAGTAAGACTAAACATTGGCATACAGAAAAGTTACAAAGTTGTACATCTGGGTTAAGAATTTTTAATTGCAGTACTGAATACCAATCCTTCTTATTTAAATAGGCATTTGTTGATTGCCTGGTGGTATATTAGGTCTTTAATGGAGGCTGGGGAGGAATGGCGGTACTTTCATTCTTATTAAATGTTTTAATATTTTTTAAAAATGTAATGTTTTATATAAAAATAACTTATTTAATGAGAAGACAGGAAAGATTGGAGAAGATAATGATGCTGGGGAAAATGGAAGGAAAAAGGAAGAAGGGCAAGATGGATGGATGGTATCCTTAAAGTGACTGGCTTGACCTTGAAGGAGCTGGGGGTGGCAACGTCTGACAGGGAGCTCTGGCATAGGCTGGTCCATGAGGTCACGAAGAGTCGGAAGCAACTGAATGAATAAACAACAACAACAGGACACACTGTCTTCACTCTGAAGAGGCTAACAGTATCATGTAGCTTATTAGATTTTGCTGTTTAATTATGTCAGCGTCAAAATCAGAAGGCAATGCATCTTATTTTCACTCTGTACAGGGAAACACTTTATCCCTACCCAGCATTTGTGAAACTATCACTATGCATGAAACGATGCACATAGTGGCAATTCTAAGTTTTAGCTCAGATCTAGGAAAATTATCCCCAGCTTGAGACGTATTTTTCCAAGACTGCATATTTTTACAAAATACAGGCATATAAATATGGGCCCATATAGGTTAAAAGCAATCATAGGACGCTTCATTGGATGGATGGATTCATTTTCATAAATGTTCCAAAGGGCGAGAGAGCAGTGGTGGATGGGGACAAATGGAAAAGTGTCGGACCAAAAGTATTAGCACATTGTAGTCCAAATCTCTTACTGGCAGCAACTAAACAGTAGTTCAACTTTTTAGAATGGAGAAAAGACTCTTGCACATACACCCACAAGGATGAAGCTGTGTCTCTCTGGGAAGTCCAGAGAGATATATGTGGTTTAAGAGCCTGCAGTTCTTCTCTTTGCTTAAAATAAAGGCTCCACATTTCATGAGCTTTGGGAAAGCCAAGCAAATAAAGAACACCATACCAAAATGAAGAAAAGTAGTACTCCTTTGCATCCCCTTGTGTTAATCAAGATCCCACCCAATAGGGAAGTCTCCAAATACCACTAAGACACATGTACATTTTTATAAAGTCCAGTTTAATCTCATGGATGAGACTCGCCAAGCAATGAAAGCACTAAAGGCAATAGCCTACAGAAGCAGCAGCACTCCATAGAAACAATACCTATAGGGTCTATCAAGGGAAATATAACATTCATGCCTGGCCTAGACCACACTCTAATGGATTATTTCTCTCTCCCATTCCCTCCCTTACTCTCATCCACTTAAAATGAAATGAATAAACACAGAAGGCGCATGTGTTGGACAGACTCTTCCTAGGATAGATAGGTAGATAGATAGATAGATAGATAGATAGATAGACCATATGTTTTTTTTTTTAAAAGATTCAGGTAGGAGGTAATGTGAAAGATCTCTGCCCAAGACTTAGGAGAAACAATACCAATCCAAGCTGACAAGGCTGGAAGTGAAAACAACAGTTTTAATGTGAGATAATGCAGCTTCCTACATTCCCACAGAGGATGAAAGGAGGTAGGACAGTGCATCTGGAGGACACTGGATTTAGGAAAATTGGTACAGAGTTTTAAGAAAAGAAAAATCGCAATCATCTCTTTTTAAAAATGCTACAGTGCTTCTCTACTCCAGGTGTGGTCATATGTGTATATACATTCCCAGTAATGAAACTTGACAGGCAGTAAAACCAGTGCTACAGCTGTAGGGTGAGGCTGGATAGTGTACGTGTATTGTCTCTGTTGTGCACATACAAAAACTTGCAGTTCTACTTTCATGACCCAACTATTCCTAATGTTAACTGATGTCTCTCCTCAAATGGCTTCAGCAAATGGACATAGATTTTGTTGGCTTACTAACTGAAAGCAGATATTAAGGATGGTTAGGGTGATGCAACCGAGAGAGACTTCAAGACAGATGGGATCAAAATATTTGTTTTGTAATTCTGTTGGCTATCCTCTGTGTGTATGTTTTAGGGAATTATGAGGAGCTTACAGCAAGCAACCATTTCTGGACATTGGACACATTCAAACTTCACAAATGTACTGCTGCTTAGTTTTAATTGCACTTTAATATATTTATACATGTTCTGTGATATATCAACTTAACGTAACATTTATCAGCACAGATGTTTTAGAACTTTGAAGAGAAGCTCATTATAAGTTTTGTACTGCACCTTTTAAAAACAAAACAGTGGTCAGTGGCATTTGCTTACACACTGCAGCTTCTGCACACTACAGATGGAATGTATTCAGAGCCTTACCATAGTGAGATGTGACCAGAAAGCTTCTCTGCTCTTGATAAAATACTCTACCCTCTAGTTCTCAGCAAGTCCAAAGTTTTATTTTCAGACACACACAATCCATTTCACTCATGCTTACCTACTTTCCCATTGAGATAGGTGGCTGTCCCACTAGTTTCAACAAGTGAATCATTTCTGCTATTCAGGATGTGGCCATAAAATGCTTAGAGTTTAGGAAAGCTATTTCTTTGGACTACAACACATGGGAACATGCTGGCTGGGGGATCTGGGGAGCTTAATCCAACAAGGCAAATGCCCAAGCTTTGATATTTTTACATAAACCCCTTTCCCATAAAAAATGCTTCCATCCACCCATACATCTGCTGGAAAGAGAATTCCACCATGCCCCTTGTTAACTACTGGGGGGAAAAGGGTAAGAACAAACAATTCTTGTCTTTCTTCATCTCTTTTTCAACATCTTATAAACATGCCCTGGCTAAACCTGGAGGTACAAAAATCACAGAAGTCCTTGCTCTATGCACAAAAAGTAGAGAAACTCGACTTGTATTTGCCTGTAGAAAAAGCCACCATGTCCTTCATATTATATTCATCTGAGTTTCTCTGTAGAGACATATTCCACATTCTTATTAACATGAAAATCAAGGTGCCTTTGCAAATGGCAGAATAGCATTGTTGCTCTGGCTGTGTTCAACACTATTATTGTAGCATTACAAATTCTCCCATTGATGTTTTGTTGCAAGGAAAAACAGGAATTCCTCAGAAAAATCCATTTTCTTTTTATCACTAGGCAGAAGTACAGGCACCAAAGTGCACTCACATACCCACAACAATATGGCTTATTAACATGTGTGTGTGAACACACAGTCAAATAAATTTCTGCTGCACCTGGGGAAAATATGGCTCAGCACTGCAACATTGTAAGTTGGGCATTTAAATTCTAGTCTAGGAGATGGTGTGCAGCATTTTTAATTCAGTCAGCTCATGGAAGGTATCAAGCTCCCAATTCCAATTCTCTGACTCATGTGTGAATTGGTACAGGAACATCTTTACAAATCAGTGCTTACATTCATTTCTCGTCATTTACCTTCGTCATGCTGCAAGCTAAAGGGTAGCTTTAAAAATAAACAGTTTCTGAACAAACAACAACCACACTGCTTGAGACAGAGAGAAATCCTGCTACAATGACTTCCAATAAAAACAGCACATATGATTTTTTTTTAAAAAAAAATAGTTAATATGGTTGTTTGCAGCTTATTGTGACTGCTCTGTCCATCAATTCTTTCAGCTGCTACCAAACTTGCGCTTGATACTGCAGAAAGAAAAATGATCCAAACAGTGAAGTGGAAAAGGAGTTAATAGGGCCAGCAATGGGTCCAGTCCTGCTGCAGCATCTCTAATGCTATCAGCCTCTGAAAGTATAGGTAGCTTACATGGCTATCTGTGCAGATCCCAATAGCAATTAATATACAAGCTTAGTAGTTAGCACTAAATTATTCAGAATGATGGAGAAACAGATGCTAAGAGAATAGGACAAAAAGAAATGCTTATTGGCAAGACCAAACATCAAAATAGGCTATAACTCAATTGCACCAACATTTCTCCTATGCAAACCCATCTGTCTGGCACATTACATTCGGTATCATAAGTCTCTGCATAACAAGGGGAGATCAAAACCTACAAACATACAGTTGTGAACTGGAATTTCAGAGAATGAAGCATTGAGAAATCAACAGGAAGGCTATGGAATGTGGAAAGAAACAGAACTGCATCCAAATACAAGTTGCTGAGATGATTGTTATCTATGAAGAATGAGACTCTGGAAGGGAGTAACTTAGGTCAAGGTAAGCAGGATTGATTTTAGCTTTTCTCTTGGCATTTCACTTGCACACTTTTGTCAAGGTGGGTACCAAACCCAAATCGATGTATTCCTACCAATAATACTGACAATCTACATAGTAAAAGACTTTTGGAATTGAGAAGTAGGTATTTGAGAGTAATACGTGTTTAACAATAACATCATTATAGTTCCCACCGTGACACCTCCACCTTAATCTCATCCGCCAGGGAAGAGAAGGGAAGGGAAACCATAGGTATTATTCAATCTGCCTCCCACTTCTTCCATCCAGAATCACAGACCTCCTTTGAGGTTGGTAAAAACAACTTGTGGAAGTCTCTAGTCTTTGGCCATTCTTGGGAATTGTCATTTTGTTCCGAAGCATAACCCCCTCTGCGACTGTCCCTGACAAATCACTGGAAATGGGGCTTGTAGAAGGGCTCTGTGAGGGGCTTCTTATGGGTGAAAGCAACACTCTAGAATCTGCAGATGAAGAGGGATGGTCCATGATGGGGAATGGTGGGCTAAATAGGATAAGACTCTGAGGTCTTCCTGGCCTTGATCTGTAGGATGGTTTGGAAACTCCTGAAGGTCTCTCCATTTTTGAGGACTGTGGATTATCTCCTGTAGTCTCTCCTTCAGAGGTACGCTTTCGACGGAGGACCGGTGCATCCTGTGTGGAATTATGATTGGAGAAGGATGATTCTACCTTTCTGGTTGCTGGTGAGTCCACAAAGGTTGCAGTGTTGTTTTCCTTCCCCTTCCTATCTACAGATGGGCTCTTTGGAGACTGCATCTGGCCCTGGGCATTTTTATTTGACTTGCATTGGCTTACAGTAGCTTCTACTTCTTTATCCTCAGGTGTCACCTGTGTCCTACAATTGGAGTTCTGTGTTTGCAGGGGCAGGGGGACCTGGGTATACTGGATCTTTGGTGGAATAACTGGCACAGCTCTAGCCTGGCACATCTTAACCATGAAAGAGGTTCTCACTGCTGAGACGCTCACTGGAGCAGAGTTACGGCGGCCAGTAGTTGCATGAGCCATCATTATGTAATCCAATTCTTGGGGATCAAAATGAGAACCCCAAAGGTCAGCTTTACTTTTGCTTGGGCAGGCAACAGGAAGTGATGGCACAGAATCACTAGTCTTAACTTCCTTTTGTCCACAGAGGAAATGTCTGGGAGGGGTGGGCACAGAAAGACTCTCGAAGTTAAAAAAGCTAGCAGCTGGAAGGACAGAATCCAGGTTCAGGGAAGATGGCCTTGGTCTCTCTCTCCGTGGGATGTCTTCATTTTTACTGCCCTGTAGTTCTCCAACACTGCCCTTCATTACAGCAGTTGCAGAGGTATCAGCCTGTTGAACAAAGGTTGTGTCTTTCAATGGCCCACTTGAATTAAATAAACTATCCCCAGTACTAAACTGAGACAAGGAGGACTCCATATGATTCATGAGATCTTGGTTTTCTTTACCCTCATGCACTTCCTTCTCAGCTGATTCTTGGTAACCAATGAACTGGGGTAATGGCAATTCAATAGCAGCAAAGTCAGTTTCCTGGCACAAAGGTTTCTGGATTCTCCCAACCAGCTTAGAAGACTCATTTGAAAGATTCAGCCAGGCTTCTACTCTGCCAGCTTCTCTCTCCTGTGTTGCTGAATGTTCCCTCGCCCCTGATCGAGTGTTATTACACAAATGCTCATCATTGGCACTTATAGAAGGCACTGGGGTACCCCAGTGTCTCTTCACAAAGTCTTTACTGTCTAAGGAAAAGCTACGACTGAAAAATGGCTTCTTGAAGTGGCTCTGTGCCTTTCCTTGGTTCTGTGGTTCAAATTCCGGAAGAGCCTTTTCCTGAGTGCCTTTAAAGGTAGGGGAATGAAGAGGACTTGTAACCCACTGGTGTTCTTCCCATGGCTCCACCAGCTCTAAGTTCTGGACATGATTCAAACATGAATCTTCATCCTGTTGATCAAGAGGATCCTGGGCTTTATCACTTAGTCTGCTCTCCTTCAGCTGATGAGATCCAACTCCAGTTAAGATTTTGGAATTAGCCAGATCTTCTCTCTTTGAAAATTCTTTATCACTTTCTTCTGCCTTGGTCACAGTTGTTCCTTGCTTTTTCTTTTGAAGAATCCAGCTGTTACTTTTCCACTCTGGATCATCCAAATCCTTTTCTTTGGGATGGGATGATAGTTCATCTCTCAAAAGAGTTGGCCTTTCGAGTGGTTTTGATGGAAGCTTCTGTTCTTGGGGTAGTGAAATGTCACTCTTGGTATCCTCATCTTTCAAACAATCCTTTGTACAAGGTATCCCATATGGTATATTTTCCAGTTTTGGTAAGATAAAGGAAGCACCGCCCTGCTTTCTGAACAGTTCAGGATTACAAACCATTGAGTCCTTTGATCCTTTGGAGGAAATTCCAAACAACGGAAAGTGAGACATGGTTGATGTTGTTCCAACTATGCTTTCCTCTTTCAGTCGTGTGAGAGGCAGCACTGAACCACACACAACACTGTTTGCTTCTGAGGGTGAAATAATTATGAGACTAGATTCAGATTCCTGTAGTTTGACTTTTTCAGGAGCAGTTGCAGTGAATGGCAACTCCTCTTCAGATTCGACAATTTTTAGTTCTTGTTGGACATCTTGCCATGGCGACTCCAATGCAGCACTGGAATTCTCCTCAGATGCCTGGGAAGGGGAGCACAAGGGAGAAGAATCAGCATTATCAAGACTACGTCCTCTTTACCAATTTGCTCTTCTTTTGTTTTCAGACACCCACATAATTTTTCATGTTGCATTCTGTGCAGTAATTAAGTTTATCTATGCAGGTGAATATATATGCATGCACAGAAGAATACAAATCCAGAAAATGTAAAACCTTGTTTAATATATATCTATGTTTCTTAGCCAAAAGGATTGTGAAAGAATGGAAAATCTGTGTTAGAGAATAGCAGCTAAGCATATGCTTTGTTGAAAGTATGACAAACAAATTTCCTTCAGGCATTCCATTATCCTTTCCCATTAAAAATACTATGCATTACATATTGTGCTAAATAAACACTGATAAATGAAAGCTTACTTCCACTGAAGATAGAAATCTCAATTTATCGTCTATGCTGCTCCATTTCAAACTAAATGTTACCAATTCAGCACACATTTGTAAATTATGGAGCAATGTAAGTAGTTCCATAACCAATATTTTACTAAAATGTTAATAAACTGGGATACCATATCAGATGCTGGGAGTGAGCACTGTAGAAGAAAAACCTTCCAATGAACATGGAGTCCATTATGCAGTTGGCCTATGTAAGTGGTCTTTGAAATTCCATGCTGGGGCTGAAGTCTGCTTTATATGGTTATATGTCAGGGTGGGGAAAGAGTGGATCATGTGCTACATGAATCCTCCACAGCCATTTTTGAGGACCCCCCAGTGTACCCCCAAAACTCCACATTTAAAAAACATACTAAAATGTCTGCTATGCTCTCTGCCAAGTTCGTTTTCATTTTAAAAAAGGGCATGAAATATTCAAATCATCATGAAATTGCCTCCATCACACCTGGAAAATATTGGGTGAGCTTTTAGTAGAAAATGTGCAAAAAATACTGTTTCCTGGACTTTTTTTTTAAAAAAAGTTTTCTATGCAAAAGAACTGCATGTGGATTTTATGCTGAACAAGTCAAGAATTGAGAGTAGGCCTCAAAGTCTCCATTGTTTTTAAAAGCTTTCTCTCAGTAGGAAGCACATTGCTAAAATTACTCATTGCTTCCTCTGCCTTGCAGTATGTGGCTGGAAAGGCTTATTGTCCAAGTTTGTGTGTTTCTGCTGAGGGGCCATTAGGGCCTGGAGTAAAAGAGATACTTTTGCTTCTTGTTTTTTCTACGGAGAAGCTATCTGCATTAAATAGAAAATGGATATTGTAGCATATTTGATATTAACTAAAATAAACGTGTAGCCTAAGCTTTCATAAACTGTGTTTACTTCATCAGATGCAATCACATGCAACCCATAGGTTTTTTCTGAAGAATTTCAGTTGAATGTTCTGTTGTGCATAGAGTTGATGGTTCTGAATGAGTGCATCTACACTGTAGAACTGATGCAATTTGGCACTACTTAAACTACCATGGCTCAATGGTATGGAATCATGGAGCTTGTAGTTTTAAAGGTCTTTAGCCTTCTCTGCCAAGGAGTGCCTCACCACACTACAAATTCCAGAATTTCATAGCTTTGAACCATGATAGTTAAAGTCGTGCCCAACTGTGTACAGTTTAGACGCAACCTAAGTGTGGTTCTATGGGCTGGTTGTTAAACACAAGTTGTGTTGATCAGCTGGTTGGCAAAAAGCATAAAACATTCAGTTCCAACAATTTATTAATGGATTAATGCTGTCTTTTTTCAATAAGTTGACTCACACATGTACTCCCTAATAGTTTTACACTTTTTTACACCCAGATCTGTTCAGTTTCAAATGCATTTGAGGCATCATGTGACTTGAAATTAAATCCTGAGACAACCCAAAAATTTGAAGAGCATCACCAGATAAGCAAAGCATCTCATTGGTATTAGATAAGCAAAGCTAGAAGAGATTAAAAGAGAGAAGGCTTAAAGAGGATTGTAATGGTCTAGCTAGAATGATGGGAGTCAAACAGATGTTTCCTTCTTACCAGTTCCTTTAGGAGCAAAGTGTCTTCCACTTTGTCTCTCAGCAGTTCCTGTTGCTGGCAACCTTGCTCTGGCTGGTCCTTAACTCCAAGCTGGCCATGTCTTGCTTCATCTTCCTCCTGCTGATCTCCTGGAATCTTGACCAGTTGCCTTTGTTCCAGGCTCTGCTTTAGCTGGGGAGCTTGACTGCCATGTCCCCAACCACTTTTTGTCTCCTGAGTTTTTGTGGCAGGTTGTGCATCATCTATAGGCTCTGGCTTCTTAGGTATTGCAGGTTCCTCAGCAGTAGTATCTGGACCAGAAGCAAAAAGGGGAGTTAAGTAGAGAGACCCAGTTTCCTGTATTTTCTGGGAACACCCATATTTCAGCTAATTCTGGGGTGATCCTCCCAGCTCTAATATTGCTTTTGCATTTCTCCCTTAAAGGGGAAGGACAACAGAAGCGAAAGAGAGAACGGGTAAATATACATGTGCTTTCAAAAATGAAATTAACAGCTTTGATTCCTCTAGCCAATTATGGTCTACATTGCGGAGGAAGTTTTCATGATCCTAAATAGGGATCTTTCATAGCCCAATTTGAAAATGCCAGGGGTTGTAGTTTTTGTTCTACCTTGAGCTTTGGTCCTTCCTACACATAGCATCTGAAGACGGCAAAAAGCATTGTGCAAGCTAGTCTACTTATGATTTTAGAACTAGCTCTTATTCTTGCCATCTCATCATGCTGATCAAAATGCCCAAGGACCAAATCAGCTATCTCACATGGGCTGACATGTAATATTAGCCCCAACTGGCTCTAAAACTAAAAGTAATAAGCCGCTTCAGGAGGGAGCCGCTGAATGCAGTGTTGAGGATGCATGGAAAGCATGATGTTGGTTTGTATAGCATTTTGATTACATGCATTGTCAATTTGCTTTATATTATGTGGTATTTTCTATTCACATTTTATCTGGATGATTTGCTTTGCAATTGTATTGTATCATTTTGTAAATTCTTATTGCTCCTTCCCTGTGTGTGTATGCTATGCTATGTTATGCATACAAACATATATTTTAGACTTCTGGCAGGATCCATAATTTTTGCTTGTTTTCTTCTAAAGTGCCATGTACATTTGATGATGCCATAATAATAATAATAATAATAATAATAATAATAATAATAATAATAATAATAATAATAATAATGATAATAATAACCCCTTTCTTGGCAAACTGTTTTCTTACTCCAATTTGTCCCTCCTGGGTCTGTTTTGCCTCTTTTCTTTCAAATATATACCCTTGCATTTCCTTAGTAGCTAAGTCACACCTAAAAGGACAAGTCCTCCATCCCATACTCTCAAGAATTACTGTGACCTTCTAAGCTTACCTGGTGCGACAACTTTGGACTCAGGTTTCTTTTCCTCCTTGACTGTGGGCTGTTCTAACCTGGAATTATCATCTCCTTCAGTGGCTGCAGAAATAGCACTGTCCTGTCCCAATAAAGGAGATTCTTGTAGGCTAGGAAATGCAGGCTTATCTTTAGCTGGTGAGCGGCAGGGGGTGCTGTTGATACTGATGACAGCAGACACTCGAAGAGGTACAGAAACAGCAAAGGGCTCTGATATATTCAAAGCTTTCCGTTGGTGCCGGGGAGAAGCTTCCAGGGGGAAGAGAGTCCCATGGAATCCTGATTTGGCTGTCCCATCATTGGAGGTATAGAACATGCGGCACATTTTTGGGGAGGTTTGCTCACTCTCAGGGTCTTCTATGGCCCGGAACACTTTCAGCTGTTCCGGAAGAGGTCTCACTTGGCTAGGACGAGAAATATTGTTCTCTTCAGTGTCTTCTGTCCCTCCCTCTGCTCCCTTCACATCTTCCTTTGGATCCCACTCTGCTTCCTGTTTTCTGACATCAGGTGAATTGCTTAGGCCTCCCATTCGTGGTTTCATCATTGGAACAAAAAAACCTCCAGCCATGACTGTACGCTTGAAATTGCCTTTTTCATCTTCTAAGGAAAGAAAAAAGAAAAGCTGAAGAATCTTACCAATGGTACATAATATCCTGCTGTTTCAAGGGAGGGGGAACCACCAGCAAGTCAACACACTACAGAAATTACATTAAAGTGTGATCGAAATTGAGATCCGCTACTACGGCTTATGGTGGCAACTCAGTCCTTTGATTCTAAGAACAGAAACATACTATGTGCGCAGAAACATGTCTCTGTCCATAGAACAGACAGATTTGAAAATAAAATAAACAATCCAATGAATACAAATGTACACATATATACAAACGTATAAATTAATCAGCATAAATCACAGAGGCAGCTGGTACCAACGTCCATGTACACACCTAGGCCTAAATTCTGTTGCTAGTCCTGACTAGAGCAGATCATTCAATCAATGGGATTTCCCCATATGTTGATTTACCATTGGTTGAATAGGTCTACTCTAGTTTTGGCTATCTAACACGATGCCAGCCTTAGTGAGAATGTACTTTGACTTCCACTTTTAATACAAATTGGTCAAGTCTCACCTTCTACTGGTATTGAACACAGTGAGTCCATACTTTTAGCTGGTCGAATGGTTACTTTTTCTGGAAAAGAAATTTAGTAAAGGACTTAGTTTAATGTGCTGGAGTCTGGAAAGATCAAAACGTAAACACAAAAAATACAGTGACACAAAACCGAATCATGCAAATGTAACTCAGAGCAGCCTCATCTATGGTTTGAAGCTGAGCATGTCCAGACAAGGGCGGTACAAACATTTTCCTATTATTTTTGCAAAAACCTTTCTTTCACCTCACTGAAAAAGGTCATTACATGTTCAGTACCTTTATGGAGACAAACTTATTTGCAGATTAAGCATGAAAACTCCAGAATACCTATTATTAATTTGGAACATTTATCTGCAGCTGGTAACATCCATATTTTTGTTGTTGCCGGGCTCAAAACGTGTAGAGTTTTGTTCTCTCTCTCTCTCCCTCCCTCCCTCTCTCCCTCCCAACCTCCATCCCTTTCTCAATCTTGCTTTTTGGTTTGACTCCAAAAGATATTGAAGGAAAGTGAACAACTTTGGATATGAGTCTGATTTTCTTCTGAGTAGAACTCCAATTGGAAATACAAACCATATTAAAACCACATCCCAGTATGACTTCTCCTTGATAAAAGAAATACTACAGACATATACTTAGTAAGAGAGCTCAGGGCAGACGTACTTGACCTCTGTATGTGCTTGCATCTAGACTCTAGCTAGTCATGGAGAAACAAGTATTCCCACAATACAATGGGAAGTATTCACAGCAGACAGCTTGTATGCTTTTAGCTATAACCGCTTTTCATTGTACTCCCAATGATGTTCCACATGACACAAGAGGTTAAATATGTGATCACCATCTTGTTCTCTTCAACAGTCTTTCATGCTGCTTCTAAGTTCTCATAACTTTATTAGCATGAAATGTCTTTTGCAAGACACTGGAACATTTTGTAATACTCAAAGGAAGAGCAACAAGGCTGCACTAATTGAGGAAAGACAAGTCTCATCATCAGAGATTGCAAACAGTCCTTACCAGAGAGTTTCTGCCCTCGTACAAACACACTCCCATTTCGGCTCAGTTTAGTCTTGGCTTCTGAACCAGATCGACCCAGGTTGAATATTGATTTCCATTTCTTGGATTTTGTAGATAACTTCCTTCTGGAAAGAGAAATTGATAAGAAATCAACAAATGCAGCTCTGTTTAATTGCAAGGATGAAATTATTATCCTAATTTCTCTTATCTTCCTCTGTTTAAACACATGGTTGATTGATTTTAAAATACTATCAATTACAAGATTCTTCCTCACCAAGGCTTAATTGTGGAGCTGTATAACATGGGGTGGGCAACCCATAAGATCATATACAGAGATGACATATGGCTGATAGGATCATGATAGCTTCCCACTCATCTCTGGGAACATGGATTCTCTCCTCTGATGCATTTAACTGTCCATCAATCCATCTACAAAAAGCAGAAATGCTACTCCTGGGACCCACCAGGAATGGGGAGTCCTCTCTTAAAAATGGCTTGTTTTTTTAAAACTGAGCATAAACTTTTCAGGGGAGAAGACTGACAAATTTGGAGGATGGGTATTTCCTGCATGAGTTCCCAAGAAACAAGATTTAACCCTAGAGCCACCAAAGTTGCCCACCCTTCTGTATAAGGAAGGGCAGATTCAAATGATGTATTATTTTCAGTTAAAATGACCGCCTTTAGTATTACAGGGATATATTATATTTCTACCTGAGATATGGTATTTAAGTGAATATGTATCTATATATAGTACAAAATTTGTTGTGGCTCTAAGATTCAAGTTGCCAATACATAACACTGCTAGATCCAGATATGATTTCTGCAGAAAGTGATCTGACAAAAAGTGGCTCTGATTAATTTTCACAGATTTCTACAGCTCCTGGTCCCACCGTGGAAACATTTAAATAACCCACACAATCTTCTGTATAGCATTTTGGAGAGCCAGTATAAAAGAATAGTCAGAGGGAAGGAGAAAGTCTAATCCATTAGGTCAGATCTGGAGTTTATCTTGCAGAGATAAATTAATATAAGGCAGAGCTAGATAACCTATATGCTGCCTACAAATTAAGGATGGTCACCCATAAGGAGTTCAATAACTCTCTGAAAGTATTTGATATCTTCTGGGTCACTCAGCAGATGGGCTACAGTCAGTTTACAGGAAGAAAATTTGTACAGATTTTTTAAAATAAGGATAACTATAGTAATGGATGAAGAACGACATTATATAAATACCACGAAGTCTTTTTTCACTCTGAGGAAATGATACTGAGAGTTAGGAATGCTACTTTATCTATTCCATTCATTATTTCATCAAAAGTTCTTTCAAGTTACACACACACAACCCACATTTCACTGCATGCAAATTAATTGGAACTCTTTAGCTACCATCTCCCAGTTGTATATATGCATGTGTGCATGTGTATACAGTAATACTACTAATGGATTTTACATTTTACTGTCTTTGTTTTGGTCCACATATGTTCAAAAAACAGGGAGTTGCCTCTGTCTGAATTGCAATCCCCGCAGACCAGGTAAATAACAGAAACATCATCTGATGAAAATTGCAGACCTGTGAATCCAACACCATCACTTTTCCTATCTTATCCTGTGTGAGTTTTACATCTTTGGCTTTATAAACAAATCATTGGAGATTTGAAAGCGTGAAAGAAAGTTTTTCTTCATTTTGGTTAGCCAATAACAGTATTGATCTTTCGTGAATTTTGTTTTATCATTCCTTGTGATTGCATTGGCAAGAAAAAAACATTTTTTTTCTCCCAGGCCTCTTAGCAATAGACTTGAAAACTTTTAATGGTGTGTTTTATGGTATGCCACCAACACACACACATATATAATCTTTTTGTAACTGTCATTACTTGTATTTGTCTTAATATTTCTAAGCCACTTTGATTTGTAATGTTAGAGGGAAAGGTGGATTATAAATGAATAGAGGAGGAGGAGAAATTGTAGTAGTCATCACATTATCTTCACCAACATTACAATCATACTGTTGCAATGTAGTGGCTAATTCTGAATTACACCATATGGTTTTGATTGAATACCATAGATGAACAGTAATATAAGCTACTTTAAAGCACTGCTGAGAATCCATTAAGACTTGACGACCATATTTACTTCTGCCATCTTGCAACAAGTCTGCACTGTGCACTAGGCATAAAAAGGAGGCAGGCAGGCAAGCCACATCTTGATATACAGGACTCATTGAGAGGAACTACCTTTGCAGATGGGCATTGTATCTGTAATGAGGGCAGGTCACCAGGAGGTGTCTCTCTTATAACAGATCTCTCAAGATCTCTTTAGCATTCAACTCACGTTGATCAAAGATGTTAAATGAGTCAAAGCAGTGAAAGCAATTTCTTCTGAACAAGTCTACATCCTTCTGTTTGACTGAACAGTCTTGAAATTGGACCATAGCTCAGGGATAGTATGCATGCTTTGCATGCATCAAATCCAAAGTTCAAACCTTGCCATTTCTACCTGTTTCAACCAATTTGATACAAAAGACATTGAAGTTTTCCCTTGACGTCAGGAAGCAATATTTGGTGAGTGGGATCTATACCCTCCACAGCTATGTGGAAAGAAAGCTGTCCAAACACTGGAAATGTAAATGCTTGTATTGATCTTCTTTTAGCCATTTTGAGAGGTAAAAGTATGTAACCTTGAGGAAGGAATAACTAAATTTAGCCAGTTTCAAGTGTGGCCCTCTTCTGCTGCACAAAGCACCATGGTCCCTCCTCATTCAGGTACCATGCCAGGCTTTCTGATAGTTGTGAGAGAGTTGATCGAATTAACTGGCCATCTAAGGCAGCTGCCTCAAGCAGCAGATTTGGGGTGTCACAAAAAGGCATAACAGAGTTATTTAAGTTGTTATGGGTGCATTCTGTCAGGAAAGGAAAGAGATACTTAGAATATATTCATTTCAGGTACCAGTCTACCGCAAGTGGCTAAGCAATCCATGCACCTTGACTTGGGGGAAGGGTGTCATTTGCTGCTAAACATCAGTTAGCAAATATCTTGGTCCAAAATACAGAGCATCCTCATAGAGAGCATCCCTTTTGTTTGTGAAACTGCTGACCCTGGGCATGCTTGCATTTTTGTTCAAAACCTATGCATGGAGGAAGTGAGATACTTACTTGCTGTCAGGCAGGTCAAGGACAGTGTGGAAGAAGGAACCTGTGACGGGAACAATTTCTGGCAAACTGTTCTCCCGCCGCTCCTTCCGGGCAGGATGGCAAGCAGAGAGGCTACGGGCCTGTGCTTCTTCCAAGCTAACCAGTTTCATTGGCAGGGAGGCAGAAGGAGGCAGTGTCAAGCTCCTCATTATGGGCTTGTTCTCTGGGGGAAATAATGGAACATAAATCAGAGATTTGACAAGTCATGCTGGCTGGGAAATTCTGGGAGTTGTGGGCCAAAAGATGAACTTTTCTAACTCTGAAAGAAATTACAGGCTCCAGCCCTGCTGGCAGATGGAGTGCTGGAATGGAGGAGGGAGAAGGGAAAAGCCCTCAGCAGGTATCTCTCAAGCATTTCATCTCAGTTCCAGTGAAAACAGAGCTTGGAAATCTGCCTGTTGGTTGACATCGCTTATTTCCCATCAGTTCATTCCATCTCCCCTGCTTTCCATCTCAGTAGGTTCTTGGTCATTAGCCAAGAAACTCCAAAACACTTTGACTTTTCTGTTCTGAAGAGGAGGACTGAGGATTCCTGGTGTCCTGAACTTTGGGCTAGCTCAGCTCATATCCTGGCCTTTGAGATGAATCAACATTCTTCTCTGCTCCCAGCTATTTCAGGGAATTGTTTCTGAAAACTGCAGTCACTTTTCCTATTTATCAATAGTGACTATTGTTAGCAAAAAGTGTCAAATAGCCAGCCTTTGACTTCAAATAAGTAAGTCTAGTGATTAAACCAGACTTTCCCAGCTTGAGCTGGCTGGCACTTCAGAATTTGCTTTTCACTAACAACAGTGGTCACTGATAAATAAGAGAACAGGAAAGCAAACTCACCTCAACAAATAAAGGAGGAAACAAACAAAACAAATGTTAATAATAGGGGAAGATGGAACTGATACAGAAACATCAAAGTACATGCAGTTGAAACTATGTAGTTATTCAAAGATTAGAACTGTGATGATGAAATGATGGACAATAATGTAAATTTTAAAATAGTAACATGAGGCCTATTGCCATCATATAGAGATGTCTTAAAACTTCAGCTATTATTAGGTATAAACTATTTGTATTGGCCATCTTATCAAAGAGCTGTGAGAGGTCTAATGGCACTGTAATTTGTATTTTGAAACATTAGGCTAGTATGGATTGCCGCAAGCTTGGAAAAGTTCTTTTATTTTTACTATTCCAAAAATCCTCCAACCAATATGGCCACTTGCCATGCTAACTGGAAAATACAAATATTCTCCCAAAAAGCCCTTGTCCAAACTCTCAGATTGCCATTATAAAACTGCTGACACATGGAGGAATTTAAAGCAACCAATATGCATTAAAGCTGTCACACATGAGCCAACACAATTTGGTTCATGTGTGTGGGGATTGTGGGACTGTTAGATACTTTAGCGAGAGGAATACTAATTGTCCAACATTTCTGATATATGTCCAAATTTAACCAGCACTTTCTGACACAACCAATATGCCAAAGGTGATGACCTGCCATCTTCGCAAGGATCAGGCTAGTGACAAGGTAAAGTCATTACATCCTGAGCCAAACTAGTCCTCTATAGGACCCAACTTCTCTGAGACTCACCACCCTCCTCTAAACCTCTTATCTTTGTCCAAATTATTAAGTTTCACTGGCAAGGAGAAGAAAAACAAGCAACAAAGAAGAATGGTGAACCCTGAAAATTTCTTGCAGATTCTCATGGTTCCTGTCTGCAAGAATGTTTGGAGCTTCCATTGCCAACAGAGAATAAATATCAGATCTTGTAAACGTGATTATTTAGCACTTAACTTCCAAAATTCTGAGGGCTGGGCCAGAAAAAGTCACATTTCCAGGTCTTGGCAAAAACTAGAGACTTCTGCTATACTGGCTCTTCCCAAGCATATTGAAATCATGTTGGCTTGCATGTGAATAGGACATATTCTAAATTGCATCTAAGAGCAGTCTATGAAAGCACAGAAACTCTGAACCAATGATATAGGAGAGAATTTTCCTCATCAATAGTTCGACTACACACGAAACTGACTCATTAGGTATGGAGAGATTTGTTTTGCTTTTCATAATATTTGCTAAGAAAGCCACATGCCTAAGGATGTCCTGGATGCTTTTTGTGAATGCCTGGGGCATGTTGTACTAGCATAGTGGCCCAACAGGATTTTGACCCTTCTTTTTTTAAAAAAAAAAATGTTAATGCTGCAGGTCAGAACATTTCCTTCTTCTACATTTTATTATGTAGAGTTGAGATTTAGGCTAGCACATATGAGACCTCAAATAATTAAAACTTTTGATGAATTTGTAAATCGTCACCATCAGTGAACTGAAAGAGCTACAAAATTGTACAGCAAGGCCACAATATTCACGAGGTATATGTTCCTGACCAGACTGTGGTTACTGAAATATGGATATGACTGTATGCCATTAAATTATCTGATTTCTAGTCCCAGCATAACATAGGGTTATGCTGGTAGGCCTAGAAATTTTCTAAGTCCTCCAGCATGACTCTATGATCATTTCTGAGGGAAGCATTCAATAGAAATTTGGTCCTCCAGATGTTTTGGACTTCAACTCCCACAATTCCTAACAGCCTACCAGCTGTTAGGAATTTGGGGAGTTGAAGTCCAAAACATCTGGAGAGCCGAAGTTTGCCCATGCCTGCTCTACAGGCAGCTGCAAAGAAGGCCCTCTCAGATGGTCCCTGTGAGAAGGACTCACCTTCATCCTCTTTTGGTCTGGCAGTGGCATTGTCACTGAAGATCTCATCAACATGGTTCAATATAAATTCAATGACCAACTGCTGCACTCGCACCTCCAAGAAAGCTGCATCTCCATTGCAGCCCACAGCCTCTATCTCTTTTGACCTGTGCCGCAGTAAGAGAAGCATTTGGAAGAAAATTGTCAGTAAATAGTTACATATAGCCAAGTCACAAATAAGTTGCTACTTACTTGCAATTCATTGAGAAAGTTGGCTTTACCACTTTTGATTCTTTTTAACACAGCCAGCACTTGAACCATATGATAGTTCTCTTCTATCACTAAGTAAGACCACATCTCTATTATGACAAATGTGACACAATAGGATGGGAATTATCTAAAATGCAAAATGCAAAGCCAAAATATGGGAAGGACAACAAAATTAGGTCCTAGAATTTTAACTTATCTATTCTTAAGAATGGTGTAGTCTGAATCCAACTAATAAGTCATTTTTTAAAAAACAAAACAAATTACTTCATTTAAAAAACAGTAAATGTATGTAACTCCATGAGACTCCATGCAACATAATAACATAAAACCTACCAGCAACATATTACATAAGTATGAAAAAATAAACAGTAAAAGAACACAAGCAAAAATAGTTTCAGATTGTTTTAAAGAGCATCTAGATCCAATGTGTATTCCAGCAGAACTGGACAAAATTTAAGGTCCACTCTTATTAATAAGTTGCTGTAGGCACTTTTAGTAAGGCCTATTGTTCTCCTACAAAATTTGGAAATGTTTGTGCATTCTTACAAAGTGACGTAAAATCCTCACCCCTCTACAATTCTAACACCAGAGCTTGGGCATAAGGGAGTCTAAAAAGCATACGGACTCCTAGTTTTTCAAGGTTATTGTTATGGGGCCTGTGTACATGGGACACAAACCCCAAATCAGGCGAGGAGTTGTTTCTGGATATCCACATGATGTACTTCAAGTTAGAAGTCAGGGAATGCTCTGGAGTTTTTCAGAATCTCTGGAGCAACCCCATACTTTGTGGGTAATGTGGCTAATTATACCATTTCTAATTGAACTGATCCACTATCTATATAGGTCAGTATCATATAACTTTTTCCCTGAACTCTGCAGGGCAGTGGAAAAGGGATGAAAGTTACATTTGCTGTCCCTTGATCCATGGCATTGCTGGGCACTTTTGCTGACTTCAATAAATCTGTGTGACCTGAGAAAAGGAGGAGGGCACTTCAGACAAGTTTCAGATTTTGTGTCCTATGTAGATGGACCTGTGGATTACAAATTCCAGCATTTCAGCATTTCCATGCAGAGGCCATGTTAACTGTAATATTCAGGGACTTGAAGCAAAAATAACATTATTTTTCCAATCTCTGTGGATGACTAGCACCCACCATATATTGACCTTCCAGGCTCAAATATTGCTCCCAAGGTGTAGCAGCAATAGTTACAGCTGGAGCTGCCACACTATATCCCCAAGATTTAGATTATGTCTGAGTAGAACCATCACATCAAAACAGCATCAAGTGGGGACAGGAAATCCTCAAACAGAAAACATCACAACTAATTCTCCTCCTCCTCCTCCTCCTCCTCCTCCTCCCCCTCCCCCTCCTCCTCCTCCTCCTCCTTCTTCTTTGCATTTCTTTTTTATTGTGAAGTCCCCTCCCTTCTTTGAAGCCTGCTTGTTGTCGTCTGCCGTCGCACACCCCTACCTCTGACCATATATCTCACCCTTTATGGCCAGAACCAATATCTCCTTCAACCTACAACCCAAAACTGTTTCTTATCTTGACATGCCAAAGTGTTACTGAAGAAATTATCTTGAAGCAAGGAATCCTTGTAAAATTAGTGACTGGAATGTTTGATAAAATTCTGGAGGGGACTTCGCCATTTTAGGATAGCCATTTATGGCAACTGCAGCTGTGTTGCATGCTTCTTTCAATGGGATTCAGATAAAAGAAGGGATTCATATTTTGCCCCTGCCACCCCCAAAGAAAAATAGATGAAATGTAAGTTTTTCCAGTTTAACACATCTTGCAATTACAGGTTCTGCTCTGTCTTTTTTTTTTGTCATTTATTTAAAGTAGCTAAGCCAGGAAGCAATGTTTCTTATTTTTTCCTGAAACACCTTCTGTTTCAGTAGTCCTGGCAACCTGCTTGCAAGGCCAGAGTCTAAAGTGAGCTATCTTTAGCAGTAGCTCACAAGCTGATCAGGAACTCAGAGTTTTCTCAAAACTAACTAAAACAAATATGACCTCTGCAACAGTTCCTCTGTAGCTCTGATTCATTTAAATGAGACACTATATGAAGAAGTATTTTCTCAAATGCACCCAACATTTTTCATGAGATATTATTCATGGGAGCTGGCTGTGCTGAGATGTAATAATGAACCACGGTTTAGTGCTAGGAGAATAAGCATTCAGTTTGTGTACTTCTGCTCTCTCTTCTCTTTCTTTAGCATGGCTATGGTAGACATATTAGCATCCTCCTTCTGCTAACAAATTTAACATTTCATTAGATACAGAAGTATACCACTGAACACAGGCATCAATTTCTACAGATTCCACATTCCACACCTTGAAAATATTCAAATAACATCCAAAAACGTTTATTTTGTTATTTTATATAGGGACACTATTTTATTGTTCCATTGTATATAATGCAACTTAAGCATCCATGGATGGTCTTGGAACCAAACTCCAGGAGATATTGAGGGCCTCTTCCTTGATCATGGATTCTACAGCATCATCCAATCATTGTCACCTTATAGTTTCCTTATAATTCCTTCATCTCTTTTCCCAGATAAAAACATCTGTCCCACTTCAAAGAACAAGAATTGATGTCTTTCATTCATTTTGAAGGACTTTGATATAGATAGTGAGATATCTGATAGTTAAATTACTCACAGTTCAGTGGGTATTCACTATAAATATTTGTAGTGGGTAAAATTTTAGCACCCAGTTAATGTTTTCATATGTTTTTTAATTAGTTCTAAAATCCGTTTCTTTAATATCATAAAGAATTATATTGCTTGCTATCTTTTAAAGATATTAATATAGAGTTGTATGACTCTATAATACTATAATGCTGATTTCTATAATGATTTAACAAACCAACATGATACGACATTTTTGTTCATCAAACATTTTTCCAAATAAGCACTGTATTGTGGAAAAACACTCTTTATTTGGTAGCCTTTTATTAATGTTTTTAATCATATAGAAAATATAGCAATATAAGCATTTCAGGTCTAATTACAAGACATTAAAATTATAACAATAAACAAGGTGATAAATAATGCCTGCTGCAAAAGTTATAATGAACCTGGGGTCCATTAAGCTTTATATGGCCACTCAGGTGAGTTGAACCTTCCACTTTCCCATCCACATAGCATTTATGTCACCCCCACTGATGTAGACTTTACTGGCAGGATGCAGAAACAGAAAAAGGGCAATGCTTTATATAGTGTTAAAAATAATTGTAATTCTGCTTGAAGGTTATAATGGAGGAGCAAAGATTGGATATGACTAGCAGCCATATGTTCAGAAGCAGTCCACGTTTGCTATAAGCTGTGAACACTGTTGGCATTTCAAATGGTAGATAATATTTTGAACTGGGCATATTGCAATACTGGCCATTGAATTCTGAGAGATATGGTGCAAAAATGTAACTTTAAGCTTTAAGAATGCAAAGAATTATCTCGAGGCTATCAAGCTATCTAGCATCTGTCTGTCTATCTTCCTCCTTCCTCTTACGTGAGTCTAGCTTTGTTTTTAAAAGGCAATCCCATTTCTACTTTCTTGCTTAAAAGTCACACATCCACATATTTTCAAGCTGTAGCAATGCGATTTCAGTTTAAAGCAGGGGTAAAGAACCTCAACAGCTGGGCCTGAAGTTGGCCTTCACTGGCTCAAAACCAGCTCTCTGGGCATGACCCACAGGGTCACACTCCCGTCCCTATGACACCTTTTTTTAGTAGTTTCCCAGCAGTGAGTTTTGTACCTCCCCTCCATTCTGAATAGTGAAATCTATAAGATTTACTGTAGTTCCTGGAAGCAAGAGCCTTAGGCTTAAATATGTTGATACCTTTAATCTCAAGCTTTTGAACTCTAGTGATGGTATGCATTTCTGGAAAATGTCTTAAAATTGAATCTGAACTTTGAGTTCAAAAAGCTCCAATGCACAGAATATATACACCAGAGTTGGGCAAAGTGTAAAATTGATGCAAGTTGTGTCACCTTTCCTCACCTCATATTTCACAGGCTTTAATGCGGGGGTGTCAAACTCATTTTCACCAAGGACGACATCAGCCTTATGGTTGCCTTCAAAGGGCTGTTTGTAATTGTAAGACTGTATAAATGTATGTTTCGCTTTCATTGGAAGCCTCACAGGTTGCATAAAATGATATGGTGAGCCAGATTAGGCCCATGGGCATTGTGTTTGAAACATGTGCTTTAATGCCATTTTCATCATTGTGTAAATCTGCTGCCCATCAAAGAAAAATATTAAAAATAACTCATTGGAATGTAGTCACATTACCCCTAACAAAGGCGCACCTCAGCCTCTCTGATTTCTCAATATCTCTAATTCAATCTCTCACTTTCTTTCCATCTCTTACCTTCTCAACTGTCTCTCTCTTTCTTATAACATTTATCAGGAAACATGTCCTATTAATGTCAGTACACCTGCTTCTATGTTGAGACCGAATTGACAGGATTAGAAGTTCCATACAATTCAATGGAGCTTATGTTTGAACAAATGTGTCAAAAACAAAATGATCCAGAGCAATAACCAGAAGGTAATGTGTCACAACTATGCTATTGGGAACAGTAACTTGATTGAGGATTACATGGAGAAGTCTTCAATAGTAAGGTTTGAAATATTCCATATTCATCATTTACTTAGAATATATGCACTTAGACCAACCTGACTCCTACAATAGGGATACTTGTAAAAAGGGAAAGAAAAAAATATATGGTGTAACCTGGACCAACAAATGGACTGCTTTTGTATCCCAAAATGAGGAGTGGGGGATTGCATCAGGAGGAAAACAGAATAGCAATGCCATTTGGAAAGTCACATTTTCTGTTGTATTCCACTATAAAAATATTGTGTGAAAAGGACTTAAGAGGAAGCAACAGATATGCTAGCGTATCCCATAAAGTGGGGCTCCTCAAGTTTCAGGATAGCCTTTCAAGCTTTCTGCTAACCATGGTAATGGCACAATTCCATTCTTGCTAATAACGTGATACTTGCTAGAACTGAGACTCAGCATCTGTAGCCTTCCAGATGTTGGACTGCCTAAACTGGTAGGTACTACAGGAGCTGCATTACAATCTGCTTATTTGGGGGGGGGGGATGTTGTTGTTGTTGTTGTTGTTGTTGTTGTTGAATTTATGGATATCTCCCAGCCTTTTTCTTCTTTTCTCTGTGTCTAGCTGAAAACGTTTTACCAGCACTAGTTTGGGAAGATGGTTAAGAGGGACTGAAGAAAAACAGACCTTCAGTGTTAAATTGCAGCAGTGAGCCTCCTGTAAACAATGTTGTAAACAAAAAATGACCTGGGAAAGATCATAGCTCTATTCTAGGCTATTCTCCTGTAGTGGGGAAAGAGACAAAGCCTGCCTCACCAGCTCCCTCAAGCATGTTTAAAAAACAAAGTTTGACAAGTGGAAACATGGTAATACTAAAACTGGAGCCTGGCAGAATATAAGCTTTCCATATATTTTTGTTTAGTCATGAGAGGCTTACCTGACTTGCTTTTTTCATTGGACATGTGTACATTATTAGTTATGAATAAAACTTAGCTGAAATATGTTGAAATTTTTTGAAGAGTGTCTAAGAACATATCCTCTTTCTTTTCACATTATTTCTGCCTCTAGTACCGCATCCTCTGCCAAAGTAATATCAAGGAAAACACATGCTTTGTTTACAGAGATACCTGTGGCCTCCCAGTTGGCAGATGAGTAGTCTGCAAGTGCATTGATTTACCTCCCAGGAGCTGACCTATTCTGATTAGTTGCTTCAGTTCAATAGCTAGATTGCACCCTTAACATCTATATCCACACCATTTCCATGCAATGTTCTCTGTGCTGCCTTTAACTATAATGAAAACAGGAAGTGTTCTTAATGTACCTGAGAAGGTTAGGTGCCCATACTAAAGCCAGATTCCTGGTGTGCATATTGGTCATGCTGCTGAAGGATGCAAGAAGAGTCAGATGCTTGCTCAGGTATTCCAAGGTCCTGTAAAGGTTTGATGAAGATAAGAAAAGAGGCTTTAGGATGTGTACAAATCTTAGCTTTGCTCAAAGAAAGATATCTAAGCTTTATATGAAATATCTTGAATGAAACATGATCTATAATTTCTGCTAATGATGTAATTCCATATTCCTAAATCTTATCTCTTTCAGCTCCCATTTCTATTCATGCCATGATTGGTTGTTGTTGTTATTGTTGTTGTTGCTGCTGCTGTGTCTTCAAGTTGTTTTTAACTTTTGGCAAACCTAAGGTGAATCAATCACAGAGTTTTCTTGGCAAGATTTGCTCAGAGGTGGTTTCTCTTTATTTTCCTCTGAGGCTGAGAGAGGTGACTTATCCAAGGTCATCCAGTGGGCTTCCATATCTAAGTGGAGATTCCAATCCTGGTCTCCAGAGTTGTAGCCCAACACTCAAACAACTATATCATGCTCTTCTTTGCCACTTTATTACAGGCTACACTTTACAAGAGCTGCATAAACCATACTTCTAACCCTCTAGCTTCCATCTTCTTTAGTATCATCATATATTTTTGAGAGAAGGTAGGGAGGAAGAAAATAACATCTATTCTAAACTATACCTATATTGAATTGGTTGGAAATTTCATGTGGTTTATGAACCAGCTGCTGAAGCAAAGAACCACCATAGTGACTACCAAGATGAGGCTGTCAGAAACTGAAGAGTACTCTGATAGAAGTATTTTAATGAACTATGGTATCTTTCTTTAGACAATGGTATCATGGAGAACTGATGGACATGACATGGCTAATAGCTTGGGTTGTTCAGAAATATCAGATCAGCACTTCTGCAAGTAAAGACATTTCACAGATCTCATGCCAATTACACCCTGGGGGCTGCTGGAGAGCAGTGATCATGACGCTAGGGAACAGTCTTTTTTCTGAATGGTAAATAGATTTTTTTTCGAATGCAGATTAAGAAGGAGAAAATGAACTAAACTATTTGCTAGTCTCAATACATAGGTTACTCTTCTAATTCCAATAATTACCTGTCCTGTCTATCACCAAGTCTATCCCAGCATTTTAGAGGCTGGAGTTTGATTTTACCTGTAATGAGAGGGTGGAAGTTCCTGGATGGCATTCTGAATTTGAACCAACTGTTGTTCCTCTGGGAAGCATGAAATGGCCCCCTGCGGGAAGGGGAACAAAAGAAAATCAAAGAAATTTAGTGCTGGAAGAGACTTCAAAGGCTCACTAGTTCCACCCACTTCCTCACCACCAATATATCTGTATTCCAAATATCCTTGCAAATGTTATACATAAAACAGATAAACTGACATATGAGAAAACAAAACTTATAGCAACAAACACAGCCTCCCGTCAAGCTAAGACAGCAGAATAACGGTGATTACCTCACTAATGTAGAGCGCTTATTGCCATCAAGTGTCCTGGTGATGGTTATTAGCGTTGATGGCTTTCAAACAGGACTAGACATATTCATGGAGGATACTTCCATAAACTGTTATTAGCCCTGACAGCTATAAATGGAACTTGCAACTCAGTTTGCCACTTAACTCCAGTTGCTAGGACAGCAAGAGCAGGAAAGCTATTTCCTTCAGGCTTTGCTTCTGGACAAAGCTGGTTCTACCATTTGGCAGAGTGATGCAACCATTACAGAAAGTGACTGTTATTGCTTGGTTATTCCCTTATAAAAGAATAATGCAGTAAACGCCCCATAACATGTTGTGCTCACTCTAGAATCATAAAATCATAGAGTTGGAAGAGAACTCATGGACCATCCAGTCCTACCCCCTGCCAAGAAGCAGGAAAATTGCATTCAAAACACCCACAACAGATGGCCATCCATCCTCTGCTTAAAAGCCTCCAAAGAAGGAGCCTCTACCATCTTCAACTAGTCTGCTGTCTCTCATGTGGTGGGAGACCACATGAGTATTCCATCACCAGTGTTTAAGGAAAATTCAACTACCAGTACAGTCAGCTTCTATACACAGAATGGAGATAAAATGCCTTTGCAGGAATGGATGCTTAAATTATATAGGCCGGATCCTATTGTTAATCCCAAATGCAGCAGACCCATTGAAATCAGGTTTGTTTATTTGTTTGTTTATTTGTTTATTTATTTTACAGTATTTATATTCCGCCCTTCTCACCCCAAAGGGGGCTCAGGGCAGATCACAACGTACATATAAATGGCAAACATTCAATGCCATACGACATACAGACAGAGACAAAGACACAGAGGAAAGTTAACGTTTTCCAGCTTCTGGCTTCATGAGGGTATGCTCGATTCCGGCCACTGGGGGAGCTGCTGCTTCATCATCCACTGTGACACTGAGTCCTTGATTGATTACTTCCTCATTCCACATGCTGCTGGATGATTTTTTTAATGGTGTCATAATTTAGTTAAATTAGCCTCCCCGCATAAGAGGTACCTAAATTTCCTACTTGAGAGATGCAACTATCTTTCGGATTGCTTAGATCAGTAATGAGCTGGACTATTTTAATGGTCAGGCACTCAATATGACCCAGGCTGGCTTTGAACTCATGACCTCTCAGTCAGTAGTGAATTATGGCAGCTGACTCCTAACCAGTTGTGCCACAGCCTGGCTATTATCTACGTTGCTATTACTAATAACAGGTTTTAAGCCACACTGTTAAGAGTCAGCTCCACATGCAACCAGAGATTTGGATGCATGAGAAAAACTTCCAAGTTTCTCACTTGGCATTGGGGGCAACTTGCCTTCGCTCAAGCACCATCCTATTATGTGGATAAGGATCCTAAAGTTTGTGTGGGATTAACAAAAACTGACCCACACCCACACAGAGGATCTAGTTTCTTAATGTTGATGCAGTTTATACAATAGTAAGAAAAGGCTATTGATGTATTGCTTATTGTCTTCTCATGAGCAACTGGCTGCTCACTGTGGAAAACAATGCTAGGACTAGACATTAATGTGTTCATTGGGAAATTTCAAATATTCTAATGGAAAGGTAAGTTAACAAGCACAGACAAAAACACTCTGATAGGTTTTCCTGTATACAAAAATAAAGAAAAGATTGAAAAAATATTTTTTTAAAATTACATTTTTCAAATTTATCTAACCGGCATGTCTAGTTATTCAAACTGTTTTGCTTTCATTTTTGCTCTTTTTAATCACCTCTTTTCAGCTACCCCAGCTACCTTTTTTCATTGCCAGTTAGCTGAAACTTAGAAACCTACTGTGTACTAAAATAAGGTCATGTGAAACTGCTATCAGGTCAGCCCATTATTGTATATGGAGCTGAAGACTTTATTCAGACCAGCAGTGGCTTCCCCCATCACCTAACATTTGATCTTCTTTATCTAAGCATGCCAGGGACTGAAATTGGATTATTCTACAACCAAAGCATACAGTCTACTATTGAATTATGATCTTTCCATGGAGGAATGTGGTGTGCTAATAGGGGAGTTCTTACCAATGCAAAGAACAGAGTTCGAATAAGGGTTTTGCCCCACATATAATGAGATTGTGATCACTATCTACCAGCCTCAGCAGATGCAAGCTGCATTACAAAGAAAATCCACATTAAAATCTAAAATATACTTTATATCATGTTTGGTTTGGTCCCAGGGTACACTTAACTGGGTGGTGCATTCACACATGCAAGTGAATCTGCAGAAGCAGATTCTTGCTCTCCAGAGCAACCCCCCCCCCCCACAGACCCCTGAAAATACTACATAGAGAGTTGGGGGACCATATTGAAAAGAGGAGGCTATGATTCAGGGAGATTTCTCAGACAAAATAACCTGCTACGAACTTTACTTCATTCAAGGAAGGTGCCTTTGCAGAATTTTTTTAATATAGTTTTTGTTTATTTCATGTGCTGAATTTTGGCAGATTTTCC
The DNA here is from genome assembly GCF_035594765.1 of Anolis carolinensis. Taxonomy (NCBI): domain Eukaryota; kingdom Metazoa; phylum Chordata; class Lepidosauria; order Squamata; family Anolidae; genus Anolis; species Anolis carolinensis. Next base: position 36,487,524 of record NC_085843.1, on the reverse strand, counting down.
ACCTTTCTGTCCCCACATCATAAAGCATTACTTTCCAGTCCTTGGTTTGGGATTTCCTAAGCCTAAGGGGACAAAGGGGTGAGAAAGTCTGTTCTATCCAGCCATTTGTGTGTGCCAAATTTGAACCCAACCCAAATATTAATGCAGACTCACCCGAGGGCATGTAATCCTGCCACTTCTTTGCATTGAGTTGCTTGTTATTAGAGGCCGGGCACATGACTCATAGCTACTCTACCTGCATTCTCTGTGGGCAGATACTTTGGGGTTGATAATTAATTTACTTCTAGCACTTCCTTTCTGGTGCATTAGTGAGGAAATTTAGTCGTACCAAGGCAGACCAATTATCATCTAGTCTAATACTAATAAAAATGGATGGAAATGGTGGTTGCTTAATTGACCTTCACCTGAACTCTTCATATTAATGGAAAACCTGCCCAAAAACAGGCTATGGCTTGCAAAAAAATTACTACCCGCCAACTCACACACCGGCACCTTTCGTTTAAAATAACTAACATGATTACTAAAATGAGGTGAGGCAAATGGATAGAAGACAAACATTTTTAAAATGCATACTTTTATGATCACGACAAAAAATGGTAATAATGACCTGTATTTTCAATGAGCTCTCTTGTAAAGTATGTTGAGACGTATGCTGTATTAAATACTGAGTACCATAATTAAGTCTCTGTATATAGGTAGTGCAATTTGTATGGGGTTAAGACTGTAAATACTTAACAGTAATGAGTACCTTAGGAATGTAATTATCCAGTTTGACAGAGGTTGTGCATTCTTCCTCCCACATACAACCCAGGAGGTTCATAATTTCTAGTGCTTACCAATCCATATTCTTCCTATAAGAACACCATGGGGTAACGTCTTTATGATTAATCCCATTTTACAAGTAGAATGAAATACACTGGCAAAGTAGCAGTTGGAGAAACCACATGCACCAAGGGAAGCAGGTATGCATCAGGAATTAAATTACCGAACTCAGGGAGACATGGCCACAGCAGTAATCGGGTGAGTGGGAACATCATGAACCTTAATTTCTCGTCCACATTATGTACAGCACATAATATTTTGTAGGTACTTTTGTAAATATGATCATGGAAACAAATATTGCAAAGAAACTTAAGAGCTGAGCTGACCAAGCAGCAACAGCAGAGAGAACAGATGAGACCAGAGTGGCATGCTATAGGAAAAACTTACATACTCTGCTGACTGCATCATCATTATTGATACATGGATTTGCCCCACAAAGAGCATAGGAATACTCAGGGGGAGATATTATCATGTACCTATGAAAAGAACAACCCTTATTTGTTTGTTTGATTAATTGACTTATATTCTGCTTTTTTCAAGACACAAGACCCCAAATGTCTTACCACAATTTTAATAAAACTTCAGCTAACATTTTATTTTTACAAAAAAAAAAAAGTGTACCACTCCATAAAGAAAACAAACATCTGTCATTATATTATACTGGCAGAAAAAGAACAGAGATGGGACCAAAAATCTTGTCACACGGGGCATGCGCCGATCTAGCCCCAGTCATACATGGAGCTCGCCAGCTCCCATCAGATGACATTGTGCCACCTATCTGGGTGAAGGAGGGCAGAATTGACTTTCCATGTTGCCATTTACTTTAATGAAGGGAAGCCACATGCTCCACACAGGCACCACCCACCCCCCCATGGAATCAACAGCTGCAGGAGTCACTCAATGCAGGGCAAGGAGTGGCAGCTTCCCCATGCCCAGCGGCAAAGTGAAGCAAAGTGAAGCGAGGTGAGCCTATTTTTTGATGGCCATAACCGAACTTCCTGTGGGGTGGAGTGCCACAACCTGGGAGCAAACACTGAGTATATTATGACATCATAAGAGCTTTGATCTCAGTGTTAAGACTCTTCCTAAGCAGGAGAAGGAAAGAAGTATCTATGCTCAACTGGTAGCTTTAGCTGTTAGTCCGGCTAGGTTGTACTCAATAAATTCAAACTGCAGGAAGACAGAATTCAGACCCTCTTAAATTAATTATTAATTTATCTGAAAAACATCGAGATTTTTTTACACTATGGCCAAACAAATGTATTGTTCTGTCTGGTTAACTTTGGTTGACATTATACCTTGTTCATATTCATAGGTATTATGGCATCTGTTAATTCTGTTTACAGTAGAATCACCAATAGAACATGAGGTCATAGCTATAGCTCCTCAGATTCAATCAGAGCATCAGAGATAGAGACATACATACTCTGTGCACCTTTCCCTCTTTTCAGAATGAAGTTATCATGCCAAAGATGTTTGGAGATTTCTGCTTGGACAGTTTCCACCTACACTCTTTCTCTGCATTCATGACACGATCCTTTGGAACCTGATTTTCCACATCTCTGCACCTTGATTCATTAAGTTCATCATAAAATTGGATGGGGAAAATAGCTCTGACACCAGAAATATGATGCATTTACTCACTTAGCACTGGATTAAGTGGCAATAGAAACAGCTGCTGCTAAAATAATAATAATTTCAGTTGATACCGGTATGAGCTTTTTGAACAATTTGTTAAAAAGATAAATAAAGTGTATACTTGTGTTGCATTCAGAAAGTAGTTTAGAAAGGAAATGTCATAAACTCTTACAACTGAATGACATTGAAGAAGACAGGTCAAATTCAAATGTGAGAATGCATCTCCTCCCCCGACAGTACATTTCAACCTACAATATTCAACAGTTTCCTACCCTTCTGTTGATGACTTGCAAGAGACTAGGAGATGAATTGTGATGTGGAGAAGAGGGCAGAGAAATCCACTCCCCAGTCCAATTGCATGTGCCTAAATTTCTATCAAAGCAAAATATCTGGCATTTCTATTTATGCATTTCATTATGGTATTGCAGTAATAACTGACCTTGTATAAATTTACTTGGTTTATTTCAATGTTCTTTTTAACATTTAGAAAAAATAAATTGCAAATAAAGGCAGTCCCTGAGTTACAAACATCTGACTTACAAATGACTCATAGTTAAGAACGGGAGTGAGACAACAGGAAGTGAGAGAAATCTACCACTAGGAAGGGAAATTAACTCCTGAAAGAGTTATCATGGAAAAGAGGTGTCTCCACTGAAGCTTGATTACGAATCCTTTTTTTCCACAACAAGCCAAATTTTTTCAAAATCCAGTTATCACAGGAAAAGAAAGTGAGCTAAAATCTTCTGAACAGGGGTGCAGATAGCAAAACAAAACAAAAGCCACAGGGATGTTATTCCTGCCCCAAGCTATCCAAAGCTAATGATATATGCACATATATATGGTGTGCGTATTTTGGGGGAAAACCTTCCCAAATGTCATGCCATTTTCTACCCCCCCCCCCTCCCCCAAATCCGTTTTCATTTTTCGGAATGGGCGATATGCTGTTTCTCGGGATGGCAACCAGATTTTTGGGAGTGATCCGACCATAGGCGGCAATGCAGAGGCTTCACAGGCTCCCCTTTCCATCATTTTAAAGGCTATCAGGATAAAAGTGGCCACACTAGGAGGATACCTTTACCACTGCCCCCCCCCCAAAGTTTCAGAATGTTTGGGTCATCCCACCATAACCAATGGGTTAATTGGGATAACAACCTGAGGCTATCCAGATGTTTGGTACTATAGTTTCCATTGGCAGTACTTTGCAATGCTGGCTGAAACCTACGCAAACTGTCATCTCTTTGAGGTTCCTCTGCCTTTAATCTGGCTCAGTAAAGGCCTTCAAAGGCAGAACTTGAAATTCAATAGTTTCTGGTAATCATAAAATTAATGAACACCTCTTCTTCCTGCCCAGGAAGCTGTGACAACTTTGATATGGAGCTTAAAATGCCACTTCTTCTATAAAAGCAAAAAAAAAAAAATACCCTTCAACTTTTCACAAATGAAAATGGGGATGAATGTGGCCAAGCAACATCAGAATTTGCTTATTAATAATGGAGAATATACAAGCTAAGAGAGCTCATAGAAGAGTGCTTTTCCTGAGCCTAGTGCAAAGGACATAATGTGACAATTCCTCTTCTTCGCTCCTCTTCATAGAATTGCACTGGAGGACCTACACATTCCTAGAGAGGTGTTCTTTCTAGGAATTGCTAGGTTGTGCAACATGATTAAAGATTCTTAGAGCAAATATTTTAATCAAATCCACAACTAATCAGATCCATAATAGTCAAACCCGCAAATGTGGAGAGTTGACGGTAAAAACTGAAGAAATGTGAGCAAACAAAAAACGTGCAAAAATGATTAATGTTTCTTTCCACATCCCAATCCTCCCTTGCTGTGTTTATTCTTCTACACATATACACTAATGGAGTGAGCCTAAAACCACAATGACCCTAGCCAGCCTGGAAAGAAGGCAGAAAACATCTCACCGTGAATTTCTTGTAAAGTTCATAAGTGAGGAGAGGGTTAGGCAGCTCCCTGAAGTACAGCTTGCAGAGTGACCCCACGCAGTGAATGTCCTGCAGGTAAACTTCCCGTGTCAAGTCAGGGCATGAGTCTGAACCAAATTCTTGTCTGGAACAAGAGACAAAATGAAAATAGTCCCCATCTTAATTTTTTCCACATACAAAGGAGAAAACAGTGTCTTCACTGGGTAGCAAAGTCTTGAGAGTTTATTGCCTCAATAAAAGGGAACCTGTTCAGTACCAAGGATCACCATGGAAACCTACCTTTTCCTTGAGGGCTCTGTGGATTCTGCATATATTTCTTTACTTGTTTTCAGTGTCATTAAAATTAAGAAAGTCTACTATAAGCCTCAACTGAGCTGGTGGGCAGAATTTTGCAACCTTCCTAAAGCTGAAATGGTCAAGCAATGAAACCAGCAGTGGAACAAATATTTTTTTTCCAGGATTTACTCCCATGGCATGATACATATACGCAAAGTGTGGGGCCATTGGTTCACATGCAACCTTCAGGCTCCACTATGGCCACTACCTAAAGCCTTTTAAACTCATAATTTTTTAAGGTTTGCTGATTTTTAGACAATTTTCTATCCTGAAGACTAGGTCAAACAATCCTAAACTGGCTGCAAATTGAGTAATTTATGTCTTTGAATTTCCAAAGCCTTCATCTCTCTCTCCCAAACCCACAAAGGGTGGGAAAGACCCAAAACAGTGTTCAAAAGAGATGCAATATCATTTCTGGTCTGTTCAAAAACATCATTGTGCAGACACATAGAAGCAAATGTTGATCACACTACTCAAAGCAGCCCTTCCTAGATATGTTTCATTTTATTTACTCTATTAATACCCCACCCTTCTCACCCCAAAGAGGATTCAGAGCAGTGGAAACACTGAGTATGTACTGAAAATAAATAAATAAATATTAAAACATTTTTGTGTGGAGAATATGGCATTTACTAAAACCTGTGTTTTGAATATAATTTGGAGTTTATCTGAACAGGGGAGTTTTCTAAAAATTCAAATGCAACAGTAATAACCACATACCATTTCAATACACATAATTAATCCTCATTAAAAACACTCTATCATGTTGAAATCACTTTTTTGTTATGAAATCTTACCCAAACATGGCTGCTAGATTGTTACCTTTTCAACCAATAACAAATGACATTGTGTGCATACATTCATGCACTACACAATCCACCCGACATCGAAATTCCCTTGCATTTGTTTTGTGTTTTGACTATTTTCTTTACCTTAGTTTTTGGATGTTGGATGTCACCCCAGAAAGTCGGTAGATTCCATCAACAATTCCATGGGTCTCGATGAATTCTGCACAACTCTTCAATACTGGGGGAACTAACACAAAGAAAACAATAATGCAGCAAAATAAATATTTCTTTCTCATTGGATTACAGATTGAATCACTTTTATGCAGTGCATGGCAGGGATTTATTTTATTTATTTAAATAGAGTTATTTCACACTAAAGGGGAAAAAATCAAAAGGGAAAACAGACTGAAAACTACTATCAAAAAGTAAGGTAAAGGTAAAGGTTTTCCCCTGACCTTAAGTCCAGTCATGTCTGACTCTGGGGGTTGGTGCTCATCTCAATTTCTAAGCCGAAGAGCCGGCGTTGTCCGTAGACACCTCCAAGGTCATGTGGCCGGCATGACTGCATCAAAAAGTAGGACCCATTTATACAGACTGCTAAATGTGGTCCACAGTGGCAATGCTTCAGATTGGCCCCAAGGACAGTTACATTGCCTGCTTCCATTCCATAGTGGCAGTGGGATGGGTTTAGACAACCCAGTCGGGTCAAACCCAGCCACCTTTATCTGTACGTGTTTAGTTTTTTTTGTTACTGTAGCAGTGGCGACAGAACTCCAAAGAACTCCTGGCCATTGCTCAGTGCCTTTGCTGACATCCACACCTGGCTGTTGCTTGGAGCTCTTTGGCCACCCCATTTTCCCCTGCTGCACAGCACAGCATTGACCTGTGGGAACAATTCCAAAATATATAGCTGCTCCAGAGCACTCCTCAACATTTCCTAATGCAGGGTAAAACCATGTTCAAATGTTTTATCCCACATTGGGGGCAATAAAGTCCTATGCATCATGTGAACACCATGAAGCACTTCTCATCCACTTCAGGAAAGGTGGCCCATACAGATAGGCCCTTAGACTTCTTAGGAAAGGGGAAATAGTAATATCATTTACAATGAAAAGTGATATTCCTAATACTATTCAGTTGAGACCAAGAATACTTACACAATATTTCTTCTTCACATTTTTTGCTTGGTTTTTAAAATAATCTAACAACTTGTAGAAAACCAGTGTGTTGTAATGACTTGAGCATTGGACTATGACTCTGGAGACCACTGTTCAGATTCCTGCATGGATATGGAAACTCAATGGGTGATCTCAGGCAAATCACACTCTGTCAGCCTCAGAGGAAAGCAAAGGCAAACCCCCTCTGAATAAATCTTGCCAAGAAAACCCCATGATAGAGTCATCTTACAGCTGCCATAATTTGGAAATGACTTAAAGGCACACAATAATAACAACAAACAACTTGTAATATAATTTTCTTTCTGTTTGAATTCTCCTTCTTGATGCAAATTCCTTACAGGAAAAAAACGCATCCAGCACATGTGCACATATCATCAGATAAGTATGCATGAGTTATTTAATACTCTCTCCTCGATTATATTAAAATTACAGCAGTTAGTGCAGTTGTGCAAAAAGCTGCCAGCTATACTGCTCTAGGCAACTAATTATTTCTATCCAGATGAATGCTTACATGAACAAAGATCTTCACATTTCTTTTCCAGATTGTCCCTTTTGCTCATACTAGAAATACAGTACTCTGAAAAGTGAAAGCTGGGATTTGGGTGATGTTCACAATACTTCCAAACTTTACCTGATACAATGGGACTAACAGAATGGCAGGGGTTTTGTTTTTGTTTTTTTGCACATTTTTTCTTTTAGTCATCCTCCCATAAAGCTACAAATAGTTGTGGTGGTTTTCTCCCTATTGCAAGAGAAAATAATTGTTCCTCTGCAAGATTCTTATCATATACAATATCCCAAAGTGCAGAAGAATCATTATTCTGTATAGAAAATCATTCAGGGAAGCGGATTGCAATACACTATATTCCTCTGAAATTCCTGTGAAATATAGCCTATGACACCTGGTATTTATTGGTGGTCTGCCAGTCAAGTACTGACCCACCATGGTTGTCAAGATCAGACAGCATCTTGTGCCTTTAAGATATTTAGGCATGGACCATTCACATGGGTAGATATAGCATAACTGTGTGGTCACATGTAGTGTGAGAACATTTGGACCTATATTGTTTTTGACGTTTTGCAGTAAGCTACTCTCTCCCACATCTATAAGCATGGCCAAGCAAGCATTTATGTCAAGTTGTTTGGCTTGCAGGTCTTGGGTGTACTGAATGATATTTTTCATGAAATGCTGCTGCTTAACCTCCAACCTCAGAAAAAAACCTGAGGTTCCTATTTCTGAAACATACAGACGTTGGCATTTGTGAAGATAAAATGGTTATAAATCAAGAGCTCAAAATTCTGTCAAATGCATGCTGCAAGATGATAGGGCCTACATTTGACAATCTCCTGCCTATAAAGCTGTCATCTGAATAAAGTGGCTTTCCAAAAAAGAAAAATAAGTCACAAATCTTGAATAGTTGCACATCGTCCTTTTCTTACAGAACAATTCTACAGCTCAGAGTAGGAAGCAGGATTACATTAAGTACTGGAAAGCCCTTATTTTCTCTTATGCAAAACACATATTTTGTTAAGAAGCAACTTAGGTCAACAGCAGCCTTAGGCTGGGTGAAAGAGCCTCATATAAACACAATGAAGAAAGCTTCTTTCATTTATTCTCAAGACATCACCGCGGAAGAGCCAGGTAGAATATGCAAATTGCTCCCTTGTGCTTCAGATTCTTGGTGGCCTTTCCCCTTTTATAATTCCTGGTGTTGTATAAAATTGCCAGTTTTTAAAACTTGCAAACAATTCCACTGAATGCCACAAAGAAGAAAGAAGCATTAGATAATCATACCTGCATGGCCTGATATTATAATTTGGAATATTACTGAAACATCTTGATTCCTCTCATAGACTGTAAAGGAACACCACCCAGTAAATTTAATTGAAAACTCCAGTGTCCACCTGCTACATAGTCTCAGTGCATGATCTGAGACATGGCATATATTATACGTTTTATTTACATTGGCTGAGATGGTTGGTGGGTGTCCTAGAAACTGTAGTTTAAACAATTAAGTTTTTCAAGCTGTGCTTTGATGATGGCATCAAACTGGAAGAGCTACTACATCTTGTGAGCAGGGCTGCTGCGAGTAACATTGGGCCCAAGTGAATATTATTTTGCAGTGGTTCTTCCAGCTGTTTGTCAGCAGCTGATCCATGCAATACATGGAAGCCACTGGTGGGTGACTGGGGATTGACCAGTTGAGTAATTGTCCCCTGAGCAGGTCAGTGGCTTTGGTTTCACAAATGGGTGAAAAAGGGAGGCCTGGAACAGTTTGGAGAATGGCTCAGCTGGGGAGGAGAGCACTTTCCCCCTTTGCTCCCATGGTCAGCCTACTTCACTTGGGTGAGTGATTCCTGAGGAATCCAGGGTTTTTTTTCCTGGTCTGCTCAGTAACAAGTTTGTGTACCTCAGAACAGCAAAAATCTTTACGTATGATTTCAAATCTTCTGTATGATAGTGGTGTTGGTGATGATTATGATGATTTTAAAATGGGTGCCCACAAGCAATTTAGAAATAACTAGCTGTGCCCGGCTATGCGTTGCTGTGGTTTATGGGAATCATTTGTTGCCCAGGTGGAATAGCAGTGAATAGCCTTGCAGCCTCAAAGCCTGGCCGTTTTCTTCTTATGCTAAATCTTGTTTGGTGAGCTGGACTACAATGGAATAGGCTTGCTGCTTGGAAGACTGGATACTTGCGTTCTAGGGGAATGGTTTTTTGGCCAACTTGAATTGCACTGAATAGCCTCGCTGCTTCAAAGCCTGGCCGCTTTCTATATAGGGGCATCCTTCCTTGGGCAGGTTGAATCGTGGCTTCAAAACCTGAGGGTTTTCTATCTAGGGGAAATCTTGTTTGGCCAGGTTGAACAGCACTGAATAGCCTTGCTGCTTGCAAGCCTGGCCGCTTTCTACCTTGTGGAATTCTTGGTTGGCTAGGCTGAATAGCAATGAATAGTGTCAGTGCAGCAAGTATGAATGCTGCAATTAGTCACCTTGATTAGCATTTAATTGCTTTGCAGCTTCAAAGCCTGGCTGCTTCCTGCCTGGGGCAATCCTTTGTTGGGAGGTGTTGGCTGGCCCTGGTTGTTTCCTTTCTGGAATTCCCCTGTTTTCAGAGTGTTGCTCTTTATTTACTGTCCTGATTTTAGAGATTATATTGTTCTGTATTATTATAGCACAGTAATTTTAGATATTATATTTATAATCTTATATTATCTGCTTAGAACTGGATTATATGAGGCCCCTTCTACACAACTGTATAAAATCCACACTGAAGTGGATTATATGGCCGTGTGGACTCAAGATAATCCAGTTCAAAGCAGATACTGTGGATTATCCTGACTTGGCATTCTGGGTTATATGCCAAGTCAGGTGTGTGGTAGGGCCTTGAGTCTACACTGCCATATAATCCTGTTCAAATCAGATCATCTGTATTTTATAGGCAATGTGGAAGAGGCTCTGGCTGTCCCTTGGCCAAGGGAGTTGCTAGGAGATGAAGTGGGCGGGGCTTACCTTTCTAACTGGCAGCAAGGGGAAAAAACAGTTCTCCTTCTTCCTCTAATTTGGACTTTATTTTTCTAGAGTTTTTTTTTGTTTGTTTGAAAGACATATTTTGGATGATTATGTCTTTTGTGGCCAAATTTGGTGTGATTTGGTTCAGTGGTTTTGTTGTTTCCTCCATAATAAAACGCACATTACATTTTTATATATATAGATGATGCTACCAAGAAGACAAAAACACACAGAGGGCCCTTGGGATCCGCTGTGGTTTGACTCTAGGACTTTGGATACCAAAATCCATGGATTCTCAAATCCCGTTATATACAATGATGAAGTAAAACTGTGTCCCTTATATAAAATGGCAAATAGTGAGTTTTGTTTCAAGAATTTTTTTCTGGATATAACAACAACAACAACAACAACAACAACAACAACAACAACAACAACAACAACAACAACAACTTTATTCTTATATCCTGCTATGCCTGGTTGAATCAGGGATGCTGATCCTGAGAATATGGAAAGCCCACTATATGCAAAAACCCAATTCTGCCTATCCCTCTTATAACTTTTAAAACTTTTATATAGTAACTTTTCACATAGCCATTCAACTCCTATTTGACAACAATCATCTTTGTCATTCTGGATCTCATTCCAAATTGTTCACTGTAGCCCCATACAGATCAACAAAACTATTATGGCATAAACTTTTGTAGATTGCAACCTACTTTATACACCTGATGAAGTGGGATCAGTTCCACAAAAGGTTGTGATATACCCTATATACTCACGGGTAAGCTGACCTCATGTATTAAAGCCAAATTATGGATTTTGATATGACCTGTGAATAAGTCAAGGGTATTTCTGCCAAGAAAGGAAAGCACCAGTGCCGACTCTGGGAGCCAGCCATTCCTAACCACCTCCACAATTTTCCCACCCAGACTTCTAATTATGAAGGCATTCAAAAAGGCCCAAAACAGCATTCTTGCCTTTGTACTCAGAGAACGGGATTTATTTATTTTTTATAAGAGTTAGAGTACATTACAAGTTTTTTTAATCTGATTTTGACTAACTTTCCTACACTTGTACATGAGTATATACATAATAAATTTGTTAGTACTTTTGGTGCCACAAGACTAAGTCCAAACCAGCCCAGGTTTTTTTTTTTTTTGGGGGGGGGGGAGTATTCAGGTTTTGCTTACACCAACACTTGTTTGCCTTTCCATTCACTTCAGCCCTTGACTTGTGATGTCAGTTTGGCAATTCAGCCCTATACTTCCCAGATGAATGTAGCCAACTCCTTCCCCAAACTTTAAACACACTGTTTTCTGCTGTCCCTGTCCATGAACTCTGCTGAACAGAAAACAGCCTATTTTGCCAGACTATACAGAGGTTTGTGATGTAAAAAAAATCCACGAGGGACTAATTTCACTTGTGACCAAAAATTACTGCTATGCATCAGTCAGAGCCAGCCCTAGGTATTTTTCAAGTGTAGGCAAACAGAATTTTGCCCCCCCCCCCCCAAACCAATCACTGAAAAATAAAAGCGTTGGATAAGCGAAAATGTTGGATAATGAGGGATTAAGGAAAAGCCTATTAAAGATCAAATTACATTAAGATTTTACAAATTAAGCACCAAAACATCATGTTTTACAATAAATCGACAGAAAAAGCAGTCTCGACTGCGCCCCCAGATGTTTGCGCCCGAAGCGACCGCTTAATTCGCCTCATTGTTGGACCGGCCCTGGCATCAGTTTCCAGAACAGCCAAGCTCCTCAATGCATTGATTGTATGAACAAAGAGAACAAAAATGCTTTCATTTGCTGGGACCAAAATTCCAAATTAATTTTGTTCTGAGACACGTAGGACAGTCAGGTGTGGGGTTACAAATGATAAGTCCACAAAAGAACTGAGATATTTAACTTCTGTTTTCTGAAGTCATCCCCTGTGGAAAAGGACCACAGCTCAAGTGGAAGTTATTCTTAATGATGTAATTGAAATCTACATACATATTGAAACTTGGGTGAAAAGTTTCTTTCAGAGAAAAACCTTCTTTGGTAGCCAAGAAAATTAAAGATTTTTCTATTTCCCTGGTGAAGAGAGACAGAAGTACTGGTGTCTGTGGAGGAACAGGAGACAGGGTAGGATGCCCCAATCTTCCTATGTATGTAATTGAAAACATACCAGTGAGCTGGAGGTTGGAAGAGGCAGCTGGTATCACACAGTTCCTGCTAGTTCTGCCAAGCAGCCAAAATTTCCTCATTTTACAATTACAATAGAAACCAGATGCAGAAGAAAGAGAGAGTGTGGACCCCAGGCAACAGTTGGGAGGGAGGAGGAAAAAACTGAGCTTCATTGAAAACACACTGAGACTATAGCACTTTGTTTTTCTTGGACAAAAATAAAACATTCTCCCTCTGAATGTCTTAGACTTAGACAGGCAGCCCACTTCAGAATGTGGTAGACTACAACTCCATACCATTATGACAATTCTGGCACAGGATGATGAGCTTGCAGCCCAATACATTTGGCAGGCTATCAGATTCTAGCAAGACAAAGGTATATTATCAATGTCATGTCATGTCATGTCCTGTCAATCAAAGCTTTCTTTTGTCTGTTAAGTCAGTTTTCCTTTGAAGATTTCACATGTCACATCCCTATTGAGATGAACAAGTAGCTCATGCTTAGAAACATTTCATATCACACAGTTCCCTCCCAAACCATTCTGAACAAGATCTCTCTCTTTTTCCCTTGAATTTCATAAACAAAGAATTGTTTTCAAGTACCAAAATCTGTTTTGAATTGAAATCCTATGATGTCTTTGCATGTGATTGTCTCTGGTCAGGTTTTGTGTTTTATGCTTGAAATACATAAAACATTAAGTTTATGAATGATCCCACTGAAATCCTCATTTGTTATGCTTAAACATATGTGACTACAATACAATGTGGAAATCTATGCCATCTAATTAGGACTCAGCAGCGTAAAGCTTCCTGGTTTAGTATTAAATCTATGAATATATCAGCTTTTCCGTTTAAAAAAAAAAAAGGATTCTAACTCATGACTAGTATTCAGAACGTTATTTTGTAAAAAAAATTGTAATGTAAATTGAGCCAATGTGGCTTCTTGAAATAAATATTTCTTATCAATCACTATTCTTCAGCTGCAACAGGGAAACATTGTTGACTTAACCAAACCCTCAAATCTAAACCAATACCACATGGGCTCCTCCCATGCCCAACAGTATAATGCAATGAGAATTAAATTTTATTGCCTGGTGATGATCATCTTGAGATAAGAAACTGGGGAACAAGAGTACACACAAAAACTTAATTTCCATATTTGCTTTAGCACTTTATGGCACAAGAGTGAAATACCTCATTTTTACTGCACATGCAGAAATATACAACTCCCCTGCTATAATAAAAATATTAAGCAAAACAAAACAGGAAATTGTTGCAAGCCATATATATTGCATCTGCTCTAGTTAGAGCTAGAAACACTATATGCCCACTAACTAATTTGAGGACCTTTTAAATTATTTAACCAGGAAATATAATAATTTACAATATACTTTTAATCATAACCAGGAAAAGTTGGGTTTATGGACTACAATTCCTCAATTACCCCAAGTAGCATGGCCACTATATCTCTTTTTATGTTTTTGTGTATATGCTAAAACTCATATTTTGAAAAGGCTTTCAGGAATTCTCCCTTAAATGAATGAATATGATACTTCTGGACACATTTTCTCCAATATACTCAGAAGTATAAAATACAGAGGAGATTTCTTAAATTTCTTTTTATACTTTCTTCTTATTCTTTTTCAAACTTCAATGGTAACTAAAATACCTGCCATTCCAAATATTAGTAAGATAATTATAACAATGTTTCAAGTACTACTCTTTTCTTGATAAATACATCATCAAATTACTTATCAATACAATAAAAGTATATACAGTACTAAGCCCCATATCTACGATATGTCCCAAGACACACACACACCATAGAGACTTTTGAATATACTTAAGCCAGAAGTATACCACAGAACCACACCGGAGGATCTAGAGAGGCCCACAGACATGTCAGGTGGGTATTTTTTTGGAATGTAGGTAAGTGAAATCATGCATACTAAATCAATGGATAAGGAGTTGTACTATATCTAAAATTGGTTGTTATATTTCTATATTAACATCTAAGATGTCAAAAATCCAATTGAGTAGTGAAGGTCTGTCTTCCAACTTCCAACTTTAGGAAAAAAATTAATTCTCAGGTAAATATTCTAATCAACAGAATGACACTTCTAAAGACTGGACATGTCCCCTTTCCCTTTAGACAAACCTTCCATGATCAGAAGATAAGAGATGTCAACAGAGCTGTGTGAGCGGATGTCTGCAATGCAATTCTGTAATCAGACAAAGGCCTTCAGTCTTCCCAGCTGTCAATCCAACAATTTTCACCAGCAAGCACTACTTCTACGGCTTGTAGAAAAAGTAGGAAAAAATAACATGAACCAGCTCTCCTGTGCCAATGTTTACTTTGGCTTATGACGGATGAACTATCGGAAGCCTCAGACACCTGTGTTTGAACTAGGAGATAGCTAACCAACATCAAACAGGCTTAAAAATGAATGCTCCCCAGTTTTAAGCTGCCATGCTTTTTCCTACTTTGGCTGTCCTGTGCTCAGCTTTGAAACTGGAACAGACAAACTAGCACTGCCAAGATCCTTTCTATATAGAAGACATTGTAACCACACTTTCCCACTTGATTTTGTTGGACAAGTTGCTACAGTATCAGAGGAACATAAGAAAAAGCCTTTTGTGATCAAATGGTTATTTATTCAGTTTCAATTGTGATGGAGTTTTCTGGGAGACCAGCCGAAGGTGAGCACTTCCCCATTACTTCCATCCATACTGCTACTGCCTCCATCTTCACTAGCTCCTGATGATTACAATAAGTGGGGCTGTTAGACTCATGTACTGCTGATAAATTTCCCAACGGCATTTGTTTGACCACTGTGATCAGAAAATGCTCAACTAAATAAACCTCTGATCAGATCCAATATGGCTTAGTTTAGATTTTTATCTGCTTATATGACAAGGCAAGAAGCAGGTTCAGCTTTGATCAAGATTTATGGGTGATTCTACATTGTAGCATTAATACAGTTTGTCACCACTTTAACTGTCATGACTCAGTGTTATGGACTCACTGGAGGTGTGGTTTTACAAGTTCTTTAGCCTTTTCAGCCCAAAAGTGCCAGTACCTCACCAAACGACAACCCTCATGATTCCATAGCAATAAGCCATGGCAGGTAAAATGGCATCAAACTGCATTAATTCGACAGTGTACAAGCAATGGAATTGATGGTTATAAAGTGGGCCCCTATATCCAATGTTGTTTAGTTCCAGGCCCCCATGTGGATACAAACATTTGTGGATGCTTGAGTCCCATTATATACAATGATATAGTAAAATGTAGTTCCTTCTATAATCAAGGTTTGTTTTTGGCATTTTTAAGATAATGTATTTTTATGTCATGATTGACTTTGTGGATACAGAATCCATGGATATGGAGGGTCGACTGTACCTTTACACATTTTTGTGGGATTTTGCTCCTTTGATGCTTTGTTTGTGCTTTTCAATGAGTTATCCTTTAACACAGAGCTTCTAAAGCTAACTGATATGGCAGAGAACCAAGTTGTTTCCCCCCATTGTGTCAAGGAGTGGCATCATGTTTGTGCCAATTGGCTATAACAGATTCTTTATGTCATAGAAACATATCACAAACTGGCAGCCAATGGCTTGCAGACTGGCACCAAGCCACACACAACCAATTTGAGTAGCACTGTTTAAGTGTAGAGTCTTCTATTCGAATTCTAGAAATATCTTGCCTGCAGACAGTGTGATTTCTAGCGAGCCTGCTGAGAGAAAAAATGTAAATATAACAGAGACAAATGCATAAAATCCTGAGAGCCTAGGCAAAAATAAGACCCAAGACAGGATAAAACAATCCTTACAATTTAAACTGCCAATCCACGGCAAACAAGCAGACTGGAAACACTATGCTTTGAAGAGAAATGCAGTCAGTGTCTAGTCAGGAAAATCAAAGCTGGACTTTGGGATTATCCTGCTCCCCAAAAGCAGATATGTAGAAAAGAAACAATAAATAGTTAAGCAGAGAAGCAAACTCATTTCAACTCCCTTTCCTTCATTTAGTTTATTTTATCAGCCTTTTATTTGTATGGTTTCGCTGAGGAGACCTCACACACAGATAGTTTAGAAATACTTCTGGACTAAAGAAATAACCTGTTATTAATATGGTTCCACTTTTGTCAAACAGCAAACTATCTTCTGCCAGATGACTTATGAAAATACTAGAAAACTCCAACAGTGACTTTTAATTATTGGTAGGGATGTAAAGCATATTCACAAACCTTCTTATCCTCAAAGAGAAAAGGTACGTCTACAAAAAAAAAATCAGTTTGAAAAACCTGTCAACCATTGGAATTTTTTTGCCCTACATTTCTGATCTGCAACTGATGGCAAAAATATTTTTGCAAATGGAAATGTTATATGTGTTGTCGAAGGCTTTCATGGCCGGGATCACAGGGTTGTTGTATGTCTTTCGGGCTGTGTGGCCATGTTCCAGAAGTATTCTCTCCTGACGTTTCGCCCACATCTATGGCAGGATGCCTGCCATAGATGTGGGCGAAACGTCAGGAGAGAATACTTCTGGAACAGGCCACACAGCCCGAAAGACATACAACAACCCCGGAAATGTTATATTTTGTTGGAAAAGATAATGTTCTTCATGTAAAACCAAGTATTTTTGCACAAATGCACCCTTTTCTGAAATTTTCATGCCAGAATACATGAAATGCAAAAATGCATTGAAATATGCAACTCTACATAAATTGAATGTAAATGCATGACATGTTTTTTCTTTCATGTGGGAATTTTAAAATTAGTTTCTATTAAAGGTGTCAAATGTTCTTTATCCTGAGGATACCCTATGGAATAATTTTGTTATAGTACTGTGATCCTCTTTTTATACAATACTAGCTGTGCCCGGCCACGCGTTGCTGTGGCAAAGTGGTGGTGGTATTGGTTAAAAGTTGTGGAATTTTTATTTGACATTATTTGTATTTCTTTAATTAATTTTATTGTAACTTATCTTTTTTATTTATTATATTTTATTATTTTGTTGTATTATTTTTAGTTATTTTGTTATAGTATTTTATTGTATTAATTTTTTAGTGTTTTTAATTATTTTATTTTTATTATTTTTTATTGTATTATTTGTATTTATTTTATTTTTTATTCTTTTATTAACACTGGGCTGTGTGGGTTGCTAGGAGACCAAGTGGGCGGAGCTTAGCCTTCTAAACTGGCAGCAATTGGATAAAAACAATTATTGCTCTCCCTCTAAGTAGGACTTTATTTTTCTTTTCTTTTTGTTGTATCAACCTAGAGGCATGGATGATGGGTTGTGTTGTCAAATTTCGAGGTTGGGGGGCCTGTAGTTTTGTTGTTTTGTCCGCTGCCCTGATGCCATCACTCTTTTATATATATAGATGGTCTACAATCCTTCTCTCCACTTCTGAAATAATAGAGCTGTAGTTTCTGAAGCAGACAAGGCAGAACTTATAAAATAAGACCTATCACAAATACCTCAAACAGATAATTTCCTTAAACAAAACCAGAGATCTCAGTATGTGCTTTAAAGAGCAAGTGTTATTACATCCATTAGTGATATATGTTGCACTGTACAGCTTCCAATAAATTTGAACTATTCACAAATAGATGTTGATATTTTTGTATAGGTTTTTCAGCTATGTTTTTTATATTCCTTATGCTTCTAACTTGGCTTGTGTTCCCCTGTGAAACAAACAACACATTAAAATGTGTATATACTTGAAAAACGGTTTGGAAATTAAACAAAAAAGCTTTCAGTTATTAAGCAAATACATCTTCATTGTCCCTAATTTCAGATTTTTTTCTCCTGTTTGGCCAAATAGAGTAGCAACTAAAAGAAAAAAAATTAGGCATGGAACACTTTTAAAGTGTAATACTTGGTACATAGAAAAAAGATCTAAGCCCAATCATGTTCAGGGGGTCATTGAGTTTTGGACACCTCATTTTAAGAAGAACATAGGCAAGGTGGCAAAAGTTCAGAAATGGGCAACAAGGATGAGAAGAAGTATGGAGAACAAAACATATGAGGGAACTGTGCATGTTCAACCTGGTGAAAATATGACTGGGGGGGTCAAAGGCTGTCCCAAATAGGAATGTGTAGGTTTGTTCTCTGCTGCCCCAGGGTGTAGGGTTAGGGTTAGGGTTAGGGTTAGGGTTAGGTCTAATGATTTTAAGTTACAGAAGCCTAGATTTTGATTGAACAGTAGAAGGATCCCCTTGACAATGGAACCAATAATCTAGGGAGGTGGTGGGGTTTCTCTGAATGTCTTCAAGAAGAGCGAGAGAACAACCTGCTGGGGATGTTCTAACTCAATGGTTCTCAACGTGCAGGTCCCCAGATGTTTTGGCCTTCAACTCTCAGAAATCATAACAGCTGATAAACCGGCTGGGATTTCTGGGAGTTATAGGCCAAAACACCTGGGGACCTGCACGTTGAGAACCACTGTTCTAGTCAGAGATCTTGCATTGGTTAGGGGGTTGAACTGAATGGCCTTGTGGGCCCCATGGTTCCAATATTTCCCTGGTGTTTGGTCACACCACAAGCTTATGTGAAGCTGCTCCCATCCCCTCCCTATATTTAAAAGTGTTATTTCTCTGGATTACAGTTCCCAGAATCCATGCTGGCTTTTGGATGCTGGAACCTATATTCCAAAAAAGATTCTGGCAGGTTTGTGGAGAGAGATGCTATCATTCAGATAGTTTGGGCCTAAGCCATATGGATATAGAAAAGTAAACTATGAAATAAATATTAGGAACATAGTTTCAAAAATATGGGAAAACGATGATTTTTCTATTAATTACGCATTGCATCTGTACATTTAGATAACATAATTGTATACTTAACTAATGTGGTGGCTAGAGAAAATAAGGATTTTTTTTCATTCATAGCAGCAAAAAATGTCAACATCTAATATTTCATAACTCTGGCTTCTCTCTCAAGGCAATTTCTGGTTTTCCACAGACACTGCTGTTATTTGTGCATTGTTTTGTTTTCTGTATGATGAATCACAAGCTCACACTCATCATAATGGAAAACAAAGCCTTTTCTCTCCCTGCTATCTCTGCTTTATGTCGGACCAGGTAGTGCTTATCATTTCCTTTCCACCACGCACACACCAGCACATATCCATTTCCTCAGCTAGCTCTGACTTGCCAGCAGAATTGTTTCAGGGGCCTCTCTCTCTTGAAAGTGGCAGTAGTTGGTCTGCACAGAGCTTCCTGTTGATGTCAGGACCTACTTCCTCTTAAAGCAATGGAGCTTCCTGTTAGTATATGTAACCTTTTCCATGAAAGCCATTCGCCTACATAGGAGATAAATAAATAGAAAAGAAGAAGAGGAAGAAGAAAAAGGAAGAAGAGGGATAGCAGGGCAAGGTGGAGTTGGCTTTGTTTTGCTTGCACTTTCACAGGGAATAGGTGATGGCTTCCATCACTAATGGCAAGAAATGATATCATGTCTATACAAACTGTAGTTCTACTGGCCTTAATATTCAAGATAAAACAAAAATTGCTCATGGAGGTTATTGTTTTCCCACTTTGACAGAACTGTCGTGTGGATAAGATGAATAGCGAGCAACCTTTCTTGTGGATGGCCTAGTGTCATCATATTATCATAGGAGAGCCTTTGTGGCCGATTGTGTGGCCTAGTGTAATCTAGTGTAGTGGTGTCCTAAATACCTTTGGACTCAGCCATCATTGACAATATGCCAGGGGATTTTCTAGGACCTTAGAGACTAAGGGCTCATCTACACAGGCCAAAAACAGCAAAGCTGACCAGGAATGGAGTATCCCAGATCAACACTACAATGTTTGCACAACCAGCCACTGATTCAGCTCAGCATACCCCTTATCCAGTCAGGGCAGCTTAGATGACAGCTGCAAAGCCAAGTGGCACTGGAACCAGTTTGGTAGCACCAGACTACCACCTTTACTTGCCCCTGTCATGCTGGGCTTTATGGTGCCTATCAGAAAATGGTGCTGGTAACTGCTCAGTTCCTGTAATGATGATAACCAGAGCAATGAAGTGACGTGAAAGAGAGGATGTGAAAAAGAGGAATTACTACCCAATTTTGTACCTCTCTTCTCTGATTGCTTCTGATAGGATGCAGCACTGCCCCAAAATGCAGATGAGCTCCAGACTTTCAGGGAAGCTTTGGAATATCTCATGACTTCTTTTAATGTGAGACGAGGTAGAGTTAAGCAGCCTTTTCCTGAGTTATAGCAAATTGACCTATATGTTGTTTGGCTACTGTGGAGTCTATTCATCCCCAAGCCAACTCATTTGGCCCATATATGTAGGCTCTGACTGAGAGAATGAAAGGGGAAGCCTAAGCATTTGTAGACCTGGGGTCTGCAAAATAACAGTAAACCACGCCAGTCAAAGTGGTGTCAAATTGCATTAATTCTGTAGCATAGATGCAACCTAGGTCCATTTTTATAGGCATGGAGTGAATCATTGAAAATAGGTTAACAATGTGGGAGGCTGTAGCCAACAACATGGGAATTTTTGAATCAGGCTACTAATTCTGTATTATAGCCACTGCCAAGAACTTGTATAATGGTTTATAAAATGCATGCTTTTGAAATAGCGACATTTAGCCAACCAGTTTCTAGGGTCTTATTACCTTTCAACAGCAACTCACTCTGGCTAAGACCAACTGAGTTTACCAGCATCCCATCATCCATCATGTATATTTTCAGAACAATACAGAACTATACAAACTTTATATACTAGAGCCACATGTCAGAAAACTCTTCCCACTATCAAACTGCTCACTCTGTGAAAATACTGCTGCCCTACATAAAACCGAGGGAATTTACTTTAGGATTATAACCCCCAGAATCCCACTGTCAGCATTGCCATTCGTTGATGAAGTCTTTAAAAAACAACTTTTCCAAGCTTTTGCTCTACAACAGCTCCTAGCAGAATGCGACTAATGCAGAGTCATTACAGATGCACATGTCTGATTCCTACATTTCATTAGAATAAAGTGATGGCTTGAAATTATTAAAACAACTGGTGTGACCTGTTGAAGCAGATAGACCTGGCAGAGAGTCCAGATGACTAATAATGTATCCCAGCCTAGGGAAAGCCAAAGCATGCAATTACTGGTGATAGGGCTAATGCTCATTTCGTGAACAAAAGTGGACAAGCGAATCAATCATCAGGTTCAAGCTAAATTGAGAGAGGCAATTGGGGTGCCAAGTGCAGATGCAAGTGATACATCACTCTGCACACTGACTGAACTGGAAGCTGTTCTGAAGGCTTCTAAGGTTGAAAAGGCAAACGGACCTAATAAAACCCATATTAAGTTTTTTCGTCATCCTCAGCTCCGTGTCAAAATGCATTGCATTTTCCTCAGTTTTTTAATAGCTGCTTTGAGTCTCTGTATTATACCTAATATTTGGCAGAAAGGTAAAATTGACTCCAGTGCTTTAACTTGGCTTTAAATGACACAAGATATTAATCTTTAAGTAAGACAAGAAGTTATCTTCCAGTTACTTTCCCTTGTGGACCAGAAAGTACTGGTATATGATTCTTTTAAAAAAATATTTGATACACTCCATACACCTGCATGGATGTGGACACACAGAGAGAAGGAGCAATAGATTTTAAAGAATACACTCTACTAGGCAAAGAGAAAACAGGCAAAAAAAAGTTTATGTTTATCAGAAGACACGATACATCTTCAACTATTTCTAATTCTAGCCTCATTTTGGCATTTTATTCTACAACACTCTTATTCTGCTTTAACTGCCAAGGTTTTTTCTTATGGAAGTCTGGGATTTGCAGCTAGGAAAAAAGCATTCAGAATTCCAGCCAGTTTGCTCCAGTGCCTCGCCAAACTACAAAACCTAAAATCGCACAGAATGAAACCATGGCATTTAGAGTAGAATAATAGTGCTATAACTGTATAGTGTGATTAGGTCCTGAGCTGCCTTTAGGAAACTCTAAATCTATTAGTTCCCTATCTTGGTCCAGCTAGTCATATGGGTGTTTTCATCACTCACATTATTCCGTTTTTGGTTTTTACAACACTATAATAATTATGTGCTGAAACGTGAATCCTTTTATTGGCATATAGAAAGTGATCAGCTTATCACTGGCAGCATGTGTGCACACAACTCTAACGTGCCTCACTCGCAGCTATGAAAAAAGAGAGTATGGCACAACTCCCAAATCTGCAGTGGGTACATTCCTAAATTTACTGTGGAAACAGGAAACCATGGATAACAGTAAACCCTATCGAAATGAATGACTTCTTGCAGAAGTTACCATCAAGAGGCACCCTGGAGGACCTAGAAAACTCCTAGAGGGGTATCATCTCAAGGAATTTGCTAGATCCTCTAATGCTATTCTATTGTAACATCAATACAATACAATACAACACAACACAATATAATATCATATCATAATGTGACTAGTCAGTATGACTGAAACATAGAATCCTAAACACAGCTTCATAAAGTTACTGATTAGGACTACAAATCCCAAACTTGTCATCCAAAAAGGTTAATTTTATGTGCTGTGGCCCCAAGAATAACTTGTGAGATCTTTTTATGTCTCAGAGCCAACACAAAGGGAACATTAACATCACTTGCAAGTCCTTTGGAACATATTTCTGTCCCAGTGTGGTGTAAGGTTTGAGCATTGGACTATGACTCTGGAGACCAGGTAGTGCTCTACTCAGCCATAGAAACTCCCTGGGAAACCTTGAGAAGTTGCACTCTTTCAGCCTCAGAGGAAGGCAAAGGCAAACCCTCTTTGGAGAAATCTTGCCAAGAAAACCCCATGAGAATGATCACCTTAGATTGCTATAATTCAGAAATATCTTAAAGATATACAAGTAGAAGAACTCAGAAGGGATAAACCAGTTTCCATTATAAGATATGTCATTACATTGCTGTGGATGTGCACACATAATTTATGCAAAAATGCCTCACTTTTCTTCTTGTGCCTTTCAGCTGTGGTGCACATGCTGCCACATCCTTTGCAATGTAAGAGTTAACTGGCTGTCTTCACAGGTTTGGTATGTGAAATGCGGGAGTGTAATCATCTTCTCTTTTCCATTAAACACAACCAGGCATAACATTACCTACTAGCCAACCTTGGGTCCTCTAAGTGTTTTGGTCTTCGACTCCGGGCTGTGGCGCAGCTGGTTAGTAGCCAGCAACAATAAATCACTACTGACTGAAAGATTATTGATTTGAAGCCTGGGTTGGGATTAAGTTCCCGACCATTAATAGCCTAGCTTGCTGCCCACCTAAGCAGCTCGAAAAGTTGCATCTGTGAGTAGAGAATTTCTAGGTACCACTTAATGCGGGGAGGGTAATTTAACTTAATTTACGACACCATAAAACTGCCGGCGGCGTGCGAAGAACAATGAGGAAGTACTAGCATCAAAAAGGACTCAGTGTCACAGTGGATGTTAAATTGCCTCTATTGTCTGTCTATATGTTGTATGTCTAATAATTGCATTGAATGTTTGCCATGTATATGTGCATTTTAATCTGCCCTGAGTCCCCTTCGGGGTGAGAAGGGCAAAATATAAATACTGTAAATAAATAAATACATACATACATACATTTCCAACATTTGGTCAAACTAGTTGAGGCTTTTGAGTGTTGAAGTCCCAAATACCTAAAGGACAAAGATTGGGAACTACTTCTCTCTATATTTTGGATAGCAAGAAGCTCTGCTAGTAAGGCTATTGGCAACATCTTCAAACAATACAGGCTCCATGGTGAATCGTTGGGGCAGCAGGGCTCCCCATACCCCTCCCAGCCAGCAGCAACATTTCCCCATCACACGTGTGGAAGTGTCACCACCAGGCTTGTCTCTGTAGTAGCCTCATTGTTCCAAATGCAATACAGGGAGACTACCATGTTGGTAGCGCAGCATTCTAGGATGCTGCTGCACCAGTTGAACAATGGAGCCCAACTGGAAGTGAGGCTATGTCATGTGATCAACAGCATGCTCAACGGCATCACCTAGCAGATCCTAGGATGTCAAAAATTTATCATTTGCTGAGGTCCTTGGCCAGCAGAATAAGTCATGCACTTCTTGTTCCTTGTTAAAACACTGCGTATGTCCTAAAAATAGGAAATAGACTAGCAATCACCACAGTGAAACTCACATTTTCCTCTTGCTGGCACTCTCTATGTTTTTCTGCTTGCTCATAAGTACAACTCCTTATTTTTTGAATAATTTACTTCAATACTTCTTAAACAACATACTGGCCAGGAAAAGGGTGTGGGGATTATTAATGGAAAAATCCTTGAATCCTTCAACCCAGTGTTCTGCCTAGCACTAGCTGAGGGGAATGGGGAGTGAAACAGGATACCAAGCTGTTTATGCAGAAGGAGAAAGATTTAAAACTTCAAGGGGAGACAAATAAACATAACTGTAAAAATAGGTGTGCAGGAAAAGGTGACAATAAAAGTAAAATGAGAGTGAGATGAGAATTGTGGTCCATAAACAAACATAAGTGGAACATTTTGGTGTACATTAGTTCCTAAAACACATACAACTGGGAGTGACTTTTTGGCTATGGTTACAGCCCATAAGCATTAACAGTAACCATAAGAAAAGTATAACGTTGCAAGAATATATTAGGAATTTGTAAAGATGCAACTAACCAATAACAAATCTATTATCCCCATTTTTTATTTTTCCTTCCCTTTCCCCCTCACTCCCTAGTCTCCTAGTAAATGCTTAATAAAAATATATTTGGGGGAAAAAGAAAAGTGTAAGGCTTAATTGCTATTTTACTATCATAGGTTGAATATCTCTTATCCAAAATGCTTAGAACCAGAAGTGTTTTACCATTCTTTTGATAAATTCTGGAATACCTGTAATTGCATATACATACGCAATGAAGTATCTTGGAAATGGGACCCAAGTTAAACATGAACTTCATTTATGTTTCATATGCACCTTATACACATAGACTGAAGGGCATTTTATAACTAATATTTGTGCAAGGTCCATGTACATGGAACCATCAGAAATCAAAGCTTATGCTCTCTCAGCCATCCATCTTGGATGCTTTTGGACTATGTTGGATTTTGGAATTCTGGATTTTATGGAACTGTCTCACCTACTCCCATGTATAAAGGCATGTTTCTGTATCATATGTCTCTTTCTGGTACTCTCATACTGAAAGCTATTTCTTCCTTGCATGGTTTAAGTCGCATGTACTAGCTGGTCTACTCAGAAGCCCATTCACACTACACAATTATAGCACTATATTCCATTTTAACTGTCAGGACAACTTCACATGGAGTCCTGGGATTGCTATTTAGATAAGGATATCAAAAAATTTCAGCCAGAGAGCCCAAAAAACTGCACAATCCATAGGATGTTGCCATGACAGTTAAGGTAAAATCATAGCACTATAACCAGAGATGCCAGAAAGTGATGCCATATGTGCTTTCAGGAATTAATATTTGCCTGTTTTTCAAGCTGAACAAAGACTTGTATGGTTTGAACTGCTGTCATTGTATTGTATTGTATTGTATTGTATTGTATTGTATTGTATTGTATTGTATTGTATTGTATTGAACAACAAAGAAAGCCAACAGGAAGAAAATCAACTAATTTGAAATGTGGTGCTGGAAGAGACATCTGTATCTACCATAGACTGCTATAAAGACAAATGACTGAGTCCTAGGCCTGATGTCTCCCAAGATGATTAAATTGATACTGGAAATTGAGTCAGCATGTCTTATTGGAAAAGACAATAATACTCAATAAAAAGAGACAGTTTGAAAATATAAAGACCATCACAATGAGTGAATATTTTTGATATTGGAAGCCATGTTCCTCAGATTGCCCGACCTGAGTAGGGCAGCTGATAATCAAGAGTCTTGGAGATCTCTCATTCATAAGGCTGCCATTTGTTGAAGTTAACAAGGAAGCAAATAATAATAAAATAAATTTAGCCCTATCTCCTCTAGTGTTTTGTCTTAAGCAGGCAAACTGTAAGCCATTGTGTTACAAGGTCACAAGCAGAGGGTGAAAAAGTCATAGCAGCATATGAAACAGTCATGTGTTAAGAATATACTGTTAGAAATGATGTTTTTAAAATATAAGTTTGTATACAATATGTCCATTTCACTTCCTCTAGAAAATAAAGTTGTAACTACCAGGGCTAGAAGACTGTGAGGCAAAGAATATATTAAGTTCAATACAGGAACAGGAGTTAGAGAACGCAAAAGGTGTTATTGAGCTATTACTATCCCACCAATATTTTTGAATGGTCTTAGGCAGGTGTTGTTGCTACTGCTGCTTCCCAAACGCTCAATAAATACAATAAACAAGCACAAAAATGCCCCAAGAAACAACCTCTGAGATTGTAAAAAGCAACACAATAGCAGAGGAAATGCCAGAAATGTATGAATCTGGCATCACTGCCAGTGACCTAGGACCACCCATAAATCACCTCAAAGAAGCCACGTTGGCTGAGACAATACAAGAGCTAATAAAAATCCAGAGGACATCCATTATATGCTTAGAGGGTGACATTTAAAGCCTGTAAAGTTTTACATTTTGTACATCTACTTTATACATTTGGAACATATGCTTGAATGTATCGCTCAAGAATGAAGTATTTAGGAGATATTTTCTCTGTACAATATTATAAAACCCTAAAAATTGCTCAAGTAGGAACTGATACAATTTCACAGGAAGATTTGCTGAAATAACATATAGGTAATTTGAACACTTGCCTTCCAGCTAGGAAAAAAAATCCCTCAAATTCTGTAAATCTCTAGTAGATAAAAATGAAAAACTTTGTATTTTGTTTGCTGTCAAAAAAGCCAAGATAAAAATGAACAATTCTGGAGAAGGGAAAACTGAATTTGGAAGTAGACACAATGGCAAATATATGCCTACCATGGAAAACAGAAGTTTTGCAACTCTTTTCCAAAAATCTGACGCTATAAAAACTAGACTCACTGGAACTATATCTTCAGGAAGGGTGTTTTCCAGTATCTAAAAACAGCAGTCTAAAAACAGTGGGTAAAGAAACTCTAAGAATACTAAGAAAATGGGATCCCACACATTTTGAAGCACTCAATCAGGTACGGAGAAAGTCTAGTTTGTGAACTGCATGTGAACACAGGCTCCAGTTTTTATAGAATCATATAGTTTGAAGGCACCACAAAGGTTAATTAAAATTCCTACCAACTAAAGTATGCCAAAAGATGTCCATCCAACCTTTTCTTAGAGACTGCCAAAATAGAAGTCCCGGCTTGGGGGGGGGGGGGGGGAGTGGACTATTGATACTGCCAAAATATTTGGCCAATTTTTGGTCAAAAATGCACCTAAGCCAGAACAAAAATTGCAGTTTTTGAAGACTCTTGCCGGCCACTATCCTGAATACTTGTCCACTCCCTGAAAAGAAAGGGAAAGTCAGTTTTCAGGCTAAAACCCAAAACTAGAGAGCAATGTTACATCATTTTCAATTACACCAAAAGCTCAGCTACCACTACTTTTAGCTGGACTTAATTATAGTCAATAATTGTACCTTTAGAGTCGTATCATAGAGAAAGAGTTACTGGGTAAATGTCCACAAAAAAAGACACACATGCAGCATACAATCAGTCTACTGGTTTACACCACTGCAAGCTGCTCCCCATTGTAACAGACCATTGTATCTGTACATTGGAAGGCAGAAATAAATATTCATTTTTGCATGACAAGCTCACTACTAACAGACCATTAGATAAATTGGGGGGGGGGGGGAAATCACTCAAAAAGTGACTCACCCAGTACCTAGAAAAACTACTTCTCTTTTTCTGTGGACTGATTGTATCATCAAATTTCAATCTGGACATTAGAGTTTCTAACATTCATACAACTTAGGAACAATGAGGCTACGTCACTGGGCCTGCCCTGTGGTTGCACATTTCCTTCAGCCACAGCTCTGATGTTAACATGGACATATGCAACAGCAAATCATACTCTCCAGAGATGGGTAGTGTTACTTTTTAAAGACTATAACACTTTTTAAGACTACAACACCCAGTATCTCCAAGCCAATATGGTCAAGTCTGAGACTACCCCAGCCACAGCACACATGTAGATTTTCCCCTGCATAATGTTGTTGCATGCCTTCAAGTTGTTTGTGACTTATGGTGATCCTAAAGTGAACTTATCACAGGGTTTTCTGGGGCTGAGAGAATCTGACTTGCCCAAGTTCATCCACCTCAGTGCCTAAGAATTGGCAGAAGATGTAATATGACCTCATAGAAGGGCCAGCAGCATGACCAAGATGTCCTTAAATATGAGCTCTTTGCACAAATGAGTTATGAGCTCCTCACAGGATTTGTCACACTTTGTTTTTAATCTGGGGCTAGACCCTTTGCCTTATATTCAGCCAAGGATTTCAAAATACTAGAAGAGAACCATAACATCATCATTAGTGGAAGCATCCAGAAATTTATGCATTCTACAAAGCATGCAAAATGTGTTTAAAATGTGTGAATGTTTGATCTATGAATCTGTTGTTATAAATGATGTTTTTACACAACTCAAAATAATATATTTATAAAATCCACATTTTGCTTAGGGAAGTAAGTCTAAGCCATCTGCTGTTTATTATACATTGAAATGTTTCTAATTTAGCTGGCTGTCAAATACTGTCTGTGCAATCATCACCATCATCTCTATTCAAGTAAAATTCCTGGAGCAAAACATTACCCAGCAATCTCCCTTTACCTTTCCTCATTAACAGTATGAATTTCTTGCATATATATAATGAAACCCATGCTTTACAAAGCAGACAGCAAGCTGATGTATAACTATTTATAATAAGTTAAACTGTAATAACAAGACCAAAAGTTTTCAGTAAAAAGTATAATAAAGACAAATGCATGGGAAAGACTAGCATGTGTCTATTATTATTATTATTATTATCATCATCATCATCATCATCATCATCATCATCATCATCATTTCTCCTTGTGGGGACTCAAGGCAGCTAACAATCCCACACTTTAGTCAAGTTTTAAAAGTTCAATGCAAAAGTTAAAAAAAAAACACAATTCAATAGTAATTGTTAAAACAGATCAAAATATAATAAATAAACTTAAAATGGACTTTAAAATATTATATATAAAAATTATACTTAAAATAGCCTTCATAGTCCCCCCTAATCCCACCCACTTTATCACACAAACCCACTGTTCCACTGCAGTCATGTTATTATTGATAGGGGATACATACCATGTTGAGCACCTTCAATATCACACTTCATTTCATTAGCACAATTACACTGATTCACCAATTTCTGGTCCCACAATCATATTTTGCACACGCTCATAACCCCACTCCTTTCATTACTACTTTTGCTTATTTTTTATTTTTATTTATTTAGAGCATTTATATCCCGTCCTTCTCACCCCCAAGGGAGGACTCAGGAAGGCCTTACAATTAGCAATCAATAGATGCTGAATGACACAATACAAAAAACATAGTATATAAAATAGTTACAATGAAAACAATTAACATTAGTTAAAACAACATATAAATATACATTTAGAGGCACATTTCTAGTCATAATCCAGGTCTGTCCATTACTCATCATTTATCTCTAGCACATCTGTACAACTCTAGTATGTAAAAACAAAAGGGCATAGGTAAATATAAAATACATACAGTGTTCCCTCACTTATCGCATGTGTTCCATTCTAGGACCACCTGCGATAAGTGAAAATCCACAAAGTAGGGATTAAATAAAAAAATATTTTTATTTCCTTTAATGTACAGTACCATGGCCATCAAGCTGCGGAGGGCTTTGTACATGGACTTGGAGGTGGGGCACCGCCGCCATTCCGCACGTGTGCCCTGCTGCTGCCACCAATGCTCCACGCAAAGTGTTGACGGTGGTGGGGCGCACGTGCACGGAGCAGCAGAGATGGCAGGACGCACGCTCGTGAAACAGCAGTGGTGGTGCACACGTGGAGCAGTGGCAGCAGGGATAGCGCCATGTGAGATGACACCATCCAGAATGGGGCCCTCAGGGGTCCAGCTGGGGCTGGGGAGGAAAGAGGCCCCGCCCCAGCCCAATGGTTTTTGAGGTGCAGGCCACTACTGCACCCAGGCCACACCCCTCAGGCCGGGCTCACATCTGAGAAAACCCGTGAAACAGCGAGTCTGCAAAAAGGGAACCGCGAAGTAGCAGGGGAACACTCTACATATAATAAATGTGAAAAATGTGTATGTGGAAGACGTATCCACTTACACAGACAGCCTCCCACCTACACAAACAGCTATAATTCCCACTGAGCAGGAGACACCAATGGCCCTCCCTCCACTGACATGCAGGTTACAGTGAGCACCAAGAATATGTAGCCCAAACCCTGCCAGTGTCCTCCACAAACACCATGCTGCCTCACCCCCAAATTAAGGCATTCATGTGGGGACAATTTCATTCTAATGTTCTGTTTTTCCTCCAGAATGGACTTCCCAGGGTTCCTTAATTTGCATGACCCCACCCACTGCCTCTACCTTAACACTTTCCTACTCTTTCCTGTAGCATATGGTTAACAGAGGTTTGGGGAGAATTTACCATGATTTACAAGAGTTGCACTTGACTGTCAGAACCCTGCTACTAGAGCCTGGATGTGGCTCTGAGTTTCAGGGTCACTGACATTGATAAGACACCTGCGGCTCAGGACTCGGAGAAGAAACGGCTGCTGGACTTGGCGGGGAATTTGCGCGGGGTTTTACTGAGCGGGAAGAGACTGTTCAAATGAGGGGGAGGGTATATAAAGGAGGGTTGGCCGTAGTATCCCATTCTTGGCTTTTCTGATGTTCATGTTTCCTACAGTAAAAGTTTCTGGTGATATCACAGAGAGTCTCGTGTGTTCATTCAGGAGCGGCTGTGGTGAGCTGACACTAAGCCAAGAATACGGACACCATCCCGCTGTAGCGGTGAGGTGTAACATGCAAGTGGAGGATGAAGAGCTCTTGGGCGCAGGAGGAGGAAGGTCGGAAAGGGCCACTCCCGAGCCGGACGCTGAGTTCCACCAGCTGGCGGCCCTGGCGTCATCCACCGCTTATGCCCAGCCAAATGGGGTAACCCAGAGGCGTGGAGTGGTGCGGGGAGACAGCACCGGAGGAGAGGAAGGTTCACCTTCCCCAGGCCCGCAAAGGATGGTGTTTCTGGAGGAGAGGATGTCGGCGATGGAGACCACCCTGGCAGTGATGTCGAGGGCGATGGAGCGCCTGGCGGTTTTGGCGGAGCCGGAGAGAGGAAGGGAACTTCGGGCTGGCTCAATGTGGGACGTGAGCATGGGAAGCAGCCAGGGCTTTGCAGACCTCCCAGCACCGAAGGGAAGGGAAATGCGAAAGGAGCCCGGTGCCCGGCCCAAGATCCAAACAAGCCTGACGCGGGTGGAGGAGAGTGACGACGAAGGGGAAAAGCCTCCGAGAATCCCGGCTACGCTCCCAACTGAGACCCTGGTGCCCCTGGCGAATGCCGGGCGTGGCACAGGGCCAAGAGAAGCAGCAGCGGGGCCCACTGGTCCGCAAGGGGGCTTGCGACGGGCGGAGAATTGGGGATTGCCACCACAGGGACCCCTACCGAGACGAGAGGAACTAAGGATCGAGTTTGGGGGAGAGTCCTCTGAACTGGATTTTTTCCTGACCACGGTGAGGGGCTATATGGAGGACAATGCTCACACTTTTAGAACGGAATCCAGCCGGGTACGGGCCATTGGTGCAGTGTTGAAGAGGGGAGCGGCCAGCTGGTACGTTCAACTGCACGCGCGGCGCGACCCATGTCTGGGGTCACTCCGACGCTTTATGGGGGCCCTGGAGACCCGTTTCCGAGATCCACTGGAGCAGATCCGGGCGAGGGAGAAGTTGAAGACCGTCTCCCAGGGGCAGAGGTCGGTATCTGAGTATGCGGAGGAGTTCCAATGCCTCGCTGAAAAGGTGCCGGAATGGTCTGCAGTAACAAAGATAGAACTCTTCAAAGAGGGTCTCAGGCGGGAGATCCTCTCC
This sequence comes from Anolis carolinensis, assembly GCF_035594765.1. Lineage (NCBI taxonomy): Eukaryota > Metazoa > Chordata > Lepidosauria > Squamata > Anolidae > Anolis > Anolis carolinensis. Next base: position 36,455,106 of record NC_085843.1, on the reverse strand, counting down.
TGGGCGGTGCATCGTGATGAGCCTGACACACTGCGCGGATGGATTCAGCTGGCGGGGCGCGTCGAGACATCGCTGGCCCAGGCGAGGAGGCACCGAGGAGGGCTACAGCAGCGGCCGCAGATGAAAGAGGGGAGCCGGAAGGAGGGATCAACCCCAGCCGGGAGGAGAACGGAGCCGACAGGGAACGTGAGCACCAGCAGGAGGGGCTGCTTCGTGTGCGGCCGTTTGGGCCACAGGGCTGCCGAGTGCTGGCAGAGAAAAGGGGAAGGCGGAGGCCCGCCCAAACCAAGAGCCGTGGCAGGGAAACGCGCCGAGGAAGACCCACCGATGAGGCACCACTCGGGGGGGTTGGTAAGTCAGGACAAAGCCATGATAGTGGTCCCCATTCAGCTTGAAAGTGGCAGCAAACAAGCAACCTGCAAAGCATTTGTGGATTGTGGATGTTCCAGGAACATCATCTCCCCTGAATTAGCCGAGGGATTGGGATGCGAAAGAACGAACCTAGAATCCCCAATAGCTTTTTCGCAGTTGGACGGATCCACAGCATCGGGATCATTAGCTAAGTACAGTGCCGAAGATGTAAAGTGTAAGATAGGGAGTTGGGAAGGAAAGGTATCATTTGTGATATCACAAATAGCCAGCTATAATGTTATACTAGGCATGCCATGGCTGGGGCAGGCCAACCCGCAAATCAACTGGGAGGATAAGAGCATGATCTTCAGGATGAAGTTGGAAGAAGGGAGCCAGGAAGTGGAGAGGGAGCCGGGGAAAAGGGGGGAGGAAGACTCTATCAGAATAGCAGAACTGGCAGATAAATTACCCCCAGAGTATCGGGATTTTGTGGACGTATTTGATGAGAAGGAAGCAGACAGTTTCCCACCGAAGCGGAGAGTTGAAGTGAAGATAGAGCTAGTCCCAGGAGCAGAGCTTCCCAAGGCAAAAATATACCCAATGTCGGCTAGGGAAAAGGAGGAACTGAGAAAATACATTGATAAAAACCTAGCGAGGGGTTTCATAGAGCCTTCAAATTCCCCTTTAGGGGCGCCTGTGTTGTTCAGGCGGAAAAAGGACCAAACGCTGAGGCTCTGCATTGACTACAGGGGCCTGAATGCAATCAGTTCTGTAAATAAATACCCCCTACCCTTAGTGAAGGACTTGATCGCCCAGTTATCGGAGGGACAGATATTCACTAAATTGGACTTAATTGAAGCGTACCATAAATTGCAGATCAAACCAGAGGACAGGTGGAAGACGGCCTTCTCCTGTGCATTCGGATTATTCAATTATCGTGTGCTCCCCTTCGGTTTGTGCGGCGGAGGTGCCGCGTTCATGCAATTAATCAACGAAGTGTTGCATCCATTGTTGTACAAGGGAGTCTTTGTTTTTTTAGATGACATATTGATAATATCTCGGACTAAGGAGCAACACATAGAACTAGTCAGGGAAGTCCTGCAAAAGTTGAGAGAAGCAAAACTGTATGCGAAGCTTGCCAAGTGCGAGTTCAATAAAGACCAGATAGACTTTCTGGGGTATAGGATTTCCTCCCAGGGAGTGGCGATGGACCCTGCGAAGGTAGAAGACGTGAGGGGGTGGGAAGCCCCCAAAACACGGAAGCAGCTGCAATCCTTCCTAGGGTTCGCAAACTTCTATAGAACATTTATCAAGGACTTTGCGCGCCTCACTTTGCCATTAACGGATTTGTTAAAGACTAAAGGCAGGGGAGAAACAGCCAAAGTGAAGGCCCCAGGGGCCAAACTGACCTGGACAATAGAATGCCAGGAAGCTTTCGAAGCCCTTAAAAAGCGTTTTACTGAGGAGCCTGTCCTACAGCACCCTGATATGTCTAAAGCCTTTGTATTACATTGCGATGCGTCAGACCGGGCATATGGGGCAGTTCTGCTACAGAAAGACGAGGGGGGGGAACCTGAAGCCATGTGGCTATCTGTCAAAAAAGTTTAGCGATACAGAAAAAAACTGGCCAATTTGGGAGAGAGAAGCCTTAGCTATTCTAAAAGCACTAGAGTGCTGGAGACACTTTCTGGAAGGAAGTGGAACACCGTTTGAGGTGTGGACTGATCATAGAAATTTACAGTATCTAAGATCCCCTCGTAAACTATCAGCGAAGCAAATTAGATGGGCCCAATATTTCAGCCGTTTTGATTTCAGACTCAGATTCTTCCAGGGGAAACATAACATACTCGCTGACGCTCTCTCTCGGATGCCTCAGCACGGGGGAGGAATTCAGGAATCTGAAGGGAGCCTATTCCTAGATAAGCAATGGGGCCTGGCAGTACTAACTCGAGCACAAGCGGCCAAAGAAAACAAACGTACTGCCATTTCCACGGGGGGAGGAGAAATATGGGAGGAAGAGTTGAAGCGAGCGTATGGAATGGACAAATGGTTACAAACTAACAAAGAAAAGGGAGAATTGTGTGGGGATTTGGTGTTTGTAAATAAGAAATTGTATATCCCTGAATGTTTAAGACGAGAAATGTTAAGGAAGTACCATGATAACAAAGGTGCGGGTCATCTAGGCCCCACCAGGACTATTAAACTGTTGGCCAAACAATGCTGGTGGCCCGGAATGAGGAAAGACGCCAGGGGGTACGTCACGCAGTGTGAATTATGTGCAGAGGGCAAAACACCACCGGGGAAGCCCCAGGGGCTATTGCAGAAGGTGGTGGAGCCCATGAGGCCATGGGAATGCGTAGCCATGGATTTTGTAGGCGAACTACCCCCCAGCAGAGGCCACAGATACATTTGGACAATATTGGACCTATTCTCAAAACAGGCACACTTTGTGGCCCTGCCAAAACTCCCTTCAGCTGAAAAACTTGCTGATTTGTATGTGAAGCATGTATATCGCCTACATGGGTGTCCCGACAAAATAATTAGCGACCGGGGAGTCCAATTTACTGCAAAATTTTGGGGAAAATTCTTACAGCTGTTAGGAGCAGAAAGGAACCTGAGCTCGGCCTTTCATCCCGCGACCAACGGGGGGGTCGAACGTACCCAACAGACACTGTGCCAATTCTTGAGGATGTACACCAATTATAGACAGGATGATTGGGCGGACCTTCTACCGTTTGCTGAGATGGCTTTTAACGGGGCCGTACATTCGGCCACAGGTCGTGCCCCATTCGAAATAGTATACGGACAGGAGGTGGCACCTTTCCCCAGGCTACCCGAGTGGAAGGAAGGGGAGGGCCAGATCGACGAGGAATGGCCGGCCAAAATCAAGCAAGGGTGGCAAACCGTGGTAGAGGCATTGCGGGAAACACAAAAGAAGTACAAGCTCTTTGCGGATCGTAGGCGCCGAGAGGGGGACAAATTGGGCGAAGGAGATCTGGTTTGGCTGAGCACAAAAAACCTAAAATTGGGATTCCCATCCAAGAAATTGGCTCCACGCTATATAGGACCATTCAGGGTAGCAAAAAGAATAAACGAAGTGACCTATGAGCTGAGGCTACCCAAGGACCTAGGAAAGGTACACCCGGTATTCCATTGCAGCCTGTTAAAAAAGTATAAAGGAACTCTGGACGGCGGAGAACAATAGTTGTGTTTAATCTTTTCCTTCCAGGATGAAGGGGAGGAGGACGCCATGTCAGAACCCTGCTACTAGAGCCTGGATGTGGCTCTGAGTTTCAGGGTCACTGACATTGATAAGACACCTGCGGCTCAGGACTCGGAGAAGAAACGGCTGCTGGACTTGGCGGGGAATTTGCGCGGGGTTTTACTGAGCGGGAAGAGACTGTTCAAATGAGGGGGAGGGTATATAAAGGAGGGTTGGCCGTAGTATCCCATTCTTGGCTTTTCTGATGTTCATGTTTCCTACAGTAAAAGTTTCTGGTGATATCACAGAGAGTCTCGTGTGTTCATTCAGGAGCGGCTGTGGTGAGCTGACACTTGACCTACACACAGAAAGTACTGTTAGCCCAACCAACGATGGATCTGGACCACACTTGCCACTGATAATGCGACTTGCAGTACCTTCATTGATACTGTGACCTCCACTGACAATAGACTGGCACAGAGAATCCCCATGACCAACTGAACATACTGCAAGGGTTAGTGGGAATAGACCTTGAAAGTGGGAGTTATAGTTCACCTCCATCCAGCAATACTGTGATCCCCACTGACAATGAACCGGGACCAAACTTGGCACAGAAAAGCCCCTTGACCAACTGAACATACTTCAGGAATTTAGGGGAATGGAACTTGTTTTCGGGAGTTGTAGTTTATCTGCATCCAGAGAGCCCTGAACCCACCTGACAATGGTTCTGGACTAATCTTGGCACATAGTCCCAAAATGGCCAACTGCGAATACTGGCAGGTTTTGGAGGCAATTGCCCTGGGAATCTGGGATTTGTAGTTCACCCTTATCCCAGCCAATGACAATCTGGGCCAAACTTCGGTGATATTACGTAACATCCCAAAACAAACAATGTCTTCTTCTAATAACCCGGGCACCACTGGGTCCCCAAGCTAGTATAAAATAAAAAGATAGCATCTTGCTTAGGAATAGTGGGTGGGAGAGTGAGCGAGAAGAAAAATCCCACCCACTAATATGACTGCCATCACAGAACTGAAAGGGGAACCATTGCACAAAGGTAGGGTATGGAAATATTGTGGGACTGGAAGCTATAGATGGATTTTTTTTCTAGAGATAGGAAAATCATGGTGGGAAGGCAGACCGGCGGAAGAATGAGCACAGCATCCAGTTGCAATGCCGGTTTGCCTCCCTCGTAATTAAAGTCCAAAGACTGCAGGAAATTTTCAGATAATTTTCTGCCTAAATTCAATGAAGTTATGGGGTGCCAAAATGCACAATGCGGAAGCATTCTCCAGATGGTGGAGCATAATCAATTATCAGTCACACCCAGTTTCCCACATACGATGATGCACTTGCTTATTCAGCTAGAATGCAATTCAGCAAAAGTTATTTGTGGTGACTGATTGCCATTGAAAGCAATGAAATGTGACACACACAACCCTAAGTGTATTTACTTAGAAGGAAGTCCCATTGGGTTCATTAAAACTTATAGCCAATTTATGCTCATTGAAGGACACAGGCAAAATGCTTCTCATCACAGTTTAACACAACTTAGTAACTCATTTAAAACATTTTTACCCAGCTCCTTTATATGTACATTTACTATTCTGGTTACAATCTAGGCTGCAGTTTATTCATACCATACGCAAAAGCGCAGGCTAAGGGTAAAAGCATTTAAATTAAAGACTTCAGGCCATGTGAAATAATGCAGAAATAAATGTTTTGCTTACACACTGTTTCACAGAAATAGGCTTTTATTCCCCCACCCCAATATAAAATGTACTGCATCCTCAGTCAAATTTAACGGCTGCTGGGGTTTTTTTTAATGTACAATAGATTTTCTTTTGACAAATGAGACAGATACTGGCAGACAGGTAGATAATTACTAAGCTATGTCAGCTAACAGAGTGGGTTCCTCTCCTACATTGTATGGAATACATGAGGAAGACAAGATATGGATGCGAAGTGGCAGAAGTGGCATGGCATGGCATGGCAAAGCAACACAACTTCCACAATCCCTCCAGTAGAATGTCAGGATATACCTATGATGGGAATGTGGGACAGGGCTTTCTCAGCAACTTCTCTGTTTTGACAGGCATTGGATATTTGATTGTGTAAGGTCTATCATAAACAATATTCTGAATCTTGCAGATGATTGCGCCAGACAAGCGGGCTTTATGGTGCACGTTTTAATTTGTTTTTAATCTTTTTGCTTATGTAAACTTTTGTACTTGGGATTTTTTAACTATGTACTTCTTTAGTTTGCTGTAAATCAATTTGAATCCAAAACTGAGGAAAAGGTAGGATGACAACAACAGCAGCAGCAGCAGCAACACCCCAAACCACAAAACTTGGGGGCAAACCAAGGATTTTGCTCCTCTGACATTTTCCTTCAGTTCCCAAATTTCCACCATTGCAGTAACTTAAAACATCAACCAAGCATTTTGAAACAGATTTCAACTTCAAAGAAAAAGGCAAAGTTACAAAGAAATGTGAACACAGCAATACAAGAATTCCAGACATGAGTGATTTTCATTGTTTCACTCTCTGTAATACGGGGGCTGAAGGACAATTTCATTGGAAGGGCAGAATTGGTACTGGATGGGACAATGCCTTCATTTTGCCTCCTCATAGCTGTACTCCTGGAGAAAATAAAGACCAAGAAAGTAATGCTTACAAACGGTACATGTTCTAGCCAAAGTATGCTTTCTGGAGCACAATTAAATCTAAATGGTATCTAACCAGGAAACTCTGTGACATCTGCCTTAAATTCCTTGGCAGATGAAAATTATTTATTATTATTATTTATTATTTCAAACATTTGTATCTCACTTTTATCACCCGAAGGGACTCAGGGCGGCTTACAACAATGGCAACAATTCAATGCCCACATAAAAACAATATCAAACAATACATAAAATCAATGAAGACTAATTAAATACAATATAAAATTAAAAGGTATAAATTTAAAACATTTGATCAGATCCGTTCGTCCAAAAAACCTTGTGCTGCATCCATAGGTCCATCCGTGTTGTCTTTATCATTATTCCTTGAAAGCCTGGGCACATAGCCATGTTTTTAGGGCTCTTATGAAGCCCAAAAGGGTTGGGACTTGTCGAATATCTTTGGGGAGGGTGTTCCACAGCCGGATGATCTTAGGGATCTTGCTGGCTCATAGGAGGAGATACGTTTGGACAAGTAGATTGGGCCAGAACCGTTTAGGGCTTTATAGGTCATGCTATGAGTCCATGCTACAGAATGTTGAAAGTCTTTCTTTCTTTCTTTCTTTCTTTCTTTCTTTCTTTCTTTCTTTCTTTCTTTCTTCATGAAGCTTTGTTCAGATGGGATCTGATTTACAAAGCTTTGTTAACACTAGATAATATAGGTTAAAATGATAAAGTAGTTAATGACGGAGTGTCATTCCATACAATTGTTTGATCATAGACAAATTAATAATGTAAGATGGATAAAACATATTTAAATTTGAAGCACGCAAACCAGACTATGCTCAGGTGATGTTCTTATAATGGCTAAAATGTATAAATTACTATTACAATATGAAATCAAGAAAGAACAAGTGAAAGATTGTAAGGTTAAATGGACTTAAACTATAGGCACATAAATCCAGCTGGAGCAGAGGGCGAAGGTGTGGACAAAGAGTTTGAAATTTATTTTGAGTAATGATTGGAAAGAAAACTTTTATAAGATAATGTAAGGAATGTATTTGACACCAGCTTGGCTTTCTAACATGTATAATAATAATAATAATAATAATAATAATAATAATAATAATAATAATAATAATAATAACAACAACAACAACAACAACAACAACAACAACAACAACAGTTGACCAACATAATTTTTATGGAGTTTTGCACTTCATCCCATGCCTTTGTCCCATGGTAATAGTTTTGCACTTATCTCTTGCCCTTGCCCAATTATTATTATTATTATTATTATTATTATTATTATTATTATTATTATTTGAACCTGCTTTGATTGAAGTCAAAAATCAGAAACTCCTCAAAGCACAGCAGACAAAAAATCAGTACAAGAAAACTGCACTACAAACTAGAGCTGACAGCTGGCACAACAAAACATTGCATGGAAAGTTCCTTGACAAAATTGAAGGAAAAGCTGATAAGGAGAAGACCTGGCTCTGGCTCACGAATGGGACACTGAAGAAGGAGACAGAAGGCCTAATCCTTGCAGCCCAGGAGCAAGCCGTCAGAACAAATGCAATTAAGGCCAAGATCGAAAAATCAGCTGATGACCCAAAATGCAGACTGTGCAAGGAAACCGACGAAAACATTGATCATATCCTCAGCTACTGTAAGAAAATCGCACAAACAGACTACAAACAGAGGCACAACTATGTGGCCCAAATGATTTATTGGAACTTATGCCTCAAGTACCACCTGCCAGCAGCAAAGAACTGGTGGGATCACAAACCTGCAAAAGTATTGGAAAACGAGCACGCAAAGATACTGTGGGACTTCCGAATCCAGACTGACAAAGTTCTGGAACACAACACACCAGACATCACAGTTGAGGAAAAGAAAAAGGTTTGGATCAGTGATGTTGCCATCCCAGGTGACAGTCGCATTGACGAAAAACAACAGGAAAACTCAGCCGCTATCAGGAACTCAAGATTGAACTTCAAAGACTATGGCAGAAACCAGTGCAGGTGGTCCCAGTGGTGATCGGCGCATTGGGTGCCTGCCAAAAGATCTCAGCCGGCATTTGGAAACAATAGACATTGACAAAATCACGATCTGCCAACTGCAAAAGGCCACCCTACTGGGATCTGCACGCATCATCTGAAAATACATCACACAGTCCTAGACACTTGGGAAGTGTTCGACTTGTGATTTTGTGATACGAAATCCAGCATATCTATCTTGTTTGCTGTGTCATAATAAAATAATAATTTATTTATATACCGCCCTATCTCCCGGATGGGACTCAGGGCGGTTTCCAATCATAAAAACCACACATACATTACATAAGAACATAATAACACATTATTAAATAACACATTGTAAAACAATACAATTATATAGCAATAAATAACACTTACACAACCTAGTGTTACAGCCTGGCTATGTTTACCACAGCTAATTGTTATTGGATTGATTAATGCCATTTTAAACTGAGTTTTAAGTCATGGTTTTGTATGCTATTTGTTTCATTCCATTTGTGTTTTATTTTAGATGTACTTTTTGTTTTATTTTTTAGGCACTTTGTGCCGAGTATAAGCCGTCCCAAGTCTCTTTGGGGAGATGGTGGAGATATAAGAACAAATTATTATTATTATTATTATTATTATTATTATTATTATTATTATTATTATTATTATTATTAAAAACAACCATTTTATTTTTTACCTGCCTCTCCTCATGGCTCGAGGTGGGTTACAGAACAATTAAAACACATAAACATTGTAAAAATACCACAAATACACATATTAAAATGTTATATGCTATTTTTAGAGATGTGATGTATTTTTACATATATGTAAGGCATTGAATTTTGCCATTTAATATGTTGTAAACTGCTTTGAGTTTACAACCTTGTAACACCACATAGAAGCTGCGGTTTTCTAGGAGGGTCTGGACAGTTTTTGTAAAATCATAGTCCCGAGTAATATGGTAGACTTTATGCAGCATTTTTCTGTTTCACCGTGTCATAAACTGCTGTAAGGTCCACAAAAACTGTTCTCGTAATGCAACTGTTCCCTTAATTTAAGAAACACTGCATGAATACCAAGCCAAAGTTGTTGCACGCAATAACATCCTGCAGAAACGTACTGGCAGCAAATGGGGTGCAAACCCATAATTAATAAAAACATCAGCCCTGGCCTTGTCTTACTCAACTGTTCAGTATGCCTGTCCTGTTTGGCACAAGTCTGTCCATGTGAAGCAGGTGAACGAAACATGCAGAATAATCACAGAATGTCTTAAATCTACACCTGTTGATAAACTCTACAAGCTAGCTGCCATTGCTCCCCCCCATGTGTGACAGGAATTTGCTGCTAACTGTGAGAGAAATAAGGTTGAACACTGTGAAAGCCATCTTCTGCATGGCTATCATCCTCCTCCCAGTAGACTCAAATCAAGGAAAAGCTTCATGAGAACCACCACTTCTCTTAATGTTCCCCTAGGAACAGCAAGAGTATCCCTCTGGGCAGCTAAATTTGGAAATCCCAAATGGATGCCCCCCCCCCCCCCACATGCACAGAGGAAGACTTGTTCAATGCTACAGATAGTGCAGTCGCTGTTGCTTGTTTCTGGTCAAAAATTATTTAACCGCTTGTGTTCCCTCTATTTTTTATCAGTTTTATACTTATTTATGCAATGCTTTTGACACAAAATAAATAAGCTGTGTAGTTTTTATCATTATATATCCAGAAAAGTCGCTTGTGTGCTTTATCTTAGTTTTTTCCTTGAATAAAAATTACTTTTAAAAAAGAATGTTCAAAGTGCTAATAAAAGGAAGGAGAAAGTGCATTCATTACAGTACAGAAGTCAAAGCCTCAGAGTAAAGGGTTCTTTAAATGCTCTTTTATACTTGCCAACCAATAATTCATAATTAAAATACCAATTTCATGGACATCATTGTTCCATATGTTTCAAGTTAGTGACCTTTATTCTGGGTAAACAGCCTGCTGTACTGTTTCTGACTGCTTAATCTGAGAACAGAGTTTGTGACTCAAAATGCATCAGGTTCAATAAAACACAACCTCCTTCTACGGTTCCTTTGAGGTTCTCTTTCATGTATTTCTTCTGTTTAAAGTCCATTATTTCAGAGCAACATTACAAAAAAACTGACATGCAAGGTCAGTGTTGTTATCTTCACATTACAGATGGGGCAGTGATTGCTATAGATATTGAGACAGAAACTTGCCAATACCAGTAGTGAACAGAATTTGAACAGGGAGCCTTCTCGTTCACAGCCCTTTGACCCTCCTTCTCCCTTTTCACCTGTATTAACATTTAGAACTGCTTAAGAGGAAAATCCAAGGGCAGGAAAGGTCTTACCATATAACCCCTGATGACCTCTGACTGAGCCTACTTCAAAAATATGTGATAACCTCTGATATCATAGCCCTGATATGTGTTTGACTTTTCACCCCTAAAGACCTCTGACTGAGAGAACTAGGGGTGGGGAGAGAGTTCTCCAATGCCTGCAATATATTTCAAAATCTCTTTTGAAACGAGGCTTAAGGCAGCAGAAGAGTCCTAGGAGAAATCTTTCCTTCTAGAAATGTAGGTGCTTCTGATATTGAAAAAAACTAAGGGGTTTTCTGAAATGACTGGGACCAGACATGTTTTGGAGTTTTTCAGATTTGGGGATACAGTGATACCTTGAGTTATGAGTTTAATTCAATCTGTGGTTGTGCTCTTAACTCAAATTGTTCTTACCTCAAAGCAAAATTTCCCACTGAAATTCATTGAAATGCTATTGATCTGTTCCAGCCCCTCGAACCCCCCCCACACACACACACATTTTTTGTCACATGTATTTTTAAAAAATGTACTTTATAAATAGCAAATTATGTATACATTCACATTCACATGGATCAATAAAAAAGAAAGATCAACTTTAAAATGGTAGAAGAACAAAATTGGGGCAAGGAAGCACAAAGTAAAGAGGCAGAAGCATCATTTTCTTCATACTGTACTCATTCCAGCCTCCCTCCCTCTCTTGCCCTCTCTCCCTTCATGAAGCCAAACATACCAGGAATAAAAATCACACAAAATCAACTAATACAAAGTTCCTCAAAGTGGACAAGAACAAAGCAGACAGCAATTCTTCCAAAGTGAACAAGAGCACAAGGCATGAGGCATGAAGGCAAGAGGCATGGAGGTTGCTCCCTTGAAGCCCTGAAGCCCTATACTTTTGTGCTAGCTGCTTGTATGTCAAAGCAAAACCCAGGCCATGCAATGGCTCTTAACTCAAAATGCTCTTAAATTGAAACACTCTTGAGTCAAGGTTCCATACTTGTATTTGCATATACACACATATAATGAGAGATCTTTGTGTTAGAACCAAAGGTTGAACATCAAAATCATGTGCTGCTGTATTAGTTCTTCTCAACCTGTAGTAGAAGAACTAATACAGCAGCACTAGAATTACTTCGAAGTAACAGACATGTGGAAAACCACTTACTTGGGCTGTCGTCATGACCAACATCATGTCTGAAAAATTCTTATTCTATGTTACGGTTTGTACATCTGCAGCTGTTTACAGCTTAAACAATGGAAATCAGGTCCTGCTCATATATTGGATCAATTCTTCAATCTTTACACCTATAGTCCAAGATTTGTGACATTCAGCACAAAGTCCCACATGAAAACTTATGCTAAAATTCCCTGATGCCACATTTTGCTATGATAGTTTCTGTGTCAATGCCCATTCCATTGTTAATGGGGCACAGGGAATTTGGAGAAATCGCTGTCCATGTTCCCATAGGCAGACACAGGACAAGGGCATCCTCTGCTGAACTCTATTGGAGTCCTCCAAAGATATCAGTAGATTATGTCATTGGTCTAAATCTGGTTATGGGAACATGCTTTTCCAATTCTTTCTGCTCTCTACCTGCAACAGAATGCCTTTTGGGAGGCGGGAGATATTAAAGCAAAATAGTGGGTCTGTGTGTGTGCTTCTGTGTGTACATCCAGATTTTTTAGAGGGAGAAAAATGATACCAACCTTTGCAACAAATTAAAAATGCATGTGCAAGCATAAGGCAGACTTAACCAGCAGAAAGTCACTAACAAGATATTGGCCACTGAGTGGACATTTCACACAGGTATGTGGTTGTCATTGGCCATTTGAGGAACATGACTATGCCCTACTTTCATCAAAGGTGACCAGGCAACTAACAACCAAGGTAGAAAAAATTGAACATTTATAGTAGTATTATTAGTGTTATTACAAGCCACACTCAGTTCCTTCCCCTTCCCACAGGTTGAGAACAACTGGTCTACATTGACCATATCATGAAGATTCAAATTGCATTATATGACAGTGTAGATGGGGCCTCAGTAAAATGATAGATTGCTTTGTAAAAACAGCATTAAGCAAATAAACCCAGCAACAACCAGTAGTAGCAACAGTACATCATCTCCCTGAGGCCTACTCAAACAAGTATTTGCAAAAGTGTTTTTGTTTTTGTTGTTGTTGTTTTTTTTAAAAAATATGAAGCAGTGTTCTTAAGTTTTTATGAGGATGGTTGTCCACTATGCAAAGTACTTCTACAGGCAGCCAGACTGCCAAATAGCTTCCACGGCTTCCATGAATAAACAGGCTCTCTCAAATGGATGCCTCTGTACTTTAGAGTCATTTATGCCACCAACAGTACACAAGAAAACTGCCTTGCTGCAAGGCAGATCTGGACTTGTGTCTCTCTCTCCCCCCCACCCCCACCTACTGAAGTAATATGAAAGAAGCATCTGTTGCGTTTTCTGTTTTGTGAACTCTAGAAAGTCCCCAGCCCAAAGAGGCCAACCGATGCAGTCCTGTAATTAAAGGCGCACTGTTCATGGCTTTTTTCCCTGATTCTCATTATATCCTACAAACGTTCAGGCATCTGGCATGATGGAAGGAAATCTGCTGGAAGAAATGAAAAGCTTATGACCTAGAAGGCCACATAAATCTTCTTGTAATCTGGAAACCTCTATACTCAGAAACAGATCTTGGGGGAAATGACTTTTTTGGATTATCGCTCCCAGCATCCTGGTACATCTGGCCAGGCTAACATCTGGCCATGCTGATGGGAGGTTGTAAGGAGCTATAGTTTAAAACAATCTAAGTTGAAGTTCTCCTTGGACTGCTTGGGAGGGTGTGGTGTTTTTCATCAGTTTTAAACTGATCTAGTGCGGCCTCACCCATATAAATGTTGTGCTTTGGCAGCATCTTTAGCAACTACTGCAGAAATCCAGGAAAAAGTGTTTCAGAAACATATCACATCAATTTTCCCCATACATATCAAGCTTTGAACTTGATGCATAGAATGAAAGAAACCCCACAGGATAACATCATTCTCAATAATGTCGACATGTAAACAGTTTTGGATGCAGAATGGCCTCTAAAATTTGACATGTATTGCAAGTAATAGATTTCAGTGTAATAAATATTGGGGGTTTGACCTTTTTTGTTGCACTTTAACAGCATTTTTAAACATCTGTTTTATAATTTTAAATTCAAAATAACCATGTCTCCAGAGAGACAAAGCGGTTAATAAAGGTTGTCTAAAAATTCTGAGTAACGTCTAAGTAGAAAAAAGGATCATATTTCAGAACCTGCAAAAATTAATGTTTTGGACAACAGTTACCCGAATTTCTTTATCAACATGACCAAGGGGGTCTGTCTCTATTTGAAGAATTTAGGCAGTTGTTGGCAAAAAAAGTAACTTCATGCTCTGCCATGGTTTATTACAGCAGCAGGAATCAAGTGGTTGCCCAGATGTTACTAGATTCCAACTCTCAGAATTTCTCACTGTTGGCTATCAAACTTTCCAACTGTCCTAGGGCCCTTCCAGACAGGCCCAAAAACGGGATCTATCTCACTTTTTACCTGAGGCGTACAAACAATACCTCAAGTAAAAGTGAATTAAATGCAGATCAAACCAGGTTTTTCCAGTTTACTTTGCATTAATTAAACACTTGGAAAGATTCAGACCTTAAGGTAAGGTCTGAATCTTTCCAGGTGTGGGTTATGTGGGGTATTAACTCCCAGAACTGCATTCCATGATCTCGGAGATCAATCCCCACAATGATCCCAGTTCTTCGGGCTCCTGGAAACCTAAGGAGTGGAAAGGCACCCACCCCCTCCACTCCGATTCCCCATTTCACCTCCCAAACCTACCAGAGTGGCCCGACAGCAGCGCATCTCCTCTGCACAGGACTCCTGAAGTGAGAAAATGGCAAGTCAGGAGATGCAGAGGATTACCGTTCCCCCACCACTGCCACCAACTCCTGACGCATCATTTTCTCACATCAGGAGAACTGTACAGAAGAGTCTGCACTGTTGGTAGGTCCCTCCAGTAAGTTGGGGGGGGGGGCAAATAGTGGGCTGGAGGGGGGCTGGATGGCATCCCTGAAAGCCCGAGGTTTGGGTTGGGGCTGGGGACTAAAACCCGAGAGGAAGCGGGTTGCATAGAGGACCTAGATATTCTAAGAGAGCTATCCTCTCTAAAAATTTGCAAGGTCCTTCAATACAACTCTATCATAATTTTTGGGAGACACATACCATATAATCATCTAAAGGATCAAGAAAATGACTAAAGAGATCATTTTTTCCCATGATACAGGGAAGTGAAACCACAGATATGAGTTCTGAGGTTATGGGCATCTTATTTCCTCTAGCAGTGCATATTTTTCTTTCAATGCTTTTATCTTCATATTCATTCTCTTTCTGCTTTCATTTCTTCTGTTCAGCTCTTCTTCGGTCTTCTTTTCCCCTTTCAATCAGTATAGAACTCTCTTCCTTTTTTGCTTGGAATTTCATCAGCTTTTGCCACTAATGGCTTAATTTAGTTCAACGGCTGGAAGGGACATTTTCCAAGAAAAATCCAGGAACGGCTCCGGATGAGTCACTTGCTCAAGCCCTTGTGGGTGAGTCACTGAGCCAGGGCCTTATATTACTGTGCACTGGTGTTCTTAATGTCATAAAAAGTGCATAAAAACAGAGGTCCTGCTCATTGAATGCATTTACTGTTTGCAAGACTCAAGGCAAATATGGCAACGTCTGCAAGATCTGAGCTTGGCTTTTGAGGATAGGGTGACTTGGAGGTCTCCTATCCATAGGGTCACCATAAGTCAAACCTGAAAGCAATTAACAGCAAAGTTAACTTAATTACAAGCAATCTGTGCTGTTACTTCACTTGAGCACTGCAGAGATGTGTCCTCGCACCCTCTCACTCCTTTTTTATATTACATACTAGGCTAATGTGAAGAGTCAAACAGGCCTGCTGATTAAAATGGTGTGTTATTGCCATGCTTTGGAGCATCCACAGATTGATAAAAGATTAAATAGAATACCATTCAATGTGTTACTTATTCAGTCTGTCATAGGAAGTTTGCCTAAGCACCTTTTTACAATATGTAATAGCAGGGAGCAATGAAAAAGGAATACTATTGTTATCTCTATATTCTATCAAAGTCCATATCCAAGGATGGAAACTGAAGCCCTATCTGGTTGCTTGTTAAACATATGCATTCCACATGTGAAGAGAAGTTCTCCATGCAAGCCAGAATGACAAAACAAATGTGTATCAGGCTAATACAATAGGCTCTCAACTTCACACATTTCATTTTCACATCAGAAAGTGGTGATGGGGGGGTATCTCTCTTTCCTCCTCACATGTGGCATACACATGCTTACAAAATACTTGAATAGAACATAGATGTTACAGTGATAATATGGAGGATACTGAAAACAGAAATAACCTCACACTTTCCCCTTCTATCATACATACCACACATATTAGGAAGTTATTTATTTAATGTATTTAGATAATGTGTTTTCCCGCTATATCTTAATCAGTAATAGGCAAAATGCACAACTATTTATTTATGCATTGAGTTATTTCCTTTTCCCAGTCCAGGCTCAAGGTGACTTACAAAGGTTAAAACAGATAGGACTTTAACATTTGAATCATGCAAAAATCAAAATTGTAATTGTATGCTGTCAAGTTGTATGGCATAACCTTGTCTTATTAATTGCATCAAAATAGGTGCCACCTGAGACTGGCTTGGACTTGCATCTGGTGGAAAACATAGTGGCTTGGACTTTATCTATACTGTATCATATAATACAGTTTGAAAATGCATTATGTGACACATATAATGCAATTCAAATTAAGCTGCATAATATGAGTCTACACTGACCCTTTAAAGCAGTTTCAGACTGTATTACAGTAGAGTCTCACTTATCCAACATAAATGGGCCGGCAAAATGTTGGATAAGTGAATATGTTGGATAATAAGGAGGGATTAAGGAAAAGCCTATTAAACATCAAATTAGGTTATGATTTTACAAACTAAGCACCAAAACATCATGTTATACAACAAATTTGACAGAAAAATTAGCTCAATACACAGTAATGCTATGTAGTAATTACTGTATTTACGAATTTAGCACTCAAAATATCATGATGTATTGAAAACATTAACTACAAAAATGTGTTGGATAATCCAGAATGTTGGCTAAGTGAGTACTGGATAAGTGAGACTCTACTGTATATGACAGTGTAGATGGGCCCTTGGTTACTGTTCGGTTGAACACAACTTGGAAACACCACCCTTCTTCTAAAATAACTCCCAGATGCCCCCTAGTGCCCATGTTGGCTGGTGCACCCTGGGAGCTGTAGTCCCAAGGTCTGGTATAGCCAACATATAACATGTTTGCTCTTTCTGTCTTATACACTACTGAGTCAAGGGGCAAACACCTTACATTCAATGACATGTCCGGTATTTTCAAATGCATTAAAACTCCAATGTATTGAGGATTAGCACTAGGATTAGCTTCATGGTAGGGTTATTGTGGTTAAGTTAGAGACGGAGTACTGTTTAATGTACATTTCTTAAATGTATAGAAAATTATAGTCTCTCTCCCATCGGACCAACCTGCTGATTTATTTATTTATTTGTTTACAGTATTTATATTCCGCCCTTCTCACCTCGAAGGGGACTCAGGGCGGATCACATTGCACACATATAAGGCAAACATTCAATGCCTTAACATAGAACAAAGACAGAGACAAACGCAGGCTCCGAGCTGGTCTCGAACTCATGACCTCTTGGTCAGTGTGATTTGTTGCAGCTGGAAGCTGGCTGCTCACCAGCCTGCGCCACAGCCCGGCTGAAGACCACAATGTTTGCTTCTTGCCCCAGACATTTGTTATCCTTATATGTTCCATTGGTCCTCTAGTATGGGAGGAAACAGACATTTTGATTTTGGTCCAGTTTTGTTTCTGATTTTCTTTCACCAACTGAACCTGTAAAGTGCCTGAAAGTTAGGGACACTTTAGAACCATTGAGGTGACAAAGTTACAGAATGCACACTCTCCAATTGTATGATTTGTCAGGGACAGCCCCACTTAGTCTTCTGTCATCCCACCTTTTCTGTTGCTTTTAAAATGTCTCATGATCTTTCTCTTCTTCCCATTTTCCACATTTGTCCTTTTTTTTGCTGCAAACTCAATTCAGAACTTGTTTACACTCAGTTAACTCCGCAGGTAGAGAATAGAGGTACACTAAAACATATTTTTAAAAGCACACTAAAGTTTTAAAAGCACACTGAAACTTACTTGAAACATAGTTAATATATATATTTGTTTTGTCACACGCTGGGCCTGTTACTGATTGTCTACTATATAGGATGTACATTTTACGCCCAGCGGGAAGCCAGGGTGCCTAAAGAAAGGTTGTTGAGGAATTTCCCTGAAAAGATAGCCTTGAAGTCTTTAAAGAAATAACAAAGTCTTTATTGACGAACAAATAATAAATCTTCAAGGAGTCTTGTCTCCACAGGACAGGCGATAGGCTTTGAATAACTGTGAAAACCCTCTTATAACCCCTCCCAGGCTATCTGTTATTTGGGCCTAGCTGGTCTGGGACCCACTGCCAACTCCAAGTGCATCTGGTTGTTGAGTGGACCTACCAGCCAAGGCTTACAGATGTTTCTGTGCTGTTGTTCTGTATCCCCGGACGGTCTTTATCCCTGGTGTTCTTGAAATATGAAGCTTTTTGCGGGACAAGCTGGTCTACGTCCTATAGATGAGCTCCCTAAGTAAGACTAACTTAAAAATGGCTCCTTCCCTCCCAGAGCCCTGAACAAGGGGCGGAACCAAACTTAATGGTGATTGACAGGTGGCCTTTCCTATGATTGCAAACATTTGCAACAAGAAAATAAAGTTGAAGTTTCTGGTACAGCTGTACCAGCACAATATTAAATACTTAATTATTTATCATGTCAGAAGCGAACCGAGGGTACAGTTGTAATGTATTAAAAACACAAAGTTAAAAACTTGGCATTATACTAAATGTCCTTTGACTAGTAGCTGGCCACTTCGAGTGCCTCTGGTGTTGCTATAAGAAGGTCCTCCATTGTGAATGTGGCAGGGCTCAGGCTGCATTGTAATTGATGGTCTGTGATTTGGTCTTCTCCACACTCACATGTTGTGGGCTCCACTTTGTGGCCCCATTTCTTAAGGTTGAATCTGCATCCCGTGGTGCCAGAACATGAGATGAGACATGAGAGAAGCCTCCCTGCAGGATCGTAATACATCTGGACATCCCCTAGGCAACGCCTTTGTAGACGGCTGATTTTCTCACAACCAGAAGTGACTTGCAGCATTTAAAATACCAAATTACAGCCATCCCTTCACATTAGTGGTTTAGAGGTTTGTTGATTTAATTATTCACTAATTTCATTTAAATGTTCTCCCATGAATCACTAGGTCTTCCAGTGTATTTCTATGGTTAGATTTTAGTGAGATTCAAACATAGAGTCATGAATTCTCTAGAAAGGTCTTCTCTCAGAGGAAAAAAAATCAATTTATTTATTCACAGTTTTTCAATTTCACAGGCGTTCTATGCCTCTAATGGCTCTAACTTCATTAAATGTGGAGAGCTCACTGTACAACAGTTAAAAACACACTGAAACACAGTGAAAAGATAAAAACATAGTACAACCAATCAAAAAGATCATTCTGCTACCTAAATAATAAGGTCTTTATCTGCTCAGGAAAAGATGTTGCTCATCTTTGAGATACACAGAAGAGTTAGGCAACAAATAAATAGATAAAACTCAGGAGCCAAATTCATGTGAATGTATTTTAAAAAAATGCATTATTTTCTATCTCTAGGTTGTAAGGCTCAGAAACGCATAATCTTCTCTAAGGAGAGGCACTCTGGATATCTTAGGAATCAAGCATTTTTATTTCCAAAATTTGCACAAATTGTCACTATATCTACTTTCATTGTAGCTTTCATTTTCTTTATTTGTCCTTGCCTCCTTCATCTTACCAATAGACACAAATCCAAATGCACTCTGATGAAACAGAAACACAGTACAAAAGATAATCCCAGCACACGCATTTGTTTGTCTGATCAATCTTTGACTTCATGCTCATCTGCTGTGCTTATGTTTCATCAGTGATCACATATGCAAACTTGGTAAGATTGGAGGAGGGTGATATCAAGGGAAGGAAATGAGAACTGCTGCACACAGCACCCATGCCATTTCCAGGAGTAATTTTAGATATTCTCCATGTTGCATCGGAAGGGAGGTGGAATTAACTTGTAGAACAATAGTGAATGGAACCACCCTAGAAATGAGCAGTGTAAAGTTAAGACAGTACAGTTTGTTCACAGACGTGCACCAAAACATAGGTTGAACACAAAGTAGGGAAAACATTATTATTGGCTATAGCCAGCTCAGAAGCTATTAAGCATCTTTATGTACAAAGGTGTGTTTTAATAAATATATTTGAAAATCATAAACTACTTTTCTTAAATCGGATATCTACAGATATTCAGAGAACTCACCTATCTTTGAAAAAAAAGGGGGGGAGTTATAATTCTTGGATATTTCTCAACACTAAGCTGTTACAATTTCAAGTAGTAGTATCAGAGACTGGGAGTTAATTTTTTGACAACAATTTCCAGAATCCCAGTCACTGGTGATACTGACTATGGGATTCTGGGCTGTGTAAAAAGTCATTCTCCAAACTATGGATGAAGTACACTATTCTGTCTCAGGGGATACGTTTTAGAGTTAAAGGAGCAAGTTATCAATTATTAATGTTTTAATAATTATGTATTTATTGTCATGGAAGTATCCACTAGAATTTTTCAACACAATCACCAACAAATGTTATGTGCCATCTTCTGGCTATAGAGTACATATATGCACAAAAACATAGATTTATTTGCAGAAGGACAAAATGTAGGCAAAAAGATAATGCCAAACTAGGCTCCTGGAAAATGTAACAAAAATGAGAGATTTTCATGCCTCTGCTCATGATTAATGAGAATATGGAATGGGATGGCATGACTTGCTGGGATGCCTGGCTGGCAACAAAATGAGATGATGAAATGGAAAGGAGTAGGATCTATTTTAAAATATTGAAAAAATTCAGTTTACCAGCCTTCCTGCCAAACATTCATATGAATAAATTTCTAATATCCTTTTTTCAGAAATGTTTGCACAGAGAATAGCATACACACTAGGAAAGAAGTGTCCCACATTAGAATCTTATAATTTTGTTCAGAGAAAATATTCTTAGGATTGATATTTGAAAAATCCCATTATGTCTTTTTCAGACATCCAGTAAGCAAGATACACAGCTGCTGCTGCTACTGGTTATAGGGAGGAGATCTCAGAAGGCCGATCAAATTTAATAAAGAGGATTCCTTTCAACATTTTGAGAGCATCAATTAACAACTGGGATGGATGGATGGATGGTATCCTTGAAGTGACTGGCTTGACCTTGAAGGAGCTGAGCGTGGTGACAGTCGACAGGGAGCTCTGGCATGGGCTGGTCATGAAGAGTCGGAAGTGACTGAACAAATAAACAAAAAAAATAGAAATACTTGGAAGTTGGAAGTTGGAAATCCAACTTTTTGGGAGCACAGCCAATATAGCTTGTGGCTATACTGGTTGAAGAATTCTGGGAGTTGTAACTCAAAATTATTTTTTGCAAGCTCTGGTTTGCAAAGCATTGCTTCCAGGAAGGTTTCTGTCCTATCTCATTCATGAAATTTTATGGAGGTGCTTCTGGACTCCTCTGCCAATGGGTTTTTACCACTTCTCTTTCCATCTGTTTGAACCGCAGAATATCCATTAAGGAGGAATGGAAGAGCTGCGTAACAGGCTGTGTGATGTTTCCTTTTAGCACTTGGAGCTGTTTGCCTGCAGTGGCCCTGCACTATCAGAACCTCATCTAATCCAACTTCATTCTAAAACTCAGCATGAACTTCCCAGACGAAAGACAGACCACCAACTAAAAATGTGGAGTGTCTTTTGAGTTCTGAATCACTTCTTAACCTCCCTGTTCATAAGTAGTGATGCTCTTGGTGGAAGCAAAGCAGATATAAGTTGTGTGGGAATCCTTCCTTTGTTCAGGGAGGCTCAGCTGTGATTGCTGACACATCTCAAATTCCCCTCCAGCAACATTGCTGGCCCAAGCCAAGTAAGTTCAAGGAGCCATTTGGCTGGGGTTGTCATGTCCACGTGCCAGCGGCCTGCTTTTCACTCCCTAAGCTGGGATAATTGGACATTGTTCACTTGCTGAATTGATGCTCTGTGGGTCTCTGTGCTATAGCTGTAAAAAAGGAGCTAATTAACATGCAAACTGCAAAAGGAAGGAGCAGGTCAGGGAAGGTCTTATCTCCTGTAACCAGAGCTCCTGTTGATGCTGGAGGAAAATACACTACTGTGGAACATTTTACTTAAAGTCTCATTTTTCTAAAGAGGCCTCTGATTTGCAATCCAAAAAAAACCCCAACACTTTTTAAAAATTGCACCTTGTTTGCTGTGCAGGAGGAGAGCTAAATATTCTGGCATTGGTCACAATCTTTTACAGAAAAATGTGGGGTTAAGGGTGATCCACCTCTTTTTGTGAACAGTGCAAGCCCTCATTATAGTCTCCTCCCACCCTTCATTTCTTGCCACAAGAAAGCCCCTTCTCATTCTTCCTTCCTTTTTCCTAAGCTCAGACTGGGGAGACAAAATCCCATTCCCCAAAACCTGACTGCTGACAAGACCTGAATTTTGAAAACTTATTTTTTGGACTTCAGCTCACAGGATAATAGATGTTATAGTAGGGGATAGGGCATTTATTCACACTTTGGAAAGACAGCCACAGCAAAAGAAAATATTGCTACTCGCCTTCAGAGTTCTCTGTGATGGAAAAAAGTCTGTAGAAAGCAGGGAACTCCCCAACTGAAAGTAAAGTTATAATTAGATGACTTGGAAACTGCATTTGTGGACACGACTCCTAACTGTACCAGGAGCTAGAGTGGAGCATGTGCAGGATTTAGAACTTAGAAGCTTTGGTTCAAATCTCTGTTTTCTGAAAGAACTTGTTCACCCTAACTTGACTTAAAGGACTGATTAGCGTTCCCAGATCTTAGAGCCTGGATTTTCTTTCCCAGTCCCCACAACAAGGATAAGAATGTGAGAATGAAAGCATTAACCTGAAAAGTGTTTCTAAATATATTTTTCCTCATTGCATATTTTTTGTAACTGTGGTTGATACTTAGCGCCCTTCCACACAGTTGAATAAAATCCCACAGTGTGGACATAGATAACTCAGATCAAAGCAGATATTATGGGATATTCTGCCTTGAAATTCTGGGATATATGGCTGTGTGGAGGGGCCCATAATATATTATATTCAGTGATATTACCAAAGGTTATCACAGGCATTGGAAATTTTCATCCTTCCAGATGTTTTGGACTTCAACTCCCAGAAATCCCATTCAGCTTACTGGCTGTTAGAAATTGTGGGAGTTGAAGTCCAAAACACTTGGAGGACCAAAGTTTGCCCATGCCGGGACTATCATCACATTTGTAACATTGCCAGGATCCATCCTTATGACACTGCAAAGAGTGGCCATTCCTAGGTCTCAGGTTTTGGTCCTGAAATCTCAGCTGTTGGAATAGTCCTGAACTTGCAATCCTAGAGCTGATGAAATGACAGGTCTCTTTTACCTTTCTACGCTAAAAGAATGAACACAGCATTGAGTGGGTTCAAAACCTGTCATGTCCAGAGTTATTCCTTCTGATTCATTTATTCTAGTCAAAGGAAGATCTCTGAGGCTCACATTTCCTGGGTTTCCCTCTTCTTGGGAATCATATTATGGTTCAGATCCAAAAGTGAGCAAATCCTGTTCTTTCTGCCACCCACCTCTTCCACCCACCGAGCAGGCTGCTTAAGAAAAGGCAAAATTAGGCTACTAAAAGGAGCATCAGAATAGTGTTCTTTACTGCAAAGATTATGCAGTCACAGAGTGAAGCCAAAGATCATCTAACCAGTAACCAACCTATGCAGAATCTACCACTAAAGTATCCCTAAGAGGTAGGCATTCATTCTCTGTATTAAAAGAAAACAACCTCCATTGTCAAACATCTCACGAAAGGAGAGCTTAAAAGAGGTACATACAATGTGTTACAGAGATCAATGGCTAAAAATAATGTACAGTACAACCCCCATATCAGTGCGGGATACATTTCAATGGTTGATAATAGCAAACAGTGTAGGTAAGTGAAACCATGGATATTGAGTCTGTGAATAAAAGAGCTGTACTGTATTTAGAGTTTTGGGGGTGAACAAAATGCAAGGTAAGTTCCACTATTGATTATCCCTATATTGTGGGTCAGGCAACAACTAGAGAGCATGTTCGATGCCTTGGGCAATTAATTGGTTTATGGTGACGGCTCACACCTTATTTTTGAATGTGTTTACACTTTAGTCTCATTACTCCATGGGTGCGTCTACACTGTAGAAATAAGGCCGTTTTAACTACCATTGTTGAATGCTATAGAAACATGGGAGCTGTAGTTTTACTGGGTCTTTAGCCTTCTCTGCTAAAGAATTCTTGTGCTTCACCAAACCATAGCTCCCAAAATTCTATAGCATTGAGTCATGGCAGTTAAAGTGGTATCAAACTATATTAATTCTACAGTATAGATGCACTCCATGTTGCCACCTGCCCCTACTGTGTTCTTTTTTAACTGCTCCCTCCTTTCCCTTTGCTGGTTTTTTTTTTTAATTTTATCAGTTTAAATATTGGAGAATTTATCTAGAACAGTGGTTCTCAGCCTGGAATAATAATCTTTTTGTAAATCATTAGTTGTATTTAGAATGTAACACTTTTGAAACACACCCAAAACCTTGAAATAAATTTTGAGAGTTTAACTAATTACAAACATTTATTAGAACGCTCCCTTTAAACTTCAGCTAAAGAAAATCTCCTCACAGAGTGTGTTCATTGTACTCACTAAGGAAGAAGATTCTGAGTCACCAACATCCTATTTCCTGCATTTCCTTAGAGCATTCTAATCCAAGGACCAACTGAATGTGAATTAGCTTTATTCTCTAGGTAATGCTGATAATACAACTTTCAGCTGCCTATACTTGAACCAAGGAGGCTGCCATTTTGGGAGGTGGGAGGGGGTCATTAATCTCTAGTATGCTGATCCTTGAGACAGAGTGAGTGACAGACAGCTATTGAAGCAGGATAAAACTGAGACCTAATTAGAATTTACCACCTTCCTGCTTGCAGATTAGATGTTTCCTTGCCTTGCCACAATTTAATTGATAGCATCAAGGACAAAACTGACTGCATTTCAAGCCACAATGTTAAGGGTACTGTGGCATGCTTTTCCAGATGTAACATAATGCAAAACCATTCTGCAACAAACAGGTATGGAAAGCTATCACATGATTCTTGCTTTGTTTAATCCATTTTGAAAAATCTGTCCTCTACCTTCACCATCCATTATCAAAATTCCATGCTAGGAAGAATATAGTCAGCTCTTCACATTCACTGGGGTTAGGGGCACAAACCACCCACGAAAGTGGAAAAACCATAAATAAAAAAGTGAACATCTCTCTAGGACTCTCTAGGTTTTCCATCTCAGCTCTCTGGTCAGGTTTTGCTGGAAGCTGAGGACTTACAAAAGTCAAAAGAAGTGTTCACTGTTAGAATCTCTAGGTCCCCACCCACTATGCAACTCTGTGACAAACATTTAGCAGAAGTCACAATGGAGGACCTAGCATCACATGATGAAAGCATATTAATCAAATCTACCACAAAAGTGAAACATATAAATATGGAGGACTTACTGTGTTTGCAAAATATTTGGAAAATTATTTGAAAAATAGGTTCTTGACTATCACGAAACTCTGATGAGAAGAATCCTAGATTGAGGGGAATTTTCATAATTCAGGGCTTCTTCTGTGCAAAATCTGCAAATTGCTTTACAGAAATAACATTTACTGCAAAAAAGACAGCATTCTCTCTGCAGAAAATAGTATTTGTGTGCTGAAAATGCTGAAGCTGAGAATTTTTCTACACAAAAATTACTCATGGCTGTTTTTACACAAAAACAGTATTTTTGTGCAGAAAACAACATTGTCTGTGTGAAGTGAGGTACAACAAGCTTTTGGTCAGTAATTCTTGATCAGTGAAATAAGTAAATACGAAATAGTGCAGTGATGAATGAAATGGCTCTGGATTATGTTTTTGCATTATGTGGTTTTAATTATTGATTTAATGTTTGGTATTTTAACTTTCTGGTTTTAAATGTATTTGTTTATTTTATTTGTATATATTGTGCGGAATTGAATTGTTGCCTATTTGTAAGGCCACTCTGAGTCCCCTTCGGGTGAGAAGGGCAGGGTATGAATATGGTAAATAAATAAATACACATTTCTGCCCACTCTCCAGCTACAGGGATCTGTAAAAATAATATTTTCTGTGCAAAAATGCCATGACCTGCATATAAAATGCTGTTTTCTACACACACACAAATCCACATGTGAATTTTGCATAAAGTAAGATTTTTACTGTAAATGATCTCCAAAAAGTATTCCATTTTCAAAGATTTTCTCACAGTGGAAACAAAATAATTAAAATTACCCAGGTCTTCTTCAAGAATTTTTAAAGCAAAGAATTGCATCCCTAACTATATCCTATTCTGTTCTGAGCTGGAACTGGCTGCACTTCCAGGCCTCCAAAAAATTTCTTTTAATTCCAAAAACTGACACACTGGTGCTATATGGTAAGCTCTACTGGTGATAAATTGCTGTTGCAACAGAAGCAAACAAAAGAAACTGAATTGTACAGGTATGATCAATTCCCACAAGATACAAGAAGAATATATGCATGTTACTAAAGAAAGTTGTATTTCCCTGCTCTCTTCCCAACTACCTCAATGGTTCCCTTCACATTGCAAAATTATAGCACTATGATCCCACTTTAAATGCCATGGTAATATTCTATGGAATCCTGGGATTTGCAGTTTAGGATTAATTCTAAATATGCTAGGCAGTCAGTATGATGTAGTGATTTGTACTGAACTATGACTCTGGGGACCATTGCTTGACTTCACCCTTGAACATGGAAGCCCACTGGGTGATGTTAAGCAAGTCTCAGGAGAAGGGAAAGCTCCCTCTGAACAAATATTACCACCACCACCACCAAAAAAAAAACATGTGATAGTGTCTTATTAGTGTCGTGATAAGATGGAATGATCTGAAGGCATACAGTAATAATTTAGAATGCTTATAGTTACACAACTAAACCACACAACTAAACTCCATGTCCCAAAAAACATTAGGGTCAAGATCACTGTTATCTTTGCTACTTTACACAATCGAAATAGGATGGGTTCAGTTTCCTCAAACATCTGAATGTACAGTCAGGCTGAAATGAAAGACCACTTAATACTGACTTCTTATTCTATTACATCATACAACTTTTCACTTAACTATGGGGCAACATTGTGCTTTCCTGCAGTTCCATTATATCACCTCCACTGGAACATTTGACTTAGGATTTCTTAAATGGCCTTTCTTCTGCTTTTCACTCTGTCTCCTGCTTTAACTTTATTGTGTCTATAATGGTTGGGGTCACAGATTAATTATGAATTGCAGTAAGTCAGCAGGCTACCATGTCATTGTTCCACTACAGCAAACCATGGTAGTTTTACCTGTTATAACAAGAGATATGAGGAAAGGAAAGAAGAGGCCAGTAAAGAACATAATCACCTTATCATCACACATGATGACTTTTAATATTTTGTAGTGTTGTTGTTAAGATTTGTATATCATTTTTAATCATTTTCAAGATTTAATTATTTCTACTTTATAACTTTATTAATTGTTTCAAAATACATTTTCTATTGATACATTCAATGAAGCTCTTGCATAATTGTAATCTGTATTGTTTTAAAATATGTTAGCTGCCATGAGTTACTGACAGAAAGGAGCAATATATAGTATGACCCCATATCCACAGTGTATCATTTCAAAAACTCGCATGGATACCTGAAACTGTGGATAACAGTGAACCCATATTGTGACTCTTCTTGGACTGGAAGAATAATATAAAAGTGCATAGGAAGACTGAGAGAGGCCCACAAACACTTTGAGGAGGAAATATTATTTGGAGCGTAAGTCAAACTGTGGGTATTGAGCCCAGTAATAAGGACTCTTACTGTAAATGAATAGAACAATATATAAAACAACACATCCCCCAAAATGACACTTGACATTGCAAAAGAATGTTATCACGTTAACCTGTTCATTTGAAATTGTTAGACACAAAAAAACTGTAACTGACTTGATGTTAGGACATGAGGTTGACCTGGGAATATGACATCTGGATTGTTAAAAGTCTAGGGGTAATGCCCCCTTTACAAACAGCCCTCTAGAGTAGAACAGGCAATCATGCAACCTCTAGATCAGTGGTTCTCAACCTGTGGGTCCCCAGATGTTTTGGCCTTTAACTTCCAGAAATCCTAACTACTGGTAAAACTGGTTGGGATTTCTGGGAGTTAAGTCAAAACACCTGAGACCCACAGGTTGAGAACCACTGCTCTATATATATGTTGCTGTGTCGTAGTTCCCAACAATCCAAACCTTTGTAATCAATAGCAAATAATTTGGGAGGTACAATTCAACATCTCAAGCATCCTTGTCTAGATTGTGACAGAACCCCAAAAGGTTTCCCTTGGTGATATAAGACTGACCAGTGGAAGTTAAATGGATTTGGGCATGTTCATTATGAACAAAGATTCAATGTTGGAGAGGATTTGGCCTCAAATCATCACAGCTTGAAATTTTTAATTCAGTGTATTCTTTTACAATCCATCCTCATTCCTCCCTACCTCAAACTTCTATATCATACTTAGCTTCCATTAGGTGTTAAACTAAATGATTAACATATCTCTCCTGCTAACCCAGTCCTGTGACTAATCAAAGATCACATACAGCTATCCTCATATTTAGAATATAACATCTGGAGCAGTCCCTGTAATGTACTTTAAATAAGGTTTGAATCTAAGTATTTACAGATGGGGAATCTAAATATTTAGTGATATTTCCTTATGTTCCGGCCTATGGTTCATTTAGTTCAGAATTATATGATCATTCCAAGGCTACACTGCTGTTTTCCAAATAATGAACATCCCTGAAAAGCTTCACTAGTCTTAGTGGAATTAGTTTTGTCAATTTCTGGTTTTTATTTTCTTGAAATTCCTATGTAACCATTTCCAAAGAGAGTTCTCTCTCTCCCCCCCCCCCCCCAAATCAGTGTGAAAGTTAACAGAATAATTCAGTGATAAATCCACTGCTTTTTCTTAGTACCTATATAAATAAATCCTCCAAAATCCACAGTAACTCTTCCCCTTGGCCCATCTTCTTTCTCTACTCCCCCACTCTTGTTACCTTTTGATTATATCAATGGTTCTTAACCTATGTTTAGCATAGCTCCCCTTTCAACATCTTTTGTTGCAATAGACCACAAAGGCTGAACTCGGGATTTTAAAGCACATCAAATATATATTTAAAGCTGCTCACCATAGCTCTTGAAATTTGGAAAAGTGAAAAATACTGTCTGTGAAATTTGGAAAAGTGAAAAATGCCTGCCTGTTTATGTTGGATAAGTGAGACTCTACTGTACCTGAATACTGAACAATGGCCTAATATTACATTTCACATTCAGCCAATGATCTGCCCTAGATTTTGGACAAAATGTATTGGGAAATTGACTGTGATATCAAAAAATGACTTTACTCAACAATAATCAAACATCTTATTTGCAGAAATCAAAGAAGAAACATTATCATTTTAAATAATCCACTGTTATCATTTCAAAGTCCACCCAAACATTCACTCACACTAACTCTGACTCTCTCATCCTGAGAACATGGTCTTTCTTTTATATATGTATTTCTTGGAGAATATTCTTGACAAAGGAACAGAATTCTGGGAAGCAAAGGATGTTCCAAGAATATGGTGGCACCAAATGGATAACAGTAGAGTGCAACTATTTTCTGGCTGTATGCATGTTAGCAAGAAAAGCCATACTTGCATGTTCTCACCACATGTGGAATTGCAGCTGCTGAGTACATGTTCTGCTATCAAACTGTTATTTTCCTAACTTCTGAATAGTTTGAGATATTGTTATGAAACTTTGTACAAATGATGTCTATTACTAGCAAAAGACTCCTGCTTTTTTGAGATCAATGTGTGATGGTCTGTCTGTGTGTCTGCCTTGCTTCCTTCCACTCATTCAAAAAGTTCATAACATTTCTTTAGGCCTTCAAGGATTCCCTTCAAAGCCCTTATGGATTCTCTTCAAAGCTCTCTTGGGGTCTGCAGCCTACAGGTTGAGAACCACTGGATTATAGTGTTTATACCTGTAAATAAACTTTGATTTTTTTACTTTAAAAATCTTGTCTACTACACAGAAGTTTTTAAAAGAAGCACAGGATGCTCTCTGTTTATTGACTGTTGGCCTTCCTTTGCCTCTCAGGATTGCTTGCCTATTTCCCTCAAGCAAGAACCTTTGGATTTGTTTCAGGTTTTTTGGAAGCCAGTCCAGTTCCCCACCTGAAACAAATGGTCTACACAAATAATAATGTTTTGGAATCCTGTTGGTTAGGGCCAACTACAGAAGACCCATTAAATCAATTTTCAACACCTAAGTAAATCCTACTGATGTTCTAGTCCAGTGATTCCCAACCTTTGGGCCTCCAGATGTTTTGGATTTTAGCTCCCAGAAATCCCAGTCATTTTACCAGCTGTTAGGAACTGTGGGAGTTGAAGTCCAAAGAACCTGGAGGCCCAAAGGTTGGGAACCACTGCTCTAGCCAGCGGTAATAACGGGATTTAGGCCTTAATCTGAAAAAGTCCGCAGTAGTACTATGTTGCTGCTTAAGTACCCTAAAGACACCAGATCCCATCTTATTTTGGAAGCTAAACAGGATCAGCCCTGGTTACTACTTGAGTGAAAGAGCGCCAATGAATACCAGGTGGTGTAGGCTACATTTCAGAGGAAAAATCTTGCAAACCCACATCCTTGTCCTAGAAAATCCTAAGGAATTAATGGTGTCCCCATACTTCAACAGGAATCTGGAAAGTTGCCATGTGTGCACATGTGCATGCATACACAGACACACTACCCACTATACTATTACCTCTAAACTGAAAACCTGGCCTAAGTCTCATCCAGAATTCAATGCAGTGTTGCTATAGAAACACATAATTGGGAAAGGAATCTAACCCAAGGACTAAAATCCAATGTTTGTCTTATTCTTATTTGGGTGAAGAAAACATAAAATATCCTTATTCAGTTAATACGTGTTACAGATGCCACTGGTCTGAGTCAACTTAAGAAGAAATGTGTTTATTAATGGGCAGATCTGAACATGGAAGAGGAAGAAGGAAAGGAATCAGAGAGTGGCAAAGGAAGAGGAGGAGGGTCTTGGGGTATGTGGAGCAGCTGGAGATGAATGGAAGTTAACGCTATTCAGCTGCAAAGGCAGAATTCCAAGCGCCTCAACAGGCAGCTGGGAATCCAATGGCAGTTGCATACATTCCTCTTCCCCTTCCCTCCTGCTGCTGCAGAGAAGGGTGTAGATAACAAAGCATCTCCAACAGAGCCTCTGAACACGTCTTGTATTAGATACAGGCGTGTGCAGGATCACATTACAGCAGAGAAAACAAATCCAATATTAATTGGAGAGGGAAAGGTGCTACAAGCACCACACAGTGTATTCTTTAGACACAAAGCCTATGCCTCCTCCTGGCGCATGTATTTACTTTGGGAGCCCTGCACAAGCTCATAAAGCAGTTGCAAATTAGCCAAATCAGCCACTTCGAAGGAACCTCCCATGTTGAAATGGCTGCTATACAAAAGCAAATGCTGAGAATAAAATGAAACACAAGCACACTGAACAACCCCACTAGGCAGTCATGCTGTAGTTCCCCCCAAATTTACTTTCCTTGTTATTTCTTACCCTGAGCTATGTGAGAAAGTCAATCATTCTTTATTACAGCTACCAGTGAAAAGTCAAAGTTTGGATCTTATTAAAAGGAGCTCAGGTCGATAACTTAAATATCACCATCTGCACATACACTGCAGCTGAATTAATGGAGTAGTAAGCTACAGGTCCTTTGGGTTCAGAGCTTTTTATTCCAGACTACACTGCAAAGATTCAGTTCCTCAGATGATGAGCATCAGATTCATATAATACTCTGCATGGAAACACTTAATGCAAGTAAACCCCTCATAGAAGAGGTTCTCTGGCCAAATAATAATGGATCTATAAACTGAGAGTATCAAAAGAGCATCAGAGCTCTCTTGTTGTAGGAGCATACAGCATACAACTTCATTAATGAATCTTCTTGAAATACCTAGGTCAGTAGTAATACTGTGAGGTTCTCTAGATACTGTTCAACCACAACTGCTATCATGACCCATCTTCTGGAATCAGGAGTTTCAAGCACACAAGAGTCAGGTGTCCAGGAAACTATTAGTGGTGTCTCTGACTAGGGAGTTGGAGGTTGAGGCAATGCTGGGACTGGTCCCCAGCAGGAGGTAGCAGATGCTGAGAACACTGAAGACATGACATTTCCCTTTTCAGAACCACAAAAAGAGAGAGGATACACTGAATCCACTGGTTGTTAAATAGGAAATTAGATACCTGGATGTTTTGGAAACAGCTGGTCATAAATCTTGCACCAGTTCTCCAGTTTCTCTGTTGCTCACAATATGGATAACTGATAGCCATTTTTTGCATTCATGTTTTCATGACCTTGGACCAGCTTTGATAACTCCATTTATTTCTTGTTAGGTTCTAGTATCTGGACTGTTGACTTGTTATCACAACTCTTGGACAGGCTGATAACCATTGGCCTGTTTCACCCTTCATCTTGTTGAATAACCTGTTCTTGACCTCATCTGAATTAGCTACTTGATAATAGCTCTGGCATTTTAACCACCCTGTTTCTCAAATACTTGCTGACTAGACTATAGGACAAATAATAACAATAATGAACTTTATTTGTACCCCATCACCATCTCCCAGAGGGATTTGGGGGGGGGGGGCTCACAGAGCACTCAAGGTGCAACATACAAGATACAAAAATGCAAAAAACAAAACATGAACATTATAAACAGCCAACGTAATATCACAATACCCCAAATTAAAACAGTAAAATACAGCAATAGCTGCAAGTAAAACAGTATATGATCTCAGACTACTAAAGTGCTTGATAGAGAATCTAAAGGTTCTCGTATCCCAACATTCTTCACCAAAGTCTATGTTGGCTGAAACTGCAGTGGCCTGGCAATCTAACAATATTTTGAGGGCTACATGAATTTCATCCCGAGTCTACATTGTCTCCAGAACACTGAGAATCAAAGTATTCCTTTTAAACTGCAGGCCTGCTACTTACTACTATACAGTTTTAAGCATCTATTATAATCCATAGGGATGGAAAGACCTTTTTTTAAAAATCTTCCCCCAGCACAAAATAGTCAAAAACACATGGTATGAGTGAAATCCTGCTAAAGAGAACCTTGGGTTGACAAAAATCTATGCGAAATTTGCACATGTGTTGCTTTGTGCAATTTTCAAAGACTTCCTTGCAGTACAAAGAAATGGCTAAAATTATTTGTTATTTCCCTGAAGAATGTAACTGGCAATGAATTAAATTTCTAGTGAGTCAAACCATTTATTAGAATAAAATGTTACTTTTCTCTAAAGCAAATTGTTCAGACATCACAAAACATCTTCAAAACTAATGAGGCTGCTCCGTTTCATGTATTTAAAAATCCTTTTATATACGGCATTTGGCCTCCTTGTAGCATGTAGATTTTCTACATCTCTGCCTGGAAGGCTTTTACTTGGTTTGACTCATGAATATATGGAGAAGTGGTGGGAATGAGGCCTTTGTCCCTCCAATAACGATCTTCCAAAAGTGGCAGGTTTCACCAGTCCCCAAATTTCTAGCTTTTCAGGAAATCAAACCTTCAACAGAGGATTTAGAAATGCAGTTCAGGCAATCCAAAAAGGTCTGGGTGAAGTTACGAAGGGAATGTGAACACATCAAATATATTTTTAAAAAACTTCAGTGTCAATATCTGCAAATTTTTCTGCAATGCTAGAAATTAGGAAACTAAGATTGATGTGGAAGATTTACTGGGGTGATGACTTCTTGTTTGAGGGGCAATACACTCATTCCTACCACCAGCTGCACCCCTGGCAAGAATTTTGGAAGAAGACGTTTTGAAATGAAAGTGGAGTGGATTGCCATCTGTTGAGGGTGTTTTGATTGTGTGTACCTGCATGGCAGGGTTTTGGACTGGATGGTCCTTGTGGGCTCTTCCAACAATTATTCTATGAAAACTAAGACACATTTGCATGAGATTGAGATTTTGCCAGACTCTTCTTCCAAACAGAGAAAACAACTAGCATCACCAAATACAATATGTTCTGCACTTATATCTACTTTATCTCTTCAGTGAATTAGTTCTGGTAAGGGAAAAATGACAGAAAAGGTATCAAAGCACAAAAGGGTCACAAATGGAAACTTTCATCTGACACCTCTACAATATGCTGTCTCTAAGAGCATCATCTGGAAGCTTCATCTGGAAGCCTCTATTGTATATGAATCAAAACAGACCTAGAGCTAAAAAATATGAACATAAAACATCATCAATTAGTTTCCAAGAAAAGTACAAAGGGTTGTTTATAACCTGGTTTGAATCTAGGTAACACATGGTTTATACATGGTTTGGATCCAGGTTGCCTACAGAACCACTTCCTTCCATACAATCCTACAATTTTCCCTAGACACTCAGGTCCTCGGGGGGGGGGGGGGGGGTATTCCAACCAGCCAGAACCTGTCTGGTGACTGTCATCCTAGACCCCAAGACTGTGGAATGATCTACTGGAAGAGATTTGACAGATAAATGCGCTCCCAGAATTCAAGATACCAGAAGACTTATCTCTTCTGGCAGGCCTACCCAGTCAATTTTAAATGGTGAATTTTAAATTAACATTCTATTTGCATTTTTATATATGTGTTTGTAATATATTTTGTAATGGTGTATTATAACATATGTGTTTTATGGTATGCATTTTATGATTGGTTTCTTTTGTGCCCTGCCTTGACTCATAAGAAGGGCAGGTAACAAGTACAAAAATATTACTTTATTATTATTTTTATCATCCTCTTGCTCCAGAATTTCCCAGCCCAAATGGTCAATGTTGTTCTTAGAACTGATGTACAGAAAAGTAACATTTCTAAAAAATAAAATACAACAGCTGTACTTACAACAGACTATACAATAAGAGCTCTGGCCAGAACATAGCTACCTGAAACCATGGAAACAGTCAAATGTTACTCCCCACCCCCACCCCAGCCTGACTATGATAACCTACAGGGGAAGTATCCCATAGAACTACCAGGAGGACCTAGCAAACTCCTAAAGAGATTCATTTTTGGGGACATGGATAAGTGAAACTGCAGATATGGTTTCCGTGATTAAAGGAGTGTTCATGTATTTTAAATAAAATCCTGTAGAGTGGATGGGAGCTGTTTAGCTTTGACCAAAAAATCAGGGCATTGGTGATTGTTTTAATTTTTCAAGTACTTTGCTTAATCTAACTGCCGTGCCCAATGCCAAAATTGCTATTTCATTTGAATA
Organism: Anolis carolinensis; assembly: GCF_035594765.1. Taxonomy (NCBI): domain Eukaryota; kingdom Metazoa; phylum Chordata; class Lepidosauria; order Squamata; family Anolidae; genus Anolis; species Anolis carolinensis. The sequence continues at coordinate 36,419,806 of NC_085843.1, read as the reverse complement.
GACCACATGCTATGTTAAGTGTGTGATATGTAGCTGAACTGTTCCTTTTTTTTAATTGCCAGATAAAAATGTTGGTGTTTAATCACATTTGCTGTGCACAAGTTTGCATCTTACCTGCACAGGTAGGGGCAGTTTATCCCTTCCCCTAAATCAGGAGTAGGAATCATGCAATCTTCCAGATCTTGTTGGATTGTAGTTCCCAACCAACAGTCCCATGAGTCCCCATCTGCCCTAAATATTTTCACACAGGAAGGGGGGGGGGGGGTACCTTAGCTGTAGTATGCCTGTGTGGTTTTTAATTCGTTTGTTTGTTTTTGCCAAATGGGGTTAATTAGTTGGAGACAAGCTATTTAGATATGGATAAATATGGCTGTACAGTTCCTTCCACAGCACCTCTGTACCAATCTAAATATCAGATCCCCACAATATTAAAATGAAAACAGGAAGATCTAGTCACAGACTGGCTTTTTACATCTGTCTTTGTGTTCAGTGCTATGCTAAACATGTGTACTGGAAATCTGTATTCAACAAACTCTGATGGTTTGGAGGAAGCTTTCCCAAAGTGATTCCTCAAGGGCAAGCTTAGAAGTCTGGAAAATCTGATGCATTTTTACAATGAGTTTATTAATGAGAGCTTTATTCAAGTTCAATATGAGAATGAATTACAATGAAAGGCAAAAGAAAACATTTTAAACATTTTCTTTGTGCTAATCGTTTCCATCTTTTTTCTCCCAGTAATAGCACAAAGACACTATTTAATTGCCTTGTGAAAGGCAACATGTACAAGACTGGAGAAGAAAGTGGGAGAGAATGAAAGAAAAAGAAAACAATGTGTTAGACACTAATGCTACTATGAAAGGTAAGATTTCAATTGCTTTGAAGAAGACAACATTATTGTGCTAGAAAATATCACTTATGCAATCAACCTGTCAGCTTTGTGTGATTTTTGTTGGTTACAGGCTTTGAAATAACTCAACAAGTTATATCATGGATAGGGTTACTAACTAGGGTACATGGTAAATAGCCTGTGATTGTAATCTCTTACATAACAATTCTAGAGATGGTTCATATATATGTCAATTTGTAATAAATTGTCTAATTTAAGCCTACTAGTTATCAAAATCCATCCATGATCTAACTCACTCATAGGCTTATTGCAAGGATGTGTCTGAACACAGGTAAATTGTGTAAGCTACCTTTGACTCCTGGAAGAAAGGTAAAAAAAGGAAATAATAAATGGATTATCATATGATGTCCACAGAGATCATCAAGCAGAGGTTCAGTTCACATCTTTCAGGAATGCTTTAGTTGTTTATTCCACATTGCCAGGTGCTGACCAAATAACACCTGTGGTCTCTTTTGATTCCATGAATATCTACCTATCTATAAAATATGTATGTATATGTTTATTTATATGTATGTTTGTTTGAGCTACTAAGACTCCTACATGGCTTGGTGGATCTGGACCAAATATGTCACTGATACCTATCATGATCCAACAAGAACTACTGGTGGATTTGGAGGACGGGGGAGACTAATAGAGGATGTGGGAGTTGCAGTCCAGCTCCAGTTGAATCTGTAGCTGCTAAGGGTTGAAGCCATGCCAGATCTGAACCTGATGGGAGTTACAGCCAGTCAGATCTGGGGGTGATGGGAGTTGCAGCCCATCAACTGTATCATTTTGTGCAGGTGTGCATTTTCTAAATGTGGGCAATGAGTACTTCTAATAAATTGCATTTCAAATGCAAACCCAGGCAATACTGGGTATATATGCTGGGATTTATATGTATATAAATCACAGTATCTGTAGTTACTGATGTCAACAAAATACATGGAGTTCTGAAAGAAAGAAGAGAAGGAAGGGAGGGAGGGAGAGAGGGATATTTGCAGGACCTCCTTAGTGACAAATCACTTCAAACTCTAGACTGGAAAATGAAACCTATCCAAGATTTATTCCCATAACTCTTATCCTTCCATATCTACCTCCACTAAACAAGAATGTGAGGTCTCTCGCAGCTTAAAAAATACCTTCTTCTGCAGAACACCCTCTCTGCATGTACCTGCTACAAGAAATCACAGAAAATAATGAAAACAGCTTCTCTCTGGGGAAAATAGAGGTCTTTGTGTCATCTGCTTGGGAGAATAGGCAGCCCAAAACATGTGATTTCTTTTTTTCCAGCAAAGGAATCTGATACATTCTAATGAAAGATATGCCTCACGCAATGATTGCTGAGGGAAATGTAAAACAGGATGTGTAGCACGGTGAAAGCAAAAAGTTTGTAAAAGGAAATGCAGATACACAACAGAGAGCTGCAATGGCAACATGAATGTTCGACAGCAACCACAGTAAGCCACAGCTCCCAGGAAACAAGCACCAGATTGAGGAAATAATGAAAACATAATCTCAGACAAGAAAGGAGAGCAAAGGAACAACAGCAAACAGATGGCTTTCACTCCCAGTGATATCAATGTTAATATGCGGCCCTGATTGACAGGGCTTGTCTGATTTCCCTTTGAAGAAACCCACAGCTGAATCTCCCTGGAAGACGCTAAGGAAGGAAAAGGGGGAAAGACATTGTGTGCAGCAAGAGATTTAACCCTGTCTTCCCCCAACTATAATCATGACCCAAATTGATAAACTCTGGTTGTGCAGTTAAGGACAAAAATTAAATGCAATCAAGAATAGAGGGAAAGTTCTGTTGATGTCAATGGGAGCTTTCTTTTTCTGTTTCTAATTGCAGCATATCAGACAATTTTGGCTAGTATATCAAAGTTGCATTCCTTTCTCACATGCTACAATCCCAATTCAAAACAGATCCTAGCCCCTTGCCTTGAAAAAGTCACACCATCCTGTAAGTTCACATTCTAGGTGTGACCTATAGTTGGACCCTGTATAAAGTCAGAAGTAAGTTTGAAGTTTATATTAGGGACAACCCACCAGCACAAGGCAAATCTGGCTCCTGGTCAAATCTGGAAGAACATGTTTTCACTGCAGGCTGTGCATGTGCTCAAAATGTTGTGAATGAGTTTCCACAACAGGTTTATAGCTAAAATTACATGTTTTTGTCTATAATCTTAGTATTTTGTGGCACATCAAACACCTGCTATCCTTTAATGTTTTCAACATCTTCCCTGCTTAGCTAGTTGGTGGTATTTGCCACTGGCAAGGTGGCAATTTACTGGCAGGCTATAATTAGTGACCTAAGCCTCACTGGACTTAATAGGTGACCTATCCGGAAATGTTATTGATTTATTTTAATTATTAAACTGTTTATGTCTACCTTCATATCCTAGGATCTCTAGGTGACATGCAAATATCAACTTAAGTTTTAAAATAAATTTATACAAGGTAAAAACATATTTAAAGATCAAAACAAGTTTTAAAAGTAAAAATAGTTTGGGGGGGGGGGAGAATCAACAACTTCATTAAAAGCCACTTCTTACCAATAGATCCTGGGATTTTTAATTTGATATGGCATAAGTACTCCTTGGCAGAGAAGGCTAAAGTTCTTGCAAAACTACAACTTTCATCATCCCATAGGATTGAGCCATGGCAGCTAAAATGGGGTCAAACTGGTTTCACTCTACAATGTAGATCAGGTATGGGCAAACGTTGGCCCTCTGGGTGTTTTAGACTTCAACTCTCACAATTCCCAACCACCTACCAGCTGTTAGGAATTGTGAGAGTTGAAGTCCAAAATACATGGAGGGCCAAAAGTTTGCCCATACGGCAGGCATATATAGTGGGAGGCCTCCTTTCATAGATCACAGTCCCAAACCATTTAGGGTTTTGAATATCATTGCAAGCCATCTGAAAACAGAGCTAAACTGCAATTATTTTAAAACCATAGCTGTGCAGTATTAATACAATACAATACAATATCTATCTATCTATTCCATTTTGCACTAGCTGTATGCAGTGGTTCTCAAAAAGTTTACCAACTGTTAGGATTTCTGGGAGTTGAAGGCCAAAACATTTGGGGACCTTCAAAAACCTATAGGTCAGGTTGAGAACCACTGATCTATAGCTTTTTAGGATTTCATCAGAAAGACTGGAGAGGATGGGGGAAGCAGGGGATGGTGGAGGGAGACATCTTACCTCGTTCTCTCCCGTCTTTCCCTGTCTTCAAGCATGACCATCTACCCCATGTCCTTTCACCGTTTCCCCCCATCTTTCCTCTGCTTTACCCCGTCTTTATCAGGAGTCAATTTACACCTGATTCCTGATAGAGGTCTTTGGGCTATGTTTCCATGGGCTTGGGAAACTAAATCCCACAGAGTCCCAGTGGAAGTGCTTTTATGTCTTCTGATGGCCTCTGTGGGACTCTCTGTGGGATGAAGTCATATTATTCCCATATAGAGTGCATTATAGTAGTGGGAAATTACCAGTATTTGAATAAATGTGGCTAGGTTGTTCCTGACCAACACCAGGCATAGCTAGCAGTGCTTTGAGCCATGGAATCTTGTTTGTTTGTTTTTTGAATAAACTAATTATTGTCACTGTGTGCATAAAAATAAAAGGTTTGTTTCTTTTAACTGCCTCTATTGCTCAACAGTAGCTTCAGGTTTGAAGGGAAAATAAGGTGTAGTTGCTGGGAAAACAAACTTTCAAGATGACTACTATGCTAAAACCATTTATAAAATGAAGACTGTAGCAAGATGATACTCTGGGTCTTGGAATAAGAACATTACTTAGTCCTGATTTTGTTGACTTTCTCTCAATACCATCTGCATTTTCTTCATGACTGTATGTCATATAAGGGTGTGTTTCCTTCCTCCACTGAAATTAACACAATTTGTAATGCATTCTCCTAACCAACACATTTCTCATGCTATTTACCTAAATTATGCAACACTTCACTATTGACTAGATCATGTTTCCGAATATTATTTTCAATTATATGCATTCTAGCTATTAGCATTTTAAAATATACACATTATTTTGTGTGCCTTTTATTTTTCAAAACAGGTCTATAAACATTGCAAATGTGTGACTACTGTAGGCAAGGTATGCATTTCTCTCAAGAGGGATGAAAATGCAATATTCAAAAGAGACTGTCAATGAAATTTCTTTGCATCCCTGCCTAGGACCCAGAGGCACATCCAAAAGCTTCAGTATGACATTGATTCTTTTTAAACATTACTTCCCAGGATCTGCAATGGCAAGAAAAATCTAATAAATTAAGCTCAAGGACTCTGCCAGCCCATAATCAAAGTTTCTGCATCTATGGATTCAATGAACTATTGCTTGAAAATATTTGGGGGGGAAAAGCAAACCTTGATTTTAGTACACACCAAGCACCTCATTGATGTGTAGGCATACGTTGCTGTAGCCTTCTGCCATTTCATACATCCTTAGGCCCTCTCCAACAGTTATTTGAATTGTTCTTTCTATATAAGGGAGACCATTTTACTATGCTACTGTATATAATGAGACTACAGAATTCACAGATTATGGTATCCATGGGAGATTTGAACCAAACCCAACAGAACACCAAGGACTGTATCATCAGAAACTCTTCTTAACTAGAAAACTTAAACTAGGACCAGTTAAGAGCTTTTGAATGGTAATTTCCAGGAATGATGGGAAATACTTTGGAAGTAATGGAGTAGTGCAAACAAGAGAAGTCCTAGGCTGAAGCCATTTTCCAATTCTCTGTTCTCACATCTGATGGAGGCGTCACAATGTTTAGATGCAGAGAGCTTTTTTCCTCCATACATCAGTGTTCCCCTCCAGACAGAAACATATTCAAGTGGGAAAGTTTGCCTAGCTTTTTTAATCCTTGTGAGGCTCTATCACAGGGTATTACCAGAGTGGCAGCGCTTTCCATGTCATATTTTTATATTTATTGGTTATATTGATTCTTCATCATTACTTCATTCATTGAGCTCAAGGTGATAACAATGGGTTCTCTTTCTCCCTTATTTACACAGCATTCCTATGAAGAAGGATAGATGAGAAAAGAACGACTAGATCAAAATTGCCCTATGAGTTTCATAGCTCATGGGAACATGCCTCTCCCAAACCCCAAACTAAGTACTACACCATGCTAGTTTATTTATTTACAGTATTTATATTCCACCCTTCTCACCCCGAAGGGGACTCAGGGCGGATCACATTATGTACATATAGGGCAAACATTCAATGCCCATAAACACATCGAACCAAGACAGAGACAACAGACAGACAGACACAGAGGCAATTTAACCTTCTCCTGAGGGGATGTTCGATTCTGGCCACAGGGGGGAGCAGCTGCTTCATCATCCACTCTGATGGCACTACCTCACTTCCTCATTCCAATGTTGTAAATTAGTTAAACTTGCCTTCCCACTTTTATAAGTGGTACCTTATTTCCTGCTTGATAGATGCAACTATCTTTCGGGTTGCTAGGTCAGCAACGAGCAGGGGCTATATTTTATTTTTAATTGACGGGTGCTCACTTCGCCACGGGCTGGCCTCAAACTCATGACCTCATGGTCAGAGTGATTTATTGCAGCAGCTGTTTACCAGCCTGTGCCACAGCCCGGCCCCTCTTATGAGACTGGGGCTGGATCTACACTGCCCTATAATCCAGATCAATGCAGTTAATCCACATTCTGAAATTGGATTATAGGGCAGTATAGCTCCATCTTGGGAGCTGAGCTAGATGATTTGCTACAGTTCCTTTCAAATAACAGTCTTGTCACACGGTCCCTGAAAAAGTCCCATCTCACTTAACTTCACTGTGGGGCATAGGGAAGCCCCTGTAGCTGTTGATCCTATGATGGGAAGTGTGGTTTAGCGGGGAGTGTATCTCTTCCCCCAATTAAAGTAAATGACAAAACAGGAAGCCTCCTGTGTGGCCAATTCCACCGTCCTTCATCCACAGAGCCGGCACAACGTCTTCTTATGGGAGCTGGTCGGCTCCATAGGTGACCGGGGCTAGATCAGTGCATGCCGCTGATTTTAGCCCCATGTGATGAGGTTGTTAATGTTTCTTGGGGCATGACTAGGTGCAGACACACCTATTTAGAGCCTTGAGTTCTTTCACATGGTAGTTATGGCACTATGATGCATTTCAACTGACCTGCTTTCATCCTATGAAATCCTGGAGTTTGTAGTTTTGAGAGACACTAGAGCTCTCTGACTGAGAAATCTAAACACCATCCTGGTTAAAGTGGAATCAGATAGCACTATAGTTGTTAAGTTTGAAAGGGACCCTAGACTTATAGTAGCAAAGTGCTCAGTAACCTTGCTTTGTTGGGGAACTTGGCCAAGGCACTAGCTCTTATGAGGAAGCAAATTTATGAATGTGGTGCCTCTCCCACTGCCTGACATAAAAAAATATATCTAACTATCCAGGTAACTGCAAAGAAAAATAAAACAGGTTTGCGCTACTTGGAATGAGACTCAAAAGGAAGCCTGAGCATGTATCTAAAAGCATGCAAAGATCTTGGCAGGTCTCTAAGAAATGTATGAGACCTGCTGCTGCTGCTCAGTCGTTTAGTCATTTCCGACTCTTCACGACCTCATGGACCAGTCCACGCCAGAGCTCCCTGTCGGCCATCACCGCCCCCAGTTCCTCCAAGGTCAAGCCAGTCACTTCAAGGATGCCGTCCATCCATCTTGCCCCTGGTCGGCCTCTCTTCCTTTTTCCTTCCATTTTCCCCAGTATCGTGATCTTTTCCAAGCTTTCCTGTCTCCTCATGATGCGGCCAAAATACTTCATCTTTGCCTCTAATATCCTTCCCTCCAGTGAGCAGCCGGGCATTATTTCCTGGAGGATGGACTGGTTGGATCTTTTTGCGGTCCAAAGCACTCTCAGGATTTTCCTCCATCACCAGAGTTCAAAAGCGTCTATCTTCCTTCGCTCAGCCTTCCTTATGGTCCACTATGTGTCTTCACTAGCTCTAAACTTATAAATTTGTAAATACAGTAGAGTCTCACTTATCCAACATAAACGGGCTGGCAGGACGTTGGATAAGCGAATATGTTGGATAATAAGGAGAGATTAAGAAAAAGCCTATTAAACATCAAAATAGGTTATGATTTTACAAATTAAGCACCAAAACATCATGTTATACAACAAATTTGACAGAAAAAGTAGTTCAATATGCAGTAATGCTATGTTGTAATTACTGTATTTACGAATTTAGCACCAAAATATCACAATGTATTGAAAACATTGATTACAAAAATGCGTTGGATAATCCAGAACGTTGGATAAGTGAGTGTTGGATAAGTGAGACTCTACTGTATATACAAATATTATAAAATTCCTCAAGCCTCCTCTTACCTTCTTCCAAGTACGTTGTGATCTGTGCAGAAATACCTAGAAATTCTCATCACTCAGAGAATGACTAATCAGCTCTAATACCTAATTAATAGTCTGTGGAGGTGCTAACAAACAAAACAAAGCACAGTGTGTGATACAGAAAAGCAATCATCTTCACCCACAGCTGCCCCTTTCACTACCAACTCGGGATCATTAAAAAGAAGTATCAGCATTTCACTACATGTAAAAGTACCCAACTTCAGACTTTACCTCTATTATCCCATATTTCTAAGTAACTGATATTTAATCAAAGTTGGGGTACAGGTTGAATATCCCTTATCCAAAATGCTTGGAACCAGAAGTGTTTGGGATTTTTTTTTGAATTTTAAATAACAGTATTTGCATATATGTACATAAAGAGATATACTGCAGATAGGATCCAAAGTCTAAACATAAAATTCTATTGTTTCATATATAGGTGCTGGAATAGGTATTCAAGTTTCTAGCCATCCTAAGACACCACTATAAAATCCATGTAGTTGCCATAAGGATGGAAATAGTATTTAAATATTTAAATATATTCAAAATGAGTTGGAAAACATATTTTTGAGTATTGAGAAAACATGATGAGCAAAATCTTGGGTTGATAAGAACCTTAACAGTTTGACACCTATTCTGTGTAAAAAATTACATGTGGTTGTTTTGTGCAGGAAACAACATTTTCTTTATAGAAAATGATATTACAATGCAGAAATAGAGTTAAATCTTCCATGCAAAATTGTTACTGGAAAATGGTTCATGCAATATCTCAAGAGATTCTAAAAATCAGCTGAAACCTGAATATTTTTTTATTGAGCATGATGGACAAGGAAGAGAAACTGGACAGAAATAAAGATATCTTGTTTGTTTATTTAACCACTGCAGCAAGAATGGTTTATGCCAAATCATGGAAACAGGAAGAAGTTTCAAATCTAACTCTGCATATGTTGTCCATCTTTTGCTACCCTTTGAATTTCCATTTTGTTTGAAAGCTTCCTGGATCGAAGTCCATTGTGGTAATTTTGTGTAAAAATTTTTTTATATTTGTTCCAAATATTCATCAGGGTTTTCCTAATTGGGTGTTTATTAAAGTTTGAATCTTCTGCCACTTTCCCATAAATTAAGTATGCATGTAAGCCAAATTTTAAACTATCTCCTTGCAGAGTTATGAGACTTTGATTGTCAAGATGGATCCATTCTTTTAACCAAGGTCCTCTATTCTGCCTTGGTCAGACCACACCTGGAATACTGTGTCCAATTTTGGGCACCACAGTTGAAGGGAGATGTTGACAAGCTGGAAAGCGTCCAGAGGAGGGCGACTAAAATGATTAAGGGTCTGGAGAACAAGCCCTATGAGGAGCGGCTTAAAGAGCTGGGCATGTTTAGCCTGCAGAAGAGAAGGCTGAGAGGAGACATGATAGCCATGTACAAATACGTGAAGGGAAGTCATAGGGAAGAGGGAGCAAGCTTGTTTTCTGCTGCCCTGCAGACTAGGACGTGGAACAATGGCTTCAAACTACAGGAAAGGAGATTCCACCTGAACATCAGGAAGAACTTCCTAACTGTGCGGGCTGTTCGGCACTGGAACTCTCTCCCCGGGGCCGTGGTGGAGGCTCCTTCCTTGGAGGCTTTTAAGCAGAGGCTGGATGGCCATCTGTCGGGGGTGCTTTGAATGCGATTTCCTGCTTCTTAGCAGGGGGTTGGACTAGATGGCCCATGTGGTCTCTTCCAACTCTACTATTCTATGATTCTATGATTCTATGAAATCAATATAACTGCTTCCCTATATAATTTTAGGTTTGGAGAGCCAGTCCTCCTCTTTGTTTAGTATCTTGTAGATTTTTCATCTTTATTCTCGGTTTCTTCCCTCTCCAAATAAATTTCGTAAGTTCAGCATTCCAATTCGTAAATTCTTTTTCCTTGATGTCAATTGGAATGTTCTGGAACAAGAAGCATAGTCTAGGTAGGATATTCATTTTTATTGTGGCTATCCGTTCTAGGAGAGAGATATCCAAATTCATCCATTTTTTCAGATCATTTTTTATTTTGTTCCAGGTTTTTTCAGTTATTTTTATACAGATCCTTGTTATTCATTGTTATGTTTATTCCTAAATATTTTGCTGGAGAGCTATTTCAATTCCTACAGACTGGAGATTCTTTAAAGAATATATGAATATGTAAAGAAAAGAAAAAAAGTTTGGTAGTAAGAAGAATAAAAGACACAAGAAGGGAAGGTTCAACAGAGAAAATGAAGAATTGGGATGATGATAGGTAGATAAAGAAAAATAAAAGAGGACTATATGAAACGTAATACACTGCAAAGAAGAAGAATGGCAGTACAGATTTCTCTCCCTTTGCTGCCCTTACACTTTTGTTCACATTCACTGTCACTTCCTTTTCCCCTCACTTCCTCCCCCCTCCATTCCTTTTCCACACACAACCCAAACCCTCCCCTTCTATCCCAAACCCCTCTTTCCACCCAATTTTATTTATGTTATGTTAGTAAATTTGCAATAAAAATTATTATTAAAAAAATTCCATGTGGTTCTGTTGTCGAAGGCTTACATGGCAGGGATCACAGTTGTTGTATGTTTTCCGGGCTGTACGACCATGTTCCAGAAGTAGTTCTGGAACATGGCCATACAGCCCAGAAAACATAATACAACACTTACATGTAGTTGTTTTGTGCAGGAAACAACCTTTTCTTTATGGAAAAGGATATTACAATGCAGAAATAGAGTTAAATCTTTTGTGCAAAACAACAATGTGGAAATTTTTTATGAAGTCCCAGATTGCAAATATTGCTTCAAAACTTTTGGAAACCTCATAATAGCAAAAAAAAATGCCGAAATTACTTGTTGCTATCTTTGAGAAGAAACTTAGTAAAGGTAAAGGTTTTCCCCTGACATAAAGTCTAGCCATGTCCGACTTTGGGGGTTGGTGCTCATCTCCATTTCTAAGCAGAAGAGCCGGCATTGTCCATAGACATCTCCAAGTACATGTGGCTGGCATGACTGCATGGAGCATCGTTACCTTCCCACCAAAGCAGTATCTATTGATCTACTCATATTTGCTTGTTTTCGAACTGCTAGGTTGGCAGAAGCTGGGGCTAATAGCGGGTGCTCACCCTGCTCCTCAGATTCAAACTGCTGACCTTTCAGTCAGCAAGTTCAGCCGCTCAACAGTTTAATCCGCTGTGCCACCAGGGGCTCCTACCTTTACCTTTGCTTACCTTTGAGAAGAAACTTAGTGAAGAGTTAGAATCGTAGTCATAGAACCCTAGAGTTGGAAGAGACCTCATGGGCCATCCAGTGCAACACCCTGCCAAGAAGCAGGAAATCCCATTCAGAGCACCCCCAAGAGATGGCCATCCAGCCTCTGCTTAAAAGCCTCCAAAGAAGGAACCTCCACCACAGTCCGGGGAGAGAGTTCCACTGCCGAACGGCTCTCACAGTGAAGAAGTTCTTCCTAGTGTCCAGGTAGAATCTCCTTTCCTGTAGTTTGAAGCCGTTGTTCCGCGCCATAGTCTCCAGGGCAGCAGAAAATAAGCTTGCTCCCTTCTCCCTATGATTTTTCTTCACATATTTATACATGGCTAAATCACTACTAAGTCAACAGGAAAGTTGAAGTCACATATGCACAGAAAGAGAATAGCAACAAGTTATAAATCTTCTATTGCAACCAACATTTAGCTGGAAGTTTTAACTCTATTAAAAGCTCAACCAAACTAGGCTTTTTTGTCCACCAGCAGGGGAAAATTTACAGAGATATTTTGCACATATGCCAGCATCTACTGCATTTACACCTACAAACCATATTTATTTTGGTATAAGCAACACTATTTGCATTCCACAAATAATGACTTGCTAGCCTGTATATTTTGCTCACCATGTATTAGTTCTTCTAAAAGAGTAATGTTGATCAATAGGGCAGCAAAACTGTATAGACAGAGGAAACTTATGCATATTTCCAGAGAAATGATAATTTTAACATTAAAAATTGAGAAACTAAAGCAAGCTGATGAGGTTTATGCATACTGCTAGCCTTCCAAGAGGCACAGAATGTGAACTACAGTAGAGTCTCGCTTATCTAACGTAAACGGGCCAGCAGAACGTTGGATAAGCGAATATGTTGGATAATAAGGAGAGATTAAGGGAAAGCCTATTAAACATTAAATTAGGTTATGATTTTACAAATTAAGCACCAAAACATCATGTTATACAACAAATTTGACAGAAAAAGTAGTTCAATACACAGTAATGCTATGTAGTAATTACTGTATTTACGAATTTAGCACCAAAATACCATGATATATTGAAAACATTGACTACAAAACTGCGTTGGATAATCCAGAACGTTGGATAAGCGAGTGTTGGATAAGTGAGACTGTACTGTACTTGTTTTTGAAGAGTGATTGCTTCAGTTTCCTTCAATTAAAATTAATCACCTTCAAAAACGTTCTAGGATGGGTAATGTATTCTCCATTAGTCCCAGCTACATGGCAGTCTGTAGATGATGAGAACTGCAGTTCAACAATATCTGAAGTACCACAGGTTCTTTGCTCGATAAGGTGAGAAGTAAGCACATTGATAGTCCCCTGGAGTTGTGAAGAAGACATTGAAATTGTAAGATTAACTTGTTCAGCACAGTCCAGGGTTTGGAGGTTCTTCCCCATTCTGAGCTAAAGAAAGTAAGTTGACAATTATTTACTACTGAAAGATAAGCAGTTCCGTTGAGCTTCATTAAACCTTCCCCTGTACAAGGACTTTTACAACCTGTGAGAAGGCTTTCTATCAAAGAGTTTCCGTATCTGAAATTAGGGAGAACGGGGAGTTAAATTAAGATCAAGGTATGCACAATATCAAGTGTGCATCCCTGACCCACATTTCTCCTGAACTTGCTCATTCTATTAAGGTTCTCAAAAGAAAAACAAGTCAGGGTTCCTCCACTTATAACAGCTGCGTGGAAAGAAGAATTTAGTCAAGTGTTGCTTGTCATACCAACTCCTGCTGCTGAAAATCCCTCTTCAGAAAATTATTAAAAGCACAGGAGCCCTTTTCAGTTTTTAACTTGATGTCCACTATCAAAGTACCTGTCTTCCCAGCAGAACACTGCTTTTTGGGGGACTAACTCACAGATATCATTGGCATTGGTCATGCTGATTCCAAGGATTCTGAAAATTATAGTAAATAAGGTAACTTTTCCAAAATCTACCTTCCATGATTCAAGGTTAAAACTAGTTGGACAGCTTGGTACAACCCTCAAATACAACATAACATAAGAAAGGTTCAAGACCATCAGTGGTAGGTGCTTTACAGGTAGCTTGGGGTTAGGCCTGTTATATCCTTCTTTCCCCAGTTCCAAGTTTGTTCCATTCTAAAATATGTGTGAATTTAAAATAGTGTGTGTGCAATTTTGTATGAATTTTTCAAATTAGTCCATTAGCCAAAATATATTTCTGCTAATGATGAACTTGTATGCATTGTCTTGTACATTTTCCCCAAATAAGTAGATGTTGTCAATTTCTTCAATTTTTTTTGGTTTTTCTTGGAATCCTTCTAAAGCTCCAAAGTATATGGATACTCTACTATGAATTACAAGTTCAGTCCAAAAAGACATATATAGAATGAATAGAAAGAGGAGAAGCCAATGTAAATATTGTACAGAAATTAAGGAAATTGTGCACATGGTTAAATATAAAAATATAGGGTGAAGATGTGGTCGTGGGGAAGGGTGATAGGGGTTGGAATGTGGGGTGTTAATTAAAATGTTATCGAAGAGAAGGATGTATTAAAAAAGAAATGCAGACAAAAACGTTACATGAAAATGAAGTATGTATAAATATGAATACCAATAGAAATGGAATATTGTAACAACAATAAAAATATTGTGAAAAAAGTTCAATCCAAAAGGTACAGAATCCAATAAAACATATTTTGACAAAACTAAGAAGAACAAATATCTTGTAAATCCCTGTGCCAAATGTACTTCATTTTTGGGCCTATTCATACTATAGAATTAAAACAGTTTGATTGTCACTCTCTCTAATCAAGATATCTTGGGAATTGTTTTTCATGGGAGTGCACTAAAAGGCTCTAACAAAATGCTAAGAATACTGGTAAATTACATCACAATTTTCTGGGATAAGATAAAAAATGGTATCAAATATAACTATGAGGTGGAAATTATTGTTTTTGTGTGCCTTCATGTTGTTTCCACCTTATGGCAAACCTATTTGGGGACTAGATTGTTTCAAAATTGATTTGCTGTTATCTGAGGCAGAGAGAATGTGGCTTGCCTAAAATCACCGAGTTAGTTTCCAAGGTGCTTCATTTCCTGGTCTCTCAGAGTCCTAGTCCAACATTCAAACAACTACACCACACTTGTTCTGCTTTATGACATACCATGGATCAATCCTGTACATTCAACCCTTGAAAGGCAAAGAAGAAAGAGGAGGGAAAGTCATGCCTGGAAGCTTAAGTTGAACTGCCCTTAGGTTGAACGGCACTGTACATTCATCCATTGCACCCATCTATTTTACTTATAAGCTGGTGACAGATAAACACAGAAATAGGATCAGAAGCAGGGAGTGAGATTTAGGACCTCATCACAAGGGTCCTTGATGCAGGGTCCTTGATGTGGGGGACAGCGGGGGTATCTATAGGGCAGCGGGGCAAATCATGAGGCAGCAGGCCGAATCCATTGACCAGCATCTCACATCACCCGCTATAAATGTACCTTTCTGGCATGCTCACGTGCTGTCCCTATAATTTTCTAACTAAACACAGGTAATCTCCTGTGTTCAGAATTCCCCCTTGTAGAATATTTCACCCACGTAGCAGGCATGGAAACCCGCCGGAAGTAGCTGTACATCATATGATGAGATCAAAATGTTCTGTGCCAGCTGTGTGAGCAAGGTGTAATGTAATAGGGAATTTTCCCCATGTGATGAGATCCTTGGTCTGCTTGTGCATACATCCAATATTCAGTATTTGGCTCTAATTATTTATTTATTTATTTCCAATATTTATATCCCACCCTTCTCACCCGAAGGGACTCAGGGCGGCTTACAACACTGGCAACAATTCGATCAGTATCACAAAATCAGTATCAAACATTACATAAAATCAATTAAAACTATTAAATACAATATAAAATTACAATATATAAATTTTAAAAACGTATGCTCAGATCCGTTCTTCTAAAAAACCTCGTGCTTTATCCATAAGTCAGTGAAATATGGGAAGAGTATTGACTTAAAATATGGGAAGAGTATTGACAAGAAGGTTTTATTTTGAGCTGGTTCCCCAGTTAGCCAATTAAGACTTTGTTAAATGCTTCATTTAACACTTGAAGGACTTTTCCCCATCCATTGAAGGAAGCATTTTAAAATGATGTCAGACAGGCAAATTCCTGCCTAAGACAGAGAAGGTCAATCATAGCTATGCACACTCTTGCCCTGAAAAGCAGGGTATAGGAACAAGGAACAAGGGAGAGGGCCTTTTCTGCTGTGGCCCCCCGTTTATGGAACTCATTGCCCATTGAAATCAGGCAAGCCTCCACTCTTTCAGACTTTAGGAAAGATCTAAAAACATGGCTCTTCCGATGTGCTTTTGGAGAGTAACTGTTACATGCTTTTTGTTACGCCCCCCATTATTTATCCTCTAGACTGTCTCCTATCTTTTCCCTAGTTCCCTGTGGTTTTATTTTTATCCTTTATTCTTATCCTTTTCTCACCCCAAGTTTTAACTGAGTATTAGTGCGGCGTGCCCTGTTATATTGCTTTTTGGATTTTGTGTTGTACTGTATATGATCCTTTATTGTATTGTTGTAATTGTATTATGATATGTTGTTTTTATATTTTGTTATATTGTATTTTTCCCGGGCATGGCCCCATGTAAGCCGCCCCGAGTCCCCATTGGGGAGATGGTGGCGGGGTATAAATAAAGTATTATTATTATTATTATTATTATTATTATTATATTATATGTTAGATATAGGGGGCAATCAATCAGCCCTGAGCAAACTTGAATTCCCTTGAAACAGGGGAGAAGCACACATACATACACCAAGACTGATCAGTTATTATATGTAATACAGCTGTGGTAAGCATAACATGTTCAGCACTGAATTTATGCCTGTCTCCTCTCTACAACAGGACATCAAAATACACACATCCATGCAGGCACACACACACACTTCTAAAGAAAACATCACAGTCATTAAAGTGTATGCAAACACAGGCATAAGCACTTCAGAGGGGGGAAACCAACATGATACCAACAACTCAAATTCACATCTGGATAGCAGGCTTAGAGTTTGGCTCAAACAAAACTCCTCCCCAAATCAAACTGCAGACTCCACAGAAAGTACCCCTGTTCAGTGGATGAAAGTACAAAAGTACAAACTACACAGCAAACAACATGAAAACCTAATTTATTTCTCAAATGTCCTTACTGTCCAGATTTTGTGATTTCCTGGAGGAAAGGTACACAGGCAAATGGCTGGAGGGCTGGGCATGATCCTACATTCTGGATGGCATTGTGGAACACTATCATATAGATAAATAGGCAGCTTGAATAGTTTCACCATGAAGTCATACAGAGCTGTGAATCGTAAGGAAAAATTCTCTATCGGGTTTGTCTTATTTAACTCTCAATTCTATAAGCATCTTTCCCCAGTCTGGTGCCATGCTGAATGGGGATGATGGGGCTATAGTCCAATCATACCAAAGAGGGGACAAGCTGTTATTTGGTTGTTTTGTGTCTTGGTTAGGAGTTTTCAACCTTAACTGGGGATGCTGGGAAAGAATTGTAGTTATGGGGTCAGGGAACAAAATAAGCCCCAAACATTGAGACCCAAACTAAGAATTCCATGCTCCTTCTCCAATGAAACTTCAATTGAACATATAGAAATACAGTTTTAGCATTCAAAGGGGAAGGCAAAATGATCAAGGGAATGCAAACACAGAGCAAACAGATGAGTTCTATACATGATGGGGGGTTTTTTCACACTGTTATACATTCAGGGAAAGAATAACAATTTCACTGGAGAGGGAAGAATTATTATTTAAGGGATAACAATGCCTTAATTCTCTCCCCACCACCCCTCCCCATATTTACCATATGCTGGGAACTAAATCTGAGACTTTCTGCATGCAAAACAAGTGTTCTTCTACTGAAAGATTGTCCTTTTCTCCACAAAGAAAGAAAAAAGACTAGAGCATATGGCTGCCATATCTTTGGCAGTTACACTACTGACACAAATTATATTGGCACAATACTATATAGTTGTTAATTAGACCAATGGATATGTTAGCATTTCTGCCATGTGTCTGCTTGTGGGTGTGCATATATGAATTCATGGTCAGAACATTCTTCTTCCTACTAAACTGCAGCATTTCTGCAGTATCATTGGATTCCATCAATGCCTTACAGATAATAGCATTATTCTAACATGTTACTTTGGAGGAAGGAGATAATAAGCACATGATAGTGTGCACTTCATGAAATAATATAATGACTGATAACTCGGTAAATTTTCATCATTTCCAAGAGTAATTCTAAAAATGCAGCGAGGCACACACACTGCAAGTGAGAACTCAAATCTGTGGTTTCAAATAACCATGCCTGGGGGGAAATAGACTCTCTCAGAAAATTCTACATCCTCTGGGCAATTATATGGTATGTTTCTTTTGGAAGTTACCATGGAGTTGCACTAGAGGACCTAGCAAATTCTAGAAAAGATACTTCTCTAGGAATCTCTAGGTCCTCCAGTACAATTCTGGACTAAAGTCAGGTAATTTAATGGCATTTCATCATGTCTGATATTTCAGATAGCTGTGGTCCAGGCAAAAACATATCTCTGTTGATATGCAGGTCTTACTGTATTCATAAAATAAATTTAGAAGCAAGGAGTTATCAACACATGATGCATAAAGCAACATGTAAGTAGCAGTAACTAACACAATTCTTTCAAAAACTAATACGTTGGCTTCAAATATAATGCTTTATTTCTTAGTTCCAGGTAATGGTTGGCTAAAATCATCTCAGTCTGTCTACTGTATTAAAAAAATCCAGGGCAAATATCTGCCTCATGAAATAAAGTCGCAGCACAGCCTCAAGTATATTATGAAAGGAGCCCATTTGTCTAACAATGACACTGATGTGACAAATGGCAGTTGCTGTTTTATAAACCAGCATAACCTTATTACCATGTATTCCATTTCTAATCAATCAAAGATGCTAGATCCTTTTTCAGCAACACTAATATATAGTTGATACCTAGTTTTCTGTTTGTAACTGTGTTCTTCTTCCTCAACACTTCATTATACTGCCTTAGATTTATCCCAGGTAGGTTCCTATGTTGGATCTCAAACTGTACAACAGGACATATTCCTTTTTGCACAGAGATCCACTAACTACATTTAACAAATCTTACACCCAAATCTATGTACATAGAATAGCATCTTTAGGTTGTGTAAACATGAAAACCTTTGAGCAAACACAAATCTGATTGTGAAATATGTCTGTCTATTCAGTCATCTTCCCACCACTAAATCTTAAAAGCCTGGTTTAGCATAAATTTGCAGACAGCTAAGTGAGTTCTCATTTTGCCTGAATAAGAACTTGTGGGCTTGGCTTCGAAGGAACAAATCAATCCAAGAAAAGATAGTGTTTCCAACGTAAGCAGCATAACAAATTATTCTAAGTTTATATACGTCAGTGATTGACAAACTAAAAATAAAATAAAACTGAAGTACTTTCCATTTCTCAAGGTTGCAAAATAAAGCTTGAGAAAGGAATTGCATCCACAGAGTTGCAACAGCATTGAGAAATTTCCTTTTTTCATTTAAAGGAGAAAGAAAGAGAAGCTATGTGGAGGGGGGGTATCGTAAGTTGCCCAATTTTAGTAACTGCAAGAAACTTCTAAAATTATTGCTTAAGGCAAAAACCTTAGGGAATTCAGGTGGTTTTAAGTGCTTGAAGAAAAATGAGAGAGTGAAAGCACACCTCCCTTGTGTTCTTCCTTTTGAAGTTTCCACTGCTGTATGCAGAAAGGGAGAGCCAAGCATTTCTCTGTGGGCAAGATGCATGGGCAACAGATGTATGTGTTGAGCTCTTTTGGCATATTGAAGCACAAAAGATCCTGGCTAGCAAAAGAAGGCTACATTATCGCAATTGAAGTAGACTACCACATCTACCTGGAATAGATTTTTGGGAATGATCCTGTTCTTTAGTCCTGAGTCATGGAGATTGTACTTCAGTTCTTCTGTCTCCTTTTTCTAGGAATACTTCATACCTAGTGGGCTGGTTTGGAGTTTTATTTTTGTTTTCTCTTTAATGTCATTCCCCATTGCATTTCTCCTTCTCTCTTTATGTACGGTTGTTTCCTTTCTACCATATCATCTTCATGGTACAGGCAGATCTTATGTCCTTTCCCACAGACTTCCCAATTTTCCTCCACCTCCAAGTTCATTTCTGGCCAGTTCTGTGCATGTGTTGCAAAACAGACTTATTAATGGCTGTATTAACTCATATGTGCTCTCATGCAATAAAAGACTGTGTATATATATTTGGAATTGTCTGCAGTGTGTTTAAAGGCACACAGGTTTTTTATTTTGCCAAAAGCATTGCAAATCCAAAAAGAAGTATATTTCTGAGTATAAATTATGACCATTTCCATATTCAGTCTTGCAGAGGTGCAGATTGGGTAAATTTGCAGAAGAAACGTGACAGAGTGGATTTCTCCTGCATTATCTCTTTCTCGAAACTATGCAGCAGCAGCCGAAGGATCTTTGAAACCTCACACTTCACTTCTCACCCTGAAATACATATTCCTTTTAAATATCTCCCAATCAACAATCTCCTATGCTGCTTCACTTCAACTGGAGGTAGTTTTTTTTTCAAGAGCAAGGAAGAAATGCTTTATAAATTGATTGACTGACTAGATAGAAGGCAGAAGGCAATTTAAAATCTATTTCTGG
Organism: Anolis carolinensis; assembly: GCF_035594765.1. Lineage (NCBI taxonomy): Eukaryota > Metazoa > Chordata > Lepidosauria > Squamata > Anolidae > Anolis > Anolis carolinensis. The sequence goes on along the minus strand of NC_085843.1, from coordinate 36,399,526 downwards.
TCTGTCAACCATAATAAATAAATGGATGGATGGAATTTCAAATTTCCCTTTTACTGCTCTCAGGCTTTCTCCATTCCCAATCTCTCCATTCAATGGACTCCTTTCTCTCATTCCTTTTTTCTGGGGGGGGGGGGGGGGGAGGAGATGAAAGGAAAAAAGGCCTTTGTTTTGCCCTGTGAAGTTTGATTAAGAACAACTGCCACCAACCAAACTACAAGGTGGTGAAGGTCAAATGCTTCAAGGAAGGAAGAAAAATCTGGAATAGATTTCTTAAGAAAAGAGGGACAGTCTCCTGTTCTGCCACTTGCCAAGAAAGCAATGTGATGTTGAAAGTCCAGCAAGAGCCTGGCAGCAGACATGGACTTATGTGGAAAAGTGCCATGTGCAAGACTAGCCCATCTCCTTAAAGCTGCAAGAATCATAGTGTGGGAAGAGAAATACACTTTTCAAAAATACTTTTATTATATTATTTCTATCAGGCTGACAGTCCTGTTTTGATTGTGCTTTTCCTGTATGGCAGGAGGTTGGACTAGATGGCCAATATAGTCTCTTTCAACTCTATTATTCTATGATTCTCTGATTCTAATCTTAGGACAGCGTGAAAGCTACATCCTACGAAGGAAGAAGTTGAGGGGACATACTTAAATGTATATCCTTGGGGTGTTTTTGATTTTCAGGTACCCAGTCCTTCCTTCTTCTCTTTCAGAACATCTCTTACTTTCCCTGATTTTCAACAAAACAAAAAAAACAGGCAATGTGTGTGTCATTGGTATGAATGCATGAGTAGCTGTTTATTTTTCTGCTGGTACAGGTTGCCAGGTACATTTTGAGCACACGTTTCATGGTTTCACATGAATAATCTCTATACAATGCAATTATTCACATAAAAAAGAGATTTTGGGCAAAGAAACAAGAAAAAGTGAAATGGGATGATTATCCGAGTGCAACCTACAGTGTCAAAATTATACTGTTGCCTTAAAGAGGTCTGAAGGGCAATAGATTGATAAGGGATGAACCACCATTTGTACGTGTGTGTACTATTCAACCATTCTGAAGACTTCCTTCCACATATTTGTGAGTCTAGCTTTTCTTTTTATCTGCTGTCTACTGTGACAAAACCTTGCCTGTATTTCCTTTTGCTCATCACTTGGTTTGGTTTCATCTGCACTTGGAAGAGCTTCCCACAGAAAGATCTCTCAACCTCTCCAAGTAAGGCTAAAAAGAACATTTTTGGTCGTTCAGTGGCAAACATTTCAGCTGAAAATAAGCAGTTCTGGGAGAACAGTTCCCTCCCTTTCTTCCCTCTTTACGTAAGCCAAGGGTGATTGCTAAGAGATGACCCAGAGGAAGAAAGCAACTCAATCCTGCCAAACCACTTCCTGTGACTACATCTAGATATTCCTTTTAGTGGAGACTTCTCTTTCAACCTTGAGTTAGTAGCTCTAAGTAAGTCATGAAGCAAGCTGGGACTTCAGTTTATCAAATAAGGTAACACTTCTGCTAGCCGCAAATAAATCTGAATAAAAGCAATGTGATATGACAACAATTGCTCTCCACTTCTACAAATACAATGAATGTACCCCTATGAAGGGGGCATCAAACACCACCATACTACTATTCTCCAGCCAAAATGAGAAGATCACTGAACAGTGATGACAAAAATGTTGACAGATGGACACTCAACAGCTAAGGAGAAGGATAACAGATATAAAATCTGAGGGGAGGAAGCATTCAGACTATGGGATTGATCCAGCCTTGGAAAACTGCCACAAAAGGCAAGGGCAGGGGGAGAAGAAAGACTTAACAACCCATTCAGTATGCAAGACTTCCCCAAAGAAAGGAGAAGAAGGTCAATGAAATTGTATCAGGTTCTCCAAAAGAGTTTGCTTCCTAACTTCATAAGAGAGTTTACCTAGCTCCTTCACTGTTCAGAGCAATTCCAAAAAACCAAGGGAGATACATCTCCATACTAGAAGGAGGTTGTAAAGGGTCTGCAGACTAGACAGGAATGTAGTTGGTCCAACCAACCCTGGAAAAATCTAGAGCCCTTTGTAATGTAACTGTGGTGAGTAGTCTTTTAGGGCCTGAATCTACATAGATGCATGCTGGGCTTGGCCATGCTGAAACTGGAGGACAGAAGCAGCCTGATACTACCAGACTTACCCTTTTTCACACAATTGGCCCTGGTACAGCATAAAGACTGTTAGTCTTGCAGGGGCTCATCATCATTTTGAACATATAAATAAACTGAGGGTGAGAAGGGCAGGATTTTTACTGTATACTGATCTGGAGAAAATAACCATCTTTGAAGTGGGATTTGTGCCTCATTGACAGACCATGGAGACAGAGAGCAAAGGGTGCAACTACACTCTGGAATTAGTTAAGTGTGTAGTTCAACAAGGTCTTTAGCCTTTTCTGCTAAAGAGTGCTGGTGTCTCACCAAGCTACCGTACTGTATACTGTATACTCATCTGGAGAAAATAACCATCTTTAAAGTGGGATTTGTGCCTCATTGGCAGACCACGGAGACAGAGAGCTAAGGGTGCAACTACACTCTGGAATCAAGTGTGTAGTTCAACAAGGTCTTTAGCCTTTTCTGCTAAAGAGTGCTGGTGCCTCACAAAGCTACCGTTCTCATGAGTCCATAGCATTAAGCCATGGAAGCTGAAGTTGTGTCAAATTCCATTAATTCTACAGTGTGGATGCACCATAAAAGGACTTATTCCCCACACAAGGCTTTTCTAATTAACGTACTTTGTAGTGCAGTTGAGGCTGCAGAAATGTATTCTGTAGTTTCATATACAGAAGCTTTTACTCTGAAAAAAGGATGAAAATATTCTGTCCCTGTATTATCTGTGCAAGTTCATTGAAGAAATGAGCTCTCAAAGGAAAGCGTTCTTTGAAACTAGCAGATCATCGCTGTGTTCAGCATGCTCTCTGCACAGATGATAAAGTGAGTAATTATCCTAGGTACAAAAAAATCCTTCTTTTTCCGTTATTGCTTGGTCTCGATTGATGGGAAGCGTTTGAGTAACTATTCCCTTGTGTCTGATAATGCCATTTGAACTCAAGACTTCCAATTATGGGTATTTGAAAGCTTGAAAGTTTCATGGCAATGACGTTTGACCCTTGTCTGCCCCTTGCAGCTACCTAAGGACAGATAATATTATTCCACTTCCATGGATTGCTACAGAACAAAAGAATTATAAAAAAGACTCCTATAGTGTCTCCTGCCGCCTGTTATCCTTATGATTTCCTCTGCGCCCTGTGACCAAGCTCACATCTTTCTAATAGCTCTTTCTGTGACAGTAGGGCCTTTTATTCCCAGAGCACAGAATATTGGCCAATGGGACATACCATTCAACAAACATGAAAAGGACCTCACATTTACCCACTTTGCTCCTCACAAAATCTCATGCTGGTAGGCAGACCCACATGACAAAATCAAAAGTGTTGACAAAACTCTCCTTCAAATGTCATACATAAGATCCTTTATTCCAAAGAGATAAACTTGGTTTCTTGCTTTTATGTCCTTGGTTGCTATGGCTCACAGTTAGAATCCACCAAACCAAAGGTATCATATGAGCCAATTAGGGAGTGAGTAGCTTGTATTTCCCAGAGCTCCAATTTTTTTACTATGTGTTTTGTAACTGCTCATTTCTTGTTTTATGTCTTCAAGTCATTTTTTGTAATTCTTTGACTACCTCTGAGGCTGAAAGAATGTGACTTGTCAAGGTCACCTAGTGCGTTTCCATGGCCAGGAAAGTTTTTGAACCCTGGTCAAAAAACAGGGTAGAGAAAAGAACTGTCAAAACCACCTCCAAGTAATCCCTGCCTACAAAACTCCTATGACATTCATGGGGTCACCATAAGTTAACAGGCAACAGGCAACTTGTAGGCAGATACATACAAACACACACACACACACATCATAGTCCAGTGCTCAAATTACTATACCACACAGACCCTCTGTGTGTGCATGTTCTGGGAAGGAAACTGTGGTGTCATCATGCAACACAGCAATTTTCCCAAGGTCTGCATTTGCTGCCTGCTTAGGATTACAAAAGTGGAGATAGGAAAAAATGTTATGCAACACATAATCTAAAACCATTGAGAAAATTCTTACATGGGGAAGCTGCCTTCCATTGACTTGGACCAGGACTACACAACCTGTGGTTCTCCAAGTGTTTTGGATTTCAGCTTCCAGAATTCCTGACCACTAGATAAGCTGGCTAGGGTTTCTGGATATTGGGGTCCCAAATACCTGGAGGGCCATAGGTTGTGTAGATCTGACTTGGACTAACCTTCAAACTCTATACTACCTATATACCACATTTCCAGTGGTCAGAATGGAGTCTTGTCCAAAAGATGGTGGGGAATAAAAGTAAAACTTTCTGCAGATAAAATATGTGCTCTAATCCCAGTGATAGAACTTGAAGAAAAGGTTTGAGCGAGAGAGAGAAAACATCTAGAATTCAGCAAAAGCCATGCAGATCATTTGGGGTTGGAGATTTTTTTAACAACAAGTTCCACAATCTGGATGCTACAATTGAAAAGGTCCACATCCCAGAGAACTGAATATATAGCAAGAGACAAAGAAACGTTTTGATTAATGAATATGATGGAGAGGCAGGCTCACATATTTCCTGATTTCACATGGGTTGGGGGCTATGTTTGTCTCAGTGGGGCAAACATGACCAAGGAGGTCTGATTAGGAATGCTCTTACAATTCAACATTCACATAACTTGGTCATGAATGCATTGGGCCAACAGTGTTGCTAATTGACAGCCTAATGGGGAAAAGCACTACATTCGTCCAACTAAAATTTATTACAGATACTACGTACATCTGTAAAATGAATTAAATTCTGTGTTGCAAGCTAATGTGGGAAAACATGTTCCATATAATGGGTGGAAATATATAAATGCGTAAGAGAAAGAACACAAGAGCAACATGATGTACTTTGGCAGCAGATGTTACTATGTAACAGCAAAGTTCTTTTAGTTTATATGAGTGCATTTCCTTTCTGAGACATTCCTTCCACAGAGATTGTAATGACTGTCCCCACCATTTTAAAATAAACTCTCTAATAATGTTGTTAAAGAAACCTTTGGTCTGAAAAGTCTTGATATTTTTAAAAACAACCTACAATAACAGAAATCTGAATTTGAAATATAACGTAGATGCAGAGGAAGAACAAAATCCTTTAACATTTCTCATCAAATGTTACAGTTTGCAAGAAGTGGAGGGGGTGTCATTTTATCTTTTCAAAAGATTCAACAATATGCCTTATTACCCACTTCTAATACAGTTATTTTGCTTCATTTATGACCATCCACTTCAAAACCAAATTGTCACTGCCACCTCCTACAGTCTGACACATCGTATGTTCATCACAGAAAATTGGCTGAAGGGAAAGAGGAGTTGCTAATAAGAAATGCAGGAAATTCCGTCTGCTGCTCCCCATTTAGCCCACCATTTTCCTACATCCCTGTCTTTCAAATAAGAACATTACATGAACTTTGCTGAAAACCTATGAGTCAGAAAAGTTACTTTCTTAGAACTAGAACCCCCTGAACTCTCCAGCTGGCTAAAAAGTCTAAGAGTTGTAGGCGAAAACAGTATTTTCTTTCCCAGTCTTCTTAAGAACTATTGCTGCTTTCTATTTGCAGTCCTGTCCTGAGAACATCTGCCTCCTTAGCTCATTTATTTCAGTGGAAGTTGATGTTGCAAGACAAGGAATGCAAGACCTGGAGGGCCATGTCTGGGGTGGCAATCTTGAATCCTCTTTTTGCCCCTTGCCCCAGGCTCGGGGTGTGAACAGTATTCTCTCTCTCTGGATCAAATTGAGATCTTGGGAGTAAATGAATCATCTTTCTCTCTCTGACACACAGTAAAGCATTCCACTGAACTAAGCACATTGCTCGTTGCCTGCTGACAGAACAAGGCAATAGATTTCAGACAAAGTAATTTAGAATTTTACAGCTGTAAACCACAAATTTTCCTTACATCCTAACAATAACCACAATAAACCTCATCTCTAGGTCCGCAAAGAAATAAAAGTTATTTTTATTACCATCTTGTCCAGAATTCTCCAGATACTCCGTCAGATCGCAGCCGAAGACGTTAGTGGCTCCTTTCCTCTTGAGTTTCGGCTTTCCTCCCTTGTTCTTCATGAGTTAGTTCCAAAAAGAGGTCTGCCCCCCTCCTTCCTTTCCCCCCACCCCCCTTGGTTTGCACCAGACAAGTGCAAAGCTCCCCCTTGTTCCTCAGACCTTCCTTGCTTGTCTCTCGTTCCCAGTCGACAACATTGAAAGTCCAGAACTTCCAGCTGGATGTATCCACATTAATCCCCTCCAGATGTTAAGCTGCTGTGGCCGCGGCTGCAGTTGCAGAAGGGGGAGGCTGAGACAACCCAGAGAGCTCCAGTAGGCAGCAGCAGAGAGATCATAGCCCAAGTTCAGAAGGGTTCTCCTAAGAGGGAGGTGGCTGGTGGCAAACCAGTGTCTTCGGTGCAACTGGCATGAGTGGGCAGATGTTTGATGGGTGTCTCACGTCCGTACTGTTGAGTCCCAGGAACCTCCAGAGTGAAATCAAGCTGGCAAAGAAATTAAAACAAAGCTGGATCTTGCTAGATCATCCACGGAGTAGAGATCAGGCACTCCAAATCTTTTCTTCCACAAACTTGTAAAAAGAGAGGCAAAGAAAAAAGAAAGAGGAAAATGCCAAGTAATGGAAAAGAGAGAGCCAGGCAAGTCTAAGAATCACTATTTTGAATCCTCTTGTTGCATATTGACCAAACAACATTAGGAGAACAAGGAATGGGTTCCGAACATTAATACACTCTCTTGTGCTCTCCCCTTTCCCCTGTTTTTTTACAAATCCTGGGATTATCCAGCTCAGGAAATGCTGGAAGGAAGTTAGCTGGGGAGGGGGTGGAGGATGGACTTTTTGGCAGTTGTGTGTGTGTGTGTGTGTGTGTTAGAGAAATAAGAGTGGGGGAGAGGCAAAGAGAAGTGTTTCAAAGCCAGGAGAAGGGAGGGAGGGGGACGTCCTGCCAGCTAAAAGATAACGGGACAGCCTGAAAGGAAATCATTACGTTGAGTAGAGGCCCGCAGCAGTTCAGACTCTCTGACGTTTCCTGTTCCACAAATGGTCAGCTCTGAAAAAAGCCCAGGGAGGGGCGGGAGAAGGAGGAGGAAGGAGCATAACTGGTTTCAATAAATGCCCAACTCTGGTTATTGATTCCCTTCTCACAACACTTCTCAACCCCAACACATCTTTCTTTATACTTTCGACAGAGTGTCCCCTTCTCAATCCATATGCAGAGGGAGGAAACAAGCAAATAAAGGTTGTGAGTAAGAAAGGTAAAATAAGCAAGATGATTTCTCAGTCTACTATCTAAACACACACACACACACACACACACACATGTACAAACATGCATGCCATTTCTTCAGACCAGAAAGTGATGCATCAAGCCCTGGATTTGAACTCTGGAATCACTCTGCCCTTCCTCAGCCTGGAAATAAAATAACATAAATTACTTAGCAAAACAAAATCTACCCATCACTAAAACGAACAGAAATAAATGCACAATTTTGTTTTCTGTTTTTATGGAGGGATGCTGAAGCCATTCCCACTGGTAGGGCTGAATAATATTCTGGTCTTCATTGCATAGGTGCAACGAAAGGAAAGGAAACATTTTACTTTACAGTTTTTTAAATTCCAACTCAAGTAGACTCATTTGAGCACATGTTGAATAGTGAGGCAAAATATAAAAAAAGTCAAAATTATAAAATTAAAACCAATGATCAGACAGTACTGTAAAAATGAACATAAAAATCTAAACACAGAAACAGAAGCTGGATCAACACTGCCATGTAATGCAGTTTCAGAATGCAGATTAATTGCAAGGAACTGGATTATATGAGTCTAAACTGTTATATAATCCGGAACAATGCAGTTAATATGCCTTCTGAAACTGCATTAAATGGCAATGTAGATCAATCCAGAGACACTGTATTATTGTGACTCAGTTTCTAGACCTATTTCCTTCCCATGCCAATCATTTTTCAGAGATCTGAGATGTGTCACAATTTTATTATTAATGTTCAGAAACTGAACTGTGACTTTTACAACAGTTAACATCACTTTCTACCCTGAGAAACCTTTACTTAACTGTATTACAAACTATGTGTAGGCTTTTTATTTGTTTTGAACTTAAAAGATGAGCATATGGGCCCTTCACATGAATTCTCTCAGACCTTATGACACACATCACATCCGTTGTGTATGAGATGGTGAAACAACATTCTAGTGGGAAAAACTTGTGCACTGTAACCGTTGAGAAACAAGCTTCAAAAGGGTCAGGCCTCTGATTCAAACAAAGACGCCTTAAGAAGAAGATATTTCTTAAAGCTTTCTTGGGGGAAAAAAATAGCTGGAGACAGACAGTGACTGCTTTTGTAGGAACAGCAAATCAATCTTCTCCACTCCCCAACCACAGATAGAAATGGAGAGAGAGAGAGAAAATTGCTGCCTCTTGACAAACTAAGGAATCTTATAACTAATCCAAAATGATGCCCTTGGCTCTAGCTGTATTTTGGTTGGCTCTAACTGAAGGAGGCTTAGCACATAAATTTAGAAACTTCATCCACACATTCAACCGAATGAAGTGTTAAAATGCTGAGTTGGGCTAAACCAACTGCAAGTAAGTACTGATTGCACATAGTCTGAAACAGGGAATGGGTGGGATGCACAACCTCCATGGATGGGTAAGGCACACATACTTATACCCCTTGCTCAGACTATAGGTTGTTGCTGCAGGACAAAAACTATTTTAAGTATTTTAATACTTTCCTGTGTTACAAAGTCCATGCAAAGAACACAGCAGACAAAAGTGCAGGATAGCATGTAGGAAAGTGTTTTAAACTAACTGTTAGCTTGTCTAATTCAGCATTGTCTCCAGCAGGGTGGGAAAGCCCAATCCATGCAGCATCCAAGACTATTTTTGAGGATTCCAGTACCCCTAGCACAACTTTGGGAAATGTTTGCAACTTTTTTCACTTTGTTTCTATTGAAGAAGTAGAAGATTCTTATTTTCCTCTCCTTTGTTCTCATTTCCTATGTTTTGCCATGGTCCAGAAATGATCCCGAATTGTCATGGATATGCACATCAGCACATTTCAGAAGACCAATTAAGAAAAAAATCCTCATTTTCCAGCAGTTGTTTAGCCGTGGATATTGCAATACCTTGGTTTCATTCCTATACACAATTAGCAGATACTGTGGACATTGTCCCATTCTCAAACCAGTTCTGGGATGTTTGTATAGGTGCTGCACAGTGAAACTGGTTCATCTTAATCCACTTCCAAAACAGATTGTGGTGCCTGTGTAGAACTGCCCCATGACTCTGGAAACCAGGATTTGACTCCCTGCTTAGCCATGAAAACCCATTGGGCGATCTTAGGCAAGTAACATGCCCTCAGCCTCAGAAGAAGGCAAAGGCATGCCCCTATTGAACAAATTTTGTCAAAACTTCATGATAGGTTTGCATTAGGGTCATCATAAGTTGGACAATGTCTTGATAGAAACAAAAACAGTATTCTACCTCATTTATGTGCACTGCTGGACTGACACTGTTCAATATCCACATTATTTACCTGATTTTTTTTAAAAAAAACATGTTTTTATGTCAAGTTAAGAGAGCTTGAAAGGCAAGAGGGTATCATGCAAGGGAATGCCCATGCCCTCTTTGCAGTTGCCTTTTCCTTCCTGAGATCCTTTTAACTAGATATGTCACAAGTTGAACCTGGAATCGACTGGTCAACAAATACTCCTAACAGTAACAATGTCCAACACATATTTTATCAGGTCCTGCTATCATTTCTTAGCTTTTTCTTAATGATCCAGATTAGAAAATACAGCTCCTCCCTTGCCTTTGTTATCCTATTACCATGCTTTGAATGCAATTTTCCTGCTTCTCTGTAGGGGGTTGGACTGGATGGCCCACGAGGTCTCTTCCAACTCTATGATTCTATGTTGGGGCCACATAAAGTGCCAATATGTATTTAGTCCAATGCAATATCAAACTATTAAAACTGTTCTAGAATGGCACTCCATATATATGTACCTAGGAGGAGGAGAAGCATGAGTCATATGCTTCACCTCTATTGTCATCCCTACAGCCCAAGGGCTTTTATATCAGTCCTTCTATTCAAAAAGAAGACAAAAGAAAATGAAACATACAGCAATTCAGTTGTACAATTCCTGAAGCTCTCAGGTTGGGCAGAAAGAAACAAAACAATTTATTTTCATGAGTTTATAGATTTCCAAGGCAACCCATACCATCACTGATGCATTAAATCCAGAAATCTTGGCACTGATATGACAATACCTACATATGCCATCTGTGATAACTGCCTATTATCTGTATATTAATATCAATCTAATACCTAACAATAGTCAGAACAAATTTAACTAAAATCAACTGTATACAAAAGTTTAAAAGCAATTAACCATCATAAAATTGGAACCCATTGAAACAAATTAGAATAACAATGATAACAGTCAGACACATTATACAAGGCTCATTTTTTACTGGAAAAAAATCAATTCTCAAGGGCATAAAAACAGATTTTATCTACTTGCAGAAAGATATCAAGGAGGGTGCCAGTCTAAACAAAAATCATATGGAAAACAAGTTCCAGAACCCAGGGACAGCCACTGGGGAAAATATATCCCATGTTTCCACTTAAGAGAATAGTGGGTCAGAGAGAAGAGCCTCCCCAGCTAATCTTAAAACACTGGCAGGTTCACATGGGACAGTGTTATCTTTCAAATAACCTTTCAAATAACCAAATGTGTGAGGGTTCATGGGCCCAGTGAAACCTGTCCAGAACCAGTTAAGTAGCCAGTGGCATATACACACAACACACAAGTCATTAGAAGTATCACCCCAGCAAAATATCTTATACACAGCTTGATATATATGTGCCATCACTAATCTGATCAGAGAACAACTTGTTTTGATTCACGTTGTTTTCATAGTTTCACTGATTCATGCAATTGCTCAACAGAAATAATAATAATAATAATAATAATAATAATAATAATAATAATAATAATAATACTTTATTTATATACCACCCTATCTCCTCAGGAAGACCCAGGGCAGTTTCCAACATATGGCAAAACATTCATTTGCCAGAAGGAGACCATATAACAAAGTTAAACACCATAAAACAAAAACATACAATCCTGCTAAAACAACCACAAAAATTTAAATCCAGTTTCAGTCTGCTCCACCAAACGGGGTCAAAATACCAATGGCCAGAGTTTCAGAATGGACAACTATGAAGGGCTAAGCAAAGGTTAGTGCGACAGAGTATCATAGAGCCAGGGAAGTGGATAAAGTTCAGAGCAGAGTCTTATTTGACAGCCAGGAAAAGGGGGGGGGGGGGGGGTAGGGACCAATCATGCTAAAAAAAAATCCCTGCAAGAACCACCAGGTTTTCAGGTCTCTACAGCAGGAAGACAGAGTAGAATAGGCATGGGCAAACTTTCTAACTTGGGAGCCGCATGACAGGCCGGCCAGGGTGGATAGGCTGGGAGAGAGGGAGTTCTCCCCAAGCCCCCTCTCTGCCCTTTCCTCCTCTTCCTCTTCTCTTTTGGAGGCAGAAAGTGAAGGAAGGACAGGAAACATTTGGATCCCAAAAGGGCTGGCCTTGGTCAGGATGAGATAGTGTGCAGGAGAGAAAAAGTGTGTCCATTAGACCCCATATTGCCTACTCCTGATATAGAATCCTAGAATCCTAGAGATGGAAAAGACCCCCAAGGGACATCCAGTCCAACCCCCTGCCAAGCAAGAAGGCACAATCAAAGCACTCCCAATAGATAGCCTCTGGAGAAAAGCCTCCAGAGAAGGAGACTCCATCACATTCCCAGGCAGCCTATGCCACTCTCCAACAACTCTTACTCTGAAGAAGTTCTTCCTAATCTTTTCAGTCAAATCACTTTCCCTGCCATTTGAAACCATTGCTCCCTTGTGCCCTGGTCTCTAGAGCAGCAGAAAGTCAGTTTTTGCCTTCCCTCCTTTTGGAGGGAAGGCAAAAACTTTTAATTCTTGAAACATGGTTCTCATGTTCTCTCTCAACTGTCTCTTCTCCCAAGTAAACATCCCCCAAGAGGAAGGAAAAAGAGAAGGAAGGAAGGAAGGAAGGAAGGGAGGGAGGGAGGAAGACAAGGCTGGAAGGAAGATAATGGAGGCAGGGAAGAGAGAAGGAAGGCAAGACAAAAGGGTAGGAAGGAAGGAGAAAAGGAGAGGGACGGAGGGAGGAAAGAGGGAAGGAATGAAGGACAAAAGGGTGGAAGGGGAAAGAAGGAGGGAAGGAGAAAGAGGGAGGTAAGGAAGAATGGAAAGAATGGAAGGAGGAAGGAAAGAGAGAAAGAAGGAAGAATAGGATAGTGAGATAAAGGAGGGCCTGAGAAAAGAGCCCAAGGGGCCACATCCGGCCCCCAGGCCTGGGTTTGCCCATACCTGGTGTAGAGGCTTGCCTGATCTCTCTGGGAAGAGTGTTCCAGAATCGGGGGGCCACCACCAAGAAGGACCTCTCCCTCGTCCCCACCAACTCCGCTTGTGACAGTGGTGGAAGCACGAGGAGGACCTCCCCAGCAGATCTTAGAGCCCATGCCAGTTTGTAAGGAGAGATGCAATTACGAAGATAGGCAAGGCCCAAAATGAAAAGCAAGTTAACCCAGGAACGTCCAACAAGCCAGGTACTAGTCATGTTAATTATTACACTAGGTATACATGATGCCTACTTACCTCTGTGCTGTACTGTCACATAGATGCTATACATATCCGAGTGATCCAGTCCAAAACATTTAATTCATCTGAAACAAGTCAATGCTTATTTGCATTTCTTTTTTAAAAGGGTTATGTTGTTCAAACTAACCCATCAGTTCAAATCTGTGGTCATGAAATGGCATTAGTGCCCCCACTCCACCTGGGAGGTACAAAATCCAGCCAAGTCCTCTTTTATAAACATATACTGGATGCCTTTCATGCTTACTGCTCTTAGACATTAAGAAAACAGGGATGATACTTATCAAAAGAATATTTTGATAAGCATCAAAACACAAAAGAGACAATTATTTCAAAAACAAGTGAAGTGAAGGAATTGCATCTGAGTGAAATTTTAGCTAACATACTATTATTATTACAGTTATTACTATTATTGTTTTTGTTATTCATATTGGTAACATCAGTGTTCACTGTGCTGCAAAGAGTGTAGTGACAATAAAGAATGCCAGCAATTGCACTATTCTCATAATGCTTTCAAAAGTTAAAGCACTTGACTGGGCTGGGAAGAAAAGTGATGGGTTTTCTTCAGTTTTAGCAAGTTATTTTTTATCAGCTTTTCAGTTTAGTGTTACTCACCCACTGATCTTGCTGGGTTTTTTTTAACTGCAACAATTGAAGTCTCACTACCATCCAATATATTTGAGATGGACCATGCTGTAATTTCCTATCTGCTCGCTAGATGAAATAAGCACAAAGCTTCTGATAGAAACAGCAGTAATGTGCCTTGCTATGAAAGCAGCAATTGTTTATGCTTCAGGGTTGCTGGGCAATGAAATGGAATTTATTTCAGCAAGATTTATTCAGCATCCAACTAGTTTAGTAACTACAGATGGGAAATCTTTTGTTTGTTTAATTTTTCATAGGAACATTTCAAAATTTGCTAATTTCTTCATAGACCTCAGCAGGAAGACAACAGGAGAAAATGAAACTGATGGCTTCATCAATCCCTAAGGATAGCCTGTAAGGTTCCAGATCTGAATCCCTTGGGCATTTAGCCATGTTTGTGGTACTCAATTATATAGTTGCCACCCCTTATTTCCAAGCAATCTTCTTGTCTCAGAGAGGTGTTTCCACTGTATGCACATGTTTGCTGTATTGGTTTATGTCCAGTCACAAGATCTCAGCAGTTGTGTGTGGGGGGGGGGGGGTCTGGATTCCTGCCACATATGGTATTTGCTTAATCGAGTTGCTTATGTTATCTTATCCATTCCAATTGCTTACCTGTGCTTCTGCTATGTGAAGCCGCAGAGCAAGAGATGGTGAAATGATGATCTGCTACTGTGTGTAATGGCATGTATACAAATCTTCATAAACATTTAAATAATTAAAATAGATAACACATTTTTTCCAGATGCCAATACAAACAAGGGAGTTGCTCTTCTGTGGTGGGAACTATCCGGTGAATTAGATTATTTCCTAACCTCATCAATCATTTATCTACCTCCCCTTCTTCCTTGCAGCCCTATGATTCTGCTGCAATCCAAATTCAGAGGTCAAAGTCACATATTTTTTAAAAAGCTGTTCTTCACAGAAGTAGCAGAATCAATGTGAGGGTTTTTAAAACCCACCCATTTTTAAAAACCCTCCCATTTGAGATTTTAGCCATCAAAGAGAGCATTTTCACATCAGAATAACAACAATGTGTGTTTCAACAGGACTGAGATCAAAGTAAGGATGCATTATTTAGCCTGCGTATAGTTACAGCCAAAGCCATGTTCTTGAGTTTGTTGATAATTATGACTTGAAGGTCTTTCACTCATTGTCAAGTTGACTTGACAGCAATGAACAGCAATTTGTTAAAAATCTAGCATATAAATTTACAATTTGGATCTGGGAGAAAGCCTTCTCTGGGGAAGAAAAGAGTTCTCCTTCTTTTCTTCCCCAGAGCATTTCCCTTACTGCATCAGTCTCGACTCAACTACCAAATACAGTACCTTCAAATGCAATGGGGGGGGGGGGGGTGTATGTATGTGTGAAGAAAACAAAGACAGAAGGAAAAATCCTCTAAATTTAGCTGCACTATTAGGATTGTTTTCCTGTCACCCACAATTCATTGTTAGATCTGACACATTGATATGACTTCCCTCTTCCAACATCTCCAACTTTCTTTTCTCCCTATATATACACACATTATTCAGTTTCCTGTCAACTCCTGAGTCATGTTATCCTACTGTAAAATGTGTGACTAAATGGAGGTCTCCTTTGTCTTTCAGGTCCAAAATGCATTCCTACCTTTTTCACTTACTCCTCCACACTCCTGGAACTGTCTCCCTTCCCTGACAGACAATAAAATAACAGGATCCCTGTCCCATTTTTCAGTTGGCAACTCTAATTACCACTCTCAGAATCTCCCAGCTAGTATGGCCATTGCCCATATTATTGGTGAGATACTGGGTGTTACAGTCCAAAAGTATACCTTTTAGACACTGTGATATTGAGCTGGAGCCCCTGGTGGCACTCTGGGTTAAACAAGACTGATGACTTGAAGATTGGGTTGCTGACCTGAAGGTTGCCATTTTGAATCCAACCCGGGGGGAGCGTTTAGCAAGAAAGTTTAGGAAAGCTGAAGGGAAATGTAGCAGAGCAATGAAGTTACAGCCATTTCAGAATCTATCATAAGAAATCAGCAGTCAAGATACACCTTGAAAATAATAATAATAATAATAATAATAATAATAATAATAATAATAATAATAATAAAAATAATAACTTTATTTCTACCCCACCACCATCTCCCAAAAGGGACTCGGGGCGGCTTACAAAGCACTCGTTATGTAATAATACGTACGGTGCAATAAATACAGATAGATCAATATCAAAGGAAAACATAATTCATATTATCAATAAATAAAACAATATCACAGCAAAATCAATCAACCTTAAACATTAATAAAATGTTATGGTATAGACATAAAATAAATAACAACCAACCAGTCATATA
Source organism: Anolis carolinensis (assembly GCF_035594765.1). Taxonomy (NCBI): domain Eukaryota; kingdom Metazoa; phylum Chordata; class Lepidosauria; order Squamata; family Anolidae; genus Anolis; species Anolis carolinensis. The sequence goes on along the minus strand of NC_085843.1, from coordinate 36,383,716 downwards.
AAGTGCTTTCAGTGAAAAAGACAATGGGTCTACAAATTGAACCTTTTGAGCTCTATATCTATTGGAAAGCTTGGTTAAAGAGCCAAGTTTTTAGGTTGGAGGGTGGGGGCTAGCCTAATTTCCCTCGAGAGGGCATTTCAGAGCCGGGGGGCCACCACTGAGAAGACGCTCTCCCTCATCCCCACTAACCGTACTTTTGAAGGCGGTGGGAATGAGAGGAGAGCCTCCCCGGTGGACCTCAGAGTCCAAGCTGGTTCATAAAAAGACATCATAAGCTACTCCAGAAATGAAAAATAGAAGTAAAGCCACAAATAGGTGCCTCAACCACCTGCTGCTCATTTTCAGGGGGAGATATGTCTTCTGGAATGAAAAGGCTTTCTATATATAATTCCTCAACATCCAATTCCTCTGTAGGATGAATTATAGTACATGCTATACTTATATCTGAGGACATTTATTAATTGTACAAGCTGTCTAGATCCTCTGAGATTTTTAAGGTCCCTCAGAAGCAGTACAACGGCAAAACAGGTTCCCTTCTAGACAGAGCTGCTTTCTCTAGAATAAGAAGCCCTTTCATATTATGCAAATATAGCACTATGATTGCACTACTTGCCAATGGCAATATCCTATGGAATCCTGTGGTTTGGAGTTCAGTGTGTCAATAGACCTCTCTGGCTGAAAAGTCTAAATATTGTCCCCTAACCTGCAGATCCTAGGTTTCCATAGGCTATAGCCATGGCAGTTAAAATAGATTCAGAGTATAATTTTTAGTATCAAGGGGCCCAAGGACTTGACTTCTAAGCTTAGAGTTTGAGATGTGTGAGTCATAGGGATTTTGTTATATGTGACTTTCTCTCTTAAGAACTGCTGTTACCAGAGGTCCTGATGCACAAGCAGGAGAGAGGAAACAGCTGGCAGAAGGGACAAAACTCCATAACAACCAGATCCCAGAAGTGTAGCCCATTAATCTTTTCCCAGAAAAAAGCAACAACAAAGAAACTTGTGGCATGTCAAAGACAAACCCTATCTCCTCATATGAGCTTGACTAGGCTCATATGTCCATAGAAACTGTTATTTCAATCTATCATAAAATCACTCTGATCCATTCCGATTTGGATACCATGTTAACGGCAATCTCTGAAGAAGTAACACAAGCACCTGCTTGTCCAGTTTTAATGTATTCATTTCAATTGGTGCAGTTCGAGGATGTGGATAAGATCCTTGGAGAAGCGAAGGCAATCACATGAATCCTAGCCCCCTGCCCATCCTGGTTGATAAAGGAAGCCAGAAGGGGTTTGGCAGAGTGGGTGAAGGTGGTGGTTAATACCTCCTTACAAGAAGACAAGATTCCAGCAGGCCTAAAGGAGGCTGTCATAAAATTGCTGTCACTGGACCCCAGCTCCACTGGCTGCCAGTCTGCTAACAAGCACAATTCAAAGTGCTGGCTTTAGCCTATATAGCCCTAAACCAGTGGTCTTGAACCTGGGGTCACCAAATGTTTTTGGCCTTCAACTTCCAAAAATCCTAACAGCTGGTAAACTGGCTGAGATTTCTGGGAGTTGTAGGCCAAAAACATCTGGGGACCATAGGTTCAGAACGACTGCTCTAAACAGTTCTGGCTCGGCTTATCTGTCCGAACCTATCTTCCTCTATGAACCATCTCAGAGGCTAAGTTCTTCTGGAGAGGCCCTGCTTTTGGTCCCACCTCCTTCCCAGGTGCAGTTGGTGGGGACCAGGGACAGGGCCTTCTCAGTGATGGTCCCTGAACTATGGAACTCCCTCCCTAATGAAATCAGGTCAGCTCCCTTCCTCCTGACCTTTAGAAAGAAACTTAAAACAAGGATGTGAGATCAAGCCTTTGGGCAGTAATGCAATGCAATAATTGAAGGTGGAATATGTGCAATCAGGACTGGAACAGCACTTTGACTATGATTTCGGCTTACGTGGTTTTAAATTTTTTAATGTTTATATGTTTTAATTCTATTTTAATGTACATGTTTATTTTATTATATGTCTGTTTTATGTCTTGCCTCTTGTACGGCTGCTCTGAGTCCCCTTCAGGGTGAGAAGGGTGGGAGATAAATGCAATAAATAAAATAAATAACAGTCATAATTACTTGGGAGATATGAATACAGTCTTCTGAGTGAGTGAATTCTCTTCATAGGGAAGCTAGCACATCTTTCTCATACCTTACAATGTTTCATAGATGAAAACCAAAAAATAAATGTGGTCCAGAAACATCAGAGCATCAGCATGATGGTAAAAGATATCAAAAGGAAGAATACACAAGCCAGGATAAAGTGCTGCTTTTTGGAATGTTTTAATATATTGTATGTATGTACCTTCAAGTCTTCTGTCAACATATGGCAACCCCACTGATTTGATAAGGGTTTCTTAGCTATACTCAGAGATAGTTTGGCCAGTTCTTTCTTCTGAAATATTGTCTACACGACCAGGTATTTGTTGGCAATCTCACATCCAAGGACTAACCATGGCTGACATTGCTTAGTTTCTAAGATCTTATGTGATCTGGTGACTTGCCAGATTTGATTGTCAACAAATACCTTTAGGATACTTAGACCCCAGTTATATTATAATTCATAAATTTCCTTGAATCCCAGTTTGTTTTTTAAAAAAACCAGAATATAAATGAAGTTGTGCAGCTGGAAATATTCTGTATATATGATGCAGCTCTTTCTGACAGTAAATGCCACCTATGTAAAGAAACAATGGAAACTCTTGAACACCTTATCAAAAATGTTTCTTATATTCAAAAATATCAAACAGGCTTGATATAAGAAAATCTTTATAAAATGTCTGCAACAATGCATTGTAGTCTATGCAAAAATATCATTTACCAAATGAAATCTTCATACAAAAGATCACAGTATCACAACCTCCCTTCCACCACAAAAAAAGACATTGCTTGGAAGACGTCACATTATTCAATAATGCCTCATTGATTCCTAGATTCTTGGATAGAATCCAAATATTTGATAGTCCAAAACTCCAGTTGGTAACATGTGATAAATTGTGAAACCAATAAAATGGGGCAGCTGCATAAGAAAGGTCTTGGAAATACCCTGTAAATATGTTATACGTCTCTCTATGATACATCTCTCAGCATTTTCAAGCTTCCTCCCCACTTTCTGCAGCTGAAGTGATGTTGTCTGTAACAGAATACCTTTTAATGCAGGGTGAAGACCTTCAGTTAATTGTTGGAGATTCTTCACTTACTGCTTGAATTGATAGAGAACCAAACTCCATAAGAAGAATTTAAATTGTTCCCAAAATCTGTCTACAACAGCAGAGATCAACCTTAATATATGTGAATATTAATTTATTTATTTATTTGCGACATTTATATACCGCCCTTCTCACCCCGAAGGGGACTCAGGGCGGTTTACAAGTATATATACATACAATATATTATATTATACAACTATATTGCAATATTATTAGTAATATTGCATGTAATATAAATATACAATTATAATGGTGAATTATAATTATTATTACATTGTATTACAACATAATATTATTATTAATATTAATATTATATATATTCATGCGTGTGCGTGTGTGTGTGTGTGCACGTGTATACACACATACATATATATATATAAATATGCCTCTGAGCATGTGCAAAATGCCTTCCATCAAGAGAATAACTTCATTCTGCCCTCTCATGCAATCATCTTTCCCCTGTTTGTTCAGACTGACTTCAGTGTGACTTACATTTTCAACATTTCATTTAGGGGGGTAAAGGGTTTCAGACACAGGCCGTGTAAGCTTCACTCATTTTCTGTACAACACCATATCCCCCTCTCCTTTAATGAGGGTTATCTGAAGAAAAGAACATACCAGAAATTTAGTTCAGGGCACAGGTATCAATAGGAGTCACCAACTAGCTTAGTATAGGCTATGAGTGTCTGGATTGGGCTGTCACTTCCCAAAATAGATTCCACAATAAACTAAAAACAATAATATCATGCATATAATTGCATTGCTTTATCACAGGCCGTAAAGGGGCAGAGGAAGATAAGATGGAGAAATAGTTAGTGTGCAAGATAAGGTTTAGGGATCCAAATTTAAGTCACTACTCAGCCATGAAGGTTAATGAATAATTCAAAGATATTGTGTCCTCATATCTTGGACTAAGAGTCATCTACATTGTAGAATTAATGCAATTTGTCATTACTTTAACTATCATGGCTCAATGCTATGGAATCATGGGAACTGTCATTCTACAAGGCCTTTCGCCCTCTCTGCCAAAATGTGCTGGTGCCTCACCAAACTACAAATCCAAGAATTTTGTAGAATTGAACCATGGCAGTTAAAGTAGCATCGAACTGCATTAATTCTATGGTATAAAGCCAGCCTTACTCACCTGATAGGGTTGCTGTGAAGTGGATAATCACATATACCATTCTAAGCTCTATGGAAAAAGAATAAAATGTTAGGGAATTGTTGCTTCTGTATGTATTGTGACTTGATTCTGTGGTGAGCCACGCCGGGTCCTTGTGGAGAGGGGAGGGATATAAATAAAGATGATGATGATGATGATGATGATGATTATTATTATTATTATTATTATTATTATTATTATTATTATTATTATTATTATTGCTGATGCTGCTGTTGTTCCCAAAGATTTGTTTGAGTTAAGAATGAAAATAATACTCACAATGCTTCTCATACTTGATGGGCAAGGGTGTCTCAACATAGTAAGATACCCCATTAGCACAATGATCAACTGCTGTAATGATTTTCATATTTCAGGATTTTATTTTTCAAAAAAAATGCACAACGGAAGTATATTTTATACCAAAAGACATACTTTTGCCCTGAAAAGTTATTTCACACAAAGCAGTTTTCAATGAAGAAAAATATTTTGCATACACACATATATTTGTGTGCATTTTTTATAGAAAGTCCAGCAGGTCAGCTCTAATAATTCCATGTAGAGGACAGCTAACCTTTGAAATTATTTATATGAAAACAATGTAAGTGAAAATTTCTCCCCTTGCTTTAGTCTGGGGAATTGAGCAGACTTTTCTATCTGCTTTATTCCTCACATAAATTGTTTTTAAGGCTTCACCTCTTTTTCTAGTAACCAGCTTTCCTGCATCATAAACACAGGCATACAACATTTCTGTGATGGCACGCCCAAGCCTTTGGGAAAACCATAGTGTCTGGTTTTATTTGGGGGCTATCTGTATACCTTCTATTAAGATCAAGACCTTTAACATACAGAGGCACTTTAGGCAACATGAAAAGATAACCAAAATGAGTTTCCTGAAAACAAGATGAATAAGGGTTAACTCCTCCCAGGGCTATTGAAAAATAGCTTAAAACAATACATTACGAAAGGAGATTTTGCTGGTTGCAGTCATCTCTCATCAATCTTTAAAAGTCTTTTGCCTCTGATGAAAAGCAATGGCTCAGAAGCTAGAGCCCAAGGGCGGTCTTAATCTTCTTTCTTTGTGAAGCCTAAACTGGTCAAAGGCTTCTGGTGTCTCTGGTATAAAAATACTGCTGAATGCAGTGTTTAGTGCTAAGGATACCTTTTTTGAATTGCTGGGCCTAGGATTTCCAGACACAAACCAGTCTCTATAGCTCTATATAAGAGGTGTCTAGCAAAGAAGCTCTATACAGACAAAGGGAATAGACCAACTAAGGCTGGCCCCTAGTCCGGCTCTGGGGGTTGGTGCTCATCTCCATTTCTAAGCTGAAGAGATGGCATTGTCCATAGCTGCCTTCAAGGTCATGTAGCTGGCATGACTGCATGGAGCACAGCTATCTTCCTGCCAGAGTGGTACCTATTGATCTACTCACATTTGCATGTTTTTGAACTGCTAGGTTGGCAGAAGCTGGGCCTAACAGCGGGAGCTCACTCCGCTCCCTGAATTTGAACCACCGACCTTTTGGTCAGCAAGTTCAGCAGCTAAATTGTTTAATCCGCTTTGCCACCGGGGGCTCCTAGTGATTTGAGGAACCCAGAAATATCTAGCAAATCAGTAATGTAATGAGTTGATCAACTAGTTAATGCCAAACTCCGTAAATAAATTTGATACACTTAGCCATGAAAACTTTGAAACGTGAGTATGTTCTACCAGATTTTAGAGCAGTCTCATCCAAACCAATGCATGAACCTGATGTTGTGACGGTATTACTAGCTGTTGGCTTTATCTTAAAGGTAGAGCTTTCCATATGTATGAAGCTATATCTTTAATCAGACAATGCTTGGGGATTATTTTCCATTAGTTTACGGGCTAAACAAGCCAACCCTACTATTAGGTAGAAAATCATCTGGTTTTGGTGGAAGATTTTGGATGTCCTGGAGGGCAGAAAATTGGTAGCTATGAAATATTTTCTCTTTGCATTTTTACTCTGGGTGAGTCGAGAAATGTTTCTGGAGTATTCTGCCTCATGTGCCAAAACAACTTTGTTGGCTTGTTCACCTTGATTTGGGGAAATGTGATCAGTGTCGCTTGCTCCTACCCTCAGGCAACAAAACATCTTGAAGCTTGGCTCCTGTAAGCTGCCTTTCTATTTTTAAGCTCTTGTATGTGCCCACCCAGCACTGTTTTCCTTGTTTGTTTCCTACCAAACAATGAGACTTGAAAGAATTGCTTGGAAAACAGCCAATGTTCTTGATAGTGAAGCTGTCCAGAGATCTAACAGCCTCCTGTAGCCCCCAAGGTAGTATGAAATAGGATTGAAACACAATTCTCTCTTCAGATTATGATGCTTGGTCTTATCCCACATGAAATCGCAAGTTAACAAAGAAGAATTTAACAGCAAAGCTGTTCAGCACAAGATGGCAAGACCCCCTTTATGGCTCCCGAGTCTTTTGCTTTGCCTTGCAGGATATAGGGAGATTCCAGGGTGGATAAACAAAAAACTGCATATGTATAATTACACCCTCTTTTATTACTGCTCCTGTACTCATGGCAACTATGCTAATACATTCCTGCCAAATTGGAAAGGAGGAGCCTGCATGATATAGTGTTTAGACTGTTGAACTCAGAATTAGATGTTCAGGTTCAAGCTGTCACCCCCTTTCCCCCCAAAAAAGCTGAAGAAACTGACTATCTCACAGGGTTGTGTGGGTAATGTAAGGAGAAGAGAGCACTGCCTCGAGGCTCACTGGAGGAAATGTGAAATATTAATTTAACTAAGATATGCCCATAGCACACAATTTTAACAAGGTGATACTACTTTCATTGCCATGGCTCCATCTTACGAAACCCTGAGAATTGTTTATTTAGAAATCATCAACGTATGAAAAAAAAGAATTTAGGATTCAATTAGTTTAATTAGTGAAAAAAAAGAGTTTAGGATTCAATTAGTGTAGACAGCCACTTAAGCAAGACTTTGGGAATTATAGTTCAGACAGAGGATTGCAACTTTTTCACCAAACTACAAATCACAAGATTCCGTCAGATGGAGCCACAGCATTTACATTGGTATCAAACTAGTTGTGTAGAATGTTACACTTAAATAAATTAAAATAGATACTATTCCTTCAAGCTCATTAAATATCCAGGTGTTTCCAGCTATAGCCTTATTTCCTTCTGCATGCCCTTCGCTTTTCCTTTTTTTCTACAATGCCTACCTGTTTTTAGCTTGCATGTGCTTTTCAGCCATCATAAACAAACAAACAAAAACCTATCTAATTCATAGTGCTTTTTCAACAGAAGGTGTTCACCAAAGTTATTATAAAGCCTCATTTTAAATGAGTTACAGTTATAACTGGATGACCAGTAAAGTATCTTGATTTTATTGTTGTTCAAAATGTGATGCTGCTGTATTGCTATATTGATTTTAAAATTTGCCTTTACATATCTTGCTCTAGGATGCAGCTTTCTTTAAAGGCACTATCTATCTAGCAAATCTATGACTTATAAAAGGAATCTATGCAGAAAAGGGAGTAGATGGGAGGCCATAAAACAGTGACAGCTGTGGCTAGCAAGGTAGAGCACAGGCTCATCAGATATTGAGACAACTAGATCTAGTACAGGCAGTCCCCAAGGCACAGACATTCGACTTCCAAATGACTCACAGTTAAGAACAGGGGTGAAACAACAGGAAGTGAGAGAAATCTACTTCTAGGAAAGGAAATTCACTCATCCAAAGTGCACACACATGTGCTCTCTATCTCTCATCTCTTTCTCTCTCTCTCTCTCTCTCTCTCTCTCTCTCTCTCTCTCTCTCTCTCTCTCTCTCTCTCTATATATATATATATATATATATATATATATATATATATATATATATATATATATGGCTGGAGTTACACTTTAAAAATGTACCTGTTATGACTTACATACAAATTGAACAAATATACAGAACCTAACTTGTTCGTAACTTGGTGACTGCCTGTATGCTATAAAAATTCTTCCTTTCCAAAGTTTATGTATAACTTCTATCCCTTCTGGTCAGTTGGAAGTAGGAGATAGAAGATAGGTTTGTTAGGATGACTGGGGTACCCCTGCCTTAAAAGTTGGGAGTCCCTGATCACTTTGATTTTATCCTGCCCTAGACCACTTTTGAGAGTATAGATCAGTGGTTCTCAGCCTGTGGATCCCCAGGTATTTTGGCCTACAACTTCCAGAAATCCCAGCCAGTTAGGATTTCTGGGAGTTGAAGGCCAAAACATCTGGGGACCCAGAGGTTGACAACCACTGGGATAGATAGAAGGTGTCAGATGTTCTGCTGGCATCCATCAGTCACACACCCAGGTTCCTTTCCACATGAGTTTTTCCAGTGCCCAACTGAACATTGTGTAGAATCCCCATGCATAACCCTTTTGCCCTTGACAAACTGTCTCTTCAACCCTTCCTGGCACAGTGTTTCCCACACTTGAGCTTCTCAAACTGTCCTTGGGTTTCTAGGGCATTGTGCTCTGACACAATAGCACAAAACAAACCAAGACCTGGGAGAAAAGCAAGCATTTTAGTGAAACATTCATATACACAACATATCAGAGGATAAAAATATACCATGACAAAGTCTCCTGTCTCCTTAAAGACTTTATTTTGTGAGGCTTTGTTTGCATTCTTTGGTTTAGAGCACTAAACTTCCTAATTGCTGCTCAGGATGTGATTACAGTATAGATGGAGGCAACCTGATACCTTCTAGTGAATTACAATTCCTATCAGCCCCAGTTAGCTTGGCCAGTAATAAGAGATTATAGGACTTGTGGTTCAAAATATCTGAAGGACAAGAAGTTAAACAGCAAAGAAAAGAAGATTGTGCTTTAGTAAGGCTGGGGCTGTATCTACAGTATAGAATTAAGGCATTTTGAACCACATTACCTGCCATGGCTCAGTGCTATGGAAACATGGAAGTTGGAGTTTGGTGAGGTGATAGCACTCTTTGGCAGAGAAGGCTATATACCGTTTAAAACTCTAACCCCCTGATTCCATAGCATCTGGCCATGGCAGTTAAGGTGGTGCCAAATTTGTCAGTGTAGATGCACCCTGGGTAGCCATTTTGCATTACAAATGGAGCCTACTCTCCAACATTTCACAGATTAAAACTGGGGCATATAGCCAAGCAGCATCAGTGTGATCAAGATGGCAGAGCTTGTTGAGGAGGAACATACAATCTATGAGAGGCTTTAGCAGTTTGCTTTTGCATGTGCCTACTGGGAAGGGTAATATTTTGTCTTCTTTCTTCCCTGCAGTGTTGAGTACAATTTATTTATAATAAATGCATTTCTTTCAGAAGATCCAGGGTGGCTGTTTGTATACTTTGAACTCAGGGCCCTTCTTCCCAGGCACCTAAAATCCATTTTGAAGCTGGCTTGAAGTTGGGGTGTTTACAAACCATACAACCCCAATGTGAGATAAAACATGAATTCAACTGGAAATAGCATAATAAAAAAACTTACCAGAAATTCCATAAAATTGTTAGGGATTCCTCTTCTTCAGAAGAAGAAGGGGAGCAGGAAAGTTTTCATGAATCTGAGGGTGAGTTGGAATCTGAGGAGGAGATTTTGCAAGTACTCACTTTTCAGGAGAGGCAAAAGGAAACAGAGCAGAGATGTTCATGTTCAGCTAGGATAGCTGCCAGAAATGCAGCTGAGTAATTGGGAACTGCCCTAGCAGCTGTGAGGGGACCCAGGGCTATAAAGCAGGCACAGCCAGCTCTTGCTGGTAACAAACTGACTCTACTGCCTTCACTCCCTGTGTGCCTGCTCCAAGTCTGCATCTGGATTTATTGCCGTTTCTTTGTCTGAAGTAAGACTGCTATTTGATTTGGGACTGTATCAGAGACTAAGAACTGCTTTTGCCCTAAGACTTCCTTGCTTTCTTTTGCATTATTCCACTGAGTGTGCTGTACTTTATATTTTGCTGAAGTAAAGCAGTTTTCATTTACTTACCACAGTGTCTTAAGGCTGTTCTTGCAAGACAAAACAGGACAAAATTGAGCCAAAAATCTGTTGATACTAATCTTTATATAAATACTGCATAGCAAGAAGTCAGAAGTCAAATGTGGAGCACTTATGCAGACAGGGCTAGTTCTGCAGTAGTTGGATTAAGAAACCAGACACACAGCTCAGCTGGAAGGTAAACAAACCCCTCCCCCTCTAGAAAAGAAACCAATGTGTTCCCATGGGCAATTGCTGTCCCTTGTCTGGCTTTCCTGTTGTCAAGCACTGAGAAGTTGTTTTTTATCAACATATCTCTCTGGAGGAGATAAGAAAAATAATGCTTTGATCGGATCGATCCGCAATCATGGGATCTTTGTGGATTCAGTTGCAACTTTGAACTGGTTCATAGAATGCCTGTGTAGGCACTACAAAGTGAACCAAATCTCTTTAACCCATGATCTGATCCAGATTACATGACTCTGTAGAAGCAGATAAAGGTGTTGAAACCTCAGAGCGCTCTCCTGTTTATTATCTGGATTGTACCTTAGTACTGCCTAGATCTGTAGCTCATTCCTATGGTACCACCTTCCCCCACACCACCACCACCACCAATCCCCTTTTAGCCTTCAAGAATCTTAGATCCAGAAAAGCCTCCTGTTTTCCTGCCCCCTTTTAACCTTGAAAAGGATTAGCAGCATCTCAAGATAGTATCCCCCCTCCCACCCCCCACCCCCTATCGTCATTGCTAGTCACATCCTGACCTCATAATTTTGTACAGAAACTGAATGGCTTTTGAAACATCTTTGAAGCTTGTGGGATCTGGTAGCCCTCAAGAAATCCTCGGCTCTAATCACTGCTGCCCAGAATAGCCATCTGTTTTTAACATTATTGTTAACATCATTTCTGTACTCAGCATAATGTTGTCCTACTGTCTGAAACATGCATTTTTGGTGCAGTAATTCTAAGAAAGACTTATGAAAATAGAAACTCTTCTTAATATAAATTGCAGCACAGGTAGCTAGCTATATATTATCCCTACAATTCTCAAGCTATTTATACTGGAGTAGTCTTGCTGGAATTCCTTTCTTAGAGGCTGCTCCAAGCTAAATGATCTGAGAACTGCAACCTCCTGCCAATAAGGCTTTTGTACCACACAGCATCATCATTAACAGTTATAATCCTGCATGTGGCTATATGCATAAGTCACATGGGTTTCTGAGCGAATTACACAAGTATAAATAACCACATGTAATATTTCAACTATAGTTCCTCACTTTCTTCCTCTTTTTCTGTGTCCAAAAAGTCCAGTAATAATTAGAATTACTTTCCTGATTCAGTGATATTAGCTGCTCTTTTGGAATATTTGGAAAGAGGTTGGATATGACAATCCCAATACTTTTTCTTTGAAATTATTAAGAGGGGCAGTTTTTTCCTGTGTGCGTGGGAATGCTGAACACTGTCCATTTCCTGTTTAAGCTGGCCTGGAGTTAGATTTCAGTGGTTGTTTTTCAGATGAATAGGCCCTTCTGTGCTACTCTATTGGCTGGTGTCTATAAATTCCCCAAATATTTTAAAATTCAATCTCTACAAGTAGCATTTCATGAGTTGGTTATGAATGCTCAAGTGTCCACAGACAGTTATAAAGAGACCACCGCTGAAAATAAGAATGAAAAAGAAGAAAGGAAGTTGGCAGGTATTGCTGCTTCTACTATTATAATGATGTAATTAAAACCATGTAGTTTCCAAACTAATTCATGTCAAACATAATAAGATACTAAAATGGGAGGAGAGAATCGAAATAGAGAATAGAAGGGGTATGAATTATTCAGAATTTGTAAAAACACGCAAAACAATATTAAGTATCATTCAAACCAAGAGAAAAGGAACTAAAATTATCCTGCATCAACTTATACCCATAAAGGACATTACCTGAACCTTTATAATTGGAAAAGGGATCAATGACAAGTAACAGCTAATTGTCATTTATAACTAGTTACTTCCACATTCTGCTTTCTCAGTTATTCATTACTGCCCTCCGTACACTGAAAAGTGTCCCCTTCTAACAGTAGCTTGAAATCATTTTGTTGTCAGAGAAAAGAGGAGTTCATTGGGAGTGGAGAGACCTCAATAGCCCTGATAATAATTGGGAAATGGCTGGCAGGAGTGGGCAGAGATGTGATGAAGTCTGTGTTAGCCCTCACAGAAATGACATTGGCAGCCTTATAACTAAAGCCATTTGACCGTGTCAAGCACTTTCCCTTGAGGATGGAAGGAGAACAGCCCATGAAATCAGTCCTTTAACTGAAAGGGTAGCAAGAGAAGCAGAAAATAGCTCCTCCTCATCTGTTCCTTGCGGCACAATGGGAAACTGGGACAGAGGTTGACATCTAGTGGTAACAGGCTCTGTGGGGATTACACGACATGGAGCACAGAGAAGGCATCAAGATTAGTTATGCCACAGGATTGCTGGCATGTTTTGCCCATTCAGCAAAGAAGCTTACTAGGAAAAAGCCTGTGAACAAAACCCATTTCAGCCTCCAGACTAAATCACCACAAACTTTGATTTTCTAACTTTTAATATGAAGCTGTTCAGAACAACCCGTGAAACCATGGCTTGAAGCTGTTGTTTTTCCAAATACTGTTTCTTTTGTTGTTGTGTTGGAGAAAGCTCTTAAGGGCTTGTTATGAACTGGACTGACTTCTGTGATAGTGTTTTGAGGTTTTAGTCTGGCTGGCTTCTTTCTTATGCATCTATCTATATATCTACATATCTATTTAATATCCCATCTTTCTCCCAATATGGATTATGATGATAACAACTTTATACTTATATCCCGCACCATCTCCTGAAGGGACTCAGGGCAGCTTACATGGGGACCAAGCCCAGTGGAACAAAATTAAAATACAACACCAAAAAAAAACATGTACTTTTCAAAGCATAACCAACATAAAAACATGTAAACCATCATTAAAAACATAAACTCAACATTACACAACCCCAGTAAATATGGTCAGAGCTATAAGGTGGGCTAGGGCTTGTGCAGTATACTACAGGGACAGGGCTGGTGATAAAGTGCTAAGGCTAGATATTAAATAGGGCTTGAAAGGCCAAGTCAAAATGTTAAACCAATTAGTAAAAGGCACATTGAAAAAGCCATGTTTTCAGATCTTTCCGGAAGATGGCCAGGGTGGACTCTAATCTAGTCTCTCTGGAGAGGGAGTTCCAGAGCCGGGCCACCACCGAGAAGGCCCTCTCCCTCGTCCCCACCAACTGCAGTTGTGACAGAGGTGGGAGGGAGAGAAGGTCCTCCGCAGCAGATCTTAAGGTTTGTGCAGGATCATAGTGAAAGATACAATCGCAAAGATAGGCTGGACCCAAACTGTTTAGGGCTTTATAAATTATAACCAGCACCTTGAATTGGGACCAGAAACTTATTGGCACCTTCCTCCCAATATGGATGATGCATAATGTTTTAAATCTACATTACAGTTAAAAATCTTAGTATAGATTTCAATTTTAAAATCACAGTTTAAAAACAGCTTTGAAAAGACATTTAAAATATTAGTAATAGTAGTAGTATTCATGTCCCGCTTTTCTCTGCCAAAGAGGCTAATATTAAAAACCGTATCAATGTATGAATGAAAACCTAACATATAGAATTAAACATATAAATATATGCATAGTTAAACCATTAAACAAATATAATAAAGTACAGTACACATGCAGGCCATTAAAGCTCTATCTACCACAACATACTGTAAGACAATTACCTTCAAAGGGTCCTGGCTTAGGAGGGAAATCAGGCAGAAAACTCAGTCTCGTGAGAGATGCAAAAAGCAAAGTTTATTATCATAGCTATGATCAGGCAAACAGCCATAGGCACCCATTTCAATGGGTCCCGTACCATGCAAATGGCTGTCGCAACATGTGCATAGCAACCAAAGAATTTATACCTTTTGCTTATAAAAAATTGACCAATGGCTGAGGGTCTTCCTCACCTTCCACACCCACTTGGCATAAGTGATACCTGTGAGCTCACTTGTTGATTTCAAGCTAACTTTTGGTCTTGGAACTTTCTGGGGAAAGGCACTAGCTCACAGGAAGGGAGGGGCATATGCAGAGGCAAAGCTACATAGGCAAAGGTTTTACTATTTTCTGGTTTATGGTCCCTTCAATACTACTAAAAATGCCTCCTCAAATAACAAGATATTTACTTGCTGATGGAAAGATAGCAGGAAGAGAGCCAACTGAACTTTCCAGGGAAGGAAGTTCCACAACGTGGAACTGCTACTAAGAAGGTTTTCCTTTGTGTCCTGAGAAGGTAGTGGGACCAAGAGACACCTTAGAGCAGTGGTTCTCAACCTGTGGGTCCCCAGATGTTTTGGCCTTCAGCTCCCAGAAATCCTAACAGCTGGTAAAATGGCTGGGATTTCTGGAAGTTGTAGGCCAAAACACCTGGGGATCCACAAGTTGAGAGCCTTAGAACATGGACAAGTTAATATATGAACAGGCAGTTTTTCAAACAGTCTGGACCCAAGTTTACACAGCAGGGAAACTGGTGAACATCACTGGTTAAAGCAAGGTGGAAATCCATTTTTGGCTGGTTTGGTAGATTTATTAAAGAACTAGCTGTGCCCGGCCACGTGTTGTTATTTTTGAGGGTAAAAGGTGAGGTGTTTCTTTCATCTGACTAGCTCAATGCAAGGAACTGCTACATGTTTATTTTAAACATGTTATAATTTCCCGTAATTTATTAAACACTGTGTTTTGTTTGCTCTGCACCTCTCTGTTAATTCTTTTTTTTAAGTTGTTATATTTTCATTGTTGTTTTTGTATGCCTTCAAGTCATTACTGGCTTATGATGAACCTGCACAGTAATTACCTACAGTAATTAAAATTTTCATACTACACCTTGAATATGATAATGTGTTTTGTACATTAATAATAAACAAATGAACAATTAAAAGTGTGCATAAACTTTTTTAAAAAACCAATTATCTGGATTTGAGGTATAAACATGTGACCTTTAATCATTACCTCATATAAGGTGACCCCTTACAAAAAAATTTGACAAAATAGGACACAGCTGTACACTAATGGTGTACCTTATGTGCACAGATTAATGTTTAGAGGAGTGTACTATAATGTAATTACTAGAAATGTCATCTATTTCAACTCAGTGCAAAAGACTGTGACCAAAGTGACAGCTTTGGCAATAAAGTCTACTGGCTGTAGACTAAATAAAGTTGATGGATAATTTCAGGGACAATTTCTAGGAATCTCTAGATCTTCCAGTGCAATTCTATGTCCAGCAGACATTGACTATAGATTCATACTAGAAGATCTAGAAATGTATAGAGAGGGACTTCATGTGGATCAAATACTCTATTTATTTATTTATTTATTTATTTATTTATTTATTTATTTATTTATTTACAGCATTTATATTCCGCCCTTCTCACCCCAAAGGGGATTCAGGGCGGATCACATTGCACACATAAAGGCAAACATTCAATGCCTTGACATTGAACAGAGACAGAGACAAGACGCAGGCACCGGGCTGGCCTCAAACTCATGACCTCTTGGTCAGAGTGATTTGTTGATTTGTTGCAGCTGGCTTGCTTTCCAGCCTGTTCCACAGCCTGGTCCTACTTTACCCAATTCTGCTGAATTAATTAATGAAAAACCATGTGGTCAGAAAATATATATTTGGGGTAGGGTTCATCTTTTTCAAACATGATGTCATTTCATCATTTATAGATATGTCATTGAACACCAAAGTCAGAATTGTCCATGATTATCTTATTTCCAATTGTTATGTATGGTTATGTATGGATAGGAAGTGAACTAACTCATTTGAAATGTGGTGCTAAGAGAGGTCCGTGGATATCTTGGAATGACAAAAAGATAAATGAATAGGTAGTAGAGCAAATCAAGCTTGAACTCTCCCTAGAAGCCAATTGGACTCAGCTAAAACTCACATACTTTGGACACATCATGAAAAAACATAATTCATTAGAAAATATCGTGATGTTTGCCAAGGTAGAAGGCAGTAAGAAAAAAGGAGGATCTCATTAGAGAGAGATAGACTCAATCAAGAAAGTCACATCCCTGAGATCACAAGATCTGAACAACTGTGTTGATAATGTAGCGACTTGGGGGTCTTTCACAGGGTTGCCATAAATCAAAGCTGCCTTATTAGTACTTAACAACAATTGATTAATTGTCCTCAGTTGAATTTATTTCATGCTGCTCTGAGATTGCTGGATATAAATATTTTAATTAATAAATAAATAATTTTGAGTGCCTCTTTTTAACAT
Source organism: Anolis carolinensis (assembly GCF_035594765.1). Taxonomy (NCBI): domain Eukaryota; kingdom Metazoa; phylum Chordata; class Lepidosauria; order Squamata; family Anolidae; genus Anolis; species Anolis carolinensis. The sequence goes on along the minus strand of NC_085843.1, from coordinate 36,367,010 downwards.
ACTCATTTATAATTTATATGCCATATTCATGAATTCATTAAGACATATTATTTGATATTCATGCAGCTGAGGTTATGAACTTTTATTTAAATACCCTGTGACTTGTTCACATTGCACTTGATACCTTCAAGTAATTCTAATTTACTTGAAGGGTCCATTTAAGAGAAGCATGCATCTTTTCAAATGGGCACAAAAGGTCTGCTTTGATTTTACAGAAGTAGCAGGAGCAAATTAAATTCAATCAAAGTCACTGACATTTCATTAAACATTGTTGAAGCTGACAAAGTGAATTAATTGAAGGAAACTTCTGAAAGGACATACTTTGGAATTCAAAACCTTATCAAAAGAAGTGAAGCCTCATATTTGATTTACAAAATGCTATTTTACCTCAACTTTGTTAAGAGCTCTGCTTGTCAAAGACAGAGACACAGAAAACGGCTTTTGGAGATTTCCTTTGATACAAGCACCTGCACACCATTTAATCTTCACCACTTTTATTAAAGCCAGCTTGGTGAAAACCAGCTGAACCCCATCAATGCAAACAGACACAAACAGAATAAACAGTGAGAAGCATCAGTAGAGAAATTTCTGCCTTGAGCCTGAGCACGTTGGCCAGTTTGCTGAGGTCTGACATGAATGAAAAGGGAAATGATTGTTGTTTTAGAGCAAAGAGGCTTGATAGTAACATTGCTGTTCTATTATAAATGGAAGAGGAATATGTTTCTGTCATTAAAAGACAATATTTTTCAGCATGGTTGAATTTGAAGATGAGGAAATGAGACTGTGGCAGGTACTTTTTGCCCAGTGCTTGTGACATCATGAACACATCTCAGTTTAGGGGTGTCCTGATCTTGTGCTAAAACATTAGTGCACAGTCATAAACTAGAGGCACATAGGACTATGCTGTTCCAGTGTGGATTCCTATGCCAACATTCTATCATTCAGTCTGCAGATTCTAGCATCTTTGAACATAATTTTCAATTGCAGACTTTGCTCCATTTAACAAACTATTTGTAGGCTAAACCAGTAAATGGTCTTAAGTTTTGGTCTCTGCTTGTATAGTGCTCAGTCTAGCATCCATTAACTACACACCAACTTATTTACTTTACTCCCTCGTTGTCTGAGTATGATGGTCTTCCAAGTGTAGTGTCCTGGCGGTGGGTACATAGGTGACTGTAGAGCCCTATTCTTGACCCACATGTTCTTCCACAGTCAGAACATCAGTTTCCAGGTGGAAAACACCCCAAAGCACAGAGCTGGAGCATGTTTCTTTCTTTCCTAAAGGGACACTTTTGTCTTATGATTACTATGTGGCAACATAATCATATCCCACTCTTCTTCTCCTCCAGCTGATATTGTGTACATATATATCCAACCCATGATCTTGAGTCAACCTGAAATATAATCAGATGCCCGGTCTCCAAAGGTGTCTTAGCTCAGATACATCAAGTGCATTTGGTATGATGGACCAATTGAGGCCTTTTAATTTAAGTAGGCTGTTCAGTGGTTCCACACTGATTTAGATTCCAGTTTCAACCTAGGAATGCTCTGAAGGAAGCTGCTTTCAATAGGATAAAGATGATTGATTATGGCCTTGCGGAAAAAGGCTTCCATCAGGTAATTCCACCATCCATAAAAGTTATTCTGTGATGTGAGCTGATAGCCAACAAGCTATCCATTTTCAAATTTGAGGGTATAAACGACTGTCCTTGATGCTGTTTTAAATCATGGAATAATCAAGCCATGACTCTCTCTAGAAACCATGAGGTCAATACTGAAACTGAAATATTTCAGATATATTACAAGAAGACATGACCCATTAGAAAAGACAATAATACTTGGTAAGGTAAAAGGCAGTGGAAGAGAAAGATCATGTTCCAGATGAATAGACTTAGCCAGGGAAGCCACAGCCTTGACTGTGCAAGATCTCTGCAAGGCTGTTGGGGACAGGATGACTCAGAGTGCATCTCTATTGTAGAATCAATGCAGTTTAACACCATGTTAATTTCTATGGAAAACTAAAACTCCTATGACTCCCGAGCATTGAACCATGGCAGTTATAGTGGTGTTAGACTGCATTAATTCTACAATGGAGATGCACTCTTGGAGGTCCCTCATTAATATGCTGATAGTATTGGGCAGTATACTGACCATTATTTGTGATCTTGCCAAGAAAAGGTTTTGCTAACAAGATATCAATCTATTGCTATATAATTTATTCCTTACCCCCAGCATTTTGGAATCAATCTAGTTTGCAGAATATTAAAACAAGAGCAAATCAAACATAAAACATATATACACACACCCGGAATGTTAAAATAACATTAACCATTTTAAAACAATTTTAATGTAATTGTATCTTAATTGCGTTTAGGGTATATGTTGTAATGTTTTACACATGTTTTAGTTTACTATGTCTTATTGGATTGTTTTTATTATTTTCATCTCAATGCTTAATTTTTTGTTGTAAGTTTACTGCCGTTACTATGCATTATCTTGTATTATTTTGTTGTGTTTGTTCTCATTAGAAGCATTGAATGTTTGCCTTTTTGTTTTGTGTCCCTTTGGGGATAGAGGGTGGTCTAGAAATAAAGTTTTATTATTATTAGTTTTATTAACATAACTGGCTACTGGTCCACTGAAAGCTGCAATTGCTTTCCTAGATCTGTTCACTAAACTATGGAAGCAGCCTAGAATTGCCATTCTAGAAAAGCTACCACATCACACTGTTGGCTTATGTTGAGCCTATGGCCTAGAAAGACTCCTAGATCTCTTTCACATACACCAGTGGTTCTCAACCTGGGGTCCCCAGATGTTTTGGCCTATAACTCCCAGAAATCCCAGCCAGTTTACCAGCTGTAAGGATTTCTAGTTGTTGAAGGCCAAAAACATCTGGGGACCCCAGCTTGAGAACCACTGACATACACTGTTGCAAACTAGTTGTCCCCTATCTTGGCATTTCCTTTTTTCTGCATAAATGTTAAGGTTATGGATTCTGGTCCTGTCCTCTGGAGTATTAGATATCACTCCTAATTTGGGGTCCTCTACAAATTTGATAAGTATGTCATTGTCCACTATTCCATCATCCAAGTCATTGATAAAGATAATATTGTTTAATTCCTTTTTAACTTGTACAGAAAAAATCACAACTGAATCCTGTTGTAAATCACTGTAATTAACAAAAATGGGCTGGAATGTAGTTAGTGATTTAAACACATCTAAATGTAGATTATGAACATGTACGTCTCTTTTCGAACATGGTGCAGTGGACTAAAGAATTGCTTTGGGTCAAGTCCAAAACAGTCTTCCAGGGTGGCTTTCAAGGCTTATCAAATTTGTAGAACTCTTGAGGCTGCTTACTAAGAGAGTTACACACCATAAAAAGTATTTATTACATATAACTTATGAATGGCAGGTTGGTTGTCCCTGGAATGTTTAGACACACTACCCCAAATACAAGATGCACACTTCATATGTTTTGTAGTTTTCAAGCATTTTTCACAGTCTAAAATACAAGGTTTGTCTTCAAATGCCCTAGAATCTTTTCATCACCGATCCTTCTATATGGCATTTAAGTTATCTGCAAGCTCACAGTGCTTCTCAGACAACATAATTCTGCTATATACACTGTTACAGTCATCCCAAGAGAGTGTGAGAAATGCTTCTGTAGGCAGCCTTTTATGTTACTTTTGCTGACACATCTTTCAGAAACTGTTAAGAAAAGATAGTTGGGAAGAGCTGGAAGATGAATAAACTTCCTCATTTTGGAATGGTTTGGATCGAGGCACAACACAGGGTTTTTATTTGGAGCAGCAAAGTCAGGCTGGCTCAGCTCTATCTCCTCTGTAGATAAGAGTGTCACTTTGCATGATTTTCAGTCCTTTAAACTGAATTTGAATGAATTGTTTCCCTCTATTTCTAAATATTATTTATGTGCATTATTTAATGTTTTGGTTTAAAACTTCCCTAAGCACCCTGCTATGACTGATGATGATGATGATGAAGATAGATAGATAGATAGATAGATAGATAGATAGATAGATAGATAGATAGATAGATAGATAGAATATTCATGCAACTCTGGAATGTTGCATGTCTTCAAGTTATTTCTGGCTTACAGCAACCCTATCAGAAGGGGTTTGTTCAGAATGGGTTTGCTTTTGCCTTCCTCTGATGCTGTGAAAAGGGGATTTATTTATTTATTTATTTATTTATTTCATACATTTATATCCCATCCTTCTTACCACCGGAGGGGGGGTGGCGGACTCAGAGCAGCCTCAGAGCAGGCAATCATTACATGCCGAATGCAGATAATTAAAGTAACAATTACAGATAAAACAAATGGTTAAAAATATCAAATATAAAAACATCCATTTTAAATTTACAAGTTCAAAGGTCATAATCCAAGGTCCATCCAATAACAGTCACCTAAATCATTTTCAATATTGTTGCTGCATCTGCTGTTTGAATGCTTGGCCCCGCAAACATGTTCTGAGTTTTTTTCCAAAGGACAGGAGGGAGGGGGACGACCTGATTTTTTTAGGGAGGGAGTTCCACTGAGAAGGCCCCTTCCCTTGTCCCCACCAATCTGACTTGCAAAGGTGGTGGGATTGAGAGCAGGATCTCCCCCAATCATCTTAACCTCTGAGATGGATCATAGAGGGAGATACATTCAGACAAGTAAGCTGGGCCGGAACTGTTTGCCAGTGAATTATCATGCTTGGGTGGGGATTTGAACTCTAGTTTTCCAGAGTCATAGAACATACTGACTTTTCCAGAATGGTGAAGAGATGCAATTTACCGCATGCCAGAAGCATCTCCAGGTGTTGTTTTTTTGAAGGAACGTTCCCTTTCTTTGCTCTGTGATGGAGAAAAAAGGCATGGGGGACCGGGGGGATGGGATGAAGGGCAGAAAATGGGAAAGTAGTCTTATTTATTTATTTATTTATTTATTTATTTGCGGCTCTTTTATCCCGCCTTTCCCAACCCCAGAGGGGACTCAAGGCGGCTTCACAACATAGGCAATGCCTTTAAAAAACATAGTACAATAAAAATAAACCGCATCATTAAAACAAAGCATTTGAATCCATGCAACAAGTTAAAATCACGTGATCCATAGGCGTAGTCCAGGACTGTTCCATAGGTCAATTATACACCATTCGCATCTAATTATTGCACTAGATTTTCGAAGGCTTGGTCACAGAGCCACATCTTTACTTTTTGCGGAAGGTCAGGAAAGAGGGAGCAGATCTAATCTCTCTGGGGAGGGAATTCCATAGCCGAGGGGCCACCACCGAGAAGGCTCTGTCTCTTATCACCAACCGCACCTGCAAAGGAGGCAAAACCGAGAGTAAGGCCTCTCCAGATGATCTTAAACTCTGAGATGGTTCATAGAGGGAGATATGTTCGGACAAATAAGCTGGGCCAGAACTGTTTAAAGCTTTATAGGCTAAAGCTAGCACTATGAATTGTGCTCGATAGCAGATTCACAGCCAGTGGAGCTGAGGCACCAGAGGGGTTGTATGCTCCCTGTATGCAGCTCTGGTGATCAATCTGGCTGCTGCTTGTTGGACCAGTTGCAGCTTCCAAACAGTCTTTAAAGGTAACCCCACGTAGAGCACTTTGGAGTAATCTATTCGAGATGTAACCAGAGCGTGGACTACTGTGGCCAAGTCAGACTTCTCAAGGTATGGGCACAAGTAGCACACAAGTTTTAATTGTGAGAAAGCTCCCCCAGCTACCACTGAAATCTGGGGTTCCAGAGTCCAGAAGAACTCCCAAGCTGCGAACCTGAGTCTTCAGGGGGACTGTAACCCCATCCAACACAAGCTGTAATCCTATGCCCTGTTCGCCCTTACAACTGGCCAGGAGTGCCTCTGTCTTGTCTGGATCCAGTTTCAATTTGTTTGCTCTCATCCAGACTGTCACAGTGGCCAAACACCGGTTCAGTACCTAAACAGCCTCCTTAGTAGCAGGTGGAAAGGAGTGATAGAGTTGAACGTCATCTGCATACAGATGACATCGAATCCCAAAACTCCAGATCATCTTTCCCAACAGCTTCATGTAGATGTTAAGCAACATGGGAGATAGTATTGAACCCTGTGGGACCCAACAGGACAAAGGTTGTGGGGGCAAGCAGGTGTCTCCCAGCAACACCTTCTGGAAGCAACCCTTGTGGAAGGACCAGAGCCACTGCAAAACAGTACCTCCAAGGCCCATTCCCACAAGCTGCTCCAGAAGGATACCGTGGTCTATGGTATTGAAGGCCACTGAGAGGTCCAGCAGGACCAACAGGGATACACTCCCCCTGTCCAGTTCCTAGGGTAGATCATCCACTAAGGTGACCAAGGCTGTTTCAGTTCCATGTCCCGGCCTAAAGCCAGACTGTGCTGGATCCAGATAATCAGTATCTACCAAGAATGTCTGGAGTAGAGAGGCCATCACACGTTCCAAGACCTTACCTTAAAAGGGGAGATTGGAAACTGGCAAATAGCTGACAAATTGAGTGGGGTCCAGTGATGGTTTTTTCAACAGCTTGTTTTAACCTAGCTAGAATGTTACCGAAGGGAGACATTAACCACCGCCTTCACCCACTCTGCCAAACCCCCTCTAGCTTCCTTTATCAGCCGGGATGGGCAAGGGTCTAGGATGCATATGGTAGCCCTCGCTTCTCCAGGCAACTTGTCCACATCCTCAAACTGAACCAATGGAAAAGAATCCATCAAAACTGGACAAGCAGGTGCTTGTGTTATATCCCCAGAGACTGCCGTTAATATGACAAAGCCGGAGCGGATCAGAGTGATTTTATCCACAAAGAACTGAGCAAATGCTTCACAGCGAGCTGCTGAGTTGTCAGGGATCTCGTCTTGGGAGATGGGCTTAACAAACCTCAAGTCTATGATCCTAACCATTCCCTGCAATAGTTCGTTAGGGATAATTCCTGATTAACCCTCTGTCATTTCAATTTTTGGAGCCCCCGGTGGCACAGTTGGTTAAACCCTTGTGCCAGCAGGACAGATGACTTGAAGGTTGGGTTGCTGATCTGAAGGTTGCTAGTTTGAATCTAACCCAGGGAGAGTGCAGATGAGCTCCCTTTATCAGCTCCAGCTCCATGCGGGAACATGAGAAAACCCCCCAACAAGGGTGGTGAAAACATCAAAAAACAAACATCCGGGCATCCCCTGGGCAATGTCCTTGGAGACGGCCAATTCTCTCACACCAGAAGCGACTTGCAGTTTCTCAAGTCGCTCCTGACATGAAAAAAAAACAATTTTACCTGCTTTTAAAATGCCCTAGTTTCTCTCGTCTCCTTCCATTTTCTCCTCCACTGACTTTACCTGATGAAAACTCAGTTAAAAAGGTTAAAGTAGTTTGCACCCAATTAACTTGGTGAGTAAGTGAAAAAAGAAGTCAGGACCTGCCCTCTCCAGTAGATTCAGGCAAAAACAAGCTGCTTCAGCCTCCCTTAGCTTGTCTATTCTTCTGCATTAATCACTTTTGCCATAGCAACCGCACTCCACTGTTGGTCAACTACATGTGTCCTAGTTTTCATCTGTGAAATGTTAAAGGACATATATACAATTTTTGGAGGTAATACAAGATACAGATAGTATGGATTTCATACTGTGCATCCATATGCTTGCATGCAAGCAGGGACAGTTCACCTGTAAGGCAAACCAGACAGTTGCCTGTGGCGCCATTTTTCTTTGGGGTGCAGTTGCAGAGCTCCCACGTGTGCACCCCCATGTGCGCGCATGCCCCCCCCCCAAGCCTCCTCCTCCCAGGTTCTAGCGAGGAAGGGGTTTGGGGCTTTGTGGAGGAGAGAAACACTGGATTCCTCCTGGCCAAAGCCCCAAACCCCTTCCTCAGGCGAGGAAGGGGTTTGGGGTGTTAAGGAGGAGAGAAACGCCGATCCCTCCTGGTCAAAGCCCCAAACCCCTTCCTCGAGCGAGGAAGGAGGGTGGGACTAGACGAGGAGAGAAGCGGCGAGTGACTGGTTTGGGGGTGGGTGGGCGCCAGAAATACTGCTTGCTTACCCTTTCGAAATTACCTAGGGTTGGCTCTGCATGCAAGGATCTGGAGGGGAAAGGAGGAATAAAATCTGAGAAGGATAATTTATTTCTATGAATCCAATATAAGACTGCCGAGTTGCACTGTGGACTAGCCACTTGCAAAGCCACTTTGCTGTGGATTTCCTTACCAACAGCTTCCTTGATATTTACTATGAATCTGCAACATACCACTCTGCTATTCTGGATCTGTGCCATGGCCTCCTAGACCAGGAATCTGATAGATTTCCTCTTTTTGAGCTGTGCCTATACATAATTTGATCTCCTCACAGTTCATACATTTTGAACAGTTGACCTTTTTTTCAATAGTACAAACACACACACAGCTACCCCAGTCTTTTTTCATCTGAAACATAGGAGGTGCTTTAGATCATTTTAGATTTCTTTAAATCCTTTGTGGTTCTAATTGTAATAATGATATCAGGACAGCGAACCTTAGTTGAGCATCCTCAAGACAATGTCTATCTAGTACCTAAATGTAAGCAGTGTTGATGCCAATTAGCAAGGGCATTTCACAACTCTTTCTGGTACTCCTGGGGCCCATTCACACTGTGGAATTACAGAAATATTACTCCACTTTGACTGCCATGGTTCCAACCTATGGAATCCTGGGGTTTGTAATTTGGTTAGAGGCCCTGAGAATTGTAAACATCTTCCTAAACTACAAATCCCAGGCTCCCTGATACTTGGCTCCATGTCCTCCTCCTTTGTAGATGCATATTGCCCCTCTAATATGGGAAGTTATTATTAAAATAATTAAAAAATAGGGAGTTCTTCTTAATCAGTCTCATGGCATCTGATAGCACTTGTGTCCTGAATAAAAACAATTCCAACCAATTGTCACGACCCAGGCTGCAGAGCACCAATAACCATACACAGAGGCCAGAATCTATCTAATATCTTTATTAAGGAAATAAGTAAAGGCAATAAAAATAAGTGTAGAATATAGTTCAGAAGAAGACCTTTCAGGAAAGGTCAATTATAGTCCAGGAAAACAATGTCCAATATAAAATATTAAGGTCCAAAGTTGTAATCCAGTAACCGAAACACTCACTTTGCCAAGCAAAGTGAGGGGAGATGACAAGGTTCTTAGTCCAAGGAACTTGATGTAAGGCTAGGAAGTAAACTTGATTCTTGGAACACAAGGCTTGATACAAGGCAACAAGGAACGAGGAACAGGGACAAGTTCCGTGGTAAATACTTGGCAAGGTCCGGGAAGCAAGGCAAGGTCCTGGAAAGCAAGGCTGAGTCCTAGGAAGCAAGGCAAGGTCCGTGAAGCAAAACAAGGCTGGAAACGGGAACGAAGGCTTGGAAACGGGAGTAGCGCTGTCCACACACAACCTACTCCAGTAGCTGACGAATTGACTCCGCAAGATTCCTACAGGGCAAAGAACCTAAATAGGGTCTCGTTTTCCCACCAAAGAACACTTCTCTGGGGAACCAGAACCGAAAGTCAATCTCTGTGTCCAGATGCATGACTCCCTAAAGTTTCTCATGAAAGCAGTCTTAATCAGCTGAATGCCTGGCTGCGATTCTCAGGCTTCTGCGATTAGCCTGTTGAACTCCTTTTTGTTGTTGATAATAATTACGGCGAGAAAATGGGGGAGATTTTGACTCAGGGCTTGTTTGGCAGATTTCTGGAAGACAAACCTCCTGCAGGTGCAAGGGCTCCAATTCAGGCTGGGAAAGTTCCAATTCTGGCTGAAACGGTGGAAAACCCAAGTTTTCCTCTTCATCTGTCACAACAGCGCTAGGAACGGGACTACATGGCCCATGAGTCATCACACCAATGCAGAAATTCACTTGTCCATTTAATAAACACAAGCTCAAGTTCTTTCTCAGCCAGTTCAAAAATTGCTTGTTGCTTTCCCTTTCTCCTTTGGCTTACATTTCCCACCCATCCTGACTCTTATGTTTGAGTTTGTACAGAGTGTTGCTTATTTTCCTCCAAGAAAAGAGTTGAAAATAGGCTTGTTAGTATGGGTAAGCATAAGGCAGGTGAAGTTCATAGAACATGTATAAGGCAGTCCCTGAATTACAAACATCCAACTTAACAAACAACTCATAGTTAAGAATGGAGGTGAGGCAACAGGAAGTGAGAGAAATCTACCTTTAGAAAAGGAAATTGACCCTTGAAACAGTTATCATGGGGAAAAGGTCTCTCAATAGAAGTTTTATCACCAATCCTTTTTTCCGCAACAAGCCACATTTTTCAAAATTCAATTGTCACAGGGACAGAAAGTGAGGGTTTTTTATGTATCTGGGGTGACTTGAGAAACTGCAAGCTGCTTCTAGTTCGAGAAAATAGGCAGTCTGCAAGGACATTGCCCAGGGGACGCCCAGATATTTTTTTTAATGCTTTACCATCCTTGTGGGAGGCTTCTCTCATGTTCCTGGATGGGAAGCAGGAGCTGAGAGAGGGAGCTCACTCGCTCTCCCCAGATTCAAACTGCTGACTTATCAGTCAGCAGTCTTGCCAGCGCAAGGGTTTAACCTATTGTACCACAAGGGGCTCCAGTGAAGTAAGTGCGGTAAAGTCTTCTAAACAAAAACACAGACAGCAAAACAAACACCACTATTCAAAGCATGTGTGTGTGTGTGTGTGTGTGTGTGTGTGTGTGTGTGTGGTTAGAGTTACACTTTAAAATGTGCCTGTTCTGACTTACAAAAAAAACCAACTTAAAAACAAACCCATGGAACCTATCTTGTTGGCAACTTGGGGACTGCTTGTACATGACACAAATATTCCTTTGCTGCTAGAGCAAAAAGTCCTGGAGCAAAATCTGGCTCTCTGGAGTTCCTCAAAATCAGTGCACTCTTCCCCATTGTTGTGACTCAGCCTTTGTGTGACTCTGATGAGGATTCTGGGATGTAGTTTCAAGATGATGGGATTCAGGTTCAGGATGAGTTTCAAGATGACTCTGATGGGAATTATGGGATTCAGGTGCAGAGTGTTCCTGCTGTGGGAGATGAGGAGCAGGGAGGCTTTCCCATGGGAAGAAATGATGTTGTTACTGATTATAGTTTTCAGGTGCAAGAAGCAGAAAGGGAGGGTAGCTCCCAACTTCAGCCTGATAACACTAACAAGCCCTGTGGCCTTGAAAGCGATGAGGCCGTGTCTTTAGATCGGGCTAGTCGTTTGGAATTTCAGGGGTTGCGCAGAAGTCTCAGAATAGCAAATAAGAGGAAGGCCAAAGAGCAAAGAAATGCCTTCATATTATGCTATTAAAACAGTCTGCTGAGAGGGAAATCTTCATCAAAGCAATGTCCTTGCTAGAAGCAAGAACCAAATCTGCTTTCCCGTATTATCTTGTAGCTTGGATGTATCCTCCTTTCTGGGACTTTGGCTTTGTTTTAAGGACCTTGTTTCATGCCTAATGTTTCCATGGATTTATTCTACAGCCTTGTTTTTGTAACTATCTTTTGGAACTGAACGTTTACCTTTTATGAACTTTATTTTCCCTATTTCCTAATAAACCACAAAAGACTACAATCTGTGTGCAGCCTGGTGTCTTTAGCAAGGTGAAGTTAACCTTAGGTGCGACACCCATGATGCTATTGTAAATGCCTTCCCCTGTTCTATAAAACTGTAAGTGGCAGTATGAGCTAGTACTTTCGTCTGCTGCTTTTGCCTTTGGCTCTGCCCACCCCTGGTGTATAGTTCCCTCCATTAAACATCTGAATTTGGTCCTCAAGCTGAAAGATGTTCCCCTCATTGGATTCAGTCTTCTGCCTTAGTAATCCATTGTCTTCATTTTAGCAGTATAATTGGAGAGGTGGGTGTCATTTTCCTGGTGCTAATTTTAATCAGTTGGGACCAGAAATCCTTGCTGAATTACTGCATGCTACTCAGTAGATCTTAATTGACTTTTTGCCCATCTCTGGAGTAAACATTGCAATTTAACCATGCTCAGACCTCAACGTTTCGTACATAGGAAAACACAGTTATTTTCCCAATAATCCACTGCTTTATTTTAATTTTGTCAGTAAAATTCAAAAGACATTCGAGATTTAGAAAAGCCTTTTAAGATAGGATTCTTGCTACATAATTTCAAAGCTGATTTTCATAATGTTAATGCGCCTGGTGGCTGAGCATTTTAATATGTAAAATATGAGGCTAAATCCCCCTTAAGAGAACCCTGCAAAGATAGGTTTTAAAAATAATTAATTCTTATTAGATGTTAATAACATAAGCCCTGAAAAAAGAAATGGATAAACTCTTCAGTTCTATCTATTCCCCAGGCAGGGAATGCATTTATTGCCAAGTGCCTGTCTTGCACATTGGTATCAGCAACAACTTTCTGACCTTTGATCTCTTTCAAACTCGAATAAGGAGTCATGACAAATACTCATGAAGGTTTTGCCAAATCCTAGTTCAACACATCACTATGGCAGATGTCTCTGACATCCCTTCTTAACACTATTTTAAGTCATGTTGCTTTTCTTCATGCCAACAGAGCAAAATGTTCATCACACACAGTCCCATTATGAGCCATATGTTGTGTTGTGGTCTTTAGTAGGAAAAGAGCTAATTTTTTGAGATCTCCATGAGATGCCAAATCCAAAATAAGGCCACAGGCTCATGCAGCTTTGACTTCTTAATTTTGAGTTGTGCTGAAATTTCATTGTTTTAATGGGAGAAATTTAAGGATAGACATCTGGAGATGAATACTGAAAGCTTGGAGGGTTAATTTGTAAGATAAGAGGATGATTTGTCTGAGTTTATATAATGAGCTTTGGGCTATATACATACATATTTACTGGAGTGAATAGCAAACAAAATGTAATAGTTCGATACAGTACAGTGTTTTGACCTCCTCAAAAAGACAGTAAATGCTTAGTTAACTGGCACCCATGGGGATTGGGAGATGCCAGATAGATGTAGTTTCTGGTTGCTCGATAGTTCCTATTGTTGTGAAGCATATAGTTTGCATGTGGGAGTATATGTGCCTTCAAATAACATGTCAATATATGGCAACCCTATGAATTTCATACGGTTTTCTTAGGCAAGGAATACTTAGTTTTTAAGGTTCCTTCCTCTGAAATATAGCCAACTACATCTGGTATTTGTTGATGGTCTCCCATCCAAGTTCTAACCATTACTGCTTAGTTACCAAAATCAGACAGGATCCTGTGCCTATAGTATCTAGGCCCGTCTTGAAAAAGAACAAACCAAATTATATACAATTAACCAGCACACATGGGGATTGGCAGATGCTGGATGAATGTAGTTTTTGGTTGCCTGGGAGCTATTAAAATTGGACTAAGTAATGATATACCCCACACTATACCCTAAACTCTGCATTGACGTGATATTCATATTGAAATACAGTAAGTAAAAGCAAATGTAGCTTAATGCAACACAATTTAACTGTATTACAAATTTGATTTTACTGTATTATAAAAAATATTTGGAGATACCTAGATAGCTAGATCTATTGTGCTGAACTATTTTCTTATTTTTAACGGTGCTCCATGCAGTCATGCTGGCCACATGACCTTGGAGGTGTCTACGGACAACGCCAGCTCTTTGGCTTAGAAATGGAGATGAGCACCAACCCGTAGAGTCAGACATGACTGGACTTAATGTCAGGGGAAACCTTTACCTTTACCTATTTTCTTGCAATTCCGCCAACCACAGCATTTCAAAAAGCACTACTAAAAAGCATCCGTACTAAGGGCTCCTTGAAACAGAAGAACAATCGATACACCTTCCATTAGGTTTTGATTCAACTTACTGTGGATTACGGCAATAAACAATCCCCAAGATGGAACTAAAACCTTAAATCAATGCTCAATGCTTTAAACTTTAGCCAAACCCCTTTGTAGTTTATAGAATCAAAAGCCTCCTCCTGATCAATAATGTCAGCATAAAACCCTTTTGACTTTTGAATGATTGAATTAATGAGCCAAGGAGGACAGTATCAAAGCACTGGAATGGGTCGAAACCTGTCTGTGCCACCCCTAATAGACCTAATAGACTAGTGTCAGAATCTCAGCTTCCCAGAAAGGAAAACATAGTAGAGTCTTGCTTATCCAACATAAACGGGCTGACAGAACATTAGATAATTGAAAATGTTGGATAATAAAGAGGGATTAAGGAAAAGCCTTTTAAACATCAAATTACAATATGATTTTACAAATTAAGCAGCAAAACATCATGTTTTATGACAAATCGACAGAAATAGCAGTTCAGTACACAAGCTCCGGGCTGTGGCGCAGGCTGGAGAGCAAGCCAGCTGCAACCAGCTGCAATGAATCACTCTGACCAGGAGGTCATGAGTTCGAGGCCCGCTCGGAGCCTATGTTTGTCTTGTCTTTGTTCTATGTTAAAAGGCATTGAATGTTTGCCTATATGTGTAATGTGATCCACCCTGAGTCCCCTTCGGGGTGAGAAGGGCGGAATATAAATGCTGTAAATAAATAAATAAATTATGGAGTAATTACTGTATTTAAGAATTTAGCACCAAAACATTGCAATGTATTGAAAACATTGACTACTAAAAGGCAGATTGAGTTGGATAATCCAGAATGTTGAATAAGTGAAGGTTGGATAAGCAAAACTCTACTGTATTTAGAAGTATGTATATATATATATATATATATATATATATATATATATATATATATATATCTGTATAACTTAGGCTACATAGATTTAATTCATTGCCAAAATTTACTAACCAAATGGTAATAGATCTGGGGGGGAAATGTCCTATGAGGAACAGCTAATAGAGCTTGGTATGTTTAGCTTAGAGAGAGAAAAGGTTAAGAGGTGTCATGATAACCATTCAAAATGATGGTATACTGAAGTTAGACCAGGCTTATTTTCTGTTCCTTCAGAGACCAGGACATGGAACAATGGATTCAACCTACAGGAAAAAAAGTTTTGTCTACACATTTGGAAGAACCTCCTGATGGTAAGAGTTGTTTTCCAGTGGTATACACTGCCTCATGTGTCTTTCTCTGGCAGGCTGAATGGCTATCTTTCAGGAGTGCACTAGACTGAATGACCCTTGTGGACTTTTCAACTCTATGTTTCTATGGCATCTGGATTTCTTTTTTCCACCTCATCGTGGCACTATTCAGTGGTAAATAATTTAGTACTAGATATGGGTTTGACTCAAAAAAGGGAGAGGTGGAGGCTAAGAGACAACTTCAGAATTTGTAGTACTGTACAAATACATTATGAAGTCATGGTGTGCCCTGATATTAGGTAGAGTGAGGCAACTACCCTGAGTGGCATAACTGGGAAGGCAGTTCTCCAATCAGTCTCTTTTCTTAGAGGACAACACTGTATGCTGTTCTAAATAGCAGAGGACATTATTTCTTTCCCAATGCTGAGTAAAGTTGTCAACCTAGTTGGGTTTGGAACATGGAATGGAGAATGGAAAAGGACAACATTTATTTTTTTGCCTCTGGCAGAAAAAAACATCCATATGGATCACATGGCATGCTACCAGGGTAACTTTGATAGTCTACAGAGAACCATTATATCTCATGGCGTATGTTACAAACCCTTCTCAGAAAGTATTAGCAATGAATATATTCAACTTTTTCATCCTCACACAGGAGTACAAATAATTTCAGCAGTTTTTCCACTGAAGCAGGTTTTGCTGAATTGTTCTACACAATAGGCTTGTGCCATCCAGGTAAACTGCAATCTCTTTTGGTGCCCTGGTTTTCAATGGGGCCCCAATCCATTTTTTTGGGAGCCTCCCACATTCAGGAGGGAAGACATCGGTTTTGACTCTGGGGAGTCTAAAGTTCTTAAAGCTGTTTCCTACTCTAGAGAAGGAGAGGTGCTGCAGGCAGGTGCACGCACTTTCCCTCCTGGGTGCCACACACTCTTTCCAAAGCATTTTAAGGAGGCTTCCCACTTCCAGGTAAAGAAAAGTGATGACCTCCTGGAGCTATCCCCTATGGGCTATCTTTATAAACCCCTCTTTTTTCTTACTACACTTCAATCTCCTTTCTGCTTTGGTTTTAATACTTCCTTAGAGCTCTTTCTACTTTCTACTAGAGGAGAGGTAACTGGATGGTAGTAGTTTTCAGGGAACTAGGGTTTTTCATTTGTTTGCTGGGATCAATAAAAAAGATTAAACTGTGATGCTAAATAGAGGAGAAGGAGCCGAGATTGGCTTGCTCTTGCGTTGGTTGCAGGTGGGTTTTCGTACCGGAAGGGCTCTTGCCGTTACATGCTCCCGAAGGTACTGAAGGTACTGAAGGAAAACAAATCCATGCACAACTCTACAGCACAGGAGTAATACAGGGAATTTTGTATGAAATTATTAGTTTCCACAATAAAACATTTTTTAAAAAACCCTTGTCTCCATATATCTATGAAAAGTTTTGTGTGTATGCAAAACCATCCAAAGGTTTTTGCCACATGTTTTTACATGAAAAGTTTGTTTCTTGGGAAGACATTTTAATGCAAACAAAACCAGTTTCGTTGCCCACTGTTGTTGCGTTTTTTTGGGGGGGGGCATTGATTTTTCTTTAGCAAAATTGTTATTTTAGAACAAAAAGGCTACTAATTTTTCCAGAGAAAAACGTGGGTTTCTGAAAACTCCTTTTTTGTTTTGTTTTTGGTTTGCTCACCCCAGAAACTATGTTTTCAGACAAAAATCAGAATTTTAATGCAAAACCATGTTTCTCAGCCCTTACAGGGTTTTGTACAAAATTGCTGGTGTTTTCAACATGAAAAAATGGATTAGCACAAAGGACACATATAGTAATTTTCCCAAACACTTAGGATAATAGATGCAGAAGTCCTGTTTCTGTGTTATGAGTTATTCTCAATGAGGTTTCTCAAGGACTGGGAAACTCATTTGTCATCTGAGAAACGAATAATCATAGACGTTATTTCCATCTCTGACAAACCACCCAAGTTTCATCTAAGAACAACACAGCAAATGTTCAAATCACTAATGCAGCAAAAC
Organism: Anolis carolinensis; assembly: GCF_035594765.1. Classification (NCBI taxonomy): domain Eukaryota; kingdom Metazoa; phylum Chordata; class Lepidosauria; order Squamata; family Anolidae; genus Anolis; species Anolis carolinensis. The sequence goes on along the minus strand of NC_085843.1, from coordinate 36,349,999 downwards.
ATTGCACATCAATTCCACTTAGGTTATGGCAGGATATATTTTGTTAGTTTTGTTTATTTGCTTTTGACTATAAACAGCATTTTATTATACTATGGCAAAACATTATTATACTTTAAACCTAATTCAATACAAGAGGGTTTTTTTTAATAAAAAAAACTATAACTTGACATCAACAGATAAATAGTTGCTCAACAATGAAACATAGCCTCCCAATTCTCTGCAAGCAGAATCATTTCCAAGTACTGTGGCAAATTTAAAATGGCTCCAATAATGAATGAAAAAAGTGGACAAAAGAAATGCAGTACATATACCTTAGTAAAACATAATATGAAATAAACATATTTTATTTCCCAGAAAATTACATGAGTCACTCATGTTACAGGATGTCCATCACTTATTTATCGTATTGGAAGCGAACCAAGGGTACAGTTGTAATGTATTTAAAACACAAACAAAGTTAAAAAACTTGGCATTATACTAAATGCTCCACCAGAAGCGACTTGCAGCATGTCCATCACTTTGCTAATGGTTTTTGGAAGTGTAGAAAGTATTTGCCACTGAGGAACCTGAAGCAGTTTCAGAAAGATGGTGGTTTCTTTTGCCCTCTTGCCTGATTGGTTTAAAGCCAAAATCTGTTGACTATTTCCGGTGGCAGATTTGGGGTACCATGAACAGGCAGTGAATGGTTACTTAGTTCATATCGTTTGTATTTCTACACTCAGAGAAAAAGATATAATTGTGAGACATTCTGCCTCAGGTACCAGAATAATTTGACTATTACGAGCTACTATGCAGTGTGGAAGGTAACAGTGATCTGGTCCATCTTTGCATACTAAATAGGAAAAAAAACACATGCAGAAAAATACCCCCTGCTCGGGACATTTTTTCCCTCATCAATCTGAGGAATTGTATGCATTTATCTAACTGATTTTTGTACATTTCTGTCCACCATTTGCAACTCATGATAATAACTGGCTTGTGACATGTACGGTTAGAACAGTGGATCTCAACTTGTGGGTCCCCAGGTGTTTTGACCTACAACTCCCAGAAATCCCAGCCAGTTTACTAGCTGTTTGGATTTCTGGATTTTGAAAGCCAAAATATCTGGGGACCCACAGGTTGAGAACCACTGGGTTAGAAATTGTAAGCTTTGGATGGGTCCTTTGTTGTGAGTAAGTAGCGTGTCCTGTTTTGCTTACTGTAGGTATATGTGCATGCACACACAAGGATGCTTTATTACACAAGGGAAAAAAGGTGCAAGAGACATTTTGGGGTAAATTGAACACAACACCACAAAGCTCTTGGGCATCTCACTTTGCTGCTGAAGGTGAGATTTCTCACAGGGTCTTGGTAATCCTTGATAGTATTTGCCGTGTCAAGACAGTCTTATTGAAGACATCAGCAAAAATGTCTTCACTTCCCTGCTATACAACCATATCCTATTTGGTAAACTCTGTCTCAGGCAGCATAATATAACAGGCTACCCTTCATCTGAGGATTTCACCACACCCATAACACTCCCTCACACACAGCCACAAGAATAAGCTTCCTTCAACCAAGAATCGGGTTGTATCTACAGTGTGAAAGTAATGCATTCTGATGCCCATTTAACTGCCATGGTTCCATGCTTTGGAATCATGGGTCTCATAGTTTTACAACATCTTTCATTTTCTCTACCAAAGAATGCTAGTGTCTCACCAAACTATATAGCCCAGGTTTCCACAGCAAATAAGCCATGGCAGTTAAAGGGGTGTTAACCTGCATTAATTCTTCAGTGTAGATGCACCTCAGGTGTGAGATCTGAAGTGTCAATGCTTCTTTCCCTGCTCCTGCCTTCATGCTTTATTCTACAGGCATTTGTTGCATGAACAGCTCTGCAGAAAGAAAGAAAGAAAAAAAGACAGGGAGAGAGAAACTACTAATTAATGTAATGAAAATGTCACAGAGTGTTCTTTTGCAAGTTCTTTGCTTCAGAGGGCTCAGTCAATAGATATTGAAGGAAAGGTGTGTTTTTTCTCTCCGACTTGCTGCAAAGAGATGCTTCTTTCTACAAAGGAGAGGCCTTCTTTCTTGCAGAAGCCAGCAAAAGAAATGGACAGGCAGGACATGGTTGGAAGGAGCAAAATAATCTCATCTTCTGCCCGCACAGCCCCAGGACACCATATCTTATATTTGAAAGGCATCTCTCTCAGCTACCACATTAGTGACACAGTCACAGTATCTGCACATCCTGCTGTTTTGCCATAAAGCTCATCTGTAACAACCCCTTTGAATTTCCCACTATGCTGCACCGGGGGGGGGGGGGGAATCTTTCGATTACTTGTTTGAGAGATTCCTTGCAGGAAATGGGTTTCTGCGTCAAAGGAGATAATTAAAATAAGGAAAATCGCTGAAGTAAATGCCATGCAACATGTGTGAGTTGTTTTTGAAAGAAAGAAAGATCAGTGTTAGTATCTCCCTGGGAGAAAATGTCTTTTTGTGCCCATCTGAGACTCGTGGTTCTAGCTTTTTGTGTGTTAATGAAAAGTGCAAAGCACATTTGGGAAATTTGTTGGCAGGTTCACTTGGTTTTGGCCACTAGGGGGCAGGCATCTCAAATTGACTCTAGAGATCATTGCATTCACAGGCAGATGGGAAATTTTGGTTAAAGGTATTCAAAGTTCATTAATACTACTCCATAGCATCAACAGATGAGAGAAAGAGAGAGAGGGAGGGAGGGAGGGAGGGAGGGAGGGAGAGAGAGAGAGAGAGAGAAGATACAGATGGATAATCCTCATACTCAATATTCTGAATACTTTAAGAAAGAAACATGGAATGATAGAATCATAGAGTTGGAAGAGACCTCATGGGCCATCCAATCCAACCCGCTGCCAAGAAGCAGGAAAATCACATTCAAAGCACCTCTGACAGATAGCCATCCAGCCTCTGTTTAAAAGCCTTCAAAGAAGGAGCCTCCACCACACTCTGGGGCAGAGATTTCCACTGCTGAACAGCTCTCACAGTGAGGAAGTTCTTCCTAATGTTCAGGTGGAATCTCCTTTCCTGTAGTTTAAAGCCATTGTTCCGAGTCCTAGTCTGCAGGGCAGCAGAAAACAAGCTTGCTCCCTCCTCCCTATGACTTCCCCTCACATATTTATACATGGCCCTCATCATGTCTCAGTCTTCTCTTCTGCAGGCTGTACATGCCCAGTTCTTTAAGCCACTCCTCATAGGGCTTGTTCTCCAGGCCCTTGTTAAATAGAAGTATTCCTTACTTAAATGTTCTTTACCATCCAAATGTTGTTATAGCTGGAGGAACTCTTCATAAGACTCATTGTATTCATGATAGGTTGAGGGTTTTTTTATCCCACATTCTAAGATTTTATCCCACATATCCACAACTAGCTTTGAAAAATTAATGTTTGTAGTCACAGTGGCTGTCATGTTATCTATACAGTGGGTAGTAATTATTCACTAACTTCATTTTCAGGGGCCCCTGGTGACAAAGTGTGTTAAAGTGCTGAGCTGCTGAACTTGCATACCAAAATGTCCCAGGTTCAAATACCGGGAGCAGAATGAGCGACCGCTGTTACCCCCAGCTCCTGCCAATCTAGCAGTTCGAAAACATGCAAATGTGAGTACATCAATAGGTACCACTCCGGCGGGAAGGTAATGGCACTCCATGCAGTCATGACCTTGGAGGTGTCTATGGACAACGCTGACTCTTCGGCTTAGAAATGGAGATGAGCACCAACCCCCAGAGTCGTTCATGACTGGACTTAACGTCAGGGAAAATCTTTACTTTTAATTTCATTTTCAAATGTAATCATTTTTTATCATTTTTGAGAAAGTATTTCAAACTGGTAGTTTTCTCTTCCCAATTTCAAACTTATTCTTTGCAAGACATGTGTACATATCTTTCTAGCACAAAAAAATGAATTTTCTGCACAGAAAATAAGATTTCTGCACAAAAAAAATAGTATTTTCACAGAAAGTACTTGTAGTGAAAATGCTGTATTGGGGATTTATTCTGTACAAATTTCAGATATCCTTTTTGTGCAGTTTTTTTGTGCAGCAAATGTTTTCTGTACAAAAGAGGCTTGTGTGTACAAAAAATTTAACTGTGAAGATTTTCCTCAGTCCAGGATTCTCCCCATGAGGGTTTCCTGACATTCAAGAAATCATCTTGCTAGGCAAATTACCATCAAATTTTAGTACTCCGATTCTTTTAATTTAGGCTTCCAGAAACGCTAGCCCAGTGGTTCCCGACGTGTTGGTCCTCAGGTGTTTTGGCCTACAACTCCCAGAAATCCTAGCGAGTTTACCAGCTGTTAGAATTTCTGGGAGTTGAAGGCCAAAACATCTGGCCAACAGGTTGAGAATCACTACTCGGGAATTTTAAGATCTGAAATTCAAAGTACTACAGATTGAGAAATTCTGGGGGGCCATCTACACTACCATATAAAATCCAGATTATCTGCTTTATACTGGATTATATGGCAGTTTAGACTCATATAATGCAGTTCAAAGCAGATAATATGAATTATCTTCTCTGATAATCTTATTATATAGCCGTGTGGATACAGCCTAGGTTCAATCATTCCAGAAGCTGTAATCACACACCCAAATGTGACTGAACTCTGTTGGTAACTCTATGGTCTACTGGTTCTGGTGGTTTTCACATATCTAGCTAAGACTATGAAGACTATGAACAGTACTGTCCAAGAATGGAATGGGGACTTGAATCAGCAACAGACCATATGATGTGCATGCAGAAGGTCTCATGTTTAATCCCCAGCATCTCAGTTAAAAGTACTGTTTTGAAAAACCTCCACCTGCCAATCAGAGCCCCCCCCCCCAAAAAAAAAACCCTGTTTCAGGGTGATAGAAAGTATATTTAATACTTATTTGTTTTGCTTTAATCCAGCATTTCAGCAAAGTGTATATTCTAAAGTCTTCCTGGGAGTCATTTAAACAGTCTGCAGAAAATACTCTATTATATATGTCTTGTCTGGTATCCTGTGAGAAATACTGTCTTGTTTCAGATGCATCTTAATTCAGTAGCAAATAAACTCTCATTCAACTCTGAGCAGCTGAAGAAAACCAGTGGGAAAGTCAATTTACCTCCACCCTGCTAAATGTCCGGTTTCACATATGTTACCCCTCACTTGTATATGTCCTAGCCTCTTGAAATATAGGATGTGTGACTTGGAATGCCAATTTTTTTGTTTTTCTGTGCCTTCAAGTTGCTTATGACTTATGGCAACCCTAAACACTTTCTTGGCAACATTTGTTAAGGAGGTTTGCTACTGCCTTTCTCTGAGGCTGAATGAGTACAACTTGCCCAAAGTACCATCTGATTTTGAAGCTAAGGAGGATCATTTGTTGCAAAAACTGTAGAATCTTTTTGAGAGAAAGGCATTGGCAAAACCCCAAGTATTCCTTGCCTAAGAAAACCTTACAGTATTCATGGGGTGGCCTATGATGACAGTCAGTCTGAAGGCATTTACTTTGCTTTAAGAACTTATGTGACAAGACAGAGATCAGGCTTTACTTTTCCATTGGGACCTCCCACATACCCAAGCAAAATTTCTCCCTCCCCATTATGAAACACCAGAACCCTTGTCCATTCCTCTCTGATGGTAGTATCTTCATTTCAGTGGAAAATAAGCATTATATATTGAAACAACATCAGCTGTGAGCCACTGCTGTGAGCATTGTATACTGGCAACATCAGTCATGAGCTCCAGGGAAGTAAGCAAAGGCATGGCATGGCCCAGAGAAGGACTATCCAGGAGCTCGGCTTTCACAGGGGGTTCCAGAGTCAAGAACAGATGCAGCAAAGAGACCCAACAGACTGTGGAGCTCTAATTAGCTGGAAATGAAATTGTCAGGGCTGGAACTCATTGCAATGGATGAAGTATGTGTCTATTTAAACTACTTTTCCTCAAACAGACTCCCACTTCTAATATTTTCTTGCATTTGTAGCTCTACAACTGGAGACAGACAGTTCCAAAGTGCAGAAAGGTTCTTCTAGGATAGGAGCATTGTAATGTCCTGATATGGTTTTTAAAATGACTCATTTTCTCTCCACAGGAATCTTATAATTCTTTCTAATGAAACTAGTAGCTGCTCCAGTTCCAGATATCTCAGCTCAGCTTGAAAGCAGTTTTAGCATCCCTTTGATCTACACTCAAGGACCGATGGGAATAATGAAGGCTGTCTGATCAAAAAGACCAAAATGCGAAAGGAGGGAACCTCAGCACTAAATGAACTCTATGTGTAAGCACTCCAGGTCCTTCCAACCAGGTTAGCCTACTGTCAGCTTATTTCCTGGTCACATCATCCATCTCTGTGATGGCTGAGTATATCTCATACTTGACAATGTTGCATTCTTCAAGATCTTTATCTCTTCAGTGTCAGCGGTTGGGAAAATAATGTTTGGATTACATCTACCAGCATCGACCCCAGGTAGCATGACCAGCGGTATTTTAGGAACACTAATCCAAAAAAGTGGTATTCTCTGGGGTTTGACTTCAGGACCCCAAAATAATAATAATAAATAATAATAATAAACTTTATTTATACCCCGCCACCATCTCCCCAATGGGGACTCGGGGCGGCTTACATGGGGCCATGCCCAGAACAATACAATATAAAACAACAAATCATAATGCATTAAACAATACAATAAAAGAAAATATACACTACAGTAAACAAAATCAAAAGAACAGTAGAACAATAAAACCAAGGGCGGGCCACATGAACACTAGCTTAAAACTCGGGGTGAGAAAGGAAGTAGGAGTAAAAACCACAGAGAACAGGGTTATAGAGTGGTGGGGCAATCTGGAGGACAGATATTGAAGGAGAGCAGCAAAAGGGATATATGTAGCAATTACTCTCCAAAAGCACAGCGGAAGAGCCATGTTTTCAGGTCTTTCTTAAAGGCTGCTAGTGTGGGGGCTTGCTTAATCTCACTGGGCAGTGAGTCCACAATCGGGGAGCCACAGCAGAGAAGGCCCTCTCCCTTGTACCCACAAGGCGGGCCTGAGACATCGGCAATGGTAACAGGAGAGCCTCCCCTGACGATCAAAGGGATCAGACTGGTTTATAATAGGAGATACGGTCACAAAGGTAGGTGGGTCCCAAATCCATTGATGCTCTCAAGTCCCATTATATGCAATGGGATTCTAAAATAGTGGCAAATTTATTGATTTACTTTATTTATACCCCGCCTTTCTCTACCCCTCAGGGGACTCAAAGTGGCTTATATAGAGGCAATTATTCAATGCCTTAAAACATATACAATTTAAAAATTAAAAGTAAATTAGATTAAAATCAGACATATTAAACATTTAAAAACATTACATGACATAAAAATCATGCAATCCATAGTCATAGTCCAAGCCTTTCCATAGTCGTTCCATGTATTCCAAAACTGTCATTGCACTGCCCTATTCACTAAAAGCATGATCCCACAGCCAAGTTTTTGCCTTTCTTAAAAGGCTGGGAGGGAGGGGGCTGATCTAATGCCACTGGGGAGGGAGTTCCACAGCCGAGGGTCCACCACTGAGAAGGCTCTGTCTCTCGTTCCCACCAGTTGTGCCTGTGAAGGAGGTGGGACTGAGAGCAGGACCTCCCCAGATGATCTTATTCTCCAAGATTGTTATAGGGAGAGACACATTCGAACAGGTAAGCTGGGCTGGAACTGTTTAGGACTTTATAGGCTAAAGCCAGCACTTTGAATTGTGCTCAGCAGCAGACTGGCAGACAGTGGACTTGACGTAGCAGGGAAGTTGTATGCTCCCTGTACACCACTTCAGTGAACAATCTGGCTGCCGCCCATTGGACCAATTGGAGCTTCTGAACAGTCTTCAAAGGCAACCCCATGTACAGCGTGTTGCAGTAATCTATTCAGGATGTAACCAGAGTATGGATTGCTGAGGTTTGTAAAGACACCGTTATGGATGGGTTAACTGGAAAAGTACGTGTAAGAAGCTGATTGGTTGAGCCTGTGAACAGCTAGGAATCTGATTGGTCAGTTTCTCTGCCATGCCACTGGGGAACTGGTTTCAGCAGGTTTTTCCTCAGAGAGTGAGAGAGTGTATGCTGACTGAGATACAGCCAGGAGGTAAGATGGCTGCTGACTCTCAGAAGCCCTGTTATTTCTAAGGCTCTGAGGCAATTTTATGGACTTTAAAAGGACTATCTATTCCTACTGTTCTCTGTAAGCAATCAGAGAGACTATTGTAAGTATTATTGCTCTGTTTAATCATTTTGAAGTCAGTAAAGTTCCTGTTAATTGTTCTACAAAGCTGGGTGGCACATCATTACCCTGCAGCGTGACTTTGGTTCACAGGTGAATGTAAGAGCTTCTATTTAACATAATCTACAATCCTTAACGTGGACCACCTTGGCCAAGGATTGGTTTTTGGAATTGCGAAAGGAATTTTCAAGTTGCAGGTAGTTGAATCTTTGGATGGTTGAATCCGTGGATGCAGAGTCCATGGATATGGCAGTTATTATCTTTATCTCCCCAAAGGGGACTCAAAAGCATTAGTTTACAATTTAAATATACAAATATACAAACATTAAAACAGAAATAAATATAAATGGCACAACAACCAGATTAAACTCCATCAAAACATATTCAAAATTAAAAACCACAGCACTCCCTGACTAGTTCTTAAGCGACTTCATCTTTAAAAACCTGCCTGCAAGGTCATATAGTGGGTTTCTGTGACTCACTGGGAATTTAGCCCTGGTCTTTCAGAGTTGTAATTCAACATGCTGGCTTTTTTCAACTAACAAATCTACTGTTTGGGAAGATGAAAGGCCGATCAATTTTGTCAAGCATCTATGGTAGATTAGAAAGACTAAAGCACTGCTTGAAATTATTTGAGAACAGTTTAGATCTTGAAATGAACAATAAAAACATAAGCACTGAAATGAATGAAAGTTTCAAATAAATTAAACCATACAGGCATGCAAACAAAACAGTTAAAGGGCAGAGAAAATATATCTGATGATTCATTTGCAGAATTTAGGTGCCAAAGTGTTAGTGTGGGTGCATTATAATCTTGGGCATTTGAAAAGGAACGCAGTCAATAATAGGTATATCAAAAATACACGGAAACCATTAAAGTTAAAGAGAATTGGTATCCTAGGGAATACATTTTTCAGACAAGAGAAGGAGGTTGATATGAGCCAAATATGTAAGAGTTGTTTGAAACCAAAATGGGAAAAAATCAGTAGAAAATTCAGATGAAAGAGGGAGTACAGCATAAGAGTTATTTCAAGAGTTATTTCAAGATGTGTGCATTTTATTGATACATTTGTGTATCAGTAAAATGCCCTAAAGGCCTCAAATTCTGTGTGATCTTAGAAGCTAAGTAGGGTCAGTCCTGGTTAGTACATGGATGGGAGACCACCAAGGAATCCCAGCACCTGTAATCTATTTTTCAGATGAAACAACTGGCTATCCACCTCCTGAGTATTCTTTCCCTAAGAAAACCCTACAAAATTCATGAGATCACCATAAGCCCACAGGCAACCTGAAGGTACATGAATAGAATAGAATAACTTTATTGTTATTGTTGTACATTGCACAATGAAATTAAATGCTTTCTCCAGCACACATCACAAAAATAACACACCCATGCCTTCACACTCCAACCACCGCTGCACAGCCCCCAATGCCACATCAGTGTGAAACCATGGAGTTCAATATAGTTACAGCTCTAGGCTATCTCTTAGTCTGTTTGTCCTTGTTTTTGTCACTCTGTACTGTCTGCCAGATGGTAATAATTCAAAAAAGGAATGTGCTGGATGAGATGGATCCTTAAGAATTCTCTGAGCTTTCTTAAGGCAACGGGACTTATAAAGTTCTTCCAAAGAGGGGAGAGGGCAACCAATGATTCTCTGTGCTTTAGAGGTGACCCTTTGGAGCACCTTCCTATCTGCCACTGCGGAGATGCAATAGGTTAGGACATTCTTTATAGCACAGCGATAGAAAGTTACCTGCAGTTTTTCATTCAGTTGTTGGTTCCTTAGAAGTTTCAAGTAGTACAATCTCTGCTGGGCCCTCTTAATCAACGCTGCCGTATGAACACCCCAGTTCTGATCCTCCTAAACAGTGACACCCAGGAACTTAAAACTGGCCACTCACTACACCTTGATGGCACAACAATATTTTGACTAGTTGACAGAAGGAGAGCAAAGACAAAGCCATTCTGGCCTCTCTAGAGGGGAAACTCCAAAGTCTGGAAGTAACGGAAAGTAATTTAATTCACTGAATAATTTAATTCACTGAACATATACAAAAATTAAAATTAAACTATCAATAAAACTAAAAACAATTTGAAAACAGGCTATTAAATAATAACAAATGGGGGAAATTCAGCATTTAACTGAATGCCATTTTGTTTATTGAAACAAAAATGTTTTCACTTGCAGCCAGAAGAGCAACCTGCCAGAAGTTTAACCTCTCTGGGAAAGAAGTTTAAAAAACCTAGGGAAAACATTTCCAGCTTGCAGCAAAAAAAAAAAAAACCAATCATATACCTGCAAAACTGCCATGATTTTTCTCTGTTAAGTGGACATTAGGGTAGCCCCAATGAACAGAGCTGACTTTGTGCCTCTTTCCCATTACTGTACATGATGCTCTACTCTGGTGGAGGGCATCATTTATATAGGAAAGCGCTCCTGTCATATGAATGGAAGATTATCTCACATACCACAAGAGTGTGGGATCACACCACTTGCAAGTAGGCCTGGGGTGAGTTTAAAAAAATGAACCACCCGTTTAAAGATTCAGAGTTGACAGTGATGCACTTAATGAAAATAAGTAGCCAATGGAGCAGACCGATTTGTTTCAGATATTTCTTATAGCCTCTTCAACCTAATGTCTGTTTTGGCCAAATATTTAGAATACCTTCTTTTAAAAGTTTTTTAAAAAAAATGAATTAAGCAGTTGCTTAGCAGCCAGCATGGCTTCTGTGACACATGCTTCCTCTATGTGTTTTTGTAGACTATCAAAAACTGGGGGACAGGCGTGAGGCTTTTAAATTCCAACATGAAGAATATAATAGCTGCTGTGACTATAGAACAGTCATGAGGCATTACAGGTGTTGTCAGACTACAAAGCCAAGCATTTCTAGCCCACACAGTCAATGGTGAAGAATGTGGAGAATCACAGTCCAGCAATATCTCCTAAGAAATACCTACCCCTCGATGGAAAACAAGAAAAGGACCATCCCTGAAGCTGGAGCTCATTGTGTGAAATTATTCCGATCTGTACTACCAACATTAAGAGTTTAGAAAAATAACATTTAACTACAACTCCCATTGTCTCCCAGCTGACATTTGCAGTACTGGCTGAGGGGTTTGTGGAAGTATTCCTAAAAGAAAATATTCTAGGTTCTTAGCCCAAAATTTACTCAGAGAAGGATTGACACCGCCTTTCTCTAAGGGCCCTTCCACACAGCCATATAACCCAGAATATCAAGGCAGAAAATCTCTTTGAACTGGGTTTTCTGAGTCCACACTGCCATGTATTCCAGTTCAAAGCAAATAATGTGGGATTTTGTTAAACTTGGTGAAAAGGGCCTGAGATTGAAAGTGCCTGAGTTCCCATGGGAAAAAAAACAGGGATTGAACCTTGGTATCCTGGATTTCTTGTAGAACACTCAGGCTGGGTTATCAAAGAAGATAATCCAGATTGTCTGCTTTGAACTGGATTATATGAGTCTACACTACTAGTTCAAAACAGGCAACCTGGATTTTATATGGCAGTGTAGATCCAACCCAATACCACTAAACCAGTCTGTCTCTAGTACTCCTAGGGAAGGAGTGATTCAGTGACTACTGTCCATTCATCTTGAAATGATAGGACTGGTCTAGATAAATTGGAAGAACAGCACTGTCTCTATGTGAGTAAATGCCAAAAAGAAAAGTCAGAAAAAGAAAAAGTGATCCCCAGTACATGTTTGAATTAGATGTATATCCTGACCTGGAAAAGGTTAAAGTTGGCTGCCATATGGCACATGAATTTCAAAGTACATGTAATGTCTTTCATCAAAGCCTCACCCTCTTGCAAAAAGAGCAACAAGGGTTGTGATGTTATCAAGGATAACTGTAATTATCATACATGAATAATACATTCGTTTTATTTTATTTTTGCACATATATATATATATATATATATATATATATATATATCTGAATAGCTCTAAAAATCCTCCTTTGTGCACAAATCTGCCAGGACCAGATGTTCTCCCAAACATTCATGCAAAATCAAAAGAAACGTTTGTCTGGATGCTCAGAAGCAGCAGAAAAAAAGGGATTGAAAGAGATGAACAGAACAGCTGTTCAGAGTTTGAATCAATGGACTCATGCAAATGGTGTTTTGGCTGGATCTCTTCTGTTGTTAGTATAGCTCTTGCAGACATGCGTGTCTGTGTAACTGAATGGACAAAATACACAAGCAGCTTTCCCTAAAGTGATAGCTATTGAATTCTTTTTTAAATACTCTGCATAGGAATGTATTTTGTTATACTTTGGTAGAATTTTTATCTAGTGCCACAACTAAAATTAGATTTCCAACTGGCCTGGCAAAATATTGGAGCTGGCTGAGAGTTTTCTGGGCTGCATGGCCATGTTCCAGAAGCATTCTCTCCTGATATTTTACCTGCATGTGTGGCAAGCAACCTCAGAGTTGGTCCAGAGATCTAGAAAGAATGCTACTAGCTCAATGGTTCTCAACCTGCGGTCCCCGGATGTTTTTGGCCTAGAATTCCCAGAAATCTCAGGCAGTTTACCAGCTGTTAGGATTTCTGGAAATTGAAGGCCAAAAACATCTGGGGACCCCAGGTTGAGAACCACTGTACTAGAGCATAGCCATGCAGCCCAAAAAACTCACAGCAACCCTGTGATTCCAGCCATGAAAGCCTTCGGCAACACATTACAGTTTTGTTTTCTCCCCAGCCCCGCAACTGGGAACTCAGAACACTGTACATTTGCCTGCCAGTACCCATTTTATTCTCACAACTTCTCTATAAGGTAGGTTAAAGTGGATGAGGTGGAATGATCTGAGGTTGACCAGTGAGTTTCATAACTTAGTTCATATTACCAATCCTGGTCTGCCACTGTGCCAGACAGCTTATTGGTAGCTGTTTGGGATTTTAGCCATCTATCATGTGCACAACTGTATGAAGACTGTTCCTGGTGTACTGCTTGTTCTCCTTTTCTTTTTTCCCACCTCTCTCGGTTTCTCTCTCTTACTAACACTCAGATTCACACACATAGCCTAATATTGTCTATATTATTATTATTATTATTATTATTATTATTATTATTATTATTATTATTATTTTGGTATTTCTATCCCACCTTTCTCTACCCCGAAGGGGACTCAAGACGGCTTTACATATAGGCAGCTATTTGATGCCTTAAAAACAATACAAAATTAAAATGGGCATTTAAAATAGAATAAGAAAATACAATTAAAACAATCAGAGACATTTAAAAACCATACAATCACAGTTAATCACATAATCCACGAACATAATCTGGGCCATTCCTATAGTCATTACACGTCATTCCATATCTGTTTATTGCACAGGTTCTCCAAACGCTTGGTCACAAAGCCATATTTTTACTCTCTTACAGAAGATCAGGAGGGAGGGGGCTTATCTAATATCCCTGGGAAGGGAGTTCCATAGCCGAGGGGACACCACTGAGAAGGCCCTGTCTCTCGTCTCCACCAATTGCACCTGCGAAGGAGGAGTGACCGAGAGCAGGGCCTCCCCAGATTATCTTAAACTCCGCGGTGGTTCGTAGAGGGAGATACATTCAGACAGGTAAACTGTGTAAACTGTGTCAGAATCATTTAGGGCTTTATAGGCTAAAGCCAGAACTTTGAATTGTGCTCGGTAGCAGACTGGTAGCCAGTGGAGCTGATGTAACAGGGGGGTTGTGTGCTCCCTGCATGCTGCTCCAGGGAGCAATTTGACTGCCACCCATTGGACTATTTGGAGCTTCCAAGCAGTCTTCTAAGGCAACCCCATATAGAGCATGTTGCAGTGATCTATTCGGGATGTAATCAGAGCATGGACTACCATGGCCAAGTCTGATTTCCCAAGGTACAAGCGCAACTGGCACACAAGTTTTAATTGTGCGAAAGTTCTCCTGGCCACTGCCGAAACCTGATGTTCCATGCTCAGTGATGAGTCCTGGAGAACTCCCAAGCTGTAAACCTGTGTCTTCAGGGGGAGTTTAACCCCACCCAACACAGGCTGTAGCCCTATATCTGTTTGGCCTTGTGACTGACCAGGAGTACCCCTGTCTTGTCTGGATTCAATTTCAATTTGTTCGCCCTCATCCAGACTGTCACATCTGCCAAGCACCGGTTAAGGACCCAAGACCCATTCCCACGAAGCGTCCCAGAAAGATACTATGGTCTACGGTATCAAAGACCACTGAGAGGTCCAGCAAGAACCAACAGGGATACACTCCCCCTGTCCAGTTCCCAGCGTCGATCGTCCATTGAGGTGACCAAGGCTATTTCAATTCTGTGTCCCAGCCTAAAGCCAGACTGTGCCCGATCCAGATAATCAGTGTCTACCAAGAATGCCTGGAGTTGCGAGGCCACCACATGTTTCAGGACTTTGACCAAAAAGGGGATGTTGGAAACTGGCCAAAAGTTGACGAATTGAGAGGGGTTTACTATGAATAGCAGCTTTCTGGGGACTTATCACAGCTGGAGAGTCATCTTTGGTTGTGTGCATCCAGTTGCCAGTTTACCTTATATCTGTGAATATTTTATACCTTGCTATTGACGAGAATCAGGGCCAGCCCCACTATGGAGGTCACGTGAGGCCTCCGCCTCGGGCGCAGGTCCGGGGGGGTGCCGTCAGGCTGGGCGGGAGGCGGGGCACCGGCCTGGCGGTGCCCCGCCTCCCGCCCAGTGCACCCTGGCCCGTCTGGCCTTTTCTAGCTGGCCAGACTGCAGCGGAGGTCCCTCCAGGCCACAATCGCGGCCTGGAGGGACCTCCGCTGCAGTCTGGCCAGCTAGAAAAGGCCAGACGGGCGAGCGGGAGTAGCGTGTTGGCCCCGCCACCCACGCTATTTGCCCTGGCCCCGCCTCCCACGCTGCGTGGGAGGCGGGGCCAGGGCACGCTGGGCGGGGGTGTGTGGCCAACTCTGGCCCCGCCTCCCGCACTATTCGCCCTGGCCCCGCCTCCCACGCAGCGTGGGAGGCGGGGCCAGGGCACGCTGGGCGGGGCCAGGGCGTGGGAGGCGGGGCCGGTGGCGGGGGCGCTTTTCAGCACCCCCGCTTAACATTAAAAATTATCTCCGGCCGGCCCTGATGAGAATACGGTATGTAAAGATAAAGGTAAAAGTTTTCCCCTGACACTAAGTCTAGTCATGTCTGATTCTGGGGGATGGTGCTCATTTCCATTTCTAAGCCGAAGAGCTGGCATTGTCCATAGACAATTCCGGCATAACTGCATGGAGCTCCGTTACCTTCCCGCCAGAGCAGTACTTATTAATCTACTCACATTTGCATGTTTTCAAACTGCTAGATTGGCAGAAGCTGGCGCTAACAGCGGGAACTCACCTCGCTCCCTGGATTTGAACTGCCAACCTTTCAGTCAGCAAGTTCAGTGGCTCAGTGGTTTAACCCACTGCATCACCGGGGGCTCCTTTAACACAGTATGTATTCTTTGTCAATAATAGCATGTCTGTAGAGGACTATCAGGTTCAAATGATCTTCTTCTTCTTCAATCGCACAGTCGTTTCCGACTCTTCGTGACCTCATGGACCAGTCCACACCAGAGCTCACCCAATAAATCTATCTGCTCATTTGACTTGGTGCTTCTAGAGACTGGAGATATAGCCTTCTACGGCAAAGCAAAGTGTTCTATTACTGACCTATAGGCTATTTCCCAAATGCTCAGAACAATTTATACATGGCTCCCAAAAAATCACCTGTCCAAACAGTTGATGGGGTCAAAGCCAAGCCTCCTTAACTTTTAGCAGGAGAATTTTGTCATTTACTTCTAGACTAAGTGCAAATCCATCAGTCCTAGCCAACATAGCCAATGGTGAAGAATACTGGGAGTTGAAGTCCAATCTCATTTAGAAAGTTGTGTGAGTCTCACCTCTGTTCTGACTCATTCTTTGGTGATTAACATCACTTTCCACTCACCCATCCTATACCCCTGACAGCTTGTTGGCTATTCTTTGAGACAGGGACAGTTGGTTGTGCTGCCTTTCCAAACTCATGGTGACCATTTAATGATTCACAGATGGCTCCCCATAAATTACTCTTGCAATGTGCATTAATTGTTAAATGTAAGCTCTTTTGGCACCTTCTCCTCCTCCTGTGCTTGTAACTTCTCAATTCGCAGCTGCCACCTCTAATGAATCTGGATGTTATAAGCATAGTAAAGGCAAAAACTTCTAACATTTGGGAATGACATCGAACTGCAGACACAGAGGCTCAGGGGGCTAGTTCAGGCATTACATTTTGATGATCCTTCTCAATAGTGCACCCAGAGGGCTAATGAGTGGTAATGGAAATCTTTTACCTCCTGGTGGCATTATGTCACAGGATGAGAGTGCCTGCCCCATGATTCAAATCTCATCATATATTGCAATGAACTCAGTAAGCAGAGAGCAGAAAGAAGAAAAGGCCACAGCAGCACCAAGAATAAGAGCATGCAGAGAAAGGGTGATATCTCATTTGTTTTCCCCAATTTAGAATGATAAAATGGACATGCAAGACTCAAATTGTTTTTTTTCACAGCTAAATGAAGTGAGGATCAATTTCCATTGCTTCCCATGGCATTTGAAGGAGACAGACCCTTTATAAGTCCCCAGGCATATGAGAGAGTTTTCTGCAACATCCCCTGGATATTCAGGGGTTACAGAACCAGACATTGCAGGGTAAAAGCCATGAGACCTTTCAATTAGCAGGGGGGATGGTCCTCTGCCATGCCCCCTTGGATGTCTCTGCTCTGTCTAGTTTGATGTCCTTCGATAACTGGAAGGGAAATGGATATTTCGTGGTGTGTCCAGTTTGTATTTAAAGTATGTACAGTATTCTAGGTGGCTTGATTTTCAGTGGGCAATCCCAATTAGTTTTACAAAAGGCATGCCCTTGATGGAGATAAAAAGTGCAAGGATTGTTTTTAAAAACCAGAACTACTGTGCTGTGAGTATTACTATTATCCAGGGGGTGTACTGGCTGGGATGTTGCTTCAGGTATCCACGGAACATCAGAGCATATGAGTGGTATTCCATAGTGTTCTAAAGACATTCCTGGGATTTGCTACACAAAATATATTCCAGTCTCTCCTTCTGCTGTACGATCATTTATGCCATAAGCATATAGATTGTATTGTTGTAAGAACAGCAGAAATCGTCTTGTTTGATACTGCTATTTCCAGAATACAAGGCAAACATAGAATGTGTTGACCCTCTTTTAAAAGAGAAAAAATGGCATATAACATAATAAAAATTAGACATGTGCATTCAGAGGAAACCTTGCCCCTTTTCATGTCCCGGCTTTCGTTGGGGGCCCCGATCTGTTTTTGTAAGCCTCCCAAAATTGGGAAGGTTGTTTTCGGTTCCTTTGTTTCAGGGTCTGAAAATTAGACCATTGTGGGGGGGGGGGGGGTCTTCCCACTTACTAGCTCCCTGCCCTACCATCTTCTTACCTGGCACCTGCTGTTTCTACTCTAGAGTAAGAGGTGTTCAGCTGCAGGTCTGCTTCGGGCCTGCCTTCATGCCCCACCGCACATACCCCACCACACTCTCCGAGCGTGCATGTGTGGTGGGGCGTGCAGGAAGGCCCGGGGTGTGCCTGCAGCCAAGTTCTGGGCCTGCCTGCTGCATGCCCTGCCATACATACACTCTCTTTCCAAGGCAAGGAGGCAAGTTCGGATGCATACGAAAGCAAGCTTTCATGTCAAGCAGATTTTCGCATGGGGAGCAGGCTTCTCGTTCTGTGCTTTGAAGAAATGGTAATGGAAGACATGAAAGAAATGGTAGAAATGGTAGGAACGAATTTCACAAAGATACCTAGTAACAACAACAATGGAAACGGTTGTTGTTCTTGTGTGCCTTCAAGTCATTTACAACCTATGGTAATCTCTTAGCAACATTTGCTCAGAAGATGCCTGAGGCTGAGGGGTGTGTGAGTTGCCCAAAGTTATGAAGCAGGTTTCATGGTTGTGTGTGGATTCCAACCCTGGTCTCCAGAGTTGTAGTTCAATGATCAAACCACTAAATTAGACTGTTTCTTTGGAAGCTGGCATCCTTCAAATGAAAATGTAGCAGTTCACTATGAAACAGCTTGATTTCAATGGTGTTGGCATGAAGCATTCTCCACCTCAGAACATCAATGGCAGCTCCAGCAACTCCAATTCACAGTGGTACTGCCTCTGAAATTGGGAGTTAGCATAATAGCCATCAAGTTTGCTGTTAGCCACAGGTAGCCTTATTTTCTATGGATTTATTCTGGGACTTTTTATACCTGTCCAGGTTGATGGCATCACTTAATGGCATGCCATTGGGCAGCAAGTCCATTTTTCCTTTTAATTTGAAATTTAAATGAGCTGTCCAATGTTCTGAACCTACAATGCAGATGAAATGTAACATCTTGGATAACTCATTTAACTTGCAGACAAAAACATGGAACAGATTTGCCACCCCACTAACATGGAAGACACAAATTTCTATTGGTGTCACTGCAAGTTCTACATGCACTATGCAAATAGGTGCTACTTTTGTCCCAGCAGAATTTTTACAATGTGCTCAAACTATGCAGCTGTGATGACTCATGGGCCATGTAGTTCCGTTCCTAGTACTGTTGTGACAGATGAAGAGGAAAACTTGGGTTTCCCACCATTTCTGCCAGATTTGGAGCCCTTGCAGCTGCAAGATGTTTGCCCACAAGAAGTCAGCCAAACAAGCCTTGAGCAGAAATCTCCCCCATTTTCTCGCCGGCATTATTATAATCAAGATAGAAGCGCTCGGGAGGCGACTCGCCGGAGCGCCAGGATAGCTGCCAGACAATTAGATGATTAAGTCTGTTTCCCTTGGGAAAGTTTAAGGAGTCATGCATCTGGACACAGTATAGGTTTCGTTTCTTGTTCCCCAGAGAAAGTGTTCCTTGGCGGGAAAACAAGATCCTATATAGGTGTTTGCCCGCAAAGGAATCCTTGCGGAGTCAATTCGTCGGCTTGAGGAGTGAGATCGTGTGTAGACTTCGTACTCCAGTTCCCAGTTCCCAGATCAAGTTTCCTGCCCAGCCTTGTACCGTGGACTTCTATGGACCCAGTTCTAGATTCATGTTTGCCTTGTTTCCAGTTTGATCTTGCCAAGTTTCAAGTCTTGCCTTCCTTGCGTTTTAAACCACGGACCTTGCTTCTCAGTCTCAAGCCTTGTTTTCCAGTTTCCTTCGGATTTACTTTAAGCCTCATAGACTATGGACAGTTCCCCACACTATTGCTTGCCAAATAGTGTGTGTTTCGGTGAAGTGGATTATAACTTTGGACTTTAATATCACATATTGGACATTGTTTTCCTGGACTATATTTGACCTATCCTGAAAGGTCTATTTCTGAACTATATTCTACACTTATTTTTATTGACTTTATACATTTCCTTAATAAAGATATTAGATAGATTCTGGTCTCTGCGCATGGTTATTGGTGTTCTGCAGCCTGGGTCCTGACAGCAGCTAAATGCAAGTTTTCCTTCAAAGTTTATATTTCAGTGCATGTTTTCCTTCAACCAACACATTTAAATGGATGTACTTCAATGACTCAGTTGCCCAGAACTATATGACAACATCAAAAAAGCACTGGATGCAACAGATAGCTAAGCACACATTCCTCTGAAAGCTGCAGATATGCCATTTTATATAGAAATTTTCAACAAGCAAATTTGCCAAGCATCTCTAACAGAGTTTTCCTTGGGAAATTATGTTTTGCTTCAATTTATTAGACTATTATGCCTGTGACGGTATCCAATGCCAGATGCATCCATTGAACCCTCTCATCCTTCTTTGGCATTTACGTTTTCATTTTTCTACCCTGAGAAGAATTTCTTTCATTCCCATCTGCTGATCAGTTCATGCCCCGGAGCAGAACTGTAATATCTGGCTCCTTGCATATGCTATTCATGCTATCAAAGTTCTGGTGCTCACCAGAGTTTTGTCACTCACTGCACATTTGTGCAATTTCTGAGTTTAACCTATATAAAGCACAGTATCATACACACTTACTATATACATAGACACATGTTAGAACAGTGATGTATATCTTCATCATCATAACAACTTTATAGAGTAGGTCAGACTGAGAGGCAATGGTCAGTGTAGCATCACCCATTGAGTTTGCTGGATGAATGATGAGTTGAAACTGGATTTTTCAAATCAAAATCCAACTCTTTAATCACAAGACATTGACTTCCATTTTAACCAAGGAGAGCAGGTGGGTGGATTAGTGTGTAGTAAAAATATATTTTGTCATGTTACAATCAAGGAAGGATACACCTAAGACTAACAAACATGTATTGTTTGCAGTTAACGTGAATGTAGGAATAAAGAGGGGAAGGAAGGATTAACAAGTAAAAACTGATGGTGAAGTATGTCTGCTTAAATCTTGTCTTTGCTACCAAACATTGCTTATAAATCTCTCAACCTGGAAAATCCTTTCCAGTCGTTCACTTCTTTTGCTCTGAACTATGTTAGGAAGAAACAGTTAAAATGATTGGAGGGTACTTCTGGGAAAGAAACAATGGGCACAGAATCAATTGAACATTGTCTCTGATTTGGCAAGTATCTTCTGTAAAGACTATGATATAAAACACTTTGGAGTGCACATTCCTGCCCCCTGATTGACTGTTCTATCTGAAAATGGACAGGGGTCCTGAACCCATACATCTAAACTGAAATATCTACTGACTTTTCTGGCCTTCAATGCATGCTTGATAGGCTTCCATTACCTCAAGGTTTTGCTCTCTAGCCAGCAAATGAACTATGATGTATTGTCTGCTTCAAGGTTGTGTTGGCTGCTCTGTGAAGGACCATCAGGAGGTACTTAGCTTAAGAAAGCAACATTGGGAACTACAAGTCTCAGTGTTCCCCAAAAAAGTAGAAATGCTACCAGAAGAATTTTGGAAATTGTACTTTGAAATTCAATTTTTTCAAGCTCTGAATAGGAACCACTCAGTGAAATGGAATGGCAGCAGCCAACATGAAAGCTGGTTTCAAGAAAAGTCAGGAAAGAAATTATGATTGTAATTATGATGGCGATGATGACAGATTACTTACAGGGCTCAGTCATGGCTTTACTTTCTGTGAATACTTAAATTAGTTCTCATAGCCCCCTTCTACCATTTAATGTGGTTTGAAACTAGCTTCAAACCACCTGGGCCTTACAGCAAACTCCCTAAAAACTGCAAGAAATATACATATAAGCTCTGTGATTTGTGTAATCACCATCCGAGCCTCAAACTTGTTGTCCATGAGGACTACAAGTTAAACATGAACCTACAATATGATGTGGCAGCGAAAAAAGCCAATGGGATTTTGGCCAACATAAATAAGGGTATAGCATCTAGATCCAGGGAAGTCATGCTACCCCTCTATTCTGCCCTGGTCAAACCACACCTGGAATACTGTGTCCAATTCTGGGCAATGAAGTTGAAGTTGACAAGCTGGAAAGCATCCAGAGGAGGGCAACTAAAATGATTATGGGTCTGGAGAACAAGCCCTATGAGCTGGGCATGTTTAGCCTGCAGAAGAGAAGGCTGAGAAGAGACATGATAGCCATGTACAAATATGTGAGGGGAAGTCATAGGGAGGAGGGAGCAAGCTTGTTTTCTGCTGCCCTGCAGACTAGGACACGGAACAATGGCTTCAAACTACAGGAAAGGAGATTCCATCTGAACATCAGGAAGAACTTCCTCACTGTGAGAGCTGTTCAGCACTGGAACTCTCTGCCCCGTGGTGTGGTGGAGGCTCCTTCTTTGGAGGCTTTTAAGCAGAGGCTGGATAGTCATCTGTCGGGGGTGCTTTGATTGAGATTTTCCTGCTTCTTGCAGGGGGTTGGACTGAATGGCCCATGAGGTCTCTTCCAACTCTATGATTCTATGAAACTGATTCCATGATTTCTTATATACTCATCTGCCAAGCAAAACTGCTTTCTTCAGTATCAATGTGAAACTTCACTAAAGGGTCAGTGCAGATGGAACCAGGTTACTATTTGATTTGAGTTAGTACCTAGCTATCTTATTCTGTTTCCATTCTATTATTAATATTGTACCTCTATCAGTTTTTTGTGTGTGTTTTAGATGTCTATACTATTTTGTTTAAGCTGCTGTTTGGGATGATTTAGGTGTTGTAGTCCCAAAATATGGTTCCTGAACTCTCTCATTAATACCCTTCTCTTAAGAACATGTTTTCCTGGTTGACTTTTGAACACCCCCAGTTTTGTCTGATATACCATTCTCTAGAACCTGTCTGATCTTGGAAGCTAAGCAGGGTCATAATTGCATGGAAGACTGCCAAAGAATCCCACGTGCTATATTTTATATGAAGAAACTGGCAATACCACTTCTGATATTCCTTGCTTAAAGAAGACCCCATTAAATTCATGGGGTCACCATAAGTCAAGAGACAACCTGAAGGCACATGTACACACACACACACAGCCACAGCTTTTGGCAGAAAACCATATGTGCAGGGGGGAAAGAGAAGCCTGATTAAGATTCGTGCCTCAGGGAGAGTAAGGCTGGGTGAACTGCAGAAGGGTTACGAGTTTCCTTGACTTCCAAATAGTTCAAACCCTGCTTGACTCTTTAACAGCAGGAAGCTGCCTGATCCTGCAGCTATTTAGCAATTGGCATTCAATGAACTGAATTTACTTAGTGCAGGATCACAACCTTCTCTCTTCCACAATGAGCTTTGAGCTTGGCTAGGAGATACAACTGCCCCTCGTTATGAAATGTCCTATATAGCGCTTTGTGATGAGACTACAAAAACGAGGCAAGTGTGAGTTTTCAACTTGTTTCCTACACCCCAATGCCTCATATTATTGTCCTAATCTCTGCAGATTCAAGAAACAGGCATTTTTTTTTCTACAGAATGCAATGGAAAGTCAATATCCACATTTTACCTCCTACCACAGCTGCCCATTAGTAGTAAAGAAGATCAGTAAGCTTATCAGAGCCCCTGGTCAGGTGGGGAAATTCTCTTTAAAAATATTTTGTAAAGTCTTAAAGAAAAAAGCAATTATAAAACACCTGCTATAATAGGTTGCCCAAAAAAATTATTGGGTTATAAATGCGATGGCTGATAATAGTCCAAGACACATGCAGGTCAAAGCTGTTTCCATCAAGCTTGTGACAACCGAGATGAGACTCTTGGGGTTGAGGTCTGGTTATGTGAGGTTGCTTGAAGTGGCTAGTGACCTTTTAAAAAGTATAATTGCTGATGGGATGCATACAGATTTTCCTATCACACAAAACAACAATGCTTCAGCAACAGAAAAATCTGTAGTATTTCAAAAAACACAATAAGAATTCCATCCGCAAATAATCAGTTTCTGCAATGCTTTGCAGATGGATTCTGACGAAATACTGATGGGATGGGGCAAACATCATGCAATGGATATGGTTTCTAGGCTTGACCCTCTCATGATGTTAGGCAAGACTCTGATGGTGTTAGACAAGATGATCTCTTGAGGCTTAAGCTTCTGGAAGCAGACTTGGAGACCATCCTGGGAGAAAGAAGAGGCATAAATCCTATCAATCATTGTCATTAAACATGACAGTACGATCCCTGTATCTGTATTGCCAGATTTCAAGTGGATATGTAAAACTGTGGATAATAGCAAACTATATTGAAATGAAGGTGTGTGTGTGTGTGTGTGTGTTTGGCCCAATAATACCATAGAATCATTCTAAAGGTTCTAGAAAATGCTTAGACAAGACCAAGGTGTTTGCCATCAGGTTCTTAACCTAGGGACAGTTGTCAACCAATTCTGGATGGGGTGACCCTCCGCCTGAAAGTCTGTGTTCACAGCTTGGGAGTGCTCCTGGGTTAGTCTCTCAAAATGTCAGCCCAGGTAGATGCGATGCTTAGGAGTGCTTACTACCAGCTTTGGCTTATATGCCAGCTGCCCCTCTTTCTAGATTCGAGGAGCGTAAGTTGGTAGTGCACGTACTAGTAAACTCAAGGTTGGACTTCTGTAGTGTGCTTTACATTAGTCTACCTCTGTACCAAGTTCGGAAACTTAAATTTTGTTCAAAACATGGCAGTCAGACTAGTTACAGGAACATCTAGGAGTGAGCATACTATGCTTATACTACAATCTTTCTACTAGTTGCTGTGCTGTCGCACACTGGGCCTGTAAGAATGACTGTTTACAGGACGTGGCTTCTGTATGCCCAACGGGACGCTGGGATGCCTCAGCTGAACAGTCCCTTAGATTTCCCAACACAAAGTTCTATTGAGGCTCAAAATAAGTTCAACAAAGTTCTTTATTTGGGCTTAAATCTTCAAATGCTTTAAAACCTTGGAAAATCAGTAGCTTTCTCAAGTTGCTAACAAGGGCAGGCAACTGTTGGTATCCTTTTACCTTTGGAAATCTTCTGACCCCTCCCTGGGCAATCTTTCTCTACCTTGCTGGCGTGAGGCCCCTACTCCCGGATCCAAGCTGTGTTATGGATAGCTTGAGTGGTCCCTTACCAGGCAAGGTTGCTGCAAATTCTGTCAAACTGGAAGGTGTCCTTTTGATTTACTCCACGAAGGCTGTGGAAACTCTGCTGATGTCCCAGCAAGGGCTGGCTGAGTTTCTCCAGCAAAGCTGTGGAACTGTTATTCCCCCACCCTCCCCCAGCAAAGCTGTAAGAAGTGAAGCTTTTTGCAGGTGGGAAAGAGAATCCCACACGTCCTGCTATTAGGCTTCCAACAGTGAGACTGGGCAAAATCCCCTTTCCCTCCAAAACCCTGGGAAAAGGGGCGGGTCTAAAGATTCCTGACAATTATTGCCAAATTGTTAGCCCTATGATTGCAATCTGAGAGAAGCTACCTTACAAACTAGTAGTGCAAGAAAAGACTTAAATCTCCTGGCACTGCTGTGCCAGCACAGTTGCCAATTAGTATCCAGGCAAAGTACAAAGTGTTAGTTTTGGCCTTTAAAGCTCTGTATGGTTTGAGTCCAGGTTATCTACAGGATTGCCTTTTCCTGTACAAACCACCCTTTAGGACACTGAGGTCCTCTGCAGGACACTTACTCCAACCAGGCAGAACCCACCTGCCAACTGTCACCCAGATAACCTTTTCATCGGCTGCCCCACGACTGTGGAATGATCTGCCAGAAGAGATTCTATAGCTATATCAGCTGTCGGAATTTAAGACACAACTGAAGATCCATCTCTTCCGGCAGGCATACCCAGTCAATTTCAACTATGACTTTTAAATCACATTCTGTGTTTATTGAGTTTTAAATTTTGTTTCAGGTATGTTTTAATATATGATTTTATGGATGTATTTAACTATGCTGTGCCCCAGCTCGAGTCAAAGGGGGAGGTGGGTAATAAATAAAAATTATCATCATCATCACCATCACCATCATCATCACCACCTCTATGGAGGATCATATCTATTCCCCTGCTCATTGCAGGATCTCCAGATAGAATATCTCCAGCCTCTTTTTGAAGCCATCCTCCAGAATGTCCTTGAAGATCATCTCGAAGTCCTGGAGAATGAATTCACCCCCTGTGCACCCACATATAGGAACAATCTAAACAGAACACCCCTGAAATAGCTAAAACATTGTGATGACTCATGGGCCATGTAGTCCCGTTCCTAGTACTGTTGTGACAGATGAAGAGGAAAACTTGGGTTTCCCACCGTTTCTGCCGGATTTGGAGCCCTTGCAGCTGCAAGATGTTTGCCCACAAGAAGTCAGCCAAACAAGCCTTGAGCAGAAATCTCCCCCATTTTCTCGCCGTCTTTATTATAATCAAGATAGAAGCGCTCGGGAGGTGACTCGCCGGAGCGCCAGGATAGCTGCCAGACAATTAGATGATTAAGTCTGTTTCCCTTGGGAAAGTTTAAGGAGTCCTGCATCTGGACACAGTTTAGGTTTCGTTTCTTGTTCCCCAGAGAAAGTGTTCTTTGGCGGGAAAACAAGATCCTATATAGGTGTTTGGCCGCAAAGGAATCCTTGCGGAGTCAATTCGTCAGCTTGAGGAGTGAGATCGTGTGTAGACTTCGTACTCCAGTTCCAGATCCCGGATCAAGTTTCCAGCCCAGCCTTGTACCATCGACTTCTATGGACTCAGTTCTTGATTCATGTTTGCCTTGCTTCAAGTTTGTTCTTGCCAAGTCTCAATTCTTGCCTTGCCTTGCGTTTTAAACCACGGACCTTGCTTCTCAGATTCAAGCCTTGTTTCCCAGTTTCCTTCGGATTTACCTTAAGCCTCAAAGACTATGGACAGTTCCCCACACTATTGCTTGCCAAATAGTGTGTGTTTCGGTGAAGTGGATTATAACTTTGGACTTTAATATCACATATTGGACATTGTTTTTCTGGACTATATTTGACCTTTCCTGAAAGGTCTACTCCTGAACTATATTCTACACTTGTTTTTACTGACTTTATATATTCCTTTAATAAAGATATTAGATAGATTCTGGCCTCTGCGTATGGTTATTGGTGCTCTGCAGCCTGGGTCCTGATAGTTTGACTCCGCCACCTTAAGCACCAATTAACCTAGGCCAGAATGTCTACTGGAACCGGGGCGGAAGCCCAACCACTCAGCTACACCATCTCCAAGGATGAAGTGGACAGAATCCGAGATACACTCCATACGCAGGAGGGAGAAATACGGGGCTTGAAGGAATGCGGAGCCCGTCTCCCTGCCCTGGCACTACCAACCAAGTTTTCTGGAGAAGCTTCCAAGGTTCATGTATTCCGTCGCCAATGCCAGGCATACCTAGAAGCCCGTCATGCCGAGTTTCCCCAAGAAGACATCAAGGTGGTGTGGATTTACAGTCTCCTAGACGGGCCAGCGGCCAACTGGGCGACGGCGCTGTTTGATGAAGCCTCCCCACACCTAAGTTCCGCGCAAAACTTCCTGAATCACCTTAAGGCGACTTGGGGGATTGAGGACAATTTAGAGGCGGCCGGCCACAAACTCTGGCGCCTTTTCCAAGGGGACAGGCCCTTGTCCCAGTACATAGCCGAGTTCCGAGTGCTGGCCCAAAACACCGGTTGGAATGACATAGCCCTCAGAGGACAGTTTCGGGAGGGTCTCAACATCGAGATGTTGGAAGAAATCTCCAAGGTGGATCCTCCAAACTCTCTTGAAAGACTTATTGACCAATGTTTACGAGCCGAAGTCATGCTTGCCAACAGAAAACAGTGGCTCCGAGGCCAGAGTGGAAGAGCTGGAGCAAAACCTCCCGCTCCCGCCGGCATCCAGCCACGTCCAATGTGAGACCCCCGCCGCCAGCCCCATACCCCAGAGAAGGCGAGGAGGTGCTGATGCAGTTGGGCAATGTGCGTCCCAGATTAGATGTTGCCGAGAAGGCCCGCCGCCAACGTTTAAACCTCTGTTGGTACTGCGGAAACGGGGGCCACTTTGCCAGAGAGTGTCCAGCCAAAGGAAAGCCCGCCGCTCGTTTGGCGGCGGCGTCCTCCGTGGAGATGGAGACGGCCGAGGCGGCTGGCGCAAAGCTGGCGGGGGAAGCCAGCGACCGGGCGTAGAGAGGCTCGCCAACCCGGTCAGAAACCCCACTCAAGAGCCGCCAACCGGGGTCCTATTTCTCCTAGTGGTCACCTTGTGGTCAGCGAAAAAAGGACCCGTCATGATCCATGCCATGATAGACTCAGGAGCAACAAACAATTTCATCGATAGAGAGTATGCCGACTCTCTGGGATTACAATATCACGATTTCAAGAACGCCCGGGTGGTGCAAGCCATAGATGGCCGCCCCCTAAAGACAGGTCCGGTAAGCCAATGGTCTGAACCCACCAGAATGTGGATAAGGGAACACATGGAAGAGATTTCCTTTTTTGTTACCGAGGTTCCTCACTTCCCTGTGATTTTGGGAATCCCATGGCTGACACTCCACGACCCCAGCATCTCTTGGACCAACAGAGAACTGCAGTTTGCTTCTAAATATTGCCAAAACCATTGTCTTGTAGCCAAGGTCTGCCATGCCACAGACGCTGAATCCATCATCACCTTGCCCAAGAAATACTCAGACTTTTGGGATGTTTTCAATGAAAAAGAAGCCGAGAAACTACCCCCGCATAGGCCTTATGATTGTGCCATTGACTTGGTGGAGGGGGCCCCGATCCCGCGAGGACACCTCTACTACCTGACTGAACCAGAGCAAGAAGCTCTCAGGGAGTTCATAGAGTCAAACCTCCGCAAGGGGTTCATCAGACCTTCTCAATCCCCAGCCGCTTCCCCAGTGATGTTTGTGAAAAAAAAGTCAGGGGACCTACGCTTGGTTGTGGACTATAGAGCACTGAACAATATCACTAAGCGGAACCGCTACCCCCTGCCTTTGATCTCGGACCTATTAGACCGGCTTCGAGGGGCCAAGGTTTACACCAAGCTGGATCTTCGGGGGGCTTACAATCTAGTTCGCATCAGAGAGGGGGACGAGTGGAAAACCGCCTTCCAGACTAAATTCGGATTATTCGAGTCCCTAGTCATAAATTTCGGTTTATCCGGAGCTCCCGCAACGTTCCAGCACTTTGTCAATGATATTTTTCAGGATTATCTAGATCGGTTCTTGATCATATACCTGGACGATTTTTTGGTGTTCTCTAGATCACAATCAGAACATGAGAAACACGTCAGAATGGTGTTACAACGATTGCGGGATCATGGACTATATGCCAAGTTGGAAAAATGCGCTTTTGATCTACAAGAGGTAGATTTCCTGGGTTACCGTGTCTCGCCACTAGGGCTCTCCATGGACCCGGCAAAGGTTTCAGCAGTATTGGAATGGCGAGCGCCAACCAACAAGAAAGAGGTGCAACGCTTCTTGGGGTTCGCGAACTACTACTGCAAGTTCATTCCAGACTTTGCCCGCTGGTCTGACCCAAACACCAGCTGCATCCGTGGAAAGCAGCCTTTCCGCTGGACGGAGCAAGCAGAGAAAGGTTTCCAGCAACTAAAGAAGTTGTTCATGTCCCAGCCAATTCTACAGCACCCTGATCCTAAAACCCCTTTTGTTGTGCAGGCTGACGCCTCCGATGTGGCAATTGGGGCTGTACTCATGCAACCAGTGGGAGAACATCTTCATCCTTGTGCCTTTTACTCCCGTCAACTAACAGCCCCAGAGAGAAATTACACTATTTGGGAGAAGGAACTTTTGGCCATAAAGGCAGCCTTTGAAAATTGGAGACATTGGTTAGAAGGGGCCAAATTTCCCATTGAGGTCCATACTGACCATCGTAATTTGGAACATCTAAGAACTGCCCGCAAGTTAAATCAGAGGCAGCAGCGCTGGGCTTTGTTTTTTGAACGCTTTGACTTCCAGATCCATTATGTAACCCCAGCTCAGACCAAGCAAGCAGATGCTCTATCACGGAAACCAGAGTATGCTGCAGGGCGCAAAGAGACTTTCGAATCCCAATTGCTGCAGCCCGAGAACTTTGCCACGCTCACAGTGGGAAACACCAAATCCACTGCAGTTGAACCAACTCCCTCTACTCCAGGACCCCTTTGTGCTCAAGAAATCAGAACCAGTCAACAGGCGGATGCCTGGGCTCAGGACCAAATTCGCCAAGGACTACGTTTTCCTTTCTCACTTAAGGATGGGTTACTTTGCTACAGAAAACACGTCTACATCCCTCCAGGACCAGGCAGAGAAAAGGCACTTCGTCTGTGTCATGACTGCAAGCCAGCAGGGCATTTTGGACTATTTAAAACCATGCATTTGATCCTACGAGATTTTTGGTGGCCCAAGATCCGCAAGGATGTAGAAAAATATGTCAATACCTGCCCGGTATGCCAGCGTTCCAAGACAAGAAGGGAGAAGCCCTCAGGGCTACTGCATCCCCTTCCTACTCCATCTCGTCCAAGGGAAATAATTTCTGCGGATTTTATCACTGACCTACCACCTTCCCTTGGATTCACCACGATCCTAGTGGTGGTGGACCTTTTTACCAAATTGGCCCATTTCATTCCCTGCGATGGCCTCCCCACGGCCAAAGAGACTGCAGATTTATTCCTTCAGCATGTTTTCAAACTACATGGATTGCCCAAGAGTTTAGTCACCGACCGTGGATCTCAATTCACCTCTCGTTTCTGGAAGGCACTACAAAAACTATTGGGCATAGACTCTCGTTTATCTTCAGCTCACCATCCCCAAACGGATGGGCAAACTGAGCGCACCAATGCCACTCTGGAACAATACCTTCGCTGTTATGTAAACTATCAGCAGGACAATTGGGCTTCCCTGTTACCTCTGTCAGAGTTTGCCTACAACAACTGTGTCCAGGCTTCAACTAAAGAAACCCCGTTCTTTGCAAACTACGGCTTCCATCCACGTTTTTTTCCTCCTATCATTGAAACCTCAGAAGTCCCCGCAGCGGAGGATTGGCTGCAAGAACTCACAGCGGTGCAACAACTATTGCTCCAGCAACTGGACCAAGCCAAGGAGGACTATAAACGCCACGCTGACAGTCATCGCCAGCCGGGCCCCGAGATCAAGGTAGGAGATCGGGTTCTTCTGTCCACTCGCTTTTTGCCCTCCCACCGTCCCTGCCGGAAGCTAGATGCCCGTTTCATTGGTCCTTATCCAGTGGTGGCGCAACTTAACCCCGTGACTTTCAAACTTCAACTTCCGTGCTCTATGCGCATTCATCCAGTGTTTCATCGCTCCCTGCTCCTTCCGGTGGATGGTGTCCGCCCCGATGCAGACCGGGCGGCCCCCACTCCTGTTTTGGTGGATGGGGAGGAGGAATTCGAGGTTCAGGACATTTTGGATTCTCGCTTCCACCGCCGCCGCCTTCAGTATCTCATTGACTGGGTGGGTTTTGGCCCCGAAGAACGCTCTTGGGAAGACGCTTCCATGGTCCATGCCCCCGATTTAGTCCGCCGCTTCCATCAGGCCTACCCTGCCAAGCCGCGGCCCCGCACCTCGGCAAGAGGGCCCATTTTTGAGGGGGGCCTTGAGGAGGGGGATAGTGTGATGACTCATGGGCCATGTAGTCCCGTTCCTAGTACTGTTGTGACAGATGAAGAGGAAAACTTGGGTTTCCCACCGTTTCTGCCGGATTTGGAGCCCTTGCAGCTGCAAGATGTTTGCCCACAAGAAGTCAGCCAAACAAGCCTTGAGCAGAAATCTCCCCCATTTTCTCGCCGTCTTTATTATAATCAAGATAGAAGCGCTCGGGAGGCGACTCGCCGGAGCGCCAGGATAGCTGCCAGACAATTAGATGATTAAGTCTGTTTCCCTTGGGAAAGTTTAAGGAGTCCTGCATCTGGACACAGTTTAGGTTTCGTTTCTTGTTCCCCAGAGAAAGTGTTCTTTGGCGGGAAAACAAGATCCTATATAGGTGTTTGGCCGCAAAGGAATCCTTGCGGAGTCAATTCGTCGGCTTGAGGAGTGAGATCGTGTGTAGACTTCGTACTCCAGTTCCAGATCCCGGATCAAGTTTCCAGCCCAGCCTTGTACCATCGACTTCTATGGACTCAGTTCTTGATTCATGTTTGCCTTGCTTCAAGTTTGTTCTTGCCAAGTCTCAATTCTTGCCTTGCCTTGCGTTTTAAACCACGGACCTTGCTTCTCAGATTCAAGCCTTGTTTCCCAGTTTCCTTCGGATTTACCTTAAGCCTCAAAGACTATGGACAGTTCCCCACACTATTGCTTGCCAAATAGTGTGTGTTTCGGTGAAGTGGATTATAACTTTGGACTTTAATATCACATATTGGACATTGTTTTTCTGGACTATATTTGACCTTTCCTGAAAGGTCTACTCCTGAACTATATTCTACACTTGTTTTTACTGACTTTATATATTCCTTTAATAAAGATATTAGATAGATTCTGGCCTCTGCGCATGGTTATTGGTGCTCTGCAGCCTGGGTCTTGACAAACATGGTGCTTGGGGGGAGCTTCATCATAGTGTAGTTGGTAGGATTTCAACCTCCACAAGTACCCAAACTATTAATTACACAGATCTGTGTAACTTATCAACAGGATTCCAGCTGTCTTCTGTGCTAGGCCTCAACTAAATATGTCTCTGAACAGGTATAAACGCTTAAACACAAGGAAGTTTTATTTAAAGCGACTGTACAGATGAGTACATCAAAAACAAAAAGATGACTAACCCTGCATAGCAAAGAAAATCTTATACCTTTAGGAATTTTATCTTCTCTGCAATTGATTGGTTTTAAAATGCCATATAGACAGGAAAAGAAAGCAGTAAGCACCTGCCAAATTGCTACAAGCAACTGCAACGCCCATTGTTTTACATTGGATGAGATTGGAAGGGTTTTGGAAGAGACAATTCATTATCCTTTTCCAAAAAAAAAAAAAACACTTAAAAAAAAACCTTACTATTAATATTACCCCTAAAGTATTTTCAAGGAAAGCTGGAGATGAAACAATTTTGTCAAGTCAAACTAGGTTCAAGCATCACAAATTTAGATTTGATCTGGATTATTTTGGATTTATGGGAGAAATAGGGAAAGCATGAGTATCTAAAGGTTTAATGCAGGAGGTTTTATGAATCTTTATTGTGAACGAATATTAAACTGGTAACGTAATATAAAAGCATGTCCTTTTCTAGTCATACTTTCAGGTATAGATTTTTTGAGCATACATAACAGGAGTTAGAGGGATTTAACAGCTCTTTGCAACGAATATCGTAAAGACATTTTCAAAATGTCTGGGAGAAGGATTGTGTTTGAGTAAAAGTGTGTATGTTGATGGAATAAAGATAAATACAGGGCAAAATCAATGACGCTATCTGTCCATTTCTATTATTGTGTTCAATCTGCTTAAATTGAAGAGGGCAACCTGTTACAATTTTGCAAAATGCCAGCATAAAATATCATAAAAGATACATAACATTTATAAAGACAGCTTGAGAAAAAATGATGCATCTAAGGGTGATTTCTTTCATTCGTAATGAGACTATAAAAGGACATAGAAAGGCTGAAAGATGGGGAATTGGGGAAGATAACAAAATTATAAAGATAAGGGTCCATGGGCACATCTGTTCAATTCCAGTTAAAATGATGTGTGAAGGGAAGAAATTATGCTAACACTTCTTATAGATTGTACAAGAATAATACACACAAAGAATCAGAAAGTATAAAAATCAAACAAATAAGAAATTGTGCTTGAAGGTATAGGAAATATTTAAATAGCCAAAGGTGCAGTATTAGCATTTAGGAAATTAGATGCCAGATCCTGCATGGTTTTGGAAGCTAAGCAAGACCAGGTCTGATCTGTATTTGGATGGAAGACCATGCACAAAAGGCAAATGCTGTTGGCTATATAGAGGAAGGAATTGGCAAAATCACCTCTAAGTATTCCTTGCCTAGGAAAACCCTATGAACTTTATGGGTACATGAAGATACATCCATACACGCAGAGTGCAATATGCCTATTACAATAAAAAAAGCCAAGAGCCACAACACAATACAATAAAAATGCCCAACACAATAAAAATCCAGCATTATACATAGGTGGAAAGGGAAATTTATTCAATTTAGATCCGGTGAGTTCATCCCCCAGTCTAATTTATGTGACAGTTTTAAGGAGCTCTATATCACTATATCTTTGCGTTATATAAGAAAATATCTGTTTAGGAATCTTCAGAAAAGATTTTTAAATACTTTAAATTTATTTTTAAATTTTCTGATATTTTGTTTTCTATATCTTGCCATAAAATCTCTAGATATAGGATGGAATATAACTATTTTCATAATCAGTTGAACTTATGAGATATGGAAACGTGTAGATGTTTCTTCAAGTGAATATGAGAGCCCCTTCAGTCCACACAAGTTTATATGACCAAATCACAAGTGTGAAAAACAAACAATTACAAACTCACATTCTTGGTATGATTGAGCAACTGACTAAGGTGACAGAAATAGGAGGTGTGATGTTCAGTAAGATATAAACCCAGGTCTAACTCTGTTTGCTTCTACTTCACTCATCTTCCTGGTTGATTCCCATTTCTTTCTCATCTTTCTCCGAGATTCTCTTGAGCACATTGTACAGCTTGAATTATCCCACTAAATCAATCTTTAAGGAGGTCAAAATGAAGGCGAACTATGAGAGGAAAAAGGGAGCTTTCCCAAAAAAAGGGTTAAGGTCATTCTTGTAATACTGTACTGTACCATGGTTCAATGTTAGAGTTATCTATACATTCATCCTGTGTGTGTTGAGGGCAGTGTTTGCATTTTAAAATAACTCCTGCTTCAGCCTGTAGGTGGGCACTGCCTTATCTGCACTGGCATATGCCAAGACAGATAGACTGGCAGCTCCGTTATGTCAAAAACATCAGTCTCTGGGTTTTTATAAGTGTGGAAAAGTCCCAGAGTCAGCATGAAAAGGCTGTCAGCAGTCGCCCAAGGGTGCCTACCAGGGCACATGCTGTGCTGTTGCTTTGAAAGCAGAAACCTTGGTGATCCCAGAAGCTGCTCCCAAATGCCTTCAAGAGTAATAGCTCCTAGATGTTGTGTTGCTTGGTTTTCTGAAACCTTTGAGGCATCCTTAGAATATTTCCAGACAAAAATAAACATTAAACATACCAACCCCAAACTAGAAAATAGTTTACATGTTTGCTCACCTTTAATATGTTGAGTTGGTTTAGTCTTCGGTTATTATCACAAGGGGGTTAAGCAGATGATGGCCTCCATGTCAATAAGATGTTGAATCCATTCTGAGACTTGGGTAATACTTCAAAGGCACTTTCTTGTTGCTGAAGTCCATGCACCAAAAAAGTTTGACAACTTGAGTAGCTCCTTTAAAATCCAGACTATATCTCAGAATGAATTTGCTCCCTCACTGATAAGGACTGTGGGGTAAATGGAGGTCCCTTTCTAGGGTTGTTAAGCTATCACAAAATACCACTTCCCTTATAGAATCATAGAATTGTAGAGTTGGAAGAGACCTCACCGGCCATCCAGTCCAACCCCCTGCAAGAAGCAGGAAAATCTCATTCAAAGCACCCCCGGCACATGGCTATCCAGCCTCTGCTTTAAAGCCTCCAAAGAAAGAGACTCCACCACAGTCCGGGGCAGAGAGTTCCACTGCCAAACAGCTCTCACAGTGAAGAAGTTCTTCCTGATGTTCAGGTGGAATCTCCTTTCCTGTAATTTGAAGCCATTGTTCCGTGTCCTAGTCTGTAGGGCAGCAGAAAACAAGCTTGCTCCCTCCTCCCTATGACTTCCCCTCACATATTTGTACATAGCTATCATATCTCCTCTCAGCCTTCTCTTCGGTAGGCTAAACATACCCAGTTCTTTAAGCCGCTCCTCATAGGGCTTGTTCTCCAGACCCTTGATCATTTTAGTTGCCCTCCTCTGGACACTTTCCAGCTTGTCAACATCTCCCTTCAACTGCAGTGTCCAGAATTGGACACAGTATTCCAGGTGTGGTCTGACCAAGGCAGAATAGAGAGGTGGCATGACTTCCCTGGAACTAGACACTATACCCCTATTCATGCAGGCCAGAATCCCATTGGCTTTTTTCGCTGCCGCATCACATTGTAGGCTCATGTTTAACTTGTTGTCCACATGGACTCCAAGGTCTTTTTCACACATACTGCTGTCGAGCCAGGCATCATCCCCCATTCTGTATCTTTGAATTTCATTTTTTCTGCCTAAGTGAAGTATCTTGCATTTGTCTCTGTTGAACTTCATTTTGTTAGTTTTGGCCCATCTCTCTAGTCTGTCAAGATCATTTTGAATTCTGGTCTTGTCTTCTGGAGTGTTAGCTATCCCTCCTAGTTTGGTGTCATCTGCAAACTTGATGATCGTGCCTTCTATCCCTTCGTCTAAGTCGTTAATAAAGATGTTGAACAGAACCGGGCCCAGGACGAAACCCTGCGGCACTCCACTCGTGACTTCTTTCCAAGATGAAGAAGATGCATTGGTGAGCACCCTTTAGGTTTGTTCGCTTAACCAATTACAGATCCACCTAACCATAGTTTTGCCTAGCCCACATTTGACTAACTTGTTTGTCAGAAGGTCATGGGGGACCTTGTCGAAGGCCTTACTGAAGTCCAGATAGGCTACATCCACGGCATTCCCCGCATCTACTCAGCTTGTAACTCTATCAAAAAAAGAGATCAGATTAGTCTGGCATGATTTGGTTTTGGTAAATCCGTGTTGACTATTAGCAATGACCGCATTTGTTTCTAAGTGTTTGCAGACCACTTCCTTAATGATCTTTTCCAGAATCTTGCCTGATATCGACGTGAGGCTAACTGGACAGTAATTGTTTGGGCCGTCCTTTTTTCCCTTCTTGAGATAGGGACCACATTGTTTTTCTGTTTCATCTCAAGCAGAAAAGGAGACCCTTCTAATGAGATAGGTGGGAATCCACACTACATAATCAATAATTGTAATAATGTGATACCATTTTAACTTCCGTGGTTCAATCCTATAGAATCCTGGGATTTGTAATTTCACATTTGAGATTAAATGCCTTCATTTCTTTACCACAGAGGCATTATGCTGATGTTCCAAGGATAGCATTAGAGAATTCTAGGTATCTCAAAAATACAGATCCCAAAATTCCGTACAATGGAACCATAGCAGTCAAAGTGATGTCAAACTGCTATAATTGTGCAATGTAGATGCACCCCTAAACTCAAGGTTGTGAAAGGGTTGCTTTAAGATACCCAAGTGGCTAATTAAATTCCTTGATAACTCCGAAGAGCCCTACCTTCATTTTATTTTCCTTCTGCTTTTCAAATTAATGAAATATTTTCTTTTTATTTAAAGATTTAGCTGACTTTAATCCTGTCCAATTCAAAGTGAGAGGGTGTGTGCAGGAGTGGGTAGAGTGCTGGATTTGGCGCTTTATGTGCTAAAGTACTGAATTTGATTGGCTATGAAGCTTTATAAAGTAGATGTGACATTTTAGACAATCTATTGAGTTTACAAATAGGTTAATTCTTACCTGAAATGCACTGAGCATTTATAAATGATATCAAATCCATTTCTAGGACTCCTCGGTTTTGTTCAGTTCATTCTGTCTTTCTTCCTGCCTACCAATACTAATTCCCAAAAATATTGTAATGCAAAAATAATATCCTACCCTCAAACCTTGGAAATGTTACTCTTCTGGACTATGCCTCCCAGAATCCTCCTGCCACCATAATGTTTTGGAAGGTGTAGTCCCCCAAAATGCCTGTTTCCAAGCTTGCACATTTTACTAAGACAAATAAAAGGAAGCTTATAAAAATTCATCAGAAACACAGAATAAACCAGCTGGTTCGTGGGTGATTGGTGATATGCTGAGTGATCTATGGTGCTTTCTATTCTCATGATTTTCTGACAAATTGCTATACCTTTCCCATTTAAACTGATCTTTGTATTTCAACTTTAATTAGACTTTTGTGAGCTCCAATGTTAATTAGGCTTTTTGTGAGCCTTGTATAAATTGCCACTCTTCCCTTGGAAAAAAAATTGATCCAGAGATACAACAGACTTCCATCAGATAATTGCGTGTGCTCCCTGTGCCACCACAGTGTGTTAAGAAAACCTTCTGCATAATAAGGAAAGTGTGGAAAAGGTCCTGTATTTTGTCTTTTTGTGTGCTGCAGAACAAAATTCATGACGTGCTGAACAAATCTTTAAAAGGAATAATAAGTCTAGTGCATCTTCTGCCTTTCTCTCCAGTGCCCTGAGAATTAATTGGAAAGATATTAGGGGAGAGTGTTTTCTATTCCTCTTTATGGGGACATAATTTTTATTGCCATTCTACATTTTACATTTATTTTAATGCATCATCCATGAATGCATCCCCACCCCCCTCTCTCTCTCTTCTTTTTTTTTAACAATTTCTGGCACCAGCCAAAAAATTACAGCCTTTGTTTGCAATAAGCTTTAAAAGCTTCCGTAAGGTGTGTGAAAGGACACAGAACCCGGAAATGAAATCTGATGGTGTATGAATGTTTATTGCACCATATCTAATTGGGAGATACACTACTCAGTGTATATTTTTTGTGATTTAGCAGATGTAGCAGTCCCTGCCTTTTATAGGTTTCTTAGCTTTAGAATTGCTTTTATGGGTATACCTAGACATGTATGATCCCCCCCTTTCTTTTAAAGCATAATTTATCTTGTTACCCATGGATAAAACTATAAGAAAATCCACATAATAGGAAAGTATATTCTGGCTTCCATTTGCCCTTTTTCACCTTGCCAAATCTAATGGGTTGTTAATGTGGTTCTAATTTCACAACTGCCTAGATATACAGAAAACAGAAAGTTGGGGTATAGAACATGATAGTAACTAGCAAGCGAGGCCACAGATGCTCATAAAATGCTGAGAAGGGAGGATATCTCCTGACTTCACATTGCATAGTGCTGTGTATTTCTTTCTTCCATATGCTTTTTTTATTTTTATTTTTTTTTTAAACTAAAATAATCTGGAGCAGGCTGTTTGAACAGGAGGACAGGTGAGAAGAAATATCTTTTTCCGTTTTCCCCTATCATTTTCAGCACAGAATCATCTAACCCAAGCTGTGTGATCACCTGGGGCAGGAAAGATACCAAGAAAACAGGAGAGTGTCGTGTCTTTTGTTTTCTAGGCCAGAAAAGGCAGCTTAGGGTCATATACCAAGCCTTCTTCCACAAAGACATTTCTGTCTTTAGGCTGCTTTGGATTAAAACACTGCTGAGAGAAGGCATAACGAAATTTCATGGAACATCTACTAATGATTTCTGTATCTGAAAATTTATGTATTTATTTATTCACAGAAAAAATCATGATCCTGGGGAAAATGGAAGGAAAAGGGAAGGAAAAAGGAAGGAAAAAGGAAGAGAGGCCGACAAAGGGTGAGATGGATGGATGGTATCCTTGAAGTGACTGGCTTGACCTAGAAGGAACTGAGGGAAGCAACGGCTGACAGGGAACTCTGGCATGGACTGGTCCATGAGGTCACGAAGAAATGTGAAAACGACTGAACGAATAAAGAAGAAGAAGAAGTATTTATGCCCTGCCCTTCTCACCCTGAAGGGGACTCAGAGCAGCTTTAGACAACACACATACCATAAACGTGCAATGCCGATTATACAATTAACAAGGACAAACAACACAGAAGAGGTACAAGCAGTTTTTCCCTTTTTGTTTCCGGCATCTTGGAGGCTGTGCTTGACTCTGGCCATGGGGGGAGGAGTGTCATTGCTCCATCTTTCATGCCAAGGAGCTTCCTCCCGATTGATGTCCTTCAAGGGCACCTTTATAATCTCTCTCTAAAAGCAGTACCTATTTGTCTACTCGCATTTCTGCTTTGACTTACTAGGTGGGCAGGTTAGCTGGGGCTAACAATGGAGGCGCATCCCCAACTTGGACTTGAACTGCTGACTTTTTGATCAGCAGGATCTTTCTGCAGCACAGCGATTTAGCGTTCTGTGCTAAAGCCCAGGCCCCTTATCCATAAGAATAAGGATATGATAAACAAAAATCTTATATTACATGTTATGTGCTGCAAGACCCTAAATCAGGCATGGGCAAACTTAGGCCATCTAGGTGATTTGGTCTTCAACTCCCACAAATCCTAACAACTGGTAGGCTGTTAGAAATTGTGGGAGTTGGAAGTCCAAAACATCCGGACAGCCCATGTTTGCCCATGCCTACCCTAAATAGTCAGAACTTAGAAAAAACTAGACAATGTATCAATAAACAATTGGTTAAACAGGATATGGGCTATAGCCCAATCTGAAAAGTTGATGTATAAATTAAACTTAGCAAAAGGAGAAATAAAAGAAGATCTATTTGATCATACATGGAAACCATTTATTCGCTTCATGTGTGAAGTAATGGTGAATTCAAACCACCAAACGGCCAAGAAAGATTGTGGATTAACCATTAGAAAATATTTTATCATTATTATATGTCCCGGATGAAAATAGAATACTGTAAATAGAAATAATACAACTGACAGGTCTCTATTTTTAAAATACTGGGTGAGTATAGATTGGGAATTTAAAAATTTATACATGAAAATCGTATTAAGTAAGGGCTCCCAGAATGAATGGATGGATGGATGGATGGATGGATGGATGGATGAAATGAAATGAAATGAAATTTCCTGGAACAGGTGGTTTGTGGCAGAGACAATCCCATACCATTGAGTTGTATCAAAGAGTCATCCTTTTTTGAGAGTGTTACTGGTTGATATTGTGAGTCAGAAGTCATGTTGCAAGGTTGTTCTTTCCTGATCAAAAGTCATGGTACCTATTAATTAAATAAACGAGAAAACAAACAGCACAATATAAAAATGTCTCTAAAACACACACACACATAGTGTCTTCAGCTTTTGTGAGTTATTGAAAAATGTTATGTGTGTTTCCCTTTCATTAATATGAAAGGACAGATTCTTCTTTGTTAATTGTCCTCAGTTAATATGTCACTGTTCCACAGGGGTAATTGCCCAATCGTGCCAGATTTTCTCTCCATGGAAAACTATCTGAGCTTGGAAAATTAATTTTGAAAAGGCAACAGTGTTGTTTTTTTCAGTGTTATGAAATAACCATTGCAGTGTTTGAAACATAACTTGTTTCATGGTTCGTTGCTTGTTTCCTTGCTTGTATACAGGTAACTTGGTATTTGCGAGTTGCAAAGTATCAATGAAAAGATGGATTAAAATTGACCTGAAATATTTGTATGTTGCAAGACTGTTTTGCATAGAGTTTTCCTTAAAGCATGGAGAGGAATATTGTTGGATTGCGACTCCTATAAACCCTAGCCGGTACAGCCACTAATAAGGAATGTTGGGAATTACGATCCAAAAACAACATATGATTCCAACCCCTACCATAAAACTCCCTGAAAATTAATCTATGAAAAATTTTGCATTCTGTCCTGACAGTTTTACCCAATGTATTTGTCTCCTGGGCAAAACAGATTAGGCTAGATCCTATCCGTATGGCATAAGAAGGGTGTGAAATCGTTTGATTGATTGATATCCTATTTTTCTCCTTGTGTAGGATCTAAGGTGTTAAAGCTTCATCTTGGTGAGCAGCATATTGAGATAGCTATTTTGTTCATTTGTCAGCAAGAGGAGGAACACATTTTGACATCACTCCAGGAGCCCCTCTGCTTCTCCCAGGTTCATTAGGAGCATGTCCCTCCTTTTGGGGCTGGCTGCTGTGATACTCTTTGCCTCTGGTGCTGCTGACAAACCGGCTGCAATTAATGCCATTCAGATGGAGCTTGGCTCTCACTGCGCCTTAATGAGCAAGCATTGGTATGAAATGCCAGCAAAACAGCTGATGTGTCACTTCCTTTGAGACTGTTTTTAAATGCTTGACTCAGCAGAGAGGTGACCAAGTATGTCCTACATAATTTTTGCACTAAGACCCTGCTTTTTGAGTGACGCAGGGATACCCACAGCAGTAGGGATTGACAGAAGAGGTGTTCCAGTCTCATTTCATTCATTTTGATTTGTTTTATTCACTGGGTTTTATCTCTTTCCTTCAAGGAGCTTGTATCACAGTAGATTGGTGATTCCAGAATGTTGGCCCTCCAAGTGTTTCAGACTTCCACTTCTAGAAGTCCTAGCCATCTTGGCCAACTATCAGGAATTATGGAAGCTGAAGTCTAAAATGTCTGGAGGACCAAAGTTTGAGAACCACTCTTGAAGATTGTTTCTCCCACAGTTCTCCCACCTCTTTTTTTAACCCCACTATGGAGATGGCTAGACCTCTGAAAGAGAGCCATTGAGTAAAAGCCACCCAATAAAAATTTTCACCCTCCAATAATTTAGAAAATGGTTTGGTTTTCTCTTTTGCTCTCCGTTTCCCCAAGGTTCAGGTCAGCTCAGATCAAGTAACATGTCACGTACAATAACAACACCATTCCCCCTTAGCTGTTGCCTTGCTATCTCCGATTCATGATCACTTTCTGTGTTTTTCACCAATAGGGAATTAATATGTCCCCGGTACTACATTATTTAGGGGACATGGCTGGTATTTCCTTCCATACACAGTGATTCTGTGTAACAATATATTTCCCTTAAGATTTCTACTTATTGTATTGTTCTTTTTTTGTCACAGAGACTTACACCACTTCTAATATATCCCTCCCCTGTACTTTCTCTAGATTTTATTTCCAGGGATGACTGAGCTTAACATTTCCAACTCACCCTAAAAACTAATTTGTTTTACTGAGTTTTCAAAAACTAAAAAAGTTGTGCGTGTTTTTGTTTGTTTCAAAAACTAAAAACAAAACCACAGCCTTTGTTTCTCCAGCTCACCCATCTGTCTTACCCTGGGATATTGGGAATATGTAGGAAAAGAAAGCAGAACTTAAAGCAAAAAAAGCACGAAGAAAGACAATCTCCGTGGAAAACACTGCACAAAACACTTCAGAGCACAGGGAAAAAAAATACTTTTTCAGATTATAAATGCCTGTAATTTCCAACCATCATGTCCTCAGGTGGATTTTGGCAATGGCAAAGTCAAGGCTGTCTGTAGCATAGTATTGTGGATTATCCATACCATTCTATTTCCAGTTTCTGCATGTTGTTGTGAATAAAACTGAAAGGAATAACATCAACGTATTTGAAACATGGTGCTGGAGAAGAGTTCTGTGGTTAACATGGTCTGCTAAAAAAAACAAATAAAAGGGCATTTGAGCAAATCAAGCCTGAAATCTCATAGAAGCAAAAATGACTAAACATGAGACAGCATAGTAGTTTAGAAAAGGTGGCAATACTTAATAAGGTGAAAGGCAATAGGAAAAGAGGGAATGGCATTGCAGGTGGGTGCATTCAACTAAATCCTGAGTTTGCGAGATATTATGTCTTAGAGGCCTATCATTCAAAAGGTTGCCATAAGTCAAAGTCAATTTGACAATAATGAAAAATAACAAGAAGTCTGGGAGAGAAAAAGTTAAGCTCTGTATAGTATTTGCATGTACAGGATATGATATTTACCCCTAGTACAAGGCCCATCAGTGCAGGGCCGTCAGAAAGGGCCAAAATCTATGCGTTGGTCCCTGACAGTGATAAAGGATTACTTTAAAAAGAAATAATTAGCAAAGCACAAATTGCCGCTGGAGGCAAGTTCCAGGGAGCTTTACCTGACTCAGTTGACCTGCTTTCCACAGTTTGCTTCTCTTGCCTAAAGTAGGACTTTAATGGAGAAAATGTAAACTATTAACAAAAGTAGGAGTGGATAGAGTTCAGAAAACTTTTTCGAACACAGATCCCAAAGTTCCTCAGTTAGATGTTTGTCTCCTATAATTCAAATGAACTCACCTTTTTGGACAGACTTGGCATGTCTCAAAATATTCTCCAGTGCAGACTGGACCAAATACTTCCTTGTCTTGTCTCCATGGCCCACCAATCTACCTACTAGGCTTGCTCAAATAATTCGATTTCCCCGTTACCTGTTATTAATTCGTTATTTTCGTTTGTTTTGAAGCAATATACGGCCTTGATTGTCCACACGTCTGGATATCGCGGTTTCGAATCGCGAGAGGCCGTTTTTTCTTATTTCGTCGTTTTTTTCGTTAGGAAAAAAAAGCTTTTGCAAATCACCCAAACTCCCACCATTCAGGCCCTTTCCTTTTGCCCCTCAGCAAAAGGGGCGTCACGGGCTCAGCCAATGGGAGTGGGCGAGGGGGAAGGAGGCCGAGGAGGAGGAGGAAGACGGAGGGGGGAAATGGCCGCCGCCGCCGCCGCCTCGCTTCAGCTCAGGCCTGGTGTCTCTCTGTGAGGCGGGAAGGCGGCGGATGGAGCCGGGAATGGAGAGACCGAGAGAGACAGAGAGGGGCCCGGCGGTGAGGTTTTGACGTCTGTGCGAAGCTAGGCAAGTGGGGTTTATATATCTGTGGAAGGTCCAGGGTGGGAGAAAGAACTCTTGTCTGTGGGAGGCAAGTGTGAATGTTGCAATTGGTCACCTTGATTAGCATTGAATAGCCTTGCAGCTTCAAAGCCTGGCTGCTTCCTACCTGGGGGAATCCTTTGTTGGGAGGTATTAGCTGGCCCTGATTGTTTCCTGTCTGGAATTCCCATTTTCTGGGTGTTGTTCTTTTACTGTCCTGATTTTAGCTTTTCTGTAGCTAAAAATGCATATAAAATTGATTCTATAGGGAGGATAAATGATTGGATTTCAACTCCTACAGCTTGGCTTTCTCTGCCAATAATGGTACCCATCTTGGATATTGTAAGGGATTTTTTTATTATTATTATTATTATTATTATTATTATTATTATTA
The DNA here is from genome assembly GCF_035594765.1 of Anolis carolinensis. Lineage (NCBI taxonomy): Eukaryota > Metazoa > Chordata > Lepidosauria > Squamata > Anolidae > Anolis > Anolis carolinensis. Next base: position 36,305,550 of record NC_085843.1, on the reverse strand, counting down.
TTATTATTATTATTAGACCTTGCTCCCAGGAAGGTGCCTTCGCTGTGGCTCCCAACTTATCTATCTATCTACCTTTCCACATATTCTCCACATTGTGTGTATGTGTATGTATATTATATATATATTATATACATGAGCCCCGATGGCGAAGTGTGTTAAAGCACTGAGCTGCTGAACTTGCAGACCGAAAGGTCCCAGGTTCAAATCCCGGGAGCAGAGTGAGTGCCCGCTGTTAGCTCCAGCTTCTGCCAACCTAGCAGCTTGAAAACATGCCAATGTGAGTAGATCAATAGGTACCGCTCTGGCGGGAAGGTAATGGCACTCCATGTAGTCATGCCGGCCACATGACCTTGGAGGTGTCTATGGACAACACTGGCTCTTGGGCTTAGAAATGGAGATGAGCACCAACCCCCAGAGTCAGACATGACTGAACTTAACGTCAAGGGATACCTTTACCTTTACCTATACACACACACACACAAACACACACACACACATATGCAGGGACTATATATATATACACAGTATATATCACACACACACCAATTTAACAAAGTTTCAGCCACAAAAACAAAGTTTCTGAAGTAGAACAATGACTTTCACAGTAAAGACAACCCAATTTAACAGGAAATAAGACTTTCAAACCAGGAACAGATTTCTGCAATTATTAAAAAATGGTTTATTATAAAAGCTATGAAAATTCGCCAAAAATCAGAGGATAAGGGAAACGTTCCAAATTTTGGTGAGCTATCAGTGTTAAATGTGTTCTACCACTGTACCAAGTTTGAAGAAGATCACTCAAATAATGAGGGTGGGAGAGTCCTGTAAAGTCCTCTCCCTCTGTGCTGTTTTTGGGAATTGCGCATGCGCGTCCGCCATTAACGAATTAATTTAGAAAATAACGAATTTTCGTTAATTTCGAAATTTTTGGGGGGCAAAATTCGGAAATACCTTCAAAAACGAAACGCTGCCCCCCTCTACTTTTGCAACGAGTTTAGAATCAAATTTTTCGTGGATCGATCAAGCCTACTACCTACACAACACATGTCATAATATCTGTGATCTTTCCACAAAGTTTTTCCTTTCTCCATTTACAAACAGACTTTGAAGGCCTTTGCCATATCAAATTGCTAAATTTGGAGTTTTGAATCTGTAGAACCTCATCACAGACAGCTCACCACAGTGAGAAAGTGTTGCAACCCAGCAGCAGTCACAGCAGGCTGATGGGGTCACTGATGATTTAATGTATTGTCGAAGGCTTTCATGGCCAGAATCACTTGGTTGCTGTGAGTCTTTGGGGCTGTATGGCCATACTGGAACATGGCCATACAGCCCGAAAGATTCACAGAAACTCACTGATGATTTTGAGTCAGATGGGATTGTGGATTTTCCTGGGATTCAGTCTCATGTAGAAGGTCAGTCTCATGCAGAACCAGAAAGTGAAACTGCTTTAGAAAAAAGCACAGTGGTGCTTGAGAATCTAATTGCCTCTGATCCTCCAGGCCTTGAAGGCCATTCCCAAGAGGAATCATCCCCTCCAGGTAAGGAGTCTAGCGAAGACGAAGGGATGAGAGATTCCCATGAAAACACACCTGGTGACATTGATCTAAGCAAGGAGGCTCACCTGGAACTTTGAGCAGATAGCCATCTTCATAGGTCAGCATGCCTCTCAACATGCCTCCTTGGGAAGCTAAAGTTCCAGGAGAGTCGTAATGCTTTCATGTCTATAAATTAGGAGCTATGGGCTCCTTGTTCTTCAGTTCAGGCAATGTGGCTTTTACAGTCAGCCCTGGCCTCTCTAGTTCTTGTCTTGGTTTTGGCATTCAAGTATTATGGGAGTTTTTCTATGTTCATGCTGTGTATCCTTGTTCAAGTTTTGCCTATGGACTCAAGTTGCTTTTGGATTTTAGGCTATCCTCGAACTGTCTTGCTTTGGATTTGCAAGAGACATTTAATTGTTGACTTTTTATTTTATACCTTCTTTCTTTATTCCTGCCTTTTGCTGTATATTTTTGTGTGTTTTTTGCAATAAACTGTTTGCCTTTATGGAAGAAATGACAGAAATTTCTAGCTAAGGCAAAAATACCATATTCCATTGTCCTCCTTGTTTTGGTAATCAGGTGAAACAAGAGGGCTGTCTAAATGAAGCTTTTCAAAAAACAGTACTTCAACATGTGGTTTATTTGTTTGGTATTCTACAATCTATTATTCTAATACTGTCTCTCCTTCAATGTTCTTTCCCACTTAAATGCTTTTATGCCAGCTTTTTCAGTGATTTTCTATGTACTACTGAACTCAGTCCAGTGGTATTTTATCATTCTTACTCATAGAAGTTTCTTTGTGATGGCACACCCAAGCCTTTGGGAAAAACTATAGTGTCTGGCTTTACACAGGGGCTATCTCTATACCGTCTGTTAAGATCAAGACCCTTAACATACAGACGTACATTAGGCAAGGTGAAAAGATAACCAAAACGAGTTTACTGAAAGCAAGATGAATAAAGGGTTAACTCCACTCGGGACTATTATAAAATAGCTTAGAACAATACATTCCGAAAGGAGATTTTGCTGGTTGCAGTCATCTCTCTGGAGTCCTTGAAACTCTTTTGCCTCTTATCCAAAGTGATATTTTACAAGCTGGTGCTCATAAGCTTTCTTGCAAAGCTTAAGCTGGTCAAAGGCTTCTGTTGTCTCTGGAACTGGTGGTGTATGACTACTGGCTGAATGCAGGTGCTAAGGATGTCTGTTTTGGATTGCTTGGGCCTAGGATTACCAGACAATGCCCAAGCCTCTAGTCACTGTAGCTCTGCTGCAGAAAGAAGGAGGAGTCTAACAAGAGAGCTCTGTACAGGCAAATGGAATAGACCAACTAAGCTTGGCCTCTAGGGGGTTTTTATGGTCCACCCAAAAACTAATACAAAGAGAGATATCTACAATATTGGGAAAACCTATAAACAGGGGGAACTAAAGCAAAGGATAGGAAAAGGCAGAACCAAGACTTCACACTCCTCGCTCAAATTTGAACCAAATTTGCTCAGACGTTATCAAACAAATTACCTTTATACAATGAAATGTAAATACGTTTTTAAACTTTCAATAAAACTATCAAATCTGTTAGGGGTCTTTAGTAGATACCAGTCTTTCCTTCAATGGCAGTTCTGGCTGAAGCCTTTCGAATGTGACTATCCGCACTTGGACATACTTCTTGGATAATGTCCAGAGGCCATGAGTTCCTGGAGGCATTTTTGTCTTTTATGAGAACAATATCTCCTACTTTAACATCTCCATGGAGGTGTTGCCAAACTTTTCTATGCTGGAGTTGGCTCAGATACTCAGCTTTCCAATGTTTCCAAAATTCACAAACTAAACTTTGTACTTGTTTCCACTGACTGGTGTAGATTCCTTCTGGTACAGTAATACTAATATCTTTCCAATCAGGAGACTTGGAATCTAAGAGCATTGCAGGAGTTAGCAATTGTGCTTTATCTGGATCTGTGGTAATTGGTACCAGTGGTCTATTGTTTATGATGGCCGTTACCTCAGCCATGAAGGTAACTGGAACCTCATGTGTCAAAAAGTTGCATCTGGCGAGCATGGCTTTCAATATTTTGCGGCTTGTACCTATCATGTGTTCCCAAGCACCACCCATGATACATGAGGAACATTAAAATCCATTGGATGTTTTCTTTCTTGACAAAGTCTATGACTGAACTATCATTGACAAACTTGTAGATAAACTGAGTTCTTTAACCGCTCCAATAAAGTTTGTGCTGCAGTCTGATCTAACAGATTTAACAGGGATCTGATGGCAATAAATCTTCTCAAAGCATTGATGAGGGATGAAGAGTCCATACTTTCTATTATCTCTATGTGGATAGCTCTAATCACAAGGCAGGTGAATAGAACAGCCCATCTTTTCTTCTTGACAACTCTGCCTCTTGTTTTGCAAGTGTGGACTTCCAAATGACCAAAAACATCAAGGCCAATGTGAGTGAATGGAGGTGCAAAATTTGTTTTATTTTCAGGTAGTTCTGCCATAAGCTAACTTTCACATCTTTTGCGCAGCCTTCTGCAAGTCACACAAAAGTGTATGACTTTGTTTACAAGTCTTCTACAGTTTACAATCCAAAGGCCTTTGTTTCTAATATTAGCTTCAGTCAAAGTGCGGCATTGGTGGTAGACTCTGTCGTGGTAGTGTCTGACTAAAAGTAATGACATATGGGCGAAGGCAAGTAAAATAATGGGATTTGTTAAACTGTCTCTTATTTTGGCTCTCTTAAGCCTTCCTCTGACACAAAGAAGACCTTTGTTATCCAAAATTGTATTCAAGTCTTTTAGAACACTGTTGTGAGGCAGGTGTCCTATGCATTTGAATTCTTCTTTGAATTTGCATCTTTGAGCTGATTTTAATATTAGAACTTCAGCTTTGAGCAAATCTGAAACTGAGTGTTTCTGACCTTTTGAAGGTGGCTTTGTGAATGAGTCCAAGGCTGTTTTGTCATCAATTATCCATAACTCCATTATTGCATTGTACTAATCACCGAAAGCCTGATCCCAGAGCCAGGTTTTTACTTTCTTTCTGAAGGCTAGAAGGGAGAGGGCTGATCTAACATCACTGGGGAGGGAGTTCCACAGCCAAGGGGCCACCAATGAGAAGGCCCTGTCTCTCATCACCGCCAGCCATGCTTGCAAAGCAGGCAGGACTGAGAGCAGGGCCTCCCCAGATTATCTTAACCTCCAAAGTGACTCATAGGGGGAGATACATTTGGACAAGTGAAGCCTTCACTTTGAATTGTGCTTGGTAGCAGACTAGCAGCTAGTAGAGCTGACATAACAAGAGAGTTGTGTGCTCCCTGTATGTTTCTCCGCTGAGCAGCCTGGCTGCTGCCCATTGAACCAGTTGGAGCTTCTAAGCAGTCTTCAAGGGCGCATTGCACATAGAGTGCATTGCAGTAGTCTATTCAAGATGTAACAAGAGTGTGGACCACCATAGCCAAGTCAGGCTTCCCAAGATGTGGGCACAACTGGCGCACAAGTTTTAATTGGGGTTCCAGGATCAGCGATGAATCTAGGATCACTCCCAAGCTGCGAACCTGCGCCTTCAAGGCAGTGTAACCCTATCCAGCACAGGCTGTAATCCTATACAATGTTCGGCCTTACGACTGACCAGGAGGACCTCTGTCTTGTCTGGATTCAATTTCAATCTGTTCACCCTCATCCAGTCTGCCAAGCTGCCAAGCTGTTCAGGACCTGCACAGCCTACTTAGTGACACGTGGAAAGAAGTGACAGAGTTGGACATCATCTGCATACAAATGACACTGTACTCCAAAACTCCTGATGATCTCTCCCAAAGGCTTCATATGTTAAGCAACATGGGGGACAGTACTCATGGGGGACTGTGGGACCCCACAAGACAATGGTTGCAGGGCCAAGCAGCAACACCTTCAGGGACTAACCCTCCAGGAAGGACTGGAGCCACTGCAGAACAGTACCTCTGAGCTCCATTCTTGCTATCATATCTCTCTATGTCTGCACAATTGAATTGATTTGCCGATACATTGTCCTGCAACCATCCTTCTGATTAACCTTATAAGATCATCCTTCCACAGTTCCATATTTTGTTAATAACTTTTTAAAAGGCACTTTTGTAATTACAGCTAAGGTTATTTTATTAAAATTTGTAGTAGTACTTCAATTAATTACTGCCTTGGGAATAGTGAGGAGTAGGAAGAATAATAGGAAAGGAGAAGAGACCCTGATGCCAACATAGAACAGCCTCACGACACCAGATGGGCTCGTGGTACATCTTTGGCTATTGATGGGTTACACCTGGGGATGTATATACCATTTTCCTTCAATGCCAATTTTCTTCCTTTGTGCAATAAAGTCCATAGTAGCACCTTGGAAACAAAAAGAAAATCTTAAAGTCATAGTCTAAAAACTAACTTTTCAAAGTTCTGCATTCATCCACTTCAACAAATAAAAGCAAATAAAACAATACTTCCTCTAGAAGAATATCTTTTTTCCATTTGAACATATTTGTGTTAAAATACAAAGGGAATGTCAGCAACAGTTTCAATGAGCATCATTTGCAACGTAGGAAGTGATTTTTGTCAAATTGTTTCCCTAAGAATTGCATGATTGTTTATAACTGACACTCCTCCATTTGTTTAAGAGGGGGGAAATCTACAGCATTGAAGTTGTAATGAATAGATTCTGCTGTAGTTCACTTATCCTGGTCTTAAAGTTTTATGGTAGGAAAACCATTGGGTGGGGGGGGGGGGGAGCCTTCTCATTTAGTTGCTAACTGCAGTTCATACTTAGTGTCTCAGCATTTCCATTCAGGATTTTCTTACAAATATGTCTGAATGTAATGAATAAGCAACATGCTTCTTATTCACCCCCTTGTTATTCTCACCTCAGATGTATTCCATCTGATCATGCTCTCAAACCACTTTTCTCTCCCTCTCTATTTTACTCTGTTCATCCCCCATCTCCTTTCAGTAGTTAGAAGGATATAAAGCAATGGTTCTCAACCTCCGGGTCCTCAGATGTTTTGGCCTTCAACTCCGAGAAATCCTAACACCTGGTAAACTGGCTGGGAGTTGTAGGCCAAAACATCTGGGGACCCATAGCTTGAGAACCACTGGTATAAAGAAATACAGCAACACCTTTGAGGCTGACAGCTTTCTAATCTACCTTTATCTATCTATCATTTATTTACCTACAGTCAGCCTTCTACTTTCAGAGGGCACAGGAGACCCCTGAAAGTGAAATATCACAAATAAAGAAGTTGCTGTGCTCTTATCTGAGAGAACATCTGTTTAGGGATTTCTAAGTCTTCCAGGATGACTCAATGGTCAACTTCTGCTGGAAGCTGAGCACAGAATTGCATTAGTTTAAAACCCGATTATGGCTGAAAAATTGGCATATTTGCATGACTGTATATCCCTGCAGTCAAGAAAAACATGTGACCTTGTTCCTATATGCTCCAATGCATGTACACATTTAAAAATCCTGAAACAGCTGATGAGAGCTGTAAACAAATGGAGCCACAGACACACAGGTGGCTAAATGGAAGCACAATTGGAAAACAATTATAATGAGAACTCTCTGTTAAGTTGCTGCTTAAAAAAAAAAACCTGACCAACCTGATTCCATTGGTGTTGGGACATACAACAGGGGCTCCTCTGTGGATTTTAATTTTCAGGCAGGCTTATGTGAAAGGAGGAAATCTTCCGGATATTCTTGCTTCTTCGATCATAAGCATTCATGGATGAAAATCCATTTCATCAGACTCACAAAACCTTGTGCTAGAACAAACCCACTGGGGTCCTTCCACACTACACAGTACACACTTAACGATTGAACTTTCAACCTTATCATAAAGGCCCATGGATTTGCAAATCCATGGGCTCCCAGCGAGGGGCATGGAGAAGCATTGCCTACCTTATCTTCCCTCTCATCCCAAGTGAGAAAATGCCACTGCCCAGTTTCCTCCCATTGGAGGGAAGGCAACACGGGAAGGCAACACGGGAAGGCTCACATGTTGCCGCAGTGGCAGTGAGCCCTGTTTTCTCTCCCTTTTTGGCACAGAGCCCATCCAGAAGTGCCTGTACATCGTGTGAAGGGTTCCATGCTGAAATGGAGTGGAAGCAATGTATGATGGGTGAATCAGCCTGTCTGATGAGGCAGTTAAATTGCTACAGCAATATCCTATGGAATACTAGGGTATGCACTTTAGGGGAATGTGTTTAGACTTTTCAACCAGAGCGCTCGAGTACCTCACCTGCCTGCCAAACCATTGGATGTTGCCACATTGAATAGTGGTATAATAGTGTAACATGGAAGGCTTTTTTCCTCAAAATTACTACTGGAGTCTTTTATACCTTTTTATGCTAAAAAAGAGGGACTAGAATAGGTGTCTCTTTGAATATTATTTACAGATACTTTGTAATTTTGCAAGGTCTCAAGCCTTCTCTGCCAAAGAGTACTGGTGCCTCACCAAATTACAATTGCCAAGATTCCATAGCATTGAGTCATGGCAGATATAGTGGTGTCAAACTGCATTAATTCTACAGTGTAGATGTAACCTGAGGGAGAGATTGGAAGGAAGACAGCAAAGACAGCTACTGATCTAGTGAATTCCTCCCTACTCTCCCTGGCCTTTCTGCCAAAACCATCACATTCTCTGTGGGATATATCCTTAAACATTAAAACTCTTTGCAGTCATTTCTTTAATCAAATGTATCTTTCTTTTTCTTGGAAGGATTTCTATTCTAAGTGTCAGGACAGAAAAACTTGTAATAAATCAGTAGATAAGAACACCAGCATTAATTCATATGTAGAAGCCTACTATATGGCATTCCTTGCCATTAATAACCTCCTGTGGTTTATGTATGGGCCAAGCAGCATAATCAATGGGGAAAAGGATGCACGAGCATATATCTGACATTAAAAACAAGAACACAGAGTAAGTTGTATATATTAGCATGACTACCAGGTCTTTGAGAACTAGAATACATGAACATCATTCAAGGATCAGAAAGGGAAGCATTGATTCGACGTTATATGTACACTTTAAGGAAAAATCTCACTCTTGTAATAATTTTAAATTTCTTTGCTTTAGAAAAACTGCATTTCACAACTAACATGGACATTAAGAGATTGCTCCTCCGAAGGGAGGCTTATTGGATTTTCAGATTGAGAACTCTTACCCCACAGGGCCTGAATGATAAACTGGATCTCACTTGCTTCCTTTAATGATACTAAGGTATTTAAGTTCCCTCAGGACTACAAACGCGTGCTCGCTACACAAGACCCGAAGCAGCACATAGAGGTTTACCACGGAAATGTGAGTTTACATTTGGTTAGAATGGGATTATACAATATTTTGATTATATAATATATTCTATAAAGCTAAAGTTATGGGGGGTGTCGACATGTCTATTTAATGTATGGTTTATATTGTAATGGCTTTAGGTGCAAGTGTAGTACCAGAAAGTTTTCCCTTTTATTTTTATTTCTATATAAAGCAAATCTGAAGTAGTGCCTATCAACTCACAACTTTTTCCTACCAAAAAGGATTTAAGAAGCACATCATAGATTACCTGAAGAAGGGTATCCAATACTGGAGAAATACCCAGGAAACCAGTAGTATTTTACCGTAATCTACCACACAGGTTCCAGGACCTACGATTGAACCTGTTCTGATATTGACCAAATCCATTACCCCACAATATGCACAGTACCTACATGGCACTGGATTCCTTGGAGGGTTGATTTTTCCTGGACATTACCTTAACATAATTTGTGACATTATAAAAGACGTCTATAAGACCGGACATTACAAATATAGACTGTTTGAGTTTAAATCCAGTTTAAAACCTATGTGAATTTGAAGAAGTGCTTATTTACTGTAATGGTGTGATATATAAGGGTTGTTTTGTTATAAGCATTGTGTGACACAGACGTGACATTACTTACTTAGGCGATCCCTCGACGTTCGAGGACGATGGTCTTCCAACCTTGGTATCTTGGGCGTGTGTTCTTAGGTGACTGAAGAGACCGATTCTTGACCCGCATATTCTCCCGCAGTGAGGACATCGGTTTCCAGGTGGAAGGCGGTCCCGGTCGGGGTTAGCTTGACGCTCCTTCCTCTTGGCACGTTTCTCCCTTAAGCCCTCCGTTCGTGCCTCTTCAAACTCCGCAGCACTGCTGGTCACAGCTGACCTCCAATTAGAGCGCTCAAGGGCCAGGGCTTCCCAGTTCTCAGTGTCTATGCCACAGTTTTTAAGGTTGGCTTTGAGCCCATCTTTAAATCTCTTTTCCTGCCCTCCAACATTCCGTTTCCCATTCTTGAGTTCAGAGTAGAGGAGCTGCTTTGGGAGACGGTGATCGGGCATTCGGACAACGTGGCCAGTCCAACGGAGTTGATGGCGTAAGAGCATCGCTTCAATGCTGGTGGTCTTTGCTTCCTCAAGCACGCTGACATTTGTCCGCCTGTCTTCCCAAGAGATTTGCAGGATTTTCCTGAGACAACGCTGATGGAAGCGCTCCAGGAGTTTGGTGTGACGTCTGTACACAGTCCACGTTTCGCAGGCATAGAGCAGGGTTGGGAGGACAATGGCTTTATAAACAAGCACCTTGGTCTCTCTACGGATGTCCCGGTCATCGAACACTCTCTGCTTCATACGGAAAAATGCTGCACTCGCAGAGCTCAGGCGGTGTTGTATTTCAGTGTCGATGTTGACTTTTGTGGAGAGGTGGCTACCAAGGTAGCGGAAATGGTCAACATTTTCTAATGTTGCACCGTTAAGCTGTATTCCTGGCTTTGCAGAGGGATTAGCTGGTGCCTGTTGGAAGAGCACTTTGGTTTTCTCGATGTTCAGTGAGAGGCCGAGCTTCTCGTATGCTTCTGCGAAGGTGTTTAGAGTGGCTTGTAGGTCTTCTTCTGAACGCGCACAGACTACGTTGTCATCAGCATATTGGAGTTCTATAACAGATGTTGTGGTGACCTTGGTTTTGGCTCTCAGTCTGCTGAGGTTAAATAGCTTGCCATCTGTCCGATAGATGATTTCCACTCCGGTGGGAAGCTTCCCATCAACAAGGTGAAGTATCATAGCGATGAAGATGGAAAATAAGGTGGGGGCAATAACACATCCCTGCTTGACACCTGATTCAACCTTAAATGGGTCACTTTGGGAGCCGTTGCTGTCCAAGACTGTTGCCATCATGTCATCATGGAGGAGCCGCAGGATGTTCACAAATTTGTCAGGGCACCCGATTTTTTGGAGGATGGTCCAGAGAGCGCTGCGATTCACTGTGTCGAATGCCTTTGCAAGGTCAATGAATGCCATGTACAGAGGTTGGTTTTGTTCCCTGCATTTTTCTTGGAGCTGTCGAGCAGTGAAGATCATGTCCACTGTTCCTCTGGAGGGGCGGAAGCCATTCTGGGATTCTGGGAGGGTGTCTTCTGAGACAGGGAGAAGGCGGTTTGCAAGGATTCTTGCGAGGATTTTCCCGGCGGAGGTTAGAAGGGAGATACCACGATAGTTCCCGCAGTCTGTTCTGTCCCCTTTCTTGAAAAGGGTGATGATGGTGGCATCCTTGAAGTCTGCTGGGATTTTCTCGGTCATCCACACCTTTTCAATGAGCTGGTGGAGTTGTTGCATCAGCTCAGGTCCACCCTCTTTGAAGATTTCAGCGGGAATCCCATCAGGTCTGCTAGCTTTGTTGTTTTTTTGTTGGCTGATGGCATTGCTGACTTCTTCCAAACTAGGCAGTGCTGCAAGCTCATCCCTGGTTTGTTGTTGCGGGATTTGTGAGAGGGTCTCTTCGGCCACATTGGAGCTGCGATTCAGCAGGTTCTGGTAGTGCTCTTTCCAACGTAGTGCAATTGATGTTTTGTCCTTCAGAATTTTGGTTCCATCTGATGAGCGTAGGGGCTGTATGCCATGGTTTCTTGGTCCATAAATGATCTTTGTGGCTTTGAAAAATCCCTGAGCGTCATGGGTATCTGCAAGGTGTTGGATTTCTTCAGCCTTCTTTGTCCACCAGATGTTCTTGAGTTCTCTGGTCCTTCTTTGGACCTCAGCTTTTGCACTGGCATAGATCTTTTTCTTGGCAGCACAGTTGGTGTCTCTCTGCCATGTTTGGAAGGCTTTCCTTTTGTTATCAATCAGCTGTTGGATCTCTTTGTCGTTATCATCAAACCAGTCTTGATGTTTCTTAGTTAGGTATCCAATGCTTTCTTCGCAGGCTGTGATGATGGAGGTCTTCAGTTTGTTCCAATGTTCCTCAACATTTTCGGGGTGTTCTGTGGGTAGATGATCTTTGAGTGTTGTTTGGAGAAGGGCTCGTTTGGAGGGCTCCTGAAGGGCTTGGGTGTTCATTTTTCGCCTTGTTTTTCTTCCTTGGAGTCTGCGTTTGGGGACGATCTTGATAGCCATCGTGGATCGGATTAGCCTGTGGTCTGTCCAGCAGTCATCAGTACCTGTCATGGCTCTTGTGAGAAGCACATCGCGGCGGTCTCTGGCACGTGTGATAACATAGTCCAGGAGGTGCCAATGCTTTGACCGAGGGTGCTTCCATGATGTCTTGAGCTTGTTTTTCTGGCGGAAGAGCGTGTTGGTGATGACAAGGTTGTGCTCTCCGCATTTGGTGAGAAGCAAGATGCCATTCGAGTTGCTGTTTCCGACCCCGTCTTTTCCTATGATCCCTGGCCACAGGTCAGAGTCCCTTCCGACTCTTGCGTTAAAGTCCCCCAGGAGGATGATTTTGTCCTCCTTAGGTATCTCCGATAGGATGGTATCCAGCTGACAGTAAAAATTTTCCTTGATGTCTTCGTCAGCATCTAGAGTTGGTGCATAGGCGCATATGATGGTTGCCTGTTGGTTTTTGGCAAGGTTAATTCGGAGGGTTGAAAGTCGTTCGTTGATGCCAGTGGGTGCTTCAGTCAGGTGCTTCACCAGGTCGTTTCTGATAGCAAAGCCAACTCCGTGTATTCTTCTTCGCTCTTCTTCAGGTAGTCCCTTCCAGAAGAAGGTGTAGCCTCCCTTTTCTTCCTTCAGCTGCCCCTCTCCTGCTCTCCGGGTCTCCTGAAGGGCTGCTATGTCGATCTTGAAGCGTCCCAGCTCCCTTGCAATGAGAGCAGTCCTGCGTTCGGGGCGCTCGCTGTCAGTGTTATCTAACAATGTCCGTACGTTCCATGTTCCAAAGTTCATTTTTCTTTTTTGGCCGCAGAGTGGTGACCCCTCTGGACGCGGCAGTCCAGTCAGGGTAGGAGAGGCAGACTATGTTTAGGGCACCTTTTCTAGCCCCTTCCCCGTGTGGGGTGAGCAGAGCGGATCCTAAAAAGGGCTGCTCAGTCATGGATACAGCTGCCGGACTACTCAACTGCCTCGGTCCTTGAGGTAGAACGACTGAGTCCATATCCACCGCCCATGTGCCAGTCTGTGACTAGGGGCTTCCAGATTTCACAGTCCTGCCCCCGTCGCCACTCGCTGATCGCCATGGGACTTTTGTAGGTTTGTTTTTATTTTTTGTTGGAAGACGCCTGTGCGTGATTTTTTTTAATGTGTGGAGGTCGGTGCACGGCCGGTCAACACACAGTCTTCACAGAGTGAGGTTCCAGCAGTGGTGTGGTTAACACAACGACAGTGGCTTCTCAGTCTGTTGCAGCCTTCTTCCGCCTTCACAGCCGTTGTAACATGTACCATGTTATCCTCCGCCTGCTCCGCCGTTGAGGTCTTTGGGTCTTCGGATTGTGCTTGGTCTGGAACCTCCCCTGCGGCCACTCCTGGGAGTGCATCACTCCAGTGCCCACAGGTTCATCGGAACACGCAAGCCCCCTCACCACGGCAAGGTGACAATCCATCGACGTGACATACTACTAGATTGTACTAGATACCATACCTGTTTTGTATTTTATAAGGAGGCAAGAGCATGCCAGTGTCCCTGTATCTTATCTTAAGCAACAAAAGTTAAACGAAAGAATTTTAAAGGTCATTTTGCAAAATGACACTTTGGCGCTAGGAATCTGTTAACAAACCTGATAACATTTATCAAGATTTTAATGAGTATGCTTTTCACTGCAAAAAATAAATTGCCTTATATCTGACATTTGATGGGATACATTTTAGTGCTCCAGTAAGCAATGTATCTGACTCTTCTCCTCCTTGCTTTCCCATTGGTTACTATGAGACCTGGTGTACTGACTCAGGATGCATCTACACTGTAGAATTGATGCAGTTTGATACCACATATGGCTCAGTGCTATGGAATCCTGGGACCTGTAATTTGGCGAGACATTATCATGCTTTGGCAGAGAAGGATAAAGCTCTGGAAAAAATTAAATATTTTCTTACAAGACCTTTGAGAGCTTTCCTTTTTGGAACTAGAGTTTGTTGTTACATGACACCATGGAAGGCTGCATCAGTTTGGTTTTCCTGAGCCCTCTCCTCTTCTCCTCTCTGCCCTACTGAGGGCACTTCCAGATATAGCCAAAATCTGTTTTTTTCAAAAGTGGGTTTAAAAATCCCAGCACCTGACAGCAGGTCCACACACAGACCTGTCAGTCCCGGGATTGGCTCCCCCACTGTCATCACAGTCTTCTTTTGAAGTGGATCAAGATGGAGGGTGGACATGTTTTGCATGACTGCAGGGATATACAATCATGTAAAGGTGTGCATTTTTCAGCTGGAATCGAGTTATAAATGCACCTTTTAAACACGTGTTTTTTACCTCTGAACCCAATCCCTCCCACACTTTGGCCAAACATTGTTTAGCCCCCACTCTTTTAACCTGGTTATTTCTGGGTTTTCCAGTACTTGTAGAAGGGCCCTGAGTTAATTGAGGGCAAACTACTATCCTTCTTTTATATTTCTCATTATGTAAGTACTATAACCTGCCATATAGAAGCCATAATATACAAAGAGCTATAAAATAAAAAGGTGGTTAACAGTGAAAAGGGGATAGAATCATCTGAATCCTAACCTAGAATACTGTGTAAATGCTAAACTCTGTTTTAAAAGAAGTAGTCATGTTAGTCTCTTGCAGCTTGAAGGGGATGAAGGGAAGAAAAGGAATATACCAACACCTTTATAACTAACTGGATTTTAATTAACATGAATTTTCATGGATATTAGCAGGCAATGACCTATTTGTGTGATACAGTGGTTTAAATTTTGCGACCCCAGGACTCCATGGTTCAAATGGAAACTCATTTAGTGGCTTTGGGCAAGACACACTCTCTCTGTCTTAAAGGAAAGCAATGGTAATCTTCTTATGAATATATCTTATCAAGAAAACCCTAGGAAAAAGTTTCTGTAGGCCAAAAATGACTTGAAGGCATATTATGCCCTGCCCAACTTACTGGGCAGGAAAATTGCGGCTGTGGGCATTCCCCCCACCTGCCCACCATCTTTTCTTCATCCCATTCCCAGTGGGCCCTGTGCGCTTCTTGGCATGCAAAATCCTAGCCAATCGGATTGAACCTACTGTTTCAATCTGATTAGCTGGCGAATGTAGACCTGAAGGAAGATCTCTTTCCGCAGGTCCATCTGCTTAGGTAGATTACAACCCTGCAGCTCCTGCATCTCAGTTGTCTCCAAACTCTCTTACCCTCCGTTTTATTGGTGTTGTTACTGGCTGTATCCTTCCTTGTCACAACTTGGGGGCGATTGGCATGGGCCTTGTATTTGGTTCTATCTATTTCCCCCTCTGGGGAGGGATTACCCTATTGTTTTTTGTGAAGGTATCCCACTGGAGAGAACACAGGGTGGCATTGAATGGGAGCCTGCACTATGCCCCCTCTCAGCTTGTGCACTTGTTATTCCAACCTGTGCATGGCTTGCTTTTTGGTGTCCTGGTTGGGGGCGGGGGGCGGATGATCTTCTTGCACATGCAAATATCAAGCCTATCAAGGTTCATGTTACAAAATAAATGTCAGACTATTTGACCTTTTAGAAGCATGCTCACGGGCATCACACACGCACACATAAGTTCACATGGTCTTCCATACAGACATTAGCAGTAGTTCCACAAATTTTCAACTTTTCATTTTGTTTTTCAGTTTCAAAAGCTGAAGCGGCCAATTTATGTTGGGTTCTTACTAAAACGGAGCAACCAAAAATAACATTGTTTTAATCTTTCCTTTTTTTACACATACAGAAGCAACACTTTCCTACACATCTTATTAATTTTCTCTTTGCCAACATGTCTCTTTCTCTTTTCTAGATCTCACTTTTCTTCCCTATTCCTAGGACATCTCCTATGCCAGTATTAATTAGACCCTACACCTGCTTAGCTTAATGATCCATGACCTATTTGACTGTATAGTCCTATATACACATTCCCCCATTACCCTAGATCTCTCCAAATTTTCCTGAATCTTCCATTTCCTTTGCTCATAATACTCAGAATTTGGCATCAACTGACTATTTTTATCTAGTATGCCAAATATATTTAATCTCCACCCTCACTAAAAAAAGAGACTGTCAGTTTATTTTGGTGCATCTGCTCCAAGAACCTAGAAGAGTGATGTGCTTTGATAAAAAGGGAATGAGTAGTTTAATGATGCTTTGCTTGTCCTTTGCCTACAGAAAAAGCTACAGTGGGCCATTGCTGTACATTGAGGTTCAGTATCAAGACTCCCCCCCCCCCAATGAATATCAAAAGCTGTAGATGCTCAAATAGTTTATTACAATGGTGTAGTGAAATGACATATTTTATATAAAATGGCAAACAATGCCAGAAAAAAGCTTGAGGATCTCTGAAATAGCAAGAGACTACAGAAGGGTGTGCCTACACATCAGCTTAGTGTTTGGCACATAGCAAAATCAGCTTTCGCTTGGGGAGAAGCCTAATTTTTTCAAGTTGTGGTTGGTTGGATCTATGGATGCTGAACCTATGGGCCAACTGTAGATACTCTACAACTTTTGAGGTATAATATGATAATATCACTTCTACAAACAGACTACAGTCTCCATTTTGACAATCCAGCAATTACAGATCCCATGGTTACCACATCTGTTCAAGACGTTTTTCTGCTTCTCCCCTCTCCCACCCGCAACATCAGCATTTTTAATATCCAATATGATTATAAGTTCTGAAGAACCCAAAACATATCGTTGTTTGATATTTTGATATTTATTACCCAGCTCTGCTGTTTTTATTTTACTCATGGGCCACAAAGATAAGTTTCTTTTCTTGTTTTCTTTGCTATATCTTTCTCTCTTGGCCAATCACTTTGGCTCTGTATTTTCTTTTTCTCTTTTTCTCCTTCTTCCTGCAGTATTGAGTTCTGGAAAAGCAATATCTTACTGGAAAATAATAGAATTGTAGCCCCAAGCTCTTTAATGGCAATGAGGAGAACACTCCGAGAATGGCTTGTGAGTCCCGGAGGTAGAGGGAATATTTTGTATTAATATTTGATATCTTATTTAGGATGTGAAATTAGAAGCATGAAACCGATGGGGAACACATGAAAGCAATTCTTCATTAAACAGTACGGCATTGCAGCTGGGCTCCACGTTCCCTGCTTGCTGGCAGTCTGACCTCACTGATAGCTCCACAAACAGACTCAATCTGGCTGCTTCACCACACCAATTAATAAGAATTCAGCTGCCAGATACTACAGAGGTGTCGTTACTTAATCAGCTAGCTTTTATTATAAATTACCAAATGCTTCTCAACAGAATGGGCAGAGTGTATGTAGATGGTAAGCTTGTACATTGCTAGACACTGTGGATGTCTTTGTATTTACACACATGCACACACACACACACATACAAATATCTGCCAGAGAGAATAAGTTATCCCACAGCATTAGGAGAAGATGAACAAGATTCATCCCTCCTCTTCACCTTAAAAATGCAAAAACCTAAGAAGACACATGCTGGATCAGAACAAAGATCAATTGGCTGCCTATAGCAAGCCTGCCATCAAGGCATGAATGCTGCTGCAGTTCTGTTTCATATCCCCCAGCAATGGATCCGTAGAGTTCTGCTGCCTCCTATACTTTTGGCGACAGATCTCTTCTCTCAGCTCTCTCCCTCTTTCATTGCCTTTTCCACAATAGTGATTGTGAACAGTATTTTGCTTTAACCCATATGATTACCTGTAGTGGGAACTTAGCTACAACATTCCTTTCGTCTTGTTTACAGTTGGCCATGTTTTTACAGCAGATGACACTACAGGTTATTAGGCACTTTTCTGAGTTCAAATTGCTGTTTTATATACTCGAGTTTTTATTTTGTATTGTACTGTGTGATTATTGTATGTGTTGTTTTGGGCACCTTGTGCCATAGGTAAGCCACCCCAAGTCCCTTCGTGGAGATGGAGGTGGGATACAAAAATAAAGTTGTTGTTATTACTATAATTTCTTGGATGAGCTCACTTGCTCAGAGCCTAACTAAATTTGGGCTGACCAAAATGATGATGAGAATGGGGGTGGAGGAGGTGGCATGGGTGATTGATGGGGTCATCAACAGGACAGGGGGAGATCTGACAAGCGACAGGGAGGTTCTTCTCACTAGAATGAGCATCGTGGCTCACCACTGCCACTGAGGAACTGACGACACAATGAACAAAGTAAGACCAAGAATTCTCAAAGTTCAGGACAAACTGAATTTAAGTTGCAAGTCGGGCAGGAGGAGAATGAGAAGCAGAGAAACTAAAATTGATAGTCATCTATCCTTATCTTCAATTCAAATTTCCTGCTCCAGGCAAATGCTTATTGGCCATTTTATGTGAAAGAAGGGGGATCAAGCGTAACATTCACAAAGGGAACAGATGGAGCTGTGCAGTTTGAAAGTGTTTTTGCCTCTTTCTCTGTTCCTGGAAGGAACTTTTGGCTTTCTTACTGACTTTCCTTCCATCTAAACTCCTTCCTTGAAGCCTCTGGCAAGAATATAAGAGATTGCTTTGCTAGAACTGTAATATTTAGATGCCCAAGGCAGGCAGGAAGGGCAGTTTTCATAATTTTGGAAGAAGCTAAGAATGCTGTTTCTCTGAGGTTGTATTTTAAGTCCAAAGGGATACAGAGTTCAAATGTGAAGCCGAGTCTTCCACTGTGATTGGATTGCCAGCAGATGGGGCATACAATAGAGTTAAAGAAATAAGATTCATCTATCTTCAGAGGATTGTAATTTTGCCCATCTGGGTTTGATTTTTCATAATGGTGTCAAATAATGGGAATATCTCTGGTTGCTTGAGGCAGAGCTCCTTTCAGAAGTGCCATTTTGGTTTCAAACCCTAGAGGGTCATTTGAGTTTTTACACCTCAAGTGCTTTTTGAAAACCCATGTGTAATTCCAGCACAAATACATTGAGACATCTTTTCCTCCCTCTCGCCTCATAGTAAAGGTAAAGGTTTCCCTTGATGTTAAGTCCAGTCGTGTCTGACTCTGGGGGTTGGTGCTCATCTCCATTTCTAAGCCAAAGGGCCGGCGTTGTCCGTAGTCACCTCCAAGATCATGTGGCCGGCATGACTGCATGGAACGCTGTTACCTTCCCACCAGAGCGGTACCTATTGATCTACTCACATTTGCATGTTTTCGAACTGCTAGGTTGGCAGAAGCTAGAGCTAACTGCAGGTGCTCACTCTGCTCCCCGAATTTGAACCTGGGACCTTTCGGTCTGCAAGTTCAGCAGCTCAGCGCTTTAACACACTGAGCCACCGGAGGCTCCTCTCTCCTCATATGTATACACACACACACACACACACACACACACACATACACACAATTTATTGTATTATCGTTTATGTTATTTTATTGAAATATTTATATCCCATCCAATATCTCAAGATCTGAGAACAGTGTACAATAGTGTCAATTAAACCAATGTGAAATTGTAAATAAACTATTTGAGGTGGAATGTCATTGCCTAAGGCCAGCATTTACCAAGCATATGGTTATTTGTTCTCCCTCCTCCCCAAAAATAATATACAGATGAGGAGATTTTGAGAGGGGAAGTGAATGGCAAGGAAGTTTTTGAGTTCCTTATCCTCACCTTCTTACAATCCCAAATGTTACTGGCCTGATAGGAGTTGGAGACATCACTTATTTGGACTACAGCTCACAGATTAGGACTAAACATGCTGGCTGAGGATTCTACTAGTTATATCACTCAAAGTAACAATTTCAAGCTCCAAATAAGACAGAACATTCATCTTTCCAATTTATTTGTTTTACTATACAATACTATTGACAGGTCAAACTACGCAAATTTGACAATGGTAAAGCAGCAATATGATTTTAGAAGCTATTCTATTAGCAAATAATCACTGGATGTTAACATGAAAAAGTAGACAAGGCTCCTGTACCTGTAATAGTTATGAAGAAGAATTTCAGCTGGTGCTGCATGCCATGCAAGTGTTAAAGGCACAAGAGGATGCCCTAAGGAGCATGTTGTGGCTACTCTAGCAAACAGCTAAGGGTCAAGTGCAAAGTTCATCTGATGTCCCTCACTTCTTTGCACCATCACAATTGTGGTGCTGCACTTGTACAAGTCAAACCAACTCACCAAGTACAGAGTGAAGATTATTCTGGGCAGTTCTTTCCATAATCTGGTTGATATCTGTATGAACAGATGGTGCAGCCATGCTACCCATCCCATGTTCTTTCACATTAGCATTTCACTGGCGTTTTTTCCCTTGTAAAAGCTTGCATCTCATTAAAAGGATATTACAACTCTACTGTGATTGATCTGAAAAGAAATCTTATACAGTTCTCTTTTCTAAACATTGTCTTGAAGAGTCTAATTATTGCAGACAATGAATAAGAGCAGGCAGAATACTGTGATAGCACAACCTTAGGTTTCTTCTGGTTCAGGACAGAACAGTTAAGTCTGTAGCATTTATACTGAGTTCTTTCTTTTAGTTTATATTGGAACTCAGCATGGTTTGTGAAGAAAATAAATAACAAAATAATTATTTAAATCATGTACAACACCTAAAAGTTGATTTGATAAATTCTGAATAACCATTTGGAATATCCAATATAACTGCAATGTGGAACTGAGAGTTTATATAGGAACCAATACTACAGCTCACTGACTCTGAGTTACAGTCTTATATTTGATTGCTGAGATTGAAAAGCTCTTTGTTCAACCAAAATTAGGTGCTCTTACATCTTATTGAAATATTGTCCTTTTTGGTTTTGAGTTTACCTTAAGTTTACAAATGTATTTATTTATTATTGCATTTATACACCACCCTTCTCACCCCGAGGGGGACTCAAAGTGGCAAATAATATTCTAATGTTAATGTTTATAGAAGTGTTTGGAACCAATACAGTACATGTGGAATATCTCTTATCCAAAATGCTTGGGACTAGAAGTTTTGGATTTGGATTTATTTGGATTTTAGAATATCTGTATTTGCCTATATGTACAGATATCTTGGAGGTGAGAACCAAGGACCTCTTCACATGACCCCTGAGGCTGTGCCATTTTGCCGGCAGTCGCACGTGACTCCCCGTGGCACCCCGTGAGCCCGCCCTCCTTCCCTCATCATATGGGAAAAGAGTAAAAAAACAACAGATAGCTCATTCGGAGCTACTCAAAACATACTTTCCTGTCTGTTGCAACACTTCCCTTCCACTTCAGCAGGAATGGGGGCAGAGCCAAGCCAGTATCATTTGAAGACGCTTGACAGACCCCCCTCCAGAAGAAGGAAAAGGGACCATAAAAACCCCAATGTGATAAGGTTGCAAGTCTAAACACTAAATTCAATTGTATGTCATATATCTCTTGTACACATAGTTTATACAATATTTTACATAATTTTGTGCTTGACACACATACCACTTAACATGTTTCCCTACTGAAGCTGATTGTTGTCTGGATTTGCTTTAAGTGGCTTCCTTGCTTCACTGTGAAATTTTTTTCAGCTGCTTTAAAAAAAACTGCTAAACCAATGCGTCGGACTAAGTGCAATTTTAATTACCAAAAGTTCTTAGGCAGGCTGACAACTCAAAGGAATCTTTTTCATTTCCCCAGCCTTTCTATGGCCAATTCACTGAAACCACATGAACCATTAGTAGTAAAGTAGAGGTATATTTTCTTAATTTTCTTTTTTGCATTAGAGGGGGGGAAAGACTGGAGTACAGTACTCAATATATAACATGAGCAGCATGTATCCCTCATATTAAAAAAGTGAAATGCTGCACATATTTATTTTTACCCAAGATCAAGCTTAGTGCTATCTGGATATGTCATGCTCTTCTGAAAATTTCCAAAGCCTCCCTTGGGGTGCATCTATATTGTAGAATAAATGCAGTTTGTCATCATTTTAAGTGGTATAGATTCATGGGAGTTGTCATTTCACAAAGTCTTCAGCCATTTCTGGCAAAGAGTACTGGTATCTCACTAAACTACTACTTCCAGGATGCTATAGCATTAAACTATGTCAATCGAAATGGTGCCAAACTGCATTAATTCTACAGGATAGATGCACCCTTGAACGATCATTGGTTATCTGTTAGCAGAAGCAACCATACAGTTTGCATCATGGTATCTTGAAGACTGAGCAGCAAATTACATGTCTTGTACACATGTGGTAGTGCCCAAAGCAGGGCAGTCTAGGCACATCAAGCATAGAATTCTTGGCACTAAAAATGCAACAATACAGAATTACCAAGGTGTGCTTTTTAATAACATTCAAAACCTTCTGCCTGGGGCAGCCACTTCACCTTTTCTAATAGCATTGCATTTACTGTGATGTGAGCTTTTGAGGGCTAAAACTTGTTTGTATCTGATTAAATCTGCCTTAGACCAGGAAATGTTATGCTATTTGAAAAAAATTTAATGTGTCCCAAGATACCATATGTGTATGTGTTAGTTGTAGCAGGTATTGCCTGAGCTTTTCCAAAGGATTGAGCCAGCCAATACTCTAGTAGCATTTATTTGTTACAAAGAAATATTAATCATTGTGTCTGCCAGTTTATATATCTTGTTTGCCACAGATTTATTGGACACTTTGATTCATGACCCCTTTTTTCACTAAAAAAAATCAACAGCCAGATACATTCCTGACAGTCCTGGTTGCTACAAATGGTTTAAGGGATAGGTAAAGGTAAAGGTAAAGGTTTCCCTTTACTCAATGTAAAATATGTGATTCCTCTTCAGTTTACTGATGGGAGTATATCTCTGAGTCTAATTCCCTAATTGTCATATCACTTTGTGTCTGGAGCCCCTGGTGGCGCAATGGAGTAAACCCTTGTGCCAGCAGGACTGCTGATTGATAGGTTGGCAGTACTAATCCATGGAGAGCAGGTGAGCTCCCCCTGTTAGCGCCAGCTCCCCATGCAGGGACATGAAAGAAGCCTCCCACAAGGATAGTAAAACATCAAAGATCTGGGCATCCCCTGGGCAACGTCCTTGCAGATGTCGAATTCTCTCACACCAGAAGTGACTTTCGGTTTCTCAAGTCACTCCTGACATGAAAAAACTATGTGTCTACCAAGCTAACTTTAACAGAATAATAGAATTGGAAGACACCACAAGAGCCATCCCATCGAACCATATTTTGCTATGCAGGAACAAGCAGTCAAAGCACTCCCGACAGATGGCTATCCAGCATCTGCTTAAAAACCTCCAAAGAAATAGACGTTACCACACCCTAAGGATTCCAGGTGAGATCTGACCAAGGCATAATAGAGTGGTACTTCAATCCAGACCAGTGGTTCTCAACCTGTGAGTCCCCAGGTGTTTTTGGCCTACAACTCTCAGAAATCCTAGCTGGTTTATCAGCTGTTAGGATGTTATGTTGAGAACCACTGATCTAGACATTATATGCCTATTGATGAAGCCTCAAATCACATTGGCTTTTTAGGCTGCTACATCACTTTAAACTGGCAATTTAAAAGATCCATTGTGGAAACATCTCTGCTCATCTACCAGTTCAGCAGGATCAAACACGGCTGCATTATCTTAGGTAACTTGGGTGGGGACCTTCTCTTGAGTAATGTGATTTTTTTTTGGTGGTTTCAAGGGTTTGATTGCTTTCCAACGTAACACAAAAGAGCCCCATTATTTGGATCTCTCCAGGCAACATAGATTTTCCAAAAATGCCTGTGGTGGTTTTAAGCTGCTGCCCCATTTTTTATTTTGGGACTGAAATAGAGAACCTAAAAGTAGATTGCGCCCACAGCTTGTTTCCAGGTTTGGACTGCCAATCAAGAAGTGAAGTCCTTTATAGTGTCTTTCCTCTGAGTCAGGTGAATAAATCTGTTGCTTCATTTTCCTTCCTTTCTAAATCTATCCATTTATTCCTTGGACTTCCAGTTGAACAACAACAACATTTTATTATGGTCGAAAGACTGTAAGGGTACAAAATATGCAAGGTTAATAAGATTAACAACAGCTGAATGATTTAACATATAGTTAGATGAAATTAGCAACAGTTAAAACTGATTAAAATACAGGATTTTAACATATTCCTTGGACCTGAAGATGCACAGCAACCACAATTCTCCATTTGAGTATGAACTTAGTGACAAAAATCACACCTTTAGTTCAAGGTTCCTATAAATACATGTTGTTTATTACATTAGATGTGTGAGTGTGGACAGGACTGCATGATAATACTTTCCACTCATGTGAATTTCCATTGGAATTCCTCTGTTTTTGTTACTTTGTACACAAAATAGCTTTTCTTGGTGAGGGTTTTTCCTGTTTGGTGTTGTCAATTGGTATCTTCTTACTAGTGAAGATATAAGAGGTTGATGTGAGGACAGAGAACTTTCCTATATTCATGTATTTACTAAAACATGTGAAAGAGCTGCTTTGAATCCAGATGTGAACCTGGCAAAGAACTCCTATCCATGCCTTGAATACAGAAGAGAAATCCACTTTACAATTAAATTTGACAACAGCACTTCTTAAAGGTAATCAAATTGGATAGAAATCCAGGGTGATTACAACACATAAAAATTAGGACTGGGGTCACATGAAGCAAGAATGCTTTTAGGTCATATTTTAGCAAAAGCTTGCTTGTTTATCCTTCGCCAAAGCGACAGACCGCAGAAACGGCTGCCAACATCTACCACAGACTGTCTCCCCCGGAGGCAATATCATTTGATGCATTTAGTTCATTTACTGCAACGCCTCATTGCATGGGAATGTGAACCCAATTCATTTCTATGAGGCTTTGGAAAAGTACAAGGGTCCCCTCCCCAAACCAGAAAGGTGTTCGCTGATTCTTTGTACTGCATTCCAGATGTGAGAGGCTGTTCTTAAAATCACCAATGCCACGTTCTCTGCTGTTTGTTCCAATGGCTGTGGATTGCTAGAAAAAGATCCATTTATTTATTTATATAGGTTATTTCAAGCATTTGTACCTTCAGTCAGAAAAAAGGCTTTTAAGAACAGATTATGTAAGATAATGAAACAATACAACCCCTCACTGTCAATCTAAAAGATGCAGTATAAAAGGAAATGGGGAGAATTGACGAAGACATGCAAGGGCAGACGCTAAAGTGACATAAGAGCTAGACTATCATTAAACAGACGGAAGGAACTGCCTGAGGCAGCCGATGCTAGGGAGGGGCAGCAATGTCAGTCCATTAGCCATCCCTCCATATTCCCTTACTCAGTTCCCTCTGGCAGAGGTCAAAACTGTGTATATCACATAACCTTCCCTTCACCCTTCAAACTAGCCTACTGCCCTCAAAGGCACTATAAAACACTGTCTCATTGCAAGGCATTGAAACCAGACTAGCTCAGGTGAGAGGTCACAATGTACAGTATAGAGATGCAATTGGGGAGGTTCAGGACCTTGGACAGTACCATAGATAATGGAATGGAGACTTTTCTTGACGTGGGGTCCCTTTTGCATTACCCAGTTATAGCACTAGGATTCCCATTTAACCAGCATGGGATTTGCAGTCTAGTGGATTGCATTCCTCAACCAGAGAGTCCAAGTGCCTCACCAATCCTAGAATACTAACCTCAGGATTTGATAGGATGTTGCCATGGCAATTAAAGTGTGATCATAACACTATAGCTTTGCTGTGTGAAAGGATACTTGAATTCAGGAACATAACTAGCAATCTCTAGTGAGGATTGGAAGTGGGGTACAGCTCTTTCTCACAAGTCTAAACTGGGCTCAGAGAAGAGTTGCTTGGCATGAATTGCATTTCTGAGTGGCCAGAAGAATAAACTCTGCACACACTCAGAAGCATTTTCTGCTGTTGCTTCAGATAGTCTGTAGATAATTTCCAAGGAAGCTCAATTACAGTTAAGCCCTGGTTCCTCTTCTGCAAACTGTCTGCCAGTTCCTGTCCTTCCACCACCACCAATTTGCATTTTCCTGCCTCCCAGCCCAGTTATCTTTGTTGTGTACTGAGCTTGTAATTTGGCATGTCAAACACATCCTCCTTTCAGACAAACCAATCTGATGTCTAATTGCAAGTCTGGTAATTGAGGATTTTACTGTTTTAGTGGTTTTATTTAAAGCAGAGCAAGAGGTTCTTCGTGGCTCATTGCCAGGTCACTCATTTCTGTACTCAGACTGGGGTCAAATCAGAAACTTCTTCCCTGTGCCTTTGGAGAGCCAGGGGCACTTCAAGGAGATGGATACCCACATGCAACTCTTCCCTCCTCTCAACTGGTCCCCCCTTCCCCAGATATGATGGAATGAAACTCCTAGAGTCCTTAATGAGTTGTCTGGTAGATGTAGTTTGAGGCTATAATCCAGTTGGACTGCTAGTTCAAAATAAAGCTCTACCTGTATACTTGCATTTTGATCCTGAAAGACAAGGATGAAACTTCTTCCATCCTGCAGTCCTACCTGCACCCCTTTCCCAGCCTCTGAGAAGCCAAAGAGATGAGCTCATCATCATTTGGGCTCTGGTGTGAAGGGAGGAGAAGGCAGCTTGTATCTCTGCATATTTGGAATGGCTGTGTCTCCTTCCCCAGATGTGCAACCAGCTCTATGCAATCTGAATTCAGAGAGGCAGTAAGGGGAAGCAAGGTGCATCTGCAAACATTTGGATACAATTGCACAACCAGGGCAAATGCATTACTCATGCAGGTCTCCAAAAGTACTAAAGCTCCCTTAGCATAACCCAGTTTCACTATTATTATTGTTGTTGTTTTGTCGAAGGCTTTCATGGCCAGAATCACAGGATGGTTGTATGTTTTCCGGGCTGTTTGGGCATGTTCCAGAAGCATTCTCTCCTGACCCAATTGTGTGGCCCAATTGTTGATTGGGTTTGTGGATGACTAGAACATCTAGAAATTGCCGTTTTTCTTCCTTTTCTTTTTCCATGGTGAATTGGATGTTCGGGTGGATGCTGTTGAGGTGGTCCAGGAACTTGCTGAGTTCCTCTTCCCCATGGCCCCAAATGATGAAGGTGTCATCAACATATCTGAACCATGTAGTTGGCTTTTTGGTGCTGTTTCTAGGGCTTGTTTTTCAAAGTGTTCCATATAGAAATTTGCTACTACTGGGCTGAGAGGGCTCACCATGGCCACTC
Organism: Anolis carolinensis; assembly: GCF_035594765.1. Taxonomy (NCBI): domain Eukaryota; kingdom Metazoa; phylum Chordata; class Lepidosauria; order Squamata; family Anolidae; genus Anolis; species Anolis carolinensis. The sequence goes on along the minus strand of NC_085843.1, from coordinate 36,278,567 downwards.
CATCTTTCTGTTCATAGAATTCATTGTCCCACTGAAAGTAGCTAGTGGTGAGGCAAGACATGGACTTAGTTTCTCCATACCTCACAACCTCTGAGGATGCCTGCCATAGATGTGGGTGAAACGTCAGGAGAGAATACTTCTGGAACATGGCCATATAGCCCAGAAAACATACAACAACCCTAATTAAGGTGATTAATTGCAACATTCACACTGGCCTCCAACTGACAAGAGTTCTTCTCTCACCCTGGACGTTCCACAGAAATATAAACCTTCCTTGCTTAGTTTCTCCATACCTCACAACCTCTGAGGATGCCTGCCATATATGTGGGTGAAATGTCAGGAGAGAATACTTCAGGAACATGGTCATACAGCCCGGAAAACATACAACCACCCTATTATTATTATTATTATTATTATTATTATTATTATTATTATTATTATATTTATTTGTACCCCGCTCCACAAAAGGGACTCAAAATGGCTAACGTAAATCACCAACAGGATTCTGGTCCAAAACATCTGGAAAGCCTGTTTTGTGAAGGCTGTGTACATGTGTGCCTTACTCCAACAATTGGAATGACATCCTTTTCCCAGCTTTATACCAAACTGAATATTGGCCATGCAGAAAGAAGCTGCTTTGTATCAAGGAGGATACAGAGGTTTCATTCAGAATTGTTATTGAGGATTGTGTCATGATGAGATGTCGCAAAGCATACATAACCAGACTGCAAGATTACTCTTGTGCTCTCATGCTAGGACTTCAGGAGAGGCAGCAAAACAGCCATGACTGCAGTGGTAAAAGGGGGAAGCAAGACAAGGCTCTGTAATTTGGAGGGGACAGGCAGCCACCTGAGCAGCTGTACCCTTACACAGTAAAAAAATCATTTGAAGGAGGGCTTTTCACCACATAATATTTGCATCCCCCTTTTTTAACAAAAGGTAGAGGAAAGTGTGACTATTATGTGATGGAAAACACTATTCATGAATATATGTGGTACAATATTTGTGCCCACTGGCAACAACTGTTTCTTTCTTTCCTGGAAATACTCTTTGGAGCATCAACAATTAGTTTATGGAACAAGACTAGTCCAGGGACCAGTATTTTTAGAACCTCTGAGTTAAAGCACCGAGCAAGGACTTGTCAAACAGATTATTCAGTTTGCATGCACAGTTCTTCTCTTGTTGTTTTGTTTAGCTCTCTAAATGATGACAATCTGGCGATGGATGGTGTCTCATATTTATTATTGCATGGGAGGGGTGCCCCCCCCCAATCTGAGCCAGCTGTTATACAAAGATGCAGTGGCCTGTTATGACGGTGCTCTTCCCTTTCCCATCCCCTTTCTAGCAGAAAAAATGAGAAGAAAGTGGGAAATAAAATTATGTGTACAGTCAGCAAATCACATCCACCACCCACCGCTAGGAGTCCCTGACCTTGCACAATAGCGACTTTTTTCACCGGGCCTGTGCGGGGAAGATCCTTAATCTGGAAGAATTCCAGTGAGAGCTGAATTGTAAATTTCAGCAGCCTACATACAGTGGCCTGTTTGGTCCTGAGAAGAGGTCGTTGGCAGGACAGCCTCAGAAGATGGAGACTGGGAGTCAGGAACTAAGATGATTGAACCAGCCTGTGGTTTGGGTCAGATTTTCTTACTTCAGCTGCTAAGAAACAACATAGGGCATAATAAATGGGGAAGGAAGGAAAAGGGCCGAAGTGGTTGCTGGTGGAGAGTAGCTGCCTTAAAGCAATTTCCTCAAAAACCTGATAGCCAGCTCATGAGACATACTGTGAGTTGACCTGGTACCAAAGAACACATTAGTGGCTGTGCACATTAGACACAGCAGCTTCAGTGGTTCATAGTTTGCCTGCCTTTGTAAAATTTAGGATATATAGCAGGCATGGGCAAACTGGCCCTCCAGGTGTTTTGGACTTCAACCCCCACAATTCCTAACAACTGGTAAACTGGCTGGGATTTCTGGGAGTTGATATTTGCCCATGTCTGCTATATAATGTATTCATGCAATTTCCTGTTGGTGTTACATCCTCTCTTTCTGTTTCAGATACTGAATTTGTCCTTCTTCCATTTTTGCAGTCTGCAGACTTCTCCCTGTTTGAAGGCATATGTTACAGAGCCTCTCACCATGAGATTTCATGAAACCTATAGTGCAGTATTTGTAAGTAAATCTACTTCATCTGTTTTTACAAATAATAAGTAAGCCCACTTTATTTCTGTGTAGCTCCTTTGGGTAGGTGGTCATATGGGACTGTTTATTGTTCGCCTTCTGTTTTCAAACATTAATTATTCTGTCTGTAATATACTAATATATCACATATTTTCCAAACGTACTGTCCACAAATCAGTGAAAAGAAAAGGGCATAATCATGCTGTGCTTATACCTTAAATATTATACCACTTCTTGGGGAAATGTAAGATGTCAGGGGCAACAACTTGTAAATTCTCCCAGCCAAGGACTGTGGAGTTCTACATGTTCTAAACTTTCCAAACTCTTATTGAAATTTTCTCTTGTTCACTACTTGTGAACTGAGAGGAACCTTGCTGATCACTGCAAATGACTCAGAAATCTACTGATAGTTGCTGATTTATTTTCCTCCCACTCTCAATAGGGCAAGAACTAGAGATAGCAACGGATACTCTTTCTCACTTTACTTCCTTGGTTGAAATTCTTTATGCTGGACATACTTTGGTATATTTGCACTTATCTGATCTAACAACAAATTAATGTCATAGCCAAACTACAGTAAAACACGTATGGTGATCCTCTGAAGGCATTGTCTGGAAACTAGTAAATTTATAACTGTATCTCTGGAAGATCTTTCATTATAATATATAAACATTCTCCACTGTCTTCCGTCTGTAGGCATTAGCAACTAATGCAATAGCAGTAAAGCTGGAACAGGATAAACCATATTACATAGTCAGTGTAGACTCATATAATCCAGTTCAATGCAGTTAAACTGCAATATTTAAGTCTAAAAGTAAAGGTAAAGGTTTTCCCCTGACTAAGTCTGGCTCTGGGGGTTGGCACTCATCTCCATTTCTAAGCCGAAGAGCCAGCGTTGTCCATAGACACCTCCAAGGTCATGTGGCTGGCATGACTGCATGTAGCGCTGTTACCTTCCCGCCAAAGTGGTACCTATTGATCTGCTCACATTTTCATGTTTTCGAACTGCTAGGTTGGCAGAAGCTGGGGCTAACAGCGGGAGCTTACCCCACTCCCCAGATTTGAACTTCCAATCTTGTGATCAGCAAGTTCAGCAGCTCAGCAGTTTAACCCGCTGTGCTACCAGGGGCTATACTTACCATATTATGCAGTCCAATCTACATTATAATGCCGGGGTAGATGGGCCTGCCAGAACTATGCTGGCTGGTTGTTTCCAAAGTTGCAACTGCACTGTAGAATTAATGCAGTTTGACCCACTTTAACTATCATTGCTCAATGCTATAGAATCATGAGAATTGTAGTTTTACAAGATCTTTAGCCTTCCCTGCCAAACAGTGTTGGTGCCTCACCGCACCTATGATTCTATAGCAAATGTAGTCAAAGTGGTGTCAAACGTCATTGATTCTACAGTGTAGATGCACTCCAAGTCAGTGAATCCATTTTACAATTTATTCAGTGTTAAAGGCACTATTTAAAGTACTGAACCCTGTCTCCAAACTCTTCAAGTTTATACAAAAACTTTGAGCAGATTCACTATGGGAGTCACTTGCCACCACTGTAATGGACTAAGTGTGGTAGAAGTCAAAATAATCTCCCCTGCAACATCCCAAACCACTACAGAGTACAAATTCTGAAAGCCAACAAAAGTTGAAAGTCTTTGGGGCTTTTAAAATGTCTATCCAATGGTTGCATTTATTTCCTGCTATATGCGTTATCTGTAATAATTAGTGACATTTATTTTCCACCTTTTCTATGATGATGTTAAAGTTGTGTGCATAGCTCTTCATTTTCCCATAATGTCAAGTTTTATGGCTTGAACCATGTTTTAATGTGTTTCTGTTAATAACCTTTTTATTTTATTTTATTTTATTGCCGTCACGGGTCTCTGACGCAAAGACATATGGAATAGAATTTCACTTTTCAAGTAATGCAAAAAGTCTAATAGACTCCATTGAGAACCTCATTGTATTGGACAGCTGCAAAAGCAACGTGTTTAGTATGTTGGGGGGTCATATTTTCCTCATACAAAATATTACAGTGCTCACAGTAAATCATGGCAAGCCACATAGCAAAAGCGGTGCAGTTGGAGACCTCCAGGGGTAGAGATAATGTTCATTTTTGAAGATGAAACCTTTTATTCCCCAAAATTGGGGAGGAAGTTACAGGAACCTTAGAAGGCCTAAGACGGGGTCACAAAACTGGGGCCACATGTAGCCCACCAAATCTTCTTTCCTTGCTTAAACATATGGGTAAAACTGACTACCTGTGTATCTTCACAATATAAAGCTATAATTGGGAAAAGTTCTATCACTACTGCTAAGAAAGAGAATATTATCTGCACAAAGTGATACTTAAATAAGTTCAGAGAGGAAGTCAAAGCTATGCATTGAATGCACATGTGTGAAAGATTAAAGAACAGTACATATATTTTTCCAAAGAGCTTTTCTGAACTTCCGTCATGAAATGTGGAGCTATGACTTGCAGGATCCATTTAAATGTAAAGTACCAGTTACAGGACTTAAAACGTAAGAAGATAAACTGAGTCTCCCAAAGATCTTGGAAAATGTGGGATGACATCTCCCAGAATGCCAGTAGGGTCATTTTGAAAAGTAACTTTCCTGAACTTATTTATTTATTTATTTACAGTATTTTTATTCCTCCCTTCTCACCCCAAAGGGGACTCAGGGCGGATCACATTATAACACACATAGGGCAAACATTCAATGCCCATAAACACATCAAACAGAGACTGAGAGACACACGCAGAGGCAAGTTAACCTTCTTCTGAGGGGATGTTCGATTCTGGCCCCAGGAGGAGCAGCTGCTTCATCATCCACACTGACGGCACTTCCTCATTCCAGGTCGTAAATTAGTTAATCTTGCCTCCCCACTTTATAAGTGGTACCTTATCTCCTACTTGATAGATGCAACTATCTTTCGGGTTGCTAGGTCAGCAACGAGCAGGGGCTATTTTTTATTTTTAATTGACGGGTGCTCACCCCGCCACGGGCTGGCCTCGAACTCATGACCTCATGGTCAGAGTGATTTAAGGCAGCTGCTCAACAGCTGCGCCACAGCCCGGCCCCTCTCAAGGAATTACAGAAAAACAGAAAAGATGTGAGAGGGTTTTCATTCTGGACCCCAAAATATTCATTCCTACCTCTTTCAATGACCAACTCACATGGCTTTGTGCATCAGAGAAATAAGAATCACATGCACACTCACTGGGGCAGACAAAGTGCCACTTTTGTGACCCCAATTTATGGCACTTGAAATCCCCAAGCTCCTAGAACAGTGGTTCTCAACCTGTGGGTCCCCAGATGTTTTGGCCTACAACTCCCAGAATTCTCAGCCAGTTTACCAGCTGTTAGGATTTCTGTGAGTTGAAGACCAAAATATCTGGGGACCAGGGCCGGTCCAATACTATACGTAGACTACGTGGCCGCAGAGGGCGCCACTGGTCTGGGGCGCCATTGAGGCGCCCCTGCGCGCGCACGTGCGCACGCACACCCCCGCCTCTTCCTTTCAGAGTTGTTGCGATCTTGGAGGGAGTGTGGGAAGGAGAGGAGAGGGGGAGGAAGCCCCAAAGCAGAAACAGTCAGTGGCTGCAACAGGTGAGCATCGCGGGAGAGGAGGAGGCGGTGTGTGTGTGTGTGTGCGAGTGCAGATGCATCCTCCGAGGGATGCATGCACACTCACTCCCCTGCCTCCTCCTCCTCCCAGTCCCAGGATCGCAAGATCCTGGCAGAGAAGCGCAGGGGGAGTCCGTGCGCATGCATCCCTTTGCGCGCGCACCCCCCCCCCACGCCTCCTCCTCTCCCTTGATGCTCACCTGTTGCAGCCACTGACTGTTTCCGTGTTGGGGCTTCCTCCCCCTCTCGTGTGCAGTTCGTGTGCAGTGGGCACTCAAGCAGATTGGTAAGCCCTCAGCTGGGAAGGGGGGGGGGGAGAGAGGAAGGACTGCCCCTGAGTTATTCCTGGCTGAACAAAGGATTCCCCCAGGCCAGGAGGTGAGGCTGGGAAGGCAATTTAATGCTCACAAAGTTGATTAATTACATCAACCACACTGGCCTACAACAGACAAGAGTTTTCCCCCAACCCAGGAACTTCCACATAAACATTCCTTGCTTAGTTTCTTCATATACCTCACAACTTCTGAGGATGCCTGTCATACATGTCGGCGAAATGTCAGGAGGGAATGCTTTAGGAACATGCAACAACCCCATTATTATTATTATTATTATTATTATTATTATTATTATTATTATTAACTGCATTTCTATATCTATATATATAATGCAGTTTGACTCTAGCCTTTGAAAGACAGTGTTGGACTAGATGGCCTTTGGGGGTCCCCTTCTAACTCTGATTATGGCCCCATCAATACTGGCATATGTTATATGGTCAGTGTGGCCACTGCAGGCTCATATTATTCAGCTAGTGCAGAATCATAAAAATGCAGTTCGGCTTCTAGCCTTTGACAGGCAGAAGGTTAGACTAGATGGTGCTTGGCGGGGACAACAATGATGAATCTTTGCAAAGACAGATTGAGATTTGGGTCTTGACTTCAGTTCTGAGCTTGTTCTGTGCTTCTTCTTCCCCAACATCTAAACCCCTTAAAAGCCCAGCTTAAATCCGCAGGATCTGGAGTTTGCAAGTAAAGGCAGGTGAAACTTAAAGCCGGCTTCTCTTTGTGGCTTTTCTTGCAGAAAAAGAAAAAACAAGGAGCCAATGAATAGGATTCCCATCACACCAAGACATGGGTAGATACATGTCGTTAGTGCCTTCCTTTATTGCAATACGTGGTTGGACTAGATGACCTTTGGGTCCCCCCAATTATAATGGAATAGAGACTGTCTCGGAGTCTTCTTCTTTGGAGGTCTTTAAGCAGGCACTGGTTGGCCATCTGTCTGGAAGGATTGAATGGTGTGTCTCTCTATTGCAGAAGGGAGGTTGGACTGAATGGACTAGATGACCTTAAGGGTTCCCTTCCAACTCTTGTAATTCTATGATTGATTCATTCATTCCTGTCCCAGCCCAGCAGGAAAGGGCCGGAATAGATGACCCTTGGGGTTCCCATTAGATTCTAATGGAATTATTAAGCAGAGGCTGGTTGGCCGTCTGTCTGGAGGGATTGAATGGTGTGTCTCTCTATTGCAGAAGGGAGGTTGGACTGAATGGACTAGATGACCTTAAGGGTTCCCTTCCAACTCTTGTAATTCTATGATTGATTGATTCATGCCTGATTCTGTCTGGAGGGATTGAATGGTGCCTTCCTCTTTTGCACCACAGGGTCTGTCTGAATAGCCTTTGGGGTTCCCTTCCGTTCCAAGTCTAATTGAATTATAGACTGTATGGTGGACTTTCTTTCTCTGGAGGTCTTTAAGGGGAGGCTGGATGGTCATCTGTTGAGAGGGGTTGAATGGTGCCGCTTCCTTATCCTCGCCTCTTCTCCTCGCCATGCACGTGGGCACCCACAGCCTGGTGGTAATCTCCCGTCTGGGAAGGAGGGTGGGCGGGGGAGGGAGGCCTGCTCGTGCACGTGATTAGCATTGAAAAACCTTACAGCTTCAAAACCTGGCTGATTCCTGCCTGTGGGCATCCTTTTGTTGGAAAGTGTTCCTCCTTCAACAGAAAGGAGGAAACAATGAAAAAGAACAAAATCTGGCTACCAGTATTTAAAAACTCTAGAATCAGGACAGTAAATAAAAAAACAACACTAAAAAACAGGGGAGTTCCAGACAGGAAACAATCAGGGCCAGCTAACACCTCCCAACAGAGGATTACCCCAGGCATGAAGCAGCCAGGCTTTGAAGGTACAAGATAATGATAAATACACACAAATGTCTATACTAGACAATGTCGAAGAGATAAGCAAACACTATAAAGGTTCAAAACATAAAAAGAGATGTGTATATTAGAGCATCTTGCAAAGGCCACAGAAATAGTCAGGCCTCTCTGAGTATAGAGCTATCTTCCTTCTATGTAAAAAGGATAAGCGAATACTATAAAGTTTCAAAACATGAGTTGCACTATGTAATTTAGAGCATCATATACATACAATATTACCTATTTGAAGGTACAAGGCCATTCAGTGCTAATCAAGGTGGCCAATGGCAACATTCACACTTACCTCCAACAGATAAGAGTTCTTTCTTCCACCCTGGACATTATATAGATATATAATGTACAGAGACACACAGCATTTGCCAAAAACCAGTTTATTCATCCCTTTGACATAGAACTCTGCTTCTTTTTTCTTACTCTCTCTTTTTGGGGACATCTGCACTGTAGGATTAATGTGGTTTGACCCCATTTTAACTGCCATGGCTCAATGCTATGGAATCAAGGGAGCTGTAGTTTGATGAGATTCCAGTACTCTTTGGCATAAAATAATAATAATGTGTTGTCAAAGGCTTTCATGGCCAGAATCACTGGGTTGCTGTGAGTTTTCCGAGCTGTATGGCCATGTTCCAGAAGCATTCTCTACTGACATTTCACCCACATCTATGGCAGATATCCTCAGATGTTGAGGTCTATTGGAGACTGGGGAAGAACCTACAGTTCGAAAAACCTACAACAATCCAAACAATCCAATGCTTTCTCAGAATGTGAATTCCCCCATTTGGGGGGGGGGGGGAACCAAAATTCTGTTCGCTTACACTTGAAAATTACCTTGGCCCGGCTCTGCTGGGGACCCACAGGTTGAGAACCACTGCCCTAGTGTAGCAGACTATTGGGTTCAGGGTTGTGGTTGCCAAATTGCTGAATGAATCTCAGAGTCTGTCTTCAGGTACAACAAGACTTCTTTATTCTGACTGATCAGTGAGAAGACGAACAATCAACCCACCTGATTGAGCTTTAAAAGATTGCCGTGCCCAACGTGGCAATAGATGACCTTTCTAAACATTTTCTTTTCTCACCCCATACATTGATCTCTACAACCATTGGTTCCATACAGTGTGCATGCATTATCTGATTGGTTCCCTATCTATGTCCATGCATTGTTCACGTGTACCCCTTGACCAGTTCATCCCTGTTGTCCACATATCCCTGTTTGTCACAGATCCCTGTTGTCCACGTCTAGCCTTGTCTGACTAGTCTCTTCCTTATTTCCACATATTCTTTATATAGCTATTGAGGAAATGTCGCTGGGCAAGTTTAGTCAGCTAGCTGAATATATGGCGAGCTGGATATAGAACTGGTTCAGCAAGCTGAATAAGCTATGTGGCAAGCCGCTGTAGCTTTCTAACACTGCCTTTTAATATGGCTGGGTAGCATTTCTTTATTGCTCTCTCTCACTAGAACAATTTTTAAATGTTTGAGTGATTCTTTACATCAAAGGATTAACCACATTCATCCAAAAGCACCCGAAATGGCTCAAAATTGCTGCAAAACACAGCATTCCCCTTCCTCACATTTTCCCAATTCCTCTACCTACCCTAAAATCATTATGACCCCTTCCTCTCTGCAAAAAAAAAAAAAAAACAGCTGAAAATTGGCCAAAAATAAAAATAGAAATAATGTGAAATAATATTCCATTTAAATAAACTGGATGCCTGAGATGCCCTTTTTTCTCCCTTCCATCCCCCTTTCCTTTTATGCTATGCCTTTTAGATTGCAATGATGTTTGAAAGGATTGTAAAAGTGGGGAGTGGGCTGGAAGTATGCGTAATAACACAAATCAATCAAGAAAATCCATCACAATGATTAGATGGATAACCAAGAATTGTATTAATTCTACCATTGGCCATGACCTTTCCATGGAATGCCCCACTACCCAGATCCAGAGACTTCTGAGTCTATATGAATCATGGATGGAGATTTTGTTTCCAAGACACAACAGTGCTGTATAATGGCAGTTTCGGCCTTTGCATGCACATCCATTTGACCCTTCAGTCTATTCATTCCCAGCACACAAAAAGCAGTCTTGTTTAAATTCATTTTGATGAAAGTCATTGAGCAGAAAGGAGCTGGGGAATACAAGCTACTTTCTCAAATCTCAGTGTAGCCGGGTGACAAGTGCCCTCTGTTTGGATCCTTTTCCTTCTCACCTCCCCTCCTGAACTACACAAAGAATGCAGCCTTTTTTAATTTTTGAATTGGTGCGAGAGAGAAATCTGGCATCTGTGTATGCAAAATTATGCATGAAAAGCAGCTTAGTTCCCAAAGTTGCATATATCAAATTAATATTTCCTTTAATAGTTGCTGTGACAGCAATCTGCATAGATTTGATCTGTCAGCAGCTAACATGACCTACAGCGAGGGAATAGATGAATCTGTCAAAGTTTGGTTCCTCTCAATTTCTCCCATCTTGAACCTGTTTCATTCCACAATCGTTTGTGATTTTAAAAATATCTGCACAAATATTTGTGTGCCCTTTGTTCAACATTTTTCCTGCATACTCATTATAAAAAACTGTTCTTTTCCCTAATATGCGCCTTTTTGCAAGCAGTTTCTCTGAGTACAATACCTTTTAACATTTTTTTTAAATAAGCATATCTATGGTCCCCTAAAATACATGTGATACATTTTAGTGAAGAACTGCGTTGAAAAATTCAGAACCATGAGTTTTGCTCCTCAATTGTCTGGCCCATTTCCTGGGAGAATGACGAACTGAAGATATCTTAAAAGACTTTGTGATGACAATCCAATAAGTCCATGTCACTATTTCTGTATTTGGTTTACTTCCACCTGGCTAGGAGGCATACCTCCCAACATTTTACAGATGGAAATGGGAATATATGTGGTCAAGCAACATGAAAATGGAATCCAAATGGCAAATTTTATTAATGAAGAAGAACACAGTAACCAGGAGTGGTTGCAGCAGTTTGCTTTTTCCTAAGTCTACTGAGGAGGAAAAGATTCTGCACCTCCTGTTTTTTTCTGTTTCTGCTAAGCTAATTGAGTACAAATTATATTTATACTTTGAAAGTAGTCTGCAGCAGCTGAAGTAAGCTGATGCCCTGTACTACAGCCTGAAGAGTCAAAGTATTGTAAGGCAAAGAATTTTTGGATAGTCAGTCAAGTCCAAGGGTGTATGTATATTGTAGAATTAATGAAGGTTGACTGCACTTTAACTGCCATGGCTCAATGCTATGGGATCCTGAGAACTGTGGTTTTACAAGGTATTTAATTGCTGTCAAAGAGTGCTAGTGCCTCACTAAACTACAACTCCCAGAATTCCATAGCATTTGCCATGGCAGTTAAAGTGGTGTCAAAATGCATTAATTTTAAGTGCAACACGCTTCAAGTCAATCACAGCAAGATGAAGGGAAGAACAAAAGCAAAGTCCAGTAGTCCTTACATCAAGTCAGTAATCTAAATAAATGAAACCAACAGAGAATAAGACAGAGTCATCAATCATAACTAGTTCAAGATCTAGAGTACCCAACCACCAAGAGTATTGGCAATCGCCAAGAAAGAATAGCTACAAGCAATAAAGCCACTATGGAGATGCTGGGAGATTTATAGCCAGCTGTCTGTGGACATCTGAGGCTTAATGAGTCAACATGTCCTGTTTAACAGATGCTGGAACCTATAAAGTCTCTCCTTATCACTTCTGCAATCTTCAAAGGAAAGAGATATGTCCTCTTTTTAGTGTAACATTTTATTTTGTTTAATAATCTGTTTTTATATTGTTATGTATTGTATGTATTATGTATTGTATGCTGTGTATTACTGTTCCAAACTGCCCTGAGTCCCTTCTGGGAGATAGGGCGGTATATAAATAAAGTTTTTATTATTACTTGAAACACAACAAGATGAGTCCACAGCAGACACTCTGCTGGCTGTTGTATTGGATTACACATCAGACACTTCCCAAGTGTCTAGGACTGTGTGGTGTATCGATGAATAATGCGTGCAGATCCCAGTAAGGTGGCCTTCTGCAACTGGCAGGTGGTAATTTTGTCAGCACCGATTGTGTTTAAGTGCAGGCCAAGGTCTTTAGGCACTGCACCCAGTGTGCTGATCACCACTGGGACCACCTTGACTGGCTTGTGCCAGAGTCTTTGCGATTCGATCTTTAAATCCTCATATCGTGTCAGCTTTTCCAGTTGTTTTTCTTCAATCCTGCTGTCCCCTGGGATTGCAACATCGACAATCCATACTTTGTCTTTTAACACAATCGTGAGGTCAGGAGTATTGTGCTCCAAAACTCTGTCTGTCTGAATTCGGAAGTCCCAGAGTAGCTTGACATGTTCATTCTCTGTAACTTTTTCCGGCTTGTGATTCCACCAGTTCTTGGTCGCAGGCAGATGGTATTTGTGGCACAAGTTCCTATTATTATTATTATTATTATTATTATTATTATTATTATTATTATTAGGATCTTGACCAGGGCTGTAGCCATGGGGGGGGGGGGGGTAGGGATTCAATCCCCCTGAAATTTTCAGTGTTTTTTTAAAACCTGGTTTACTCATGAATAATGACTGATTAACCAAATCCCCATGAATGTCCACTGAAGTTTATCTGTCTCGAGTGTCCACTGAAGTTTATAGATGGAGCATGATTTCTAATTTTTTTGTGTTATGGAACTACTCTTCATGATTTGCTAAAAAAAAAGTTACTCTTCATGATATGGCCCTGGTCTTGACTGATTCTGGCTACAGAGATGACTTCTGCATCTCTTGAAGATACCTATAGATATCATGGAGCAACACCTAGCTTTGTACAAAGTATATTGGCTTTGATCCTACTTCTAGTCACCTTTTATAGATCCAATGAATTGGTGAGATTTACACAGTTGTTTACTCATGATTCAATAACCAGTTCAATGGGACTAATTGGCAATAACTCATCCAGATCATTATTTTTGTTGTAGTTTAACAGTGTGGTTGTGTGTGTGTTTTTGCAAAAAAATCTCTTTTTTCATCCTTATGTATGACCAACAAGTTGTTAAATCTTAGACAGATGCACTAGGGCTAACTAGTCATGTCTATTCTAGCACCAAAACCTAGGGGTGATTCCTTATGATGAAGCTGGAGGCAGACACTGGTGATGTGACAAAGAGCAGCCCCTGGAGAAACCAATGAGTAGAACACATTCAGCATCACTCACATTTGCATAGAGTGCAACAACCAAAAAATCACAAACCTGACAAATGAGGAAAACATGTATACATGCACTCACACTTGCTTAATTTTTTAAAGCATTGTTCTCACTCTGTGATTTCTCCATTGCATTGCTGAGGACTGGAGGAGTCAAGTCCTGAGACAAAAGGCTTTGAGATCTGGGAACCCTATGCATTATGCTCTCAGAATCACACAACTTTGATGAGAGAAGGCAGGAACAAGTCTGCTGACTCCAAGCAGCCTATTTTTCCAATGCTTTTATTCCCACACAACTGTACCACCTGTCACTTTGCCCTCACCACATACTCTGGTGTATTTACACCATTGTAATACATTAACAAGACCAACATGAGTGCATATTAATTGCTGAGAGGTGTTTGCTTTGTTTCTGTAATGATTTAAATCTTGACCTGTATATGATATTGAAATACAGTAATAGGAAGGTGTTATTGTACTCAATACTACTTCTACTGATAGTTGATGCAAGCTTCTTGAATATCAAAAGATGTCTGAGTTTTAATTCATGGTTGGTTTGTGGGAGATTGCTTATAAGTAAAATGCAGACTAAACACATTTCTGCCCCATCTCCCTATAACTTCATCTGGAATTCTGTGTCTAGTCCTGGGCACCACAGGTCAAAAAGGATGTTGACAAGCTGGAATATGTGCAGAGGAGGGTGACTAGACTGATAAAAGGTTTGGAAGCCAAGCCCTATGAGGAACAGCTTAGGAAGCTGGGTATGTTTAGCTTCAAGAAAAGAAGGCTGAGAGGGGACATGTTAGCCATGTTTAAATATTTGAAAGGATGTCACATTGAGAAGGGGGCAAGCTTGTTTACTGCTGCCTTGGAGACTGGGATATGGGGCAATGGCTTCAAGTTGCAGGAAAAATGAACTGTCTCAGAGTGTGGTGGAATCTCTGACTATGGAGGATTTTAAGAAGAGGTTGGATGGCCATCTGTCGAGGGTGCTTTGATTCTATGTCCTTCCATGGCAGAGGTCTTGTGGTCTCAACTCTATATGTTGATTCTATGTGTTGTTATTTTTTCTGATAGACTCAGAATCCTTTTAGTATAGGTGTAAATTGTGGTATCCACGTAAAGTAAAGGTAAAGGTTTTCCCCAGACTTAATGTCCAGTCATGTCCAACTCTGGGGGTTGGTGCTCATCTCCATTTCTCAGCTGAAGAGCCCATGTTATCCATAGACGCCTTGAAGGTCATGTGGCTGGCATGACTGCATGTAGCGCCTTTACCTTCCCACTGGAGCGGTACCTATTGATCTCCTCACATTTGCATGTTTTCGAACTGCTAGGTTGGCAGAAGCTGGGGCTAACAGCAGGCGCTCACTCTACTCCCCGCATTTGAACCTGGGACCTTTTGGTTCGCAAGTTCAGTAGCTCAGCGCTTTAACACACTGCGCCACTGGAGGCTCCACATAGAGTGACTTTTTTAGTGGAATTGATGGTGGTGAGAGCAGAGCTCCATTGCATAGGTGTAATAATATGGCTAATGTAGTGTGTCTATGCTCATTGTGTATTTGCACTTCACCTCAGCACATTGTGCAGTGAGGTGTCAGCTATGCATATCCAACTTTTCTCATATGCTGGCCGATGGTAACCCCATTGTCAGGTATTTATATTATGCTAAGAGAACATATGTTCTCGGTCAAGGATATCCTATAATGTGGAATGATAAACAACAATGCTCCCACAACATTGCATTTGCAAAGTGCTTTCAGCATCACTCCAAAAACACTCAGGAAGTCTTTTCATCCTAAAAGAAATTAAAGTATGGCGGTTTCCGACGTCCTCTTGCAATGTGTAGGACCGCCAGGAACAGAAGCGGGAACAGTGCAGAGACTGTGCCTCCATTTATGGTGCCTGGAAGTGCATCAAAATACACTTTCCAAAGCTTTTGAAAACTTCCATTGAACAGCTGGTTGTGTTTTTTTTAAAAAAAAACAACAACAAAAAAAAAACAGTGCCTAGTAATGATTCTTTGTATTGAAAAGTTCTGTAGGATTTAATAGGGATGAATCTGGCAGAGGTGATGACAGATGCTATCATATCCTGAAAATTATTTTTAACATCAATTGTTTTAAAATAATTATTCCTGAAGATTCTATGGTGAGATATAATTCTCTGCTGAACATAGATATATGCCAGGTTGCTAGCCTAAGGAAAGGAATATTAATAAGACCCCATCATTGCTTTTCATCAACCACCTACTCTGAAGAAGCTACTTATGAGAGCTGTAATACACGTACCAACTGAAAATCTTGGATCACACCACTGTGCATCCATGCATTGAACCACTGGTGCACAACTCCACAAAACTATACATTTTACAAGGAAATTCACTAACTAATTCTATCACATTAAGCAAAACATGATTTGATGCAA
Source organism: Anolis carolinensis (assembly GCF_035594765.1). Taxonomy (NCBI): domain Eukaryota; kingdom Metazoa; phylum Chordata; class Lepidosauria; order Squamata; family Anolidae; genus Anolis; species Anolis carolinensis. The sequence continues at coordinate 36,262,911 of NC_085843.1, read as the reverse complement.
TTCCAGCAACGTAATGCTAACATCCTGGATGCAACAGGCAATATGAAGGAGAAACAATCACCAATTGGCACACAAAATTTAGTCACCACCAAAAAATGGAACAAGCTAGTACTAAATCTTCTAAATCTGAAAGACAGTTTTTCCCAAAACGGCTTTATTTCTATTAGCGAAATTCCATGATCAAACCATGCTTGAGAAAAGAGAAACTTCTAATCTATAGACATCTGCATGCAGTGAGTACCTCTAGGGCAATATTACTCTTATCTCCTCTGAGTTCCATGCCTCAACCCTGGAAAATCTATAATTGGCACAGCATCCTTGTTTTTCTCCCATTCCCATGGACATCACCAAGAAAAATGAAACTTCTGGTGCTTTTTATAAATATCTATTTTTATTTATTTATTTTATTTATTTCCAACATTTATATCCCGCCCTTCTCACCCGAAAGGACTCAGGGCGGCGTACACAATTGGCAACAATTCAATGCCTACACATAATTAAAACATAGCAATGAAAATCCAATTAAAACAATTAAAACAATATAAAAATATAAAACATATGGTTAAAAATCGGTTCATCCAAAATCCCCGTGCCTCGTTTATTATATAAACTTGAGTTTTCTTGTCTCCTTCTGCCCAGGGCATCATCCTTACACTTCTCAATTATGGATGGTTTCAGCTTGTCATTACATTCATTCTTCTACAGGTGAACTTCCCAAGTTTTACTCACTTGAAGCAATGTAAAATAATCTGTGAGGCACTTAGTTTAGTACCCTTGCCCCTAATTTAAAGTGTGATTCAGCTCTTGTCATCCTTCCAGCACCCCGCTATATATCTGGATCTTTAACAGTGGAGCAGAACAGGAACTTGGCAATAGATGGCTAGGAATGGTAACCCCTGCTCCCGTCAAGGGGGGAGGAAGAGAGAAACGTGATTTGCAGGGTGCTATATAGTAGCTTGAAGAATCCTGAAGAATAGCAGACAGATGCCGTGGTGCTAAAGGCCAGGTACTAAGACAGCTCAGCAGAGAAACAAACTATGGGTAGTTCTGTGAAAATACACACACATATGTATACAGAGCAAAAGAGAAAGGGGGGAGTAGAAAGTTTTCTCACACTCCTATCTCAGTTTCATACTTTTCCATTAAATAGCAAGAGTGTAAAATACAGTAGCACCAGAGAAAGAACAATAAGGACATTTTTTAAAAAATATATTATTATATGGAGTTGACCCAAGTCAACTTTCACGAAGCACTCTTCATAATCATTAAGTACCATCAGTCCCCCACATTTGTTGATTTTAGCTTTTGAGGATTTGATTTACATGCTCTCTCTAGGGATCTCTGGGTCCTCCTGAATGACTCTATGATCCATCAAGATTCATAAAGAGAACAGGTGTGTGTAGATTCTCCAAAAGAAATACATGATCTGGCAGTCCCTATCTGAGGTGACACTCGTATCTTTCCCCATATCTAAAAATGTATGCACTACACATTTTCATCAGTTTCACATCACTTTAATTGTTGTAGTTCCATCCTAATAGTACCAGAGATTTGTCATTTTGGTGAGGCCATTTAAATTCTCTGTTAGCGCACCAGTGCATTCCAATGAACTACAATTTCCAAGGTGTTGTGACTACCTGTCTACACTAACAACATTTGTATAGCTTTAATTGTAATACCTGCTTGTCAGGGTACCTTGGTATCTTCTAAACGTGTCATCAGACTAGAAAAACCAGGACTCTTTGAGGTGGGGCCTGATAATTAAACAATATGAAACCTATATAACTGTGCAATGAAGATACATATTTCAACTTAGAGATAAAATATGTGTTTTTATATCCACTGATGAACATGAACACATGAACATACAGTCACCACCATTGGCAGTATTCATAGAATATACTGAAGCAGTAATTGCTCCTTTTCCTAAACTTGTAAATACAAAATTAAGCTAAACTCTTGATTTCTTACTTCTGCTTCTATAGCCAGGTCTGTATCAACTAAATAATTCCTTTATTTAGTCCTGCTGCAAAGGAATAACTAACTTCCAAAAGGACGACAGTATAGGGCTAAATCTAATTGCTGTTCCTAAATAGCTTTATTGAGTCAGTGGATCTTACATAAATGTTGACTTACCAAGTTCCCATTCATTAAATAAGACTGCTCCAATTTAAACTAGCAACTTGATTTCTTCTGCTCTGCATTTTCAAAGGCATCTTGAAAATGGTGAACTATCTGTTACTACAAATAACCAGACTCAAATTATCCTGTGGAACTATTGCAGCTAACAAATTTATTGTGGCATAATGCTGTGTAAGCAAGAGTCTACTTCAATGGAAATATAGCAAATCTCCATGTCTTTTGCTGAAGTAGGAGTCCAAGGCTTAATGACTTACAAGTCACCATTTGCTTGATTTGTGCCAGAAGTGAATGGGTTCATCTTGTTGATGGGAAGCTTCCCACCAGAGTAGTAATAATCTATCAGACAGATGGCAAGCTATTTAACCTCAGCAGACTGAAAGCCAAAACCAAGGTCACAACAACATCTGTTATAGAACTCCAATATGCTGATGATAACGTAGTCTGTGCGCATTCAGAAGAAGACCTACAAGCCACTCTAAATATCTTTGCAGAAGCATACGAGAGGCTCGGCCTCTCATTGAACACCGAGAAAACCAAAGTGCTCTTCCAACAGTCACCAGCCAATTCCTCTGCAAGGCCAGAAATACAGCTTAATGGTGTAATGTTAGAAAATGTTGACTATTTCCACTAGCTTGGCAACCACCTCTCCACAAAAGTCAACATTGACACTGAAATACAACATCGCCTGAGATCTGCGAGTGCAGTATTCTTCCGAATGAAGTAGAGAGTGTTTGAGGATCAGGACATCCGTACTAATACCAAGGTGCTTGTTTATAAAGCTATTGTCTTCCCAACCCTATTATATGCCTGCGAAACGTGGTCTGTTTACAGGCATTACACTCAACTCCTGGAACAATTCCATCAGCGTTGCCTCCAAAAAATCTTGCAAATCTCTTGGGAAGACAGGCGGAAAAATGTCTGTGTGCTGGAAGAAGCAAAGACCACCAGCATTGAAGTGATGCTCCTACACCATCAACTCCGCTGGATTGGCCACATTGTCCAAATCTCCCACCATCTCCCAAAGCAGTTACTATATTCCCAACTCAAGAATAGAAAACGGAATGTTGGTGGGCAGGAAAAGAGATTTAAAGATGGGCTTAAAGCTAACCTTAAAAACTGTGGCATGGATACCTAGAACTGGGAAACCCTAGCCCTTGATCGCTCTAGCTGGAGGTCACCTGTGAACAGCAGTGCCGTGAAAGAGGCTCGAATGGAAGACAAAAAGGAGAAACATGTCAAAAGGAAGGCGCATCAAGCCAACACTGATTGTGACCGCCTTCCACCTGGAAACCAATGTCCCCACTACGGAAGAACATGAAGGTCAAGAATAGGGCTCCACGGTCAGTATCCACCAGCAGGACACTACATCTGGAAGGCAATCATACTCGGACAATGAGGGATTGCCTAATGCCACTTTTTATAGCCAACACTAGCTGTAGTTTTAAATACCTTTAGTCTTTTCCACCTAAAGAGTGCTGATGGCTCACCAAACTACAACTACCAGGTTTCCATAGCTTTGAGCCATGGCAATTAAAGTGGTATCAGACTGCATTAATTCTACAATGTAGATGCAGTTTGTCATTTTTGTAGTTAAGCATATTTGACTTCAGCACCTATGCTTCAAGATCCTCCTGCCTATTGTTACAGAGTCTATTGTCCCTATGACAGTCTCTTTTTGGCTGGTAGCAATTATCTGAGTATGGGAAGAATGCCCTTAATTCCAAGAATCTGAGCTCTGCATTCTTCCCCAGATGTTTGTCTTCTGCCAAAACACCAAGGGGCATCCCAAGATTTGCAAGCAGAGGTTGTTCCAAACATGATATCCTGTGTAAATCATAATAAACCCAAAAGATACATCCCCATTTTCTACAGCATATTTACATAATGGGGAGAAAAATTATGGATAAAAATGATAGAGAGGCAGTGTTTTTTTCCAAAAAGCAGAAGCCTTACATTTTCATTCCCACCCTCACTCGATAACTTCAATTTCAGGTTTTCAGAGGTGAGTGCCATTGGTTTTGTAGACAAATGGAGGGAAATCCATGCAGAAGAGGGGCACATCAACAAGATCAGACCCCTTCAACACTGCCATATAATCCAGATTATCAAATCAGATAATCCACATTATCAGTTTTTGAACTGGATCATATGAGTCTACACTGCCATATAATCTAGTTCAAAGCAGATAATCTGAATTTTATATGGTAATGTAGAAGAGGCTCAAGAGGCTTGCAGCAGCAGAGAAAGAGAATACCCTCATTTGCAAAATCAAAACTCTAACTAATAAGACTTGATCAGAACTAAGCATCTTATGACTATGGGAAGCTGACTGGCTGATGGAGTGAAAAGTGGCAACCAAAATAGCAACAGAATCATAGGTTCTCTAGTCCTACTCTCTGGCATGCAGGTTTTGAAATGCTGATATTTGTTGTCTTTATTTTTGTGAGGTGTATATTTCTAATCCATTATATTCTTCCTGTGACCTGTAACATAACCAATTCCCAAACATTCCACACTCCTAGGAATAGTCATAGTTCATCTCATCAGTGATATGCAGCTTTTCTTGTGGGATTTCCTTGGTGGTTCTAGGACTATTCACCAGTAATGAAGCCACTGTTTTTTATAACTGTACTAGCTTGGGGACCTGGCAGTGCCTGGGTTATTAAAAGAAGGCATTGTTTGTTTTGGGATGTTAGGTAATATCACTGAAGTTTGGTCCAGATCTGTCGGTGGCTGGGTTCAGTGCTGTCTGGATAAGGGTGAACTACAACTCCCAGATCCGAGGTCAATCACCCCCAAACTAAGGCTGAATGCACCGTTGGCCATGTTGGGTCTGTGTACCAAGTTTGGTCCAGACCTGATGTCAGCTGGGTTCAGTGCTTTCTGGCTGCAGATGAACTGCAACTACAAGTTGGTCATAGGGCTTCTCTGTGCCAAGTTTCATCCCAGTACATTGTTGGTGGGAGTCACAGTATCAGTGAAGATACTGCAAGTCCCATTATCCATGGCAAGTTTGGTCCAAGTCCATTGTTGGCTGGGTTAACAGTACTCTCTGGATGTAGGTTAAGTGCAACTCTTGTAAATCATTGTGAATTCTCCCCAAGCCTCTTGTTCAGTTGCTGATCAATTCCTCTGTTAACTGTGTGCCATAGGAAAGGGTAGAGGCTGTGGGCAGGGTCATGCAAATTAAGGAACCCCGGGATGTTCATTCTGTAGGAAAAACAGAACATCTAGGATGAAATTGTCCCTGCATGAACACCTTCACTTGGGTTGGGTGGCCGGGGGGGGGGGGCAGAATGGCAAAGTTAGGACTACATGTTCATTGGTCTCACTATAACCTACATGTCAGTGAAGGGAGGGCCATTGGTGTCTTCTGCACAGTGAGAACTATAGCTGTTTGTGCAGGCGGGAGGCTGTCTAAGTGGACTCCACATACACACATACACATTTTTCACTTGTATTATGTGTATGAGTTGAGTATCCTTTATCCAAAATGATTTAGACCAGATGTGCTTTGAATATTGGATTTATTGTTATTATTTTTGAATTTGCATATTTATACATAATTACAATCTTGGCAATAGGACCCATGTCAAAACACAAAATTAATTTATGTTTCACATATCTCTTATTCACATAGCTTGAAAGTAATTTTACACACAATGTTTTTAATAACGTTGTGCATGGAATCATGTTTGTGCACAGTACAGAGAAAGCAAAGGTATTACTATCCCAGTCACCCACCTAGGCAACTTTTGGATTTTGGAGTATTTCAGATTTCAAAATTCCAAATAAGGAATGCTCAATTAGTGTTACATATTGTCTTACAGCACTGCCTATAGGCTGTTGTTGTTGTTGTTGTTGTTGTGCATTACACACTGGGTGAGAGTATATTGCGATTTGCTGTTTGTAATATCTATATAAATGTCATGTATTCCTAAATTGTGACATACAGTATTTCATGACCCATAGACTTCTGTTATTTTGTACCCCAGTATTTCTGGTAATGGATCCCCCGGTGGTGCAGCAAGTTAAACTGCTGAGCTGCTGAACTTGCTGACCAAAAGGTTGGCAGTTCGAATCCAGGGAGTGGAGTAAGCTCCCACTGTTAGCTCCAGCTTCTGCCAATCTAGCAGTTTGACCTATTGATCTACTCACATACAAATGTGAATAGATCAATAGGTACCACTGTGGCAAGAAGGTAACGGCCCTCCATGCAGTCATGCGAGCCACATGACCTTGGAGGTGTCTACGGACAATGCTGGCTCTTCGGCTTAGAAATGGAGATGAGCACCAACCCCCAGAATCGAACACGACTAGACTTAATGTCAGGGGAAAACTTTTACCTTTTACCTATTTCTGACAATATTATTCACTGTTCCATCAACAATTGTATGAAGTTTTTTGGACGACTCTTTGACTGTCAAGAAGTTCTTCATAACGTTTAGTCAAACTCTTCTTAAAAGAATGGACTGACTCTAAAAGTTATTTAACATTTTCTGTTGGTTTTCACAGAGTAACACTTTGCTGCTGTTCTCAACTGTATGATATAACATCCTTGCATAATAACTCTTACCATCCCACAAAAAACATGAAGTGAGAAAACCTGACCACGACAGCATGGGTGGAGAAATCCATTCTTCTCCCCCTCTCTCAGGCTGGATTTACACTGCCATATAATAATCCAGTTTCTGAATCCAGATTATCTGCTTTGAACTGGATTATATGAGTTTACACTACCATATAATCTAGTTCAAAGCAGATAATCTCAATTCAGAGACTGGATTATATGACAGTGTAGATGGGACCTTATAATACCATTACTTCTCTATGCTGTTTGTGTTTAGAAAGAGTCTTCTGTCTATGGCCCTTCTATTGTATTTCCTAGCCCATGATGGCGCAGTGGGTTAAACCTTTCTGCCGGCAGAACTGATGACTTGAAGGTTGGGTAACTGACCTAAAGGTTGCCGGTTCGAATCCAACCCAGGGAGAGCGTGGATGAGCTCACTCTGTCAGGTCCAGCTCCATGCAGGGACATGAGAGAAACCTCCCACAAGCATGGTACAAACAACAAAACATCCGGGCATCCACTGGCAACGTCCTTGCAGACAGCCAATTCTCTCACACCAGAGGCAACTTGCAGTTTCTCAAGTTGCTCCTGACACGAAAAAAATGTATTTCTCACCTATGGTACCATTTCTGGGAACATGGACATGGCAAACAGGTGTTTTAAAACAAGGTGTACTCGGATACATATAAACTGAGGCTATTGTACTTTGGACACAGTGAGATGAAATGACTCACTAAAAAAAGACAACATTGCTCAGTTAAATGGAAGACAGTAGGAAAAGAGGAAGTCAATCTTATAGGTGGATTTATTCATTCATGGAAGCCAAGGTACTGAAAAGGGATAGACGATTATAAGTCAAAGCCAACTGGAAAGCAAATAATGATAAAATAAATCATACAGATGCATTTGTCAGAGAACCAGGATGACTGGGGTTTTGGATTGAGTAAATATGTGAAAGGAAGTCTGAAAATGTCGCTGTGGGAGGTGAAAGACGGCCCTACCATGCCAGGTAACCATGCCGAGTGCATCGGCAGTCGGTGGAAAACTGACTCACAATTTTTTGTTTTGCCAATTTCTCATTATCCCTATATGTTACAGCTTCGTAAATGTCATTTTGCCTATAAAATCCACTTTTATATTTTTGACAGTGTGTGCAATCATTCCAGAATGGCAGGTGTTAAATTAACCTTCCATGGTTTGTTTAAAAGAAGAGAGAAGGAACTTCCTCTGAGTAAAAACCTTCAAATCTCACCACTCAGAAAGATCACTTTGTACAAGATTGTAGTGAGCAGAATAACCTTCAAAATTACAAAGCTAGGGCAGACTGAGGGCCCTTCCACACAGCCATATAACCCAAAATATCAAGGCAGAAAATCCCACAATACCTACTTTGAACTGGGTTATCTGAGTCCACACTGCTATATATTCCAGTTCAAAGCAATTTTTTTCAGCTGTTTGGCAGGGGTCTGAGAGAATGGCTCTTGAACCTGGAGCCTGAGAAATTGCTTGACTACTACAACTCACATCATTCTCAACAACTAACCCTTCTCAGTGGGTATTATGAGAGTTGCAAGCCCTAAGAACCCCAGGATGAGAAAGCCTCTTATTTTATGCAAATAACTTTAAATAATATTAGAATACAGGGTTGTACAGAAAACATTAAAAAGTAAACTAAATTAATTAAATTAATTGTCTGAAAGATGAAACAGATCATAGTTAAACTTCCAAAGGGGAACAAGCACCAGGTTCCCACTTAAGGCTGCTCAGCAATATTTGGATGGAATATGTGGACTAGATCTTTAGCAAAAGTGGATTTCATCCTTCCTGAGACCTCTTCTACACTGCAATATAAAATCCAGATTATCTGCTTTGAACTGGATTATATGGCAGTGTGGAAGGGGCCTGAGTTTCATATGGCTTGCTAAGACTATGGTCTTTACTCCTTAAAGTCAGGATTAGCTGTTCTGCTGTTTTTACTGCTTGTAGGCTTTGAGGTGATCTCCAAATCATACAGTTGGGACACAAAAGGCCATCTAGTCCCTTCCACATTTACAATGGGAATGTATCATTAAAGCACCTGTATGTGTTTTATTTTAAAACTTTGTTCAATATTTGTCTTGTTGTTCCAATAATTTTACAAATTTATATTTAGTATTTTAAATGTTTATATCTGTTATACTCTTTTCCTATTTCTTTCCACTTTACCAAGCATTATTTTTTCCAATAAGTCATGCAAAATCATGATGCGTCTAAAGTATGATAGTCTCAATTTAGTCACTACATTGTAGAATTAGTGTAGTTCAACACCACTTTAACTACCATGGCTCAAAGCTATGTAATCATAGGAGCGGTAGTTTTACAAAGTCTATATATTGCCTTTACTGTCAAAGTGTGCTGGTGCCTCACCAAACTTCTAGATATCAGCCAACATGCCAATGCCTTAAATCAAGAAACAGTTTCCTAATATCCACAGAGATACTCACAGGAACACCTCAGCAAGCGAGAGTCCAAAAGTGGCAGGGTAAACCCCGGAACCTGAATCCAGGTGAGAAACTCATCCCTGGGCACACAGAAGACTGGGTGACTTGGAAGGCGCTGAACAGACTGTGCTCTGGCACCATGAGATGCAGAGCCAATCTTAGGAAATGGGGCTACAAAGTGGAACCCACAAGATGCGAGTGTGGAGAAGAGCAAACCACAGACCACTTACTACAATGCAGCCTGAGCCATGCCACATGCACAACGAAGGATCTTCTCACAGTGAAGGATCTTCTCACAGTGACAACAGAGACACTCCAAGTGGCCAGCTTCTGGCCAAAGGAAATCTAATATAATGCCACATTTTTTAACTTTGTTTGTGTTTTTAAATACATTATAACTGTATCCTCAATTCACATCTGATACAATAAATAAATAAATACATAAATACCAACCTAAAAATCCCAAAGTTCTGCAACATTGAGCCATGGTAGTTAAAGCAGTATTCATTCTCCAGTGTTGATGCACCCTTTGTCTTTCTCCCTAAAAGACAAAGGGTGCATCAATACTGGAGAATGAATACTCCAAGCTTGATTTGCTCTGGGACCTATTTCATTTTTTTGCCATTTCTTGATATAACTTGATTTCTCTGCCGACATCACATTTCACATTTGCCCATTTTCTTGTCAGCTTTCTTCACTGTCCATCTTTCACATTCATACAAAGAGATCATACAACAATGCATGGATTATTCTGATTTTAGACACATACACATATGAAGGGACTTTTCCCTTTTGTGTTGCTGAAGCTGGACAGGGCTTCTCACACTGCCAATCAGCAGAACAAGGCCAGAGGTTGGAGACGGGACTCTGCCTTTCATTATACCATACAGCTGCGGCTTGGGAGAGGATGGATGAAGATGTCGAAAATATTTGGCCTGTGATCCACTTTGGAGCTGCTTCATCCAAGTAAAAATGAAGTAGGCAAGGGGAAAAGACATACTTCAATCCTAAGAACCTAGCCACAAAAATATTAGAAGAGGGGCAGGACAGAGCTAAACCAAGCAGCTTTTCCTCTGTGTGTCCTTTGTGCAGAGAGAAATGCCAGCACGTAAGACAGATGCTTTGAAAAAGGATCAATTTTCGCAGGTGTTCTTCTGCAACTGGGATTTCATATCAATTAACTGCTCACAATTGCAGCAGGATGCAAAGTCTTAAGGAACTGATTAAACCCAGGACCAAGGAAACCAGAACTGATAAGTGTGTTATCTCTTTGCAAGAGCTGGAATGTTTAACCTCTTGCGGATATTCAACAATTGGGAAGCAGAATAAAAAATGGAAATAAATGATAAACAATTCAGTGATCAGATTGATCAAACTCCCCATTTACTTGAGATAGTGTGTGTATATTTGTGTGCATGTTTACTTCAAAGGGGAAATATTTGTATTCATTCCATATTCAAAAGAAGTCAAATGCTCAATTTGTTGATAAGCAACGAATATGCTCATGTTAAAATTGTTGTCAAATATATGCAAGTTCTTGACATCCTCCAAGGTACCATGAACTGAAGATTAATTTACAAACATATGGTTCTCAATGGAATTTTCTTTCCCCCAAAATCTCTGCCTTTCTTTCTTTACTTCCTTCCTTCTTCCTCCTCCTCTATGAGTGAAAAAGTGGGGTAAAAATAAAGAAACAAATCAGTTCCACTGATGAGCATCAAACAACCATCAATTAAATACAGTTTAATGGAGGCATTCCATATGCCTAAAAATACCCAGATGGAAAGGTCTATAAGATATGTATTTAGATTCAGGCAATGCACTGGGATCATTCAGACCAGTGAGTGATAGATGGTGAATGTTTATCTTTCCAACCAAAGACAGCAATTTTAAAAACTACATAAATCACTATCTGTTTTTTTTTTCAAAAATGACATACTTTTCAAGCTCTCACAATGAGTTTTTGCTTCATTGGAAAGCCAACAGAGTGTCACAAAGGGAGCGTTAAAAATGCTCTCAGCTGGAAAGGGCCCCAAATGTAATAGAAAAGGCTGGGCCGGGATGCCAAATCTTTGCCTTGTCCATAACGAACTAAACATGACTCCAGGGTGCATCTTAAAAAAACTGGGTTACTATATTATTCTTTTTATAGGGATAATAAGGATTTTATTAATGTTCTAAGTACACGATACGCCTTTTGCTTCCAGAATATTTAGTTAATGATAGGCAAATGCATTCCAGTTTCATCAATCAATAATTCAAACTCTTTCATTAGGAAGCATTTTTTTGCTCTTGCATGCCTTTTGTGTTTCCAAAGAAGCACTACTGGCCAGAAGATGGGGAAAGTGGAATATATGTGACGAGATCCTGCCTAGCATGCTAGTACTGTGCAATTTAAGTTCAGTTAGCAATCTCTTTGGACTACAACACTGGGGATCAATATCTTGTATTTACGTTTTAAACGACTTTCTATCGCTCGATGTGAATATTTGCAGATGTAGGGAACTCATAAAATAGCCCATCCCTGCAATTTCATATATACTGAAAGTACAGTATAGTCCTATTTATGTAGGACTGATATCTGCAATTTCATAAATTGATGGGTGCATCTACATTGTAGAATTAATGCAGTTTGATACCACTCTAATTATCATGGCCCAATGTTATAGAATCCTGGGAGCTGTCATCTTACGAGGCCTCAAGCCTTCTCTGCCAAAGAGTGATAGTGCTTCACCAAAGTACAGCTCCATTATTCTCTAGCATTGAGCCATGGCAGTTAAAGTGGTATCGAACTTCATTAATTCTATAGTGTAGATGTGCCATCTGACAAAATATTTATTTAATGTATTTATACCCCACCCTTCTCACCCCGAAGAGGATTCAGAGCGGCCCCTCTAAGCATTTTCAAGGTCCAGCACAACTCTGTGGCCGGGCTGTGGCGCAGGCTGGTTAGTAGCCAGCTGCAATAAATCACTATGACCAAGAGGTCATGAGTTTGAGGCCAGCCCATGGCCGATCATTAAAATAAAAAATAGCCCTGCTCATTTTTGACCTAAGCAACCCGAAAGATAGTTGCATCTATCAAATAGGAAATTTAGGTACCACTATGTGGGGAGGCTAATTTAACTAATTTACAACACCATACAAATTGTCCAGCTGTGGTTTGGAATGAGAAAGTATCCATCAAGATGTCACAGTGGATGATGAAGCAGCTGTTCCCCCTGAGGCCAGAATCGAGCATACCCTCAGGAAGCTGGAGAAGGTTAAATTGCCTCTGTATCTGTGTCTGTGTCTGTCTCTATGTTCATATGGCATTGAATGTTTGCCTTGTATGTGTACATTGTGATCCACCCTGAGTCCCTTTCAGAGTGAGAAGGGTGGAATATAAATACTATAAACAAATAAATAAATAAATTTATCCATGGTTTGACATATCCACACAAAGTCTGGAAATGCATCTCCCGCAAATATGGGGATTGTACAGAATGAACCTTTTGTCTACAAATCTTAGTAGCAAGCTAATGCCTCCATTGCATGTGAAATAACACTGCATAAGGTGCATACTGAGCATCACTTAGTGAGGATGAATGGAGTGTGGATTAATAGGCAGCTGCAGGCATTTGTACATGTCTCCCTCCTCCCAGTGTAGCTGTGCACATGCAAATGGCTTCTCACTGCAGTTTGGAAAGCTCAAGTAATGCAGTTAATTTGACTGAACACTATCAGCAAGATAGCATGAACTCTACTCAATTAATGGATTCAATGGCATGCATTTGCATATGAATCGGCAATACAGGGGGGAAATAACATGCCATGGCTTTCTAGATGAGGCATGCATTTGCAGAGGTTAGGGCAGGCATGGGCAAACTCAGGCCCAAACTTAGGGGCACAGGTCCTCCAGTGTAAATAAATATATTTTTCATCTAACACATCACTAGGAATTTCTAGGTCTTGCAGCATAACTCTATGGTCAATGTCCTTTGGAAGCTGACCACAGAATTGCATTGAAGGACCTCGAGATGTGCAGAAAAGTGTTCTCTCTAGAAATCTCGAGATCCTCCAGCAGGACTGGAATAAGTTATATAGCAGAGTCACAATGGAGGACCTACCTAAAGAATCCCAGAAAGTCCATTTTTAATCAATTTAGTGAATAATCAAACCCACAAAAGTCAAAATTGCAAGTAAGTCCATTGTATATTTAAGAAGCATTCTATGGTAAAATGAAGAATGCCTCCTTCAGTTAAAAAAAAATTGAAGTTGTTTTTCATGCTACTTGATTTCACTCCCTGATAGTGAAAGTTGTCAGTTAATTGATGCAATCGGCATTCTCTTTAAGGTTTCAGAGGGGAAACCGGTCTTTTCTCAATGATTCCAGAAGCAAAGTGTGGGTTGCTGTGAATTTTCCGGGCTGTATGGCCATGTTCCAGAAGCATTCTGTCTTGATGTTTCGTCCACATTTATGACAGGCATCCTTAGAGGTTGTGAGGTCTGTTGGAAACTAGGCAAGAGGGGTTTATATATCTGTGAAAGGTCCAGGGTAGGAAAAAGAACTCTTGTCTGGCTTGAGACAATTGTGATTGATGAAATTGACCAGCTTGATTAGCACTGAATAGCCTTGCAGATTGAAAGCCTGGCTGATTCCTGGATGGGGGAATCCTTTGTTGGGAGGTCTTAGCTGGCCCTGATTGTTTCTTGTCTGGAATTCTTGTTTGGTGAGGCAGAGAAGCCTGAGGACCTTGTAAAATCACAGCTCCCGGGTCCCCATACCATTGAGCCATGGCAGTTAAATCAGGGTCAAATTGCCTTCATTGTTCCTTTCAGCAGGTTCTGGCAACGCGTGTCTCATGAGAACAGAAGAATGGTGGATAGGAGGATAATAAGAGGGAAGATTTCCAAACTCTCGCCATGAGGTCCCAATCAAACATTAAGAAGAACTGGGTTACTGTGAGTTTTCCTGGCTGTATGGCCATATTCCAGAAGCATTCTCTCCTGACCTTTCGCCCATATCTATGGCAGGCATCCTCAGAGGTTGTGGGATATATTGGGAACTAGGCAAGGGAGGTTTATATCTCTGTGGAAACTCCAGGGTGGGAGAAAGAACTCTTATCTGTTGGAGGCAAGTGTAAATGTTTCAATTGGCCACCTTGATTAGCACTGTATAGCTTTTCAGCTTCAAGGCCTGGCTGCTTCCTGCCTGGGGGGAATCCTTTGTTGGGAAGTGTTAGCTGGCCCTGATTGTTTCTTGTCTGGAATTCCCGTTTTCTGAGTGTTGTTCTTTATTTACTGTCCTGATTTTAGAGTTTTTTAAAATACTGGTAGCCAGATTTTGTTCATTTTCTTAGTTTCATGGTTGGGCTGTTTGGCCCTTGTAGTCTGATCCAACTCTAGGATTGCAAGAATCTGTGAAAGGAGGGAGGGGGCATCCTTGCTTGCCTGCATCCTGCACCAGAAAGCGTCTCCTCTCTCTTTCCCAGAAATCACCTTGATTAGCATTTAATGGCCTTGCAGCTTCAAGGCCTGGCTGCTTCCTGCCTGGGGGAATCCTTAGTTGGGAGGTGATTAGCTGGCCCTGATTGAGATATATCTGGATTCCCCCTGTCTTCTGAGTGTTGTTCTTTATTTGCTGTCCTGATTTTAGAGTTTTTAAATAATGGTGGCCAGATTTTATTCATTTTTAAGGTTTCCTCCTTTCTGATGAAATTGTCCATACGTGGATTTCAATGACTTAGAATCATAGAATCATAGAGTTGGAAGAGACCTCACAGGCCATCCATTCCAACCCCCTGCCAAGAAGCAGGAAATCGCATTCAAAGCACCCCCCAGACAGATGGTCATCCAGCCTCTGCTTAAAAGCCTCCAAAGAAGGAGCCTCCACCACAGTCCGGAGGAGAGAGTTCCACTGCCGAGCAGCTCTCACAGTCAGGAAGTTCTTCCTGATGTTCAGGTGGAATCTCCTTTCCTGTAGTTTGAAGCCATTGTTCCACGTCCTAGTCTCCAGGGCAGCAGAAAACAAGCTTGCTCCCTCCTCCCTATCCGCTCACATATTTATACATGACCATCATGTCTCCTCTCAGCCTTCTCTTCTGCAGGCTAAACATGCCCAACTCTTTAAGCCGCTCCTCATAGGGCTTGTTCTCCAGACCCTTGATCATTTTAGTTTCCCTCCTCTGGAAACATTCCAGCTTGTCAACATCTCCTTTCAATTGCAGTCCCCAGAATGGAACAGAGTGTGATTCCAGGTGTGATCTGACCAAGGCAGAATAAAGGGGTAGCATGACTTCCATGGATCTAGACACTATACTCCTATTTATGCAGACCAAAATCCTGTTGGCTTTTTTCTTGAAGATAAGCAGAACCCAAACTGTTTAAGAGAGGCATGGGCAAACTTTTTTGCCTTGGGGCTGCATTGCGAGCCCGGCCAGGAGGGCTAGGTGGGGAGGGTCAGGGAAGGGCAAGGCAGCGGTCATCCTCAGGTGGTTCTTCTCCCATAAGGACAGGGCTGCTCACCCCATCCTTATGCTGGGAGAAAGGCATAGCACATGGCTACTGCCCCAATCCTCCTCCCCTGATCCTCAGACTATCCTCTTGGCATTATGCCAGGAGGAGGATGAGGCAGGTGGTGGCTGAGGGTGCTCCAGAGGGTTCTCAGCCACTGTGTGCCTTCCTCCAGCCGTCCTCTTGGCATAAGGATGGGGCTGCTAGCACCGTCCTTATGCGGGGAGGAGGACGAGACAGGCAGTGGAAGAGAGGGCTCCAGAGGGCTCTCACTTGCTGCGTGCCTCCCTTGTCATTTTGGCATAAGGATGCAGTGGGCCACCATGTCCTTCTGCCAAGAGGACAAGGAAAATAAGGAGGGCCTGGGATAAGCACATGGGGACACATCCGGCCCCCAGGCCTTAGTTTGCCCATGCCTGGTTTAAGGCTTTATAGGTCATAACCTACACTTTGAATTGGGAACGGAAACTAATTGGCATCTGTGGAATGTCCAGGGTGGGAGAAAGAACTCTTGTCAGTTTGAGGCAGGTGTGAATGTTTCAGTTGGCCACCTTGATTATTTATTTTTATTTATTTATTTACAGTATTTATATTCCGCCCTTCTCACCTTGAAGGGGACTCAGGGCGGATCAGAGTGATTTGTTGCAGCTGGCTGCAGCTGGCTGCAGCTGGCTGCTCACCAGCCTGCGCCACAGCCCGGGCTGAATAGCCTTTCAGCTTCAAGGCCTGGCTGCTTCCTGCCTGGGGGGAATCCTTTGTTCGGAGGTGTTAGCTGGCCCTGATTGTTTCTTGTGTGGGATTCCCGTTTTCTGAGTGTTGTTCTTTATTTGCTGTCCTGATTTTAGAGTTTTTTAAAATACTGGTAGCCAGATTTTGTTCATTTTCTTAGTTTCATGGTTGGGCTGTTTGGCCCTTGTGATCTCATCCAACTCTAGGATTGCAAGAGTCTGTGAAAGGAGGGAGGGGGCATCCTTGCTTGCCCGCATCCTGCACCAGAAAGCGTCTCCTCGCTCTTCCCCCCCCCCCTTTCCTCCCGCCTCTTCCCCTCTTAAGGTGGCGCGGCAGGATGCTGCCTCCTCGGCCGGCATCGCCTGGGCCTCTCCTCCGGCGGGGTGGCCTTAAACCCAGGCACCCGCCAGCCCCTCGCCAGCCCCCTTGGCCAGCCGCGGGAGAGGCGGCGCGGCTCCTTTAAGGAGGCTCCTGCAGCCCGAGCCCAGCCGGAGCGCGTCCCGCAGCCGGCCGAAAGAAAGCCCACGCCGCTCCTTCTCCTCCTCCTCCTCCTTCTCCTTTCGGCTGCCTCGGTGGACTTTCCCCGCCCGGCGTGGATGCTCCGCAGGTGAGGCAGCCCCTGGGCATCGCCGCCAAGCCCCCGCTCTTCCCCAGCCGCCGGTGGATGGATGGATGGATGGATGGATGGAGGTGAGACCCGTTTCTCTGGCGAAGAAGTAGGCGACCTTGGGCTCTGCCTCTTTCTCTTCCCTTGCTAGAAAGAATCCTGGAAGATTTCGATTTTTTCTTTCTCATCAAGGGAAAGAAAATCGAGCTTGTTTTCCAAACACGGAGCAGTGGGTTCAAACTGCAGGGAAAGAAAGAGGTTCCACTTCAAAACTTGCCGAGGTGCCAGATAGTGAGATGGAGGGTGATCGCATCTCCCTGCCTGGCATTGGAGGGTTTTAACTTGGGGCTTCTGTCTGTCGGAATGGGGTTGGACTGAATGGCCCTCGGGGGTCTCTTCCAATTCTAGGATTCGGTGAACTCTTCCAGGTTCTGTCATGCAGTCTTCCCAGCATTTCAGGCATCGGAAGAAGTCATACACTTGTATCGTGCCCCTTTTTCCCCCTGCCTTAAAGAAGAGACGGGATATCATTGCAATATGACAGCTAGTGTGGTGTAGTTGCTTGACTCTGGAGACCAGGGCTCAGTTTCGCATAGTGTGACAAGAGTATGTGCAGACTGCATACATATTTTTCATCACTCTTAGACTGGGTGGCCCTTGGAGTGAGTCTTTTCCAACTTTATGATTCTATCACCATAAGGACCACCCAACCCAGACTCGTTTGTTTTCTTTCTTTCTTTCTCTCTCTCTTTCTTTCTTTCTTTCTTTCTTTCTTTCTTTCTTTCTTTCTTTCTTTCTTTCTTTCTTTCTTTCTTTCGAACACCATAAGGACCCCTTTCACTCACCCAACCCAGACTCTTTTTCTTTCTTTCTTTAGCCAGGGTTAGGAATAATACCTGCAATTTCATTCATTTGATGGGTGCATCTACATTATAGAAATAATGCAGCTTGATACCACTTGTCTTTTTACGAGGCCTCAAGCCTTCTCTGCCAAAGAGTGATGGTGCTTCTCTGCCAAATAACAACAACAACAAAAACAAAAATATTATTTATTTTTCTCCCTCATGGGACCCAAAGCGGCTTACATCACATTAAAATCACATAAACAACTATCAGAGTACATCAATAATATAAGCCTAATAGGGGGGAAAAGCAGGTTAAACAAAGCATTTATGGTATAAATTCAAGTTCATGAGGCATCATATCAAGACATATATTGCACAGTACTACACCAAAGAGTGGTGGTGTTTCACCAAAGTACAACTACAGTATTCTATAGCGTTAAGCCATGGCAGTTAAAGTGGTACTGAACTGCATTAATTCTACAGTGTAGATGTCTTAGGCTTTGGGGATTAGGTTGCAGAGTTTTCCCCTTGTATGGTTTGGAACTGTTGGAACGGAATACTCTCCTCTTCTTCCTCTCATGTTCTTCGCTTCTTCCTAAACCAAACATCCCTCCTCCAGCTGGGTAGGAGTTTTCTCCCTTCCTCAGCAAGATTGTGCAAACCCTGAGCTGTGGAAGTGTCTCGGCAGCGGTGGAATGTGTAATCCTTTTGTTGTCTGCATAGCACTCCAGTGACAGAATATTATCTAATGATCCATTGTTTAACCATCTTTTTTTTTCAAATACAAAATGTCACCTGTCTGCAACACAAAGGGGGAAGAATAAAAAGACGCAAGAGGCATATGAACTGGGCAGCCTCCTTGCTTAAGGATGAAAAGCAATGCGTTGATAAAGAGAAAGGAGGACTCACATCAATAATTCCTCTTTTGTGTTGATTAACCAAAAGAAATTACAAGGGGGGTGGGGAGAGATGTCACAGTATTAAAAAAAGAGGGTTCCAAAATGCACATGAACAAAAAAGTCTCATTATGACAACTTGACAAAATACAATTACATGAAATTCTGAGAAAGTACATGAGAGGGGGCACTTTGAATGTGTCGCCAAGCACAGAAAAAAAATCTTGATTCCCTTTGCCCTTATCATGTTTGTGTTTTTTTAAAAATTAGGCAGCATATTTCTCTCAGTTTTGTTTGGAGATGAATTTGATGAAGGCAATAATAGCTTCACTTCTCCTGCTATTCTACACCACTGAAATCAGAACTGTGAGATAAGGTGGGGAGGGGGTGCTATCAGCAACAGCAAATGGGTTTTAATTTCCAAAATGAGAGGGATAGAGACAGTCTCACTTGACATTTTCGTTTTCTGATCTCAAAGACATTATCTGATCGGATCAATGGGAGAACTCAGGATCCAGTTGTAGTTGCACGTTAGCGAGGGAGAAGTGCTCAAGACGTGTCTCAAGGCATCTGCATGTTCCTGGGGCTGAACCGTGGCACTGAAGACAGATTCCAGAGCAAAGTCCCTGCAGACCTGCAGCTCAGTTTAATCTCTGTGCAAATCAGGCAATGGCACTGAAAATATACAGTGTTTAAAGTAGCAGCAAGAAAAAAGGTTTAATTGATGCTCTGAATGTAGCTACCCTGGATCTGCATGCAGCCCAGATATAATGTCTGGGGATAAATATTGGCCTGCCACCCCCAAGATTATCTTGAATGGTCCCTCTGTGTTTTGAAAACCTGCCTGAAGTTCTGCAGATGCAAGTTCAGGGTTGCAGGCATACGTAAGAAGCCATATCTGCTGGAGATCTCTCTGCTCTCATATGGTTCTTCAAAGCAGAGACCATGTTAGATCCAGATGTGGATATCTGAACATTGGGATCTTGCACAGCAAGATCACAAATGACAGTTTCAGATCCTTTTTCCTTCGGTAGCAGATAGGGGATATTTCTTTTGCACAAAGTGTGAGAAGTGTGCAGGGTTGAGTGCCTCATTGCATAGTATGTGTCTGATCTATTTCAACCAAAACAGATTTAGCAATGTAATATTTCCTCTCAATCATGCATCCCATCAAAAGAGGACCTGGATTAATCTATTCAAGAGGGCAAGTGCCTTTTGCAGGTTGTGTTGCCTGAAAAATCAAATGCCAACCAAGCACATCTTATGTGGTTGTTGAAATTCAGCTCAGAGGAAGTTGGGAGTTGCTAGCCTGTTTTCTCTGAGCTGTTAAAGAGGCACCTGGAAATACTATGGGAAAGCTGTGCTGGCTGAAACCAACAGAACTAGGAATGGCAAGTCAGACCAAAGGGAAAGAGACAGAGCTGAGATAGGGAGCTGAGGACAAGGAGAGAATTAATAGCTGAAAATTAGTGGACATGGGATAATTTCTTTCAATGGGAACCCCCAAAATATGGCTACGAGGTCACCAAGGGCACCTGTTAATTTGGTTCAGATGACTTGAAGGGAAAGTTTCCAGCACACTCTGGCAAAGGGATAACACATTTAAAAAACCTGCCAAAAATACAGAGACACAGAAAATGTCCTTTGAAACCATGCCTTTCAGAAGGGTGCCAGACTGTCTCATGCTGGAAGCCTAAGTATTATAGGCTGGAAGCACTTTCTACACATACCACTTACCACTCTTATTCTATCAAGTTCCCTTGCCAGACAGGGATATATAGAAGGGGTGTATTTCACTTCTCCAGAGCAGGGAATGAAAAACCAAGCATCACCAACTGCTAAGGAAAGGGTTACTCAGTCTAAGATAGTTAGAATTCATCAGTTCTGTGGGTGTTTTTATATGTGATGCCTGTAAAGATGACCTAAACATTGAAAATGATGGTGCCAGACAAAGGTTTGGAAATGTCAGTATTATCAGAGGATTGTGAGATCTGTGCTTGGCATGCAAACTCATAACTGTTGCTATATGATGTGTGAATTGGCAAGGCTTATTACAGGTTAACAAGTAAATGAAGTTGTTTTCAGAAAAGTCCCAAAGTACGTGACAGAAGTCAGTATCATTGGTAAAACACAGCAAGGGAGAAACAGGTCTTAAATGATAAAGAACATTTGTATAAACTTTTATTGGTTTTCAACTGTTTGCATAACATGCCTATACTATGTAGGAGACTCCTGGCTAGTGCACAGATATTCCCAGTCCCCTGAGACAGAATGTAGAACAAGTGTTAATTAACAAACAGTTGCTTCAAATTTTGGTGCTAAAGTGGGGAACCTTTCCAGTGATTCAAACCCAACCAGACATCATACCAAAATTAGACAGTTCTGTAATAAAAATGTTTTTCATTACTGTCGCTCATTTTAATGTGTTTTGGGGTTGCCAAACTCAAAAAATGCAACTAAAATGTTATGCCCTGTACAATTCTTTCACAAATGCAATATTTTATCCATTCAGTTGTTGCTCAGTTTTGTTTGAGTGCAGATTTTTCTATCAGCAAATTAAAGTGTTTTGAACATCTGTTAGAAAACTTTAACTTCTTTCTAACAGTTTACTCCTCAAAGAATATGTAGTCACATATTCCAAAATAAAAATATCAAATCAAGATTTTTAAAAACCCTGCACATGATGGAGCAAATCTAATATCATTTTTGGATTTAGAATGGCAAACTCCTATAAAACAAGAATACATTTTTAAAAGTTTTTATGACACCCCCCAACACCCCCCCACACACACACACACCTCCCATTTTGTAAGTCTGTATTATTTAATACCTAGGGGATCTGAATGTAAATAGCGGTTTCCTTGCAAGGAGAAGGTTGATCATTTTGAGGTGACTTATTGAGTTGGTGTGGAGAAGGATTTTAATCTATTCTTGTTCTGCTGCAGTCTTTGACAAAAATAGCTTTCCAGAAGTTGCTTTTTATATTGGCAGGAGAGATTCCCTCATTAGCATTTTAGTTTCAATGAAGGTGGGATTTCCTTTTAGTGAAAACAGCCACTTCTGTGGGATGGTTTTTAACAGGACCGCAGCAGAATTAGAAATAAATAAATTCTGTCCTCCTTCCCCATCTTTACCAAGTTGCCACCTCTTATTTATTTAAACATGTATATCCCACCCTATATCCAAAGAGCCCAGGGAGGCATGTAATAAAATAAAATCTTTGAAATGTTAAATAAGTAAAAGAGAATTCATGACAAAACATGTTAAATAACATAACAGTTTGAAACACATTCAAACTCTTTAAGCCATGGCCATAAACAAATTGTACAAACTCAGTAAATTTCTGATTGGAAAATACAGAATTGATTATTTGTAAAGAGAATACCCAAAGCACTTGTAAAGGATTCTGAATAGTTAACCAAAGATTCTAACCCTCAACACTACATAGTTGGCCTTCAATACCCACAGTCGCTACATCTAGAGATTCAACCAACCAAGGCTTTAAAATATTCAGAAAAAAGCAAATATATATTTTGCCATTCACCAAGCACTACACTGATGTGTAAGAACATCCTGTTGTTGCTACCTGCCAATTCACAGATACTTGGGTTCCCTCTGGCACACTGAGTTGTTTGTGGTTTTACATATGGAATGTTATTTTACAAAGCCATTGTATATAACATGCTATGAGTATTCACAGGTGTTGATATCCATGGGAGGGGCCTGGAATCAAACTCTAGGACCTAGCATAGATTACACTGTAGGTGCACCCAAATACATGGAAGAGCAATATGTGTGGAGAGAGAGGAGAGATGGAAGGGAGCCTTTACAGAAATGGGCTGCTATGAGTTTTTGGGCTGTATGACCATGTTCCAGAAGCATTCTCTCCTGATGTTTCACCCACATCTATGGCAGGCATCCTCAGAGATAGTGAAGACTGTTGGAAACTTGGCAAATGGGTTTTATATACCTGTGGAAAGCCCAGGGTGGGAGAAAGGGTGAAACGTCTGGAGAGAATGCTTCTGAAACATGGCCATACAGCCCAGAAATCTTGCACCAACCCAGTGATTCTGGCCATGAAAACCTTCAACAACACATCTTTACAGAAATATTCACTGGGTCTGCAGCAGGATAATGGTAAATAAGCCTAGTGGTGCATGTTTGTTAAAGGTTTGCTTTAGATTTCCATATTTCCATGGTTTAGCTCAATTTAATCTCTGTGCACATCAGGCAATGGCACTGAAAATGTACAGTGTTTAAGCTCAATACAGGTTTAGTGTAGCAGTAAGAAAAAGGTTTAATGGATGCTCTGAATGTAGGCACCCTGGATCTGCATGCAGCCCAGATATAACGTCTGAGGATAAATATTGGCCTGCCACCCCCAGATTATCTTGAATGGTCCCTCTGTGTTTTGAAAACCTGCCTGAACTTCTGCAGATGCAAGTTCAGGGTTGCAGTCATACGTAACAAGCTATATGTGCCGGAGATCTCCCTGCTCCCACATGGTTCTTCAAAGCAGAGACCTTGTTTGATCCAGATGTAGATATTTGATCATTTGGATCTTACACAGCAAGTGAAAGATCACAAATGAGAATTTCAGACCCTTTTTCCTTCGGTAGCAGATGGGGGAGATTTCCCTGTGCACAAAGTATGAGAAGTGTGCAGGATTGAGTGCCTCATTGCATAGTTTGCGTCTGATCTATTTCAGCCACAACAAATTTAGCAATGTAGCATTTCTTCTCAGTCATGCATCCCATCAAAAGAGGACCTAGATTAATCCATTCAAGAGGGCAAGTGCCTTTTGTAGGTTGTGTTGCCTGAAAAATTAAATGCCAACCAAGCACATCTTATGAAGCAGTTGAAATTCAGGATAGAGGAAGCTGGGGTTGCTAGCCTGTTTTCTCTGAGATGTTAAAGAGGCAACTGGAAATACTATGGGAATGCAGTGCTGGCTGGAACCAACAGAACTAGGAATGGCAAGTCAGACCAAAGGGAAAGAAGACATTGCTGAGGTAGGGAGCCAGGGACAAGGAGAGAATTAATAGCTGAAAACTAGTGAACATGAGGCAATCTCTCAATGGATGCCCCCAAAATATGGCTACAAGGTCACCAAGGGCACCTGTTATTTTGGTTCAGGTGACCAGAAGGGCAAGCCTCTGGTACACTCTGGCAAAGGAATAACAAATTTAAAAACCTGCCAGAAATACATGGAGACACAGAAAATATCCTTTGAAACCATGCCTTTAAGAAAGGTACCACACTGTCTCATGCTGGAAGCCTAAGTATTATAGGTTGGAAGCACTTTCTTGGCAGGCAAATCCATAACTGTTGCTATATGATGTATGAATTGGCTCAAAGGCAAGGCACATTGAAGGGCAATGGGTTATTGACGTTGTTTTCAGAAAACTCCCAAAATACGTGACAGAAGTCAGTATCATTGGTAAAACACAGCAAGGGAGAAACAGGGCTTAAATGATAAAGAACGTTTGTATAAACCTTTATTGGTTCCCAACTGTTTGCACAATATGCCTAAACTACTGGCTCACGTCAGATGTGCTCAGTCACCTGAGACAGAATGTAAAACAAGTGTCATTTCACAAACAGTTGCCTCAACTTTATGGTGCTATACTGGGGGGCCCTTCCAGGGCTTCAAACCCAACTAGATATGTTACTAAAATTAGACAATGAAAAAACATTTTTCAGTACTATAGTTGATTTTAATGGTTAGAGTGGCTTCACTTATATATCCAAAGAAAGTCAAATGGTGGATGGTTTTTGGGATGTCCTTTGTGATTTGCAAACTTTTTGTGATTTGCAAAAAGGGTTTGTTCCTTGCAGATTATGAAGTCAATTTTTCTGGTTACTGCATGACATCTGGTCACTCCCATATCAGTGAGGTGATGAACCTGTTTTACAGATAGGGTTCAGCACTTTGGATAGCACTTTTCAATTCAAATGAATTCTTCAGCCCTCTGAGATGAGAGCCATCAACCATTCCCGCATCTACAAAGGATCTTAGAGGTCACTGCAGATCAGTGGAGGCTCTTCACCTTGAATTATAAAGTATACCTAAATGGCAAAGTGTGGACGTTTTCAGAACATCTGCCTTATTCGGATGCTCTTGTTGGAGACCTGAGCACTACTTGCAGTTTCAAGTTGAATGTCAAGCATTTTTTGTTTACTATGTAGGCAGGGAAGTAAAGGAGTCTGAAGGATTGTAAATAAAATTTTAAGAACTTTTTTTAACTTTAAGAAGCTGTTCTTATAAACCCTAGAGCTTCATAAGGGCTGGCCAGGCAGTTCCTATGATCTTGCTGTGCTGGTATTACATAGTCACAATCCAGCATAATTGTAGAAAAGTCACAAGCACAGCAAGTGCAGTTATTTCAGGAATCAAAGAACCAATGCACACTGCCATAATGCCTGCCATTTGTCTTGCTACCCATGGCGAAGTTTGCTGACAATGCCCTCATTTGAGCCATGCATGGAAGGCATGCATCAATGAGGATCAACAACAGACACACAATGAAGATATCTCCTTACAACCCCAAGAAAATAAGATTCCACCAAATGCCTCTCTTATTGCAGCCTTCTATATCTCTAAGTTGACAGGCTGTAGGCAATGTAGGGCTTGTGAAAATCTAGGTGACCTGACCCTTGTAAAGACTGTACTTGGTTTGCTACAGACTATCTTTCCTTTTGCCCTGCTCACATCTTCCCATTTTAAAAAAATGTTCAGTATATTACTGTATGTTACTAGACATAAGCCAAGTATTTGAAGAATGTTCTTGTAAGATTCCTTACAAAGAGTGACTGCCTATTTTTGAACTGTGTTATTACTTTAGTTTGTTTTCCCTGTATTTCATTTTGTAATGTCATTTAGCTGTACAAATAACGTATGTTGGCAACATCTTCTGAACCAATCCCATCTCTTTCATGTTATTGTTTCAAATATCTTCTATATCATGGCATTGATCATAATGGTTATTTCATCAGCTCAACTCTGAGCTGTTGGATTAAGAGGTTGAAATATTGCTTGTCAAACTATAACTCTCAGAATCATCCAATCAGAATGGTGTAAAATATAACTGAAGTGAAAAAATGACCTGGCATTGGTCGCTTAAATCTTCTGAAAGCCACCTGTAAGTTGTCTGGAGCTGTGTGAAGAGAGAGGAAATAAGAAGCAAATAAAAAACCTGGAGAATAACCATAACTGAGTGATAGAAGCAGAATTTGGAAATGTTGATCCAGAAACACCAAATATCGACAGCACTGACAGAGAACATTAATTTTTTGTTTTCAAAAAAATATTTATTTTCTAAAAAATTTCCACACCCCACCTCCCAGCAAAAGGAATCTTCAAAAAGAGTAACTGAAAAGAATGTGAAATCCATTTGTCTTTATTCTTGCCTCTTAATATATAGTGACCTAAATGCTCTTCCTTCAAATTCCATGTTGCCAGAGCAGAACTCTGAAAAATGAACTTTTTGGATCACAGCTCCTAGAAGCTCCAACTATTATGACATGTAGATATGATCACTGGAGGATTCTGGGAGCTGTAGTCCAAAAAAGAATATTTCCAAATTGTGTACATTTCCCTTTATTGGCTCACACATTTTTAGACATGTGCATGGAGTGGCATGGCGATGTGTCTTAATAGATGGCATCTATGATGCTGTATTGTTGTTTGCATAAGGATAACTAGATGGATCATTTTGTTACTGGACACATGCATTTCCATGTAATCTGCACTTGGAGAAGAAAAATGGTTATATAATGTTTCACTTTGCATTTTTGTGTGTATTTCAGTATGCATTTTAATCTATAAGAGATCTTTTGACACAGATTTGATTACATTTTTTTGAAATAAGAACAGTTTTGCAGCTTGCAGAGATTTGCAGAAACTGAGTGTTATTGCATTCTAAACTCTATATTAGTGTAAGAAAAAAATGGGTTAGTTTGATGAAAAATGAGGATTTGGGTTGGGTTGTTGTGAGTTTTCCCAGCTGTATGGCTGTATTCCAGAAGCATTCTCTTCTGACGTTTCGTCCACATATGGTAGGCATCCTCTACTTCTGAGGATGCCTGCCATAGATGTAGATGATACATCAGGAAAGAATGCCTCTGGAACATGGTCATACAGCCTGGAAAACTCACAACAACCCAGTGATTCCAGCCATGAAAGCCTTCAACAACACATTCTTAGGCTTGTTATACCCATGGTATTCTACTTTGTTCCCTTAAGTAATGAAGATTCTAATCTTCTATATATTTGGGGCAGTGAAAAGAGAAGATGGGGAGGCATCTATGTTACGTTTATGATAATTACAATGCAGCCTTGGGGTTTGGTTAAGCAAATGAAAAGTGCTGTGCCTTTTATAAACTGGCAAAGTTAAGCTTTGCTTGTTGGATTAAAATAAGTTCAAGCCATGTATGGTTGAATCTGTGGATGCAGGTTCTGTGCATACAGAGAGCCGAACATACTCCAATACAAGTGCTTTCACTTGTGCCACTTCTTGCCATAATTCAAAGTTTGAAAAATTACTTCTTTTGACTACAGTTCCTAGAGGCCCCATCCAGCCTATTCAGTAGCCATTCTAGCTATGGGATTCTGAAAGCAGTAATCTAAGAAAGTAACTTCTCCATGTTCTAGTGTAATGTATCTGTCAGACAGGATTAACACTAAAGCTATGTCAGCATAAATGCATTATGCCAGAAGACTGTACCCCCCTGTAAGTGCAAAGGGAATTTATTCATGATCCAGCATTCAGATAACTGTTACAGCTCAAAGACAGCATTTTGCACTATTAAAGTTGATGCTCTCCACTTAAATGCTGCTTTTTGAGTGAAAGCTATGGTCCCTCTGGAAAGGGTTGTGTGTGTGTAGCAGCAGCCGCAGCGACTGTGATTGCCATCCGTTTCTTGTGTTCACAGCAGCTGCCACTTAGCATCACTTTCAATGCACTTAACTCTGCACTGAATAAAGGGCTAGTGGGAGTAGCGGGAGGGAAACCTGCGGCAATTAAAACTCGATATTGCGTGTTTTGAAAGTCTATTGATATTGAATTAGAGCATGCTGTATGCCAAAGCCAATCAAAAGTACCAACAAGCGGAATATCCATTAATGAATCATTTCCACTTTTTGAACAGTCGCTGGACTGAAAGTGTGATTCAAATGGTTGGCGTGGGGGGAAGAGGAGAGCCCAACTGGAACAAAATGCAGCCCCCTCTGCTGTGAAGGGAATTAAGTGTCCGTGTAGTGTGCGCAAACCTAAATGGCACCTAAGGTAGGCAGTAATGACTCCGGTACAAATGCAGATGAGTGGAGGTGGGCGATAAAATAATATTTTATATTGAAACTGAGCAGGAATGCAATCCATGATGCTGAAGTTTTATTTGAAAAGCCAAAGTCCCCTAAGTCTGATTATTATTCCTGGTTTCACTGTCTGTCAGCTGTTACTCCTGGAATTTTGAACCATCAGTGATTGACATTCAGCCAAGCATCTAGGAATCAGTAGTTGCTTTTGTTGTTTAGTGATGGGTAAATTCCCTTCAGTTTGGTGATATGCACATTCTTTTCAGTGTAGCTGATACAAACAATCCCCCACATGCAGACTCGCTAAAATAGAAAAGAGAGTCGTATTTTGAAATTCAGAAACTGTGGTGTTCCTGATAACATAAATAGTAGCCAGCAGAGAAGAAATGCACCCCACCTCCTATAAGCATTTGAATGCCGTTTTCTTCTTTTTTGACTCAGAGGTGGGGGAAATTTTCATGGTCAGCCAAAAGGAGGGGAGACTTGGGGGGATCTTACACTTCCCTTTAGGGTAAAGGTAAAGGTTTCTCCTGACATTAAGTCCAGTCATGTCTGACTCTGGGGGTTGGTGCTCATCTCCATTTCTAAGCTGAAGAGCGGTACCTATTGACCTACTCACATTGGCATGTTTTCGAACTGCTAGGTTGGCAGGAACACTTCCCTTTAGGCTCAGGCAAAAACAAACTGCTGTAGCTTCTCCTAGATTGACTATACTTTCTCATTATGAATCTTTGCAATTTTGATTACACTTTGAGGTTTCTGGGCCACAAATATCCCAGTTTTCATCAATGAAATGTGGGGGGATATGTCATATCACTTTCAATCTCTCCAGGAGCAGCCATGTGGCCAGCAGAGAGTCCATGAAAAATATGGTCCCTTTTCTTTTCTCTAATGCAGACCAGGATGGCATTACCAGGGAACTTGATATCCATATTAGGTGCTTAGTTGCTGTGCAAAAATGTATTTCTCTTAGTCTTCAAGATCCTAAATGCTGATGTGTCAGATGCACAAGGGAGGCAGAAGGAAATGAAACCTCACCTGTAGTCAACTCCAGTGGAAGGGGTGGGAAAAGAGCAGGCCAATTGCACTGAAGTGGATTGGGGTTTGGGCTTCACTTGTAATGTGATGGGAGGGAGTCTTTGGTACAGGGTTAGGGAACCCACCAATTCTGAGCATCAGCACAGTCTCTAAATTATAACTGAAACATAGTTGCGTTTTTATAGGGAATACAATGTCACTATAGGCATCCTTCTAAATTGTTCATTTTTCTGGCTGAATGGGAATTTTCGAAAATTTTCATTAATGTTTTAATGTTATAATTTGTTAATTGTTACATGGGGATTTGTGTTGTTGTTTTTTTTACTGTAACTGTCTGTTTTTTAGATTGAAGGTGCTTTGAGTCCCCTTGTAGGGAGAAAAGCAGAATAGAAATAAATAAATAATGATGATGCGGTATTGTGATTTATACTGGGCACAATCAACTAAAAATGTCCCTGGTTCAGGTGTCCCTAAACTAAATGGGAATAAACAAGAGCACTATTGTGCTCTCAGCTCCCCATAGTCTGTGTGGGAAATATTCTCTGGGGATTCTGCCCAACTACAGCTCAATTATCCCGTGGGTTAGTGAGAAAGTGGGTACTTTCTGTACTCATAGCTGATCTTGTTTATAATTCATTATTTTTACCAGTATGGAAAGAAATGTACTTTTCCTCCTCCCCTTCCCATAAATCTTTATTGGGATTCCAGATACTAGGTATCTGCACATATTTGCACTGTATATGTGGCTGTCTACAAATTGATCCTCCTCATGCATACATTTTTCAAATATGCTGGAACATGTTTTGTTTTATATCTGTTTGTTTTGTGACAGAGTCCAGCAGGAGCTTTTTTGTGCTCCTGGTTTCTTTGTCCCCAGAAAGACTACATGGAAACAAAACAGCCATCAGTTGTATATTAAGCTTAAAAATATGGACCAAGGCAGATTCCCTGCATGACTGTTCTTTGTGTTCATTAAAATACAGCGGTGGTGGTATTGTTGTTGTCCATAATGATCTTCATCATCATCATCATCATCACCAATGTCATCATTATCATTTAAGTCCTATGTTTTCCCCAAAGTCAAGATTCAAGACAGGTATCAAATCAAGGGAAGAGCTGGGACTGAATGCAGGTTCTTTATAATTTATGCAATCTGCCAAGGCTGTGGAGATTGTAAAACAAACATCTTACTTCAACTTTGACGTCTCTTTTTTTCTACTATTTGACCCTGTATGTAAATTGGTAATAACAAATTTATTGTAGTAAAACTGCAATGCAAAATATTTCTTTACCATCATGTGAATTTTCAGATCAGTTAGATTACATACAATGTATATATTTGATAAAAAAATTAAAATACATATAAAATGATATATTTACCAAATATTTTATACTATAGGGTGTTTCAAATTGATGAACCCAGTTTCAATGTATTTTTACTCAAATACAAAAAGTTACAATCAGTTTATAAAGTTATCAAGTTTTGCTAACTATTTTGATCCAAAAATAACTCTTTAAAAAGCTCCGCCAATGGAGAATATCTCAATAGGCCTTATATTGTGGGGTCAACCATCTTGCAAATTAAGGAGGCTACTGCTTCCAATTCCACCACTCTAGTTTCACATCCACAGGAACTCCTCAATTAACATCATATGAGATGTGGATCATATCTCCTGTCTGAGTTGTGAAGAAAGCCACAAGAGAGCCAAGGGGCAAGGGCTAAGAATTG
This sequence comes from Anolis carolinensis, assembly GCF_035594765.1. Classification (NCBI taxonomy): domain Eukaryota; kingdom Metazoa; phylum Chordata; class Lepidosauria; order Squamata; family Anolidae; genus Anolis; species Anolis carolinensis. The sequence goes on along the minus strand of NC_085843.1, from coordinate 36,232,064 downwards.
TCTTCTTCTTTATCAAACCCCTGTAAATGCTCACATATTCCATCCATTGTATTTGTGCAGTTAATACCACATCTAGGTAAAGGTAAAGTTATCCCCTGACGATATGTCCAGTCATGTCTGACTCTGGGGGTTGGTGCTCATCTCCATTTCTAAGCCGAAGAGCCAGCGTTGTCCATAGACACCTCCAAGGTCATGTGGCCGGCATGACTGCATGGAGCGCCATTACCTTCCCGCCGGAGTGGTACCTATTGATCTACTCACATTGGCATGTTTTCGAACTGCTAGGTTGGCAGGAGCTGGAGCTAACAGCGGCCGCTCACGCCGCTCCCGGGGTTTGAACCTGGGACCTTTCGGTCTCCAGCTCAGTGCTTTAATGCACTTCGCCACCGGGACTCCACATCTAGTTTGACTTAAAAAGTATCTTTAAAAGTATCTTTATATGGCCAATGCCAGACTTACTTACCAATCAATAATAGACATGAATTGTATGATATGGGGGAAGGGTGCTCTTTCTTATGAAAGTAATGTAAAAGCAAATGTTTCAGCTATGAGACTAAATGTGATTTTTCTGATCATCAGGTTAAAATATGGTTATGTGCTGCAGTCTTAAATCATGCAGTTATTGCAATTGCTTTAGGGAAAGATGCTTGTCTGAAAGAAAAGATTGTCAAGTTCAAAATTAAATACAAATCATAGCTGAATAATAAGTGGGCTATTTATTAGAATAAGAAATGGGGTGATTACAAAATGACTAAATTATAATGATGTGACTGTGCCTTTTTTTTTTGGCTGCGCACAACTGGAGCAATTGCAAAGAGCCATTCTTTATAAACCATGTACTAGGATGCCCAGGGGAAGGGTGGCTTTTCTCTGTATCTGCACATACTCAAGGGGAACCCCTTGTACATTAAACATGGGTATAGACAGGGAAATGAATCTAGGGAATGTTTAATGGATCACCATAGCCTCACTTTGAATAGTATTGCTATAAAGCACATTACACTGAGAGTGGCGACTGGGTCAAGGTGACCTTCATGGAATTGCTTGAGTTTCAGGTAGAATCGTAAGGGTGTCAATCCAAGAAATGCTCTACAGTTTGGCACTGGGTCCTTTTCTCATTACATTCATCACTGAGTCTGTTTCTTTAAATGAAATGTAGGGTCAGCCCCGTTTAGTGGTTGGAGGACTAGGATTAATGGCTAGCTATTGCAGTGCAGTGAATTGTGTTGGTGGGAAAAATTAAAACACCCCCCTCCCTTTTCTTTCCTTGCTTATAAAATATGACGGGTCTTTAGCTAACATTTCTTACAAATTTATAACTGCTTTCCCCAGTTGAATAGTCCAGCTCTATCATATGTATGCTGATCATCATCTTATATCAAGTGGCATTTTCAGTGTCTGTCATTTTGCACTAGATACAGTTTCACTGAAGTCCTATCCCATTTCTAAAATGTCAAGAAGTACTTTCCTTCCAGATTATTTGACGAGCTCATATTGAATGCTTCCATTCATTTGTGAAAATGTTTCTGTCTTATTTCTTCAACTTATGTTCCAATTTGTTTTAGATTGCCATCTGAGTACTGCAGGACTGATAAGATATACTCACAATAGAAATTACCATGAAATAGCACCTAAAGGTAGACTGTGCTCATTCATTGTAGTTTTTTTAGTAGTTTCAGCTTGGACAATGCCTCAATGGCTAACCCCATCCGTCTTGGACATGCATCAATGGTGTCGCTGTGTGCCTTCTCCTGGTTTCCAACCTATGGCAACCCTAAGGTGACCCTGTCATGGGTTTTTCTTGGCAAGATTTGCTTAGAGGGAATTTCCTGTTGTCTTGTCTGAGGCTAAGAGCATGTGATTTTTTTAAAGATCACTCAGTGGGTTTTCATGGCTGAGCAGGGATTCAGCCCTGGTCTTGCAGAGTGATCACCCAGGCTCTCATGCAGCAGTGGTTAGCATTTGAATCTGGCTTTAATTCTACATGAATATATTGTGTTAATAGTAATTATGTTGATGTTTTATTATGGCTATGTTGTATATTTTGTGTTGGTAATTGAATGCTTTACCTTGGTAACCGCCCTAAGTACCTTCGGGGAGATAGAGCAGTATATACATAAAGTTATTATTATTATTATTATTATTATTATTATTATTATTATCAGCAGCAGTAGCAGCAGCAGCAGCAGCTCCATATTGTGCAAAGGTTTACATACTGTAACCTCAATTTTGAAAGAAAGGGAATTTAAAAATTCTAGGGATGAAAAATTCACTTGTAATGTTATTTATCGTAGTTGAAATAGATACTTAGGTGTATCTAGAACCAGTATTGTGTAGTGCTTTGAGCACTGGACTACAACTCTGGAGACAAGGCTTTGAATCCACACTCGACCATGATGACCCTGGACAAGTCACATTCTCTCAACCTCTAAGGGAAGCAAGGCAACCCCTCTCAACTAATCTTGCTAAGAAAACTGTGTGACAGGTTTACTTTAGGGTCTCCATAAGTCGGAAACAACTTAGAATCATAGAATCATAGAGTTGGAAGAGACCTCATGGGCCATCCAGTCCAACCCCCTGCCAAGAAGCAGGAAAATCACATTCAAAGCACCCCCAACAAATGGCCATCTAGCCTCTGCTTAAAAGCCTCCAAAAGAAGGAGCTCCACCACACTCCGTGGCAGAGAGTTTAACTGCTGGACAGCTCTCACATTTAGGAAGTTCTTCCTAATAATGTTCAGGTGGAATCTCCTTTCCTGTTCCTTGCAGAGTCCTGATCCAAACACTAGATCAGCCTGGCTCTCATGCATTAGTAGTTAGCTCCGGCATGGGCAAACTTCAGCCCTCCAGGGGTTTGAAGGAACTTGAAAGAACACACAAGACACATGCAAATATGTGCCTAGAATGCAATGAGGAATATTTGCAGGATGATTGGTGAAAAGAGACCTATTAGTTTATGAGTGTGGGATTTTACATATATGCTGCATACAGTGTGTATACTACTAGAGCCCAGACTCCAAAGAGAAAACCTGGTTTGCGAGAGGATAATTGAAAGTGGAAGGACAGTGTGATACTTAATCCTCTCCCCACCGACCCTTCTTACTCTTTTCCTCACTCTAAATTTCACTTCCTCCCCAATGGCTAAGTCTCATCCTGCTATTTTCCCGCATGCTAAATTGCACCCCCACTCTCCATGGTGCTTTGCCAAGCTCAGAATCCATTTGCACACCTTTGAAACTTTGCAAGGCGAAAATATGTTTGTGAGGCAGTTTGATACAGGGAAATGCCAGGCAGACAAGGGCCATGCCTACGCCTTCCTTTTTCTCCACTCTCTATCTTATCCTAAGGGTTTAATACATAGATTTTCATTACCGTATGCATTTACTTCCCTACTGTTGTGAACAATCAAGCATCTTTGTGGAGCTACACTACACACAGCTCTCTCATTCCAAAGTGCAGACAGTGCAGAAAGCCAATTGTGAGAATTGACCCAAGCAGTGCAATCCTCTATGTGTTCTTGTCAGCAGTAAGTCTGATTGAGTTCTCTAAAAACAATCTCCCAGGTATAAATGTATATAATTGCAGAATGAAAAGGAACCCAATGCAGGAAGAGGTTTCTTTAGAATGATTGGGACCATTAGCCCTCCATATTCATAGGTTTTGTAGCCATAGATTCCACCAGCCACAGCTTGAAAAATCATTAATTACTAAAAGCAAAAACAGTTTCATCATTTTGTATAAGGATATCATTTTATTCTGCCATTGTATGTAATTGGACTTGAGCATCTATGGGTTTTGGTATTCACAGGGATCCTGAAACGTGACCCTGGCAGATACCAAGATCACACTGTAAAATAACTCTTCAGTTTATATCTCACTGACTTAGACTAGATTATTAAAATCTGCTGATTTAAAAAGCAAAAAAATAAAATCAGTAAAAGGAAGCTGATACAATTCTATATGTGTGTGTGGAACCATGTCATCTGAAAAGCAAGTGCTTTGCAATTAGATGCAGTTTATTCAGGAAGGCAAATCACATTGTAGCATTGACTGGACTGGATAGACTTTGTGGTCTTTTTGAACTCTATGATTCTATGAAAGTGAATAAAAATCAGTATGACCATGAAATTGATGCGGGTTGAAAGATTTTGTGTGGCCCCTTGTTGGTTTCATGCGGAAATGAAGCACAATTTATTTAAAATGTTGTTCTCAAAACACTAAGGATCAAAATAGTGTTGTTGTTTTTTGTAGCTCGAAATTCAGCTGAAACTGGTCACAAAGCAAAAGAAGCAATTTGTTCTGCCCATTGCCTATTTGAAAGCAGACTGTAATCAGCTGTGAACCCTATTTGAGGCACTCTTCATAAACCACACTGGAATACAAAGGCCAACTACATGCTTTCGAATTGCTTTTTTGAAAAGTTATCCAGATATTTTCTTCCATGGCTGTTCCAATTGCTCCCCATGCTCAGTGAATAAATGTAATGGAAGGGGGCAAATGAACATTCATAACATTTGAATACTTGGTGCAAACCCAAAATGTCATAATGACTGAGAGCTCTTAAAGCTGTATGTTACCAGAATGTAAAGAAAACAATATCAGTTTTGTCGAAGGCTTTCATGGCCAGAATCACTGGGTTGCTGTGAGTTTTCTGAGCTGTATGGCCATGTTCCAGAAGCATTCTCCCCTGATGTTTTGCCTACATCTATGACAAGCATCCTCAGAGGTTGTGAAGTCTGTTGGAAACTAGGCAAATCTGGTTTATATATCTGTCCAAGGTGGGAGAAAGAAGTCTTGTTTGTTTGAGGCAAGTGTGAATGTTGCAGTTGGCCACATTGATTAGCATTGAATTAAGGTGACCAGTTGAAATATTCACATTTGCCTCAAACAGACAAGAGTTCTTTCTCTTCCACAGATATATGAACCCCACTTGCCTAGTTTCCAACAAACCTCACAACTCTGAGGATGCCTGCCATAGATGTGGGTGAAATGTCAGGAGATAATGCTTCTGGAACATGGCCATACAGCAAAACCCACAGCAACCCAAAATCAATTTTGTTTGGAAGGGAGAAGTACTGGAAGTTAAACATATTAGAGTACAATTGTGGACTGATCAAACAATGAGACATACCTTCTTTATGGTGTCAAATATGTACAAGTACATAGTTTATTACTATTCTTTATGGTGTCAAATATGTACATAGTTTATTACTATAATTAAGAGATCCGGAAAGTCACTTTCATATTAAACCTCCTAAAATTCCCAGCCAGCACGTAGAGGATTCTGGTTAATGAAATCTATTTTTTTTTTCTGTTTTAAAATGGTAAGTGTACAGTATTAGATATTTTCCCATACCATAAAATTGAGAACAGAAAAAAATAAGAAAAAAATACTATACAGTGGGCACTTGATATGTGCTGGGGTTTGGTCCCTGCATACTCCATGCATACTATGCAATGGCCTAGTAAATAGGTATCCCTTATATAAAACGACAAAATCAAGATTTTATTCTGTAAATTTATTTTTGAAATATTTTCAAGCCATCAATAATGGAATCCATGGATGCAGAATATCTGGATATGGAGGGCTGACTATACTAACAAAAATGCAGGGAAGGGGGGAGAATCAAAAGTAATAGAAAACGAGAAAGTAAACAGCAAAGAACAGGAAAAATATTTTACATTTAACTTCTGACTTCCTGAACAATGATAATATATATCCTACTATATATTATATATTATCAAATTTTGATTATTACGCATTTCTCCAATTTTACTAACATTTAAAATATCTTCAGCAAAACTAAATCTATGAATGATAAAAACTTACAGTTAATGTACTATACTTTTTTCACTACATAAAGATAACCAAGAGTTCCCAGTTTAATGAAAAAGAAAAAACTCAGGGCCCTTCCACACAGCCAAATTACTCAGAATATCAGGGCAGATAATCCACAATATCTGCTTTTAACTGCATTATCTCAGTCCACACTGCCATATAATCGAGTTCAATGTGGATTTTATACAACTGTGTAGAAGGGGCCTCAGATAATAATAAATCCTTATTTCTTTATAATTATACCATCTTTTCCAGAACATTTCATGAGGAATATCTTGTCTACCTATTGCCTCTCCAACCTAGATACAGTATTAACTAAATATCTATATAAAAACAAATTTCAACCACACACACATATATATATACCTAATCGTGTGTAGTTTATGTGATATGTGTGTGTGTGTGTGTGTGTGTGTGTGTGTGTGTGTGTGCTATAAGATATTATCTATATCTATATACCTTATAGCTTATAACATGTATCCAACCTTCTCCTTAAATATCCTTATATGAACGAGACCTCCCACTTGAAAACAACCAATGATATCTCTAAGGGTCCTTCCACACAGCCATTTAACCCAGAATATCAAAGCAAATAATCCAAAATATCAGTTTTGAACTGGATTATCTGAGTCACACTGCCATATAATCCAGTTCAGTCAGGATTTTTTACAGCTATGTGGAAGGGGACTAAGCCAAATAGTTCCAGTTTTTTTTATTACCTAAAACATTTCTAATTAACATGTGATTTTCTGTCAATTTTCAACCATGGTAAACATTGGCAGAACTCATGCAAGGTAAATAAACCCATTGTACACAATTGTAAAACACTTTTATAATTTCTGCTTTGGCTCTCTGAGTGGGACAACCTCTGCCACAATTTCATATGTTCTTTTATAGTGTTGTTCTTCAAACCTTTATTGTCAATAAAACCCTCTACATCCACCATTTGCTCTCTTCTATAAAATCCCATCCTCATAACAGGATCCTCCCAATCAAACAATCCTATTCCAAGATGCTGTATCTGTCCTTCTCCATTTTCTTTCCAACTTGAAATTCCCTATTTGCCTCAATAGAGGGAGGAGAGCTGCATTCTCCATCATGTTGCGTAGGCCCCTTTGCCATATGAACTTCATTTCCACTCAGGATGCTTTTCCAAACTTTGGTCAACCCTCTCTTTTTGATTTAAGTATTTCAACCCCAATATCTCAATCCTCTGGGCATTTTATATCTCCTTTCGTTCAGATTAATCTGAATATATTTTTTTCTATCAGTTCATGATATAAAGTGTAGAGAGGCATAATTATCAGCCTACGCCTATTCCTCAAGTATGTTCAACAATCACCAATGCTAAAAAAACACCACCAGCTTTTGGCAATGATTGCCAAACCCTAAAGTGCTATCATTTTGGTAGGGAATATCCTGCTCCCACTACTAGTCTAGATACATGTCATTCCAAGACGTTATGCACCACTTAAGTGCAGCCTTCTATATGTGTAAATTAGTAATACTCCTGAAAGAAAGCTTTCTCATTCTGCCTGCTCAAGTCCTAGTTTCATGGATTGTAGACAGTGTTATTGATGTTCCAAGCATCTCAAAGTGTGGTCCTGTGTCTTTTAATGACATATTACTAAATGGGGGCCTTAGCAAATCTGGCTTCATTTATTTATTATTTAATCATTCTAGACATGCACTTCCTTTCCTCTGATTAACTCAAGGCAGTGTGCATTTCTGTAACAAAGAGCTTGGAAAAGTTACCTTTTTTGGGCCATGCAACTATGTGGAGAATTCTTCTCTTCCTCATTATTATCCTGTGAAATAGGCGAGACACTACGCCTGGATCATGGCTCAGAGGTGGCTTCATGTATATCTTACTGGTCCCAGTTCAACATTTCTACCAATATTTATTTATTTACTTACTTACTGATTTAAAGTACTTCTACATTGCATCTGAGCTCACAGGGGCTTCCAATGCATTAAACAAACCAATTAAGACAACACAAAAATAGAACATATTAAAAACACTAAAATCTCCTAAAAGCAGTCTAAACATAATCACATATCTCAATGGGTCTCTCTCTCTCTCTCTCTCTCTCTCTCTCTCTATATATATATATATATATATATATATATATATATATATATATCCTCCATGGGAGAACAGTAGTCTATTATTGAGCAGTATTACTCTCACTGGTACTGTTGCCGTTGACATTTCCTACATGTAAGTCCCTTGAGGTCAGTGGACACGTGCAACAGCCTGTCTAAACATGTACATGCAAATTACGAGAGTTCAGCAAAAGTTTGATCTTGGCTCCAGTGACAGGTATCCTTGTCTTGCTTCAAACACTTTTTCCATATTTATTTTCACAGAGCATAAGGCAGAAAGGATTCCAGTTCCTGATATACTGTTCTGGGTGCTCTCCCCTTTCGCGCTTTGGACGCAGTCCCAACTACAGACTCCCCCAGCTTGGCAGTCTTCCTAGGATGAAACTTCACAATTGCTGGCTACTTCAAGCCAGAAATCAATCAGCCAGGAAATTCCTTCTGTCTGGCACTCAGAGAATCAGAAGCCTGTTTCTAACAGACTTCAAGGCAGCAGCGTGATGAGTTTGGGGGCTGTGCAGAAATTGGGGAAGAACTTCAGTTAAAGCAAGTGATAATTCAGAAATGTCACAGGGAAACCAATGTTCTTATACTCTGAGTGTAATTCCTGCCTTCTCCCACATACATTGCCTTTGAATGAATATCCAAACACACAGCAGTTCTTTACAGTGATATGCCTTGGATTACATCATAGGTCAACCTAACGTTCCTCTTTAGAGCCAGCCAACCTTTCTATGAAGCTAAGTGGGGTGCCTCAGGACCATGAAGGCAGGAGTAGCAATTTCCCAGATGAGCTCTGAACCATCATTTTGAACTACAACTTCCAGAATCCCCAAGCCAACTGTAACCATACTGAGTAGGGAAGATCAGCATACTGAGCAATCCCTAAAAGTAACATTCCCAAGCTCTTACTTTTCCAGAACCCCATAGTTTTCACTCTTGAAAGAGAGAGCTATGTATGCCCTATTCCTACACACCTAAACTTACTTGCTGATCTTTGGTGAGATTGAGCATTCTGTTCCAGGATTTCTATCTGAAGTATATTTCAACAAACTGTCAGGTCAGCTTCTGTATGTAGAATGAAAAAAGGTAGAAAGATTATGATTTTATTCTTCGCCTTGGGCTGCAAAATGCTTTGGGCCAGCTTTGATGTTGTTGTGCTAGGGGTCCTCATTATACAGCTTTCTCCTCTCAGACGTAATCCTTGTGAATTCCATGCAATGTTTACAAAAGGAAAAGAAAACTTCACATATGGAAGAAGAATTTGGGTTTGCAGGAGTCTCATCTAGGCATCTCTCTGCCTGGCTATAGGGAAATTCCATGTGTTTTCTTGAGACAAACCATCAAGTGCCAAAGGATCATCAATGCAAAAGCGAGCAAACCTAATTCTGTTTGCAGCAAAAGCTATACTAAAATCAGCAGAAAGGGGAGAAATTCAACATACTTCCCCTCACATATTTATACATGGCTATCATGTCTCCTCTCAGCCTTCTCTACTGCAGGCTAAACATGCCCAGTTCCTTAAGCCGCTCCTCATAAGGCTTGTTCTCCAAGCCCTTGATCATTTTATTCATCCTCCTCTGGACACATTCCGACTTGCCAACATCTCCCTTCAATTGGACACAGTCTTCCAGGTGTGATCTGCCCAGGGCAGAATAGAGGTGTGGCATGATTTCCCTGGATATAGACACTATACTTCTATTTACTATACTCCTAAATCCCATTGGCTTTTTTAGCCACCGCATGACATGGTTAGTTCATGTTTAACTTATTGACCATGAGGACTCCAAGATCTTTTTTTACACGTCCTGCTGTCAAGCCAGGCGTCCCCCATTCTGTATCTTTGCATTCCATTTTTTTCTGCCGAAGTGAAGTAGCTTGCATTTGTCCCTGTTGAACTTTTGTTAGTTCCAGCCCATCTCTCTAATCTGTTAAGATCATTTGGAATCTGCTCCTGTCTTCTGGAGTATTTGGTGTTATCTACAAACTTGATGATCTTGCCTTCTAGCTCTTCATCTAATGCACCTGTTTGTTTTTTAAAACTAAGCATTGTCCAGTTTTGTTATCACTTGGATGGCAGACCACCAAGGAATCAAATCATTGCTAGATAAAGCTGGGTCATATGTTTCTTGAAACCATGGAGATGTGCTTCTAGTCAGAGTTCTCAATACTAGCGAGGTCCACCAATAGTGTGACTCACTAGGAGGCAACTGCCTTTGCTCCAATGCCTGTTGTTGAAAAGTCAACCATGAAACTGATACTTTCCCAGGGGTTTGCTGTAAAACTTTGGTATCACTGAAGAAAATCTATCCTGGTGTAACCATGCACAAGTGAAAGGGATATGGCTACACTCAAGGGCCATCACAGAAAGGAAGGTCATGGAGTGTAGAACCAGGATTAATAGTTTGAAGTTACATGAGAGTAGATTTCAGTTGAACTTTAGAAGGAACATATTGACAGTAAGAATGGATCAGCAATAGAACCAATTGTATAGGTTAGTGGTGGGTTCTCATTGCCTGTCTGGACGTTTTCAAAAATATGCTGGACAGCTACCTACTGGGGAAGCATTAACTTAAGATCCTGCATTGAACAGAGACCATGAGACCTCTTCCATTTCTATGATTTGATAAAGGTATCTAAGAAAGATCTTATGTGGGATTCCCTGCTCAGCCATGGAAACCCACCGGATGACCTTATGCAAGTTATACACTCTCAGCCCCAGAAAAACATGTAATGTTTGTCTTAGGATCACTATAAATTAGAAATGACTTGAAGACAAACAACAACCACAAAGCTTAATAGAGTCTAGCTATCTGAAGTATTCTGCTCACTTGATGAGAAAAATGGTCATCTCTTTTTCTTTGCCAGTGGACAAAGAAGCAAAAAGGTCATACAATAGTGACACTGATGAATAGGGATGCTGGAACTCTCTGGGTCACTAAAAATGTTGACTATAGCATTTCATGGTGTACATGTTGTTGATTCAGATTAATGGAAGCTTTAAAACAGCCTCAGGAAAAGAATATTAGCTATCTAAAAGAGAACCAAAGGAACTCACTATACCAAGTCTTACACATATGGCTTTTTTTTTCAGGGTAAAGAACTTTAGTGCCAGCATTCTTGCTCGAACAGCTTGTCTTGAAATTTGGAGCTCTGACTGATCTTGTTTTCCTCTTCTATGTGCCCCTTCTTGATGCCTTTTATCTCCATGGGTTTTTTTTTTAAGAATACATTCTCTCTCTTTCTGTCTCTGCTTCAATCCCACCCTCCTCTCCAATCTACACAAAGGTGAAAAGAAGCCAGGAATGTGGCACAGGATGGTTCTCCTGTATCTGCTGTTTCTTTCTCCACCTCTAACATGAATAGGGCCCTTCATACACGCCTCAAAAAAGAAACACAGATGCTTTTGTTTGGAGGACTTGTAGGGTAGGATGGAATTAATAAATCAAAAAGCCAATATTGTGCTGCTACATTCTTGCAATTTAAGGCAAGATCATGAAAGGCAAGCAGGGCAGGGGTTGCGCTCAGTTAATATTTTTTAGGAAACTCAAGTGGTTCCCCTTTTTAGCTTTTCTGAGTTGTTCATCTTTGTTTGTTTGTTTTTTCTTTGTCTCCCTTATGCTGCTATGCACTGATATGTTTCAAGTCTTTTGCCAATGTCTTCCGTTTTCTTCTTCGTACCACTTTTTGATTCTTTTTCCTCAACAGCCAAAAATTACCATAAAGCAACATAATGCATATCAGAGCAGCAGTGGGAAAATCAGTGTTTGGGGAAATGGGTAAATATGGATATAGAAGGGGAATCATGTCTGTTTTTATCTTCTCAGAAGCTGTTCTGATAATTTCGGAGCAATTTGGCTCTGCTGTGTCTGATTTACAAGTGCCTTGTCAATCAAGCCAGGAACAAGATTTAACACTGCAAATACTATGACATTCAATTGTTATCTTGGGATCATGGTTAGGGAGGCTTTTGAGCTGGTCGCAGCAGAAATATACAGAAGGCAGACTGGGATCGCTGAGTGATTGACAGGAGATTGGCAAGATTTCTTTACTGATCATTATTTAACAAGGAGCCCCTGGTGGCAAAATGGGTTAAACCCTTGTGCTGGCAGGACTGCTGACAGAGGGAGCTCATCCGCACTCTCAGCAACCGAACCTCCAAGTCATAGAATCATAGAATCATAGAATCATAGAATAGTAGAGTTGGAAGAGACCACATGGGCCATCTAGTCCAACCCCCTGCTAAGAAGCAGGAAATCGCATTCAAAGCACCCCCGACAGATGGCCATCCAGCCTCTGCTTAAAAGCCTCCAAGGAAGGAGCCTCCACCACAGCCCCTGGAACTCTCTCCCCGGGGCTGTGGTGGAGGCTCCTTCCTTGGAGGCTTTTAAGCAGAGGCTGGATGGCCATCTGTCGGGGGTGCTTTGAATGCGATTTCCTGCTTCTTAGCAGGGGGTTGGACTAGATGGCCCATGTGGTCTCTTCCAACTCTACTATTCTATGATTCTATGATTCTATGATTCTATGACTTGGAGGTTCGGTTGCTGAGAGTGCGGATGAGCTCCCTCTGTCAGCTCCAGCTCCCCATGTGGGGACATGAGAGAAGCCTCCCACAAGGATGGTAAAACATCAAAAACATCCAGGCGTCCCCTAGGCAACATCCTTGCACATGGCCAATTCTCTCACACCAGAAACACTCCTGACATGAAAAAAATTAATTAACAACAATGATATATGAAAGTGTGTATGCATAAAATTAATATATGCATGTAACCAAGAGTGATTATTGTGTTATATGGAAAAAGTGTTTTTTGCAAACATGTAGCAAAGCACAATGAAAGAGAATTGGACTCAAGACTGGAGGAAGATACAGCATGTTCTTGAATCAGGTGTCCCCATACAGAATATTCCTGGAGAAGAACTAGAGAATGGGACTTCAAAGGCTAGGAATCCCACCCCAACTCATTGAACTCATGAATTCGATTCTGCGTATAGGGCTGTATTTTTAAAGGTACAATTTATAACATGTGCAGTGCTTGCAACTCAGATCCTAGTTCCCCAGAATGACCCAGCTGAGGAATACTGTGGGAATCATGGTTCAAAAAGTAACTTTTCCAACTGTATTTTCCCAGGCACTGAAAGTCTCTGTGTACTACTTTTAATCTTTGTGACTGTTTCTGTGAACTGGTTTTATGCTACTCTTTTCAATTGGTCTGAGTTAATGGTTTGTTTACTTTTTTCATTTTAAATAATTTACAATGCAATTTCAATTTCTCATAGAGCTGGCCTGGGAATATGGTGAAAGGTACTGCTTCTCAGTAAATCTGAAAGGCAGAAAAGTATCTGTTATTCCTATTTACCAATGGGGAAAATGAGAATTAGTGACTTGTCCAGAGAATATCTGTTCAGGGGCTTGTTCAAAAAAGTTAATTGTAGAGCTGGAGTTTGAATCAAAGTTGTAACACCCACAACATATTCTGGGGAAAAAGTTTCATAATCCCTAGGTGCCTTTGAAGTGAGTGCTCTTCACTGTGCTATTCAGTTTTCCCAGTCACAATTCCTACATTATCTTTTGGTGCTGAACTGTGGGAGCTTTTTGATGCAAGGCAGTTTAGTAAAACACTGTTTTGAAACTGGGAAAAAAGCCGGGGAACGTTCTGACTGTTCCCTTCCTCCATATATGCCATTTCTCTCTGTTCCTGTGAGCAGAAAAGGATCCTGCCACCTTCAGTTTCCAGACTGGCAGAGGTCCTACTACTTGAGAATAACAACAAAAAATATATTCAGGCTTTCCCTTAAGCCTGATTTTGTTCAAACAGAAGAGTAGCAAATAACACCATATGTTAGCACGGCTGTGATGCAGAACTGGGATAAGGGTCTGAAAAGAATTGGCTTCATTTCAGCACCAAATTATAGAAGCAGTTTGACTTTTGTGCCTTTAACAGTTTTAAAAACTTAACTTATTTGAATTCGTTAGTGACTTTAATATCTTGTGAGATTGCACAAAATTATATTTTACCGTTTCATACTTTCAATTGTTTTGAATTGTTTACAGTCATTTTATTGCATGCCACCCTGAGTTCTCTGGCTTTTTTGCTGTTTTGCATCTTCAAGTCAATTCCAACTTACAGCAATTCTAAGGCAAGCCTACATGGGATTTCCTTGTCAAGGATTTGTTTTCTCTCAGCCTTCCTCTGAGAGAATGTGACTTGGCCAAGGTCACCCAGTGAGTTTCCATGGCTGAGAAGGGATTCAAATCCCCTCTCCCAAAACCCTAGTTCAATACTCAAACCACTACATAGGGCTCCATGAGCTCTGGCTAGAGAATGGGATATAATAAGTCCAATTAAAATATGTACTTTCCATGATAGCCTTCCCTAAACTAGCATCTCTATTTTGTCAAATTACAGTCCCAATCATGCCCAACCAGCATAGCCAGGGTATGATGTAGTACAAATCAAAGAGCAGCACACGAGTAAAGGCTGCTTTATGGGATACTGCTAAGAGAAAAATACTTGCTGTATCCTCTCTTATTGATTTTTAAAAAATTGCTTTCAGTTCAGTTTTGCTTTAATATTACCTTGTATTATGTTTTTAAAAAAGCAAACAAACCACTGGCAACAAAGGTCCACATAGTTAAAGCAATGGTATTCCCTGTAGTAACCTATGGATGCGAGAGCTGGACCATAAGGAAGGCTGAGCGAAGGAAGAGAGATGCTTTTGAACTGTGGTGTTGGAGGAAAATTCTGAGAGTGCCTTGGACCACAAGAAGATCCAACCAGTCCATCCTCTAGGAAATAATGCCCGGCTGCTCTCTGGAGGGAAGAATATTAGAGGGAAAGATGAAGTACTTTGGCCACATAATGAGAAGACAGGAAAGTTTGGAAAAGAGAATGATGCTGGGGAAAATGGAAGGAAAAAGGAAGAAGGGCCAACCAAGGGCAAGATGGATGGATGGTATCCTTGAAGTGACTGGCTTGACCTTGAAGGAGCTGGGAGTGGCGATGGCTAACAGGGAGCTCTGGCGTGGGTTGGTCTATGAGGTCTCAAAGAGTCAAAAGCGACTTAACAAATAAACAACAACAAAATTATGTTTAATATTGTATTGCTGTGCTCTACTCTTGGATATGTCTTTTTTTTAAAGATCTTGTTCAGAGCCATCTTGAGCCCTAGGTTATGGGAAAAGGTGTGATATAAACCAAAACTAATTTAGAAACATGCCTGCAATTGTTTTTAAAATTGTGGCTGTTCTTCGTGTATTTCTTCATGTACTAATTTCAATACTAATTTAACTCAGTCACATGTTGCAATACAAAATGTCAGAGCATCTTGTGAAAAAAAAGTATGTTATTGGTTCAAATCTGAGGTCATTTTTGAAGTTACAACACAAAATTTGCATCAAACCAGCTTCAGGGTTTTTTTATTACCTTAGCCAGTATGGCCACTAAGAGTTGTAATCCTAAAAGGTAACTTTGTGACCTATACTCATAAGTGGATGTGGCCTTTCCACTAGATGGCTGCCTAGGACAGCACTTGTATTGGGTGTAACACTAAACCATCTCAATGGTGCAAACAAATGGTAATGAGAAGACACACAATGAATAAACATCGTAAAAAGCTATGACTGTTTCCTTGAAAGTTCCACTGAAACCCAGGATAGTTACTACTAGATAAGTGTTCATATTTATTATAAATGTGTTTTTAAAGGATATAAAGATTTCATCTAGTATAAAACAAGAGCCCTAGCAGAACTTAAAATTTTGAGAGTTAAAAATAAAGGTGCTATGTTAAACATTTATAAGATGCCTTGACATCTAGAATAAGAAAAGAAAGGGAGATTGGCTTTCTGCTCCAGCATTGAAAGTTGTAGCTTTTGCAGGTTATGGTCATGGTTTAATAAAAAACCAAGCCAATCTTTTCATTAGTTCCCATTTCTGAGAACTATTGTACTGTAGCAAAGCTGCTATGTCAAGTTTTTTATCGCGTAGATCTTCCATATACATCCAGTCTGCTACTGAGGCTCGACACCATGCATTTATCCACCAGGAAAGAAATTTCTCAGGGAAGTGTCGCAGTAAATTGGAATGGTTCTTATAATTCACCTTTCTGAAAGCATCGTTTAGGATCTCCACACAAAAAAGGAAATGCCCTGCAGTTAGGTGAAATTGAGAGAATCTTGTTACATAGAACGAGTGAGATACTGAATTGTTGTAATTGTTGTGGTTGTGTGCCTTCAAGTTGTTTCAAATTTGTGGCACCCCTTAGTTGACCCTATCATGGGGTTTTCTAGAGCTTACTATGGGTGACTAATTTAGATTTCCATGGCTAAATTCAATCCTGGTCTCCAAAATCATGGCCCAACTATACCTCACTGGTTGTCTCATTGTCTCATTACAAGAGGCAACCTCAATGTGAATGAATCTTTGATTATGACAACAATGATGGTGATTTACTGTGGTGCTTCTGAAGCACCACAGATTCTATGATTCTAAGTACTATTATACTTCAATTCTGTTGGAAATAGCAACCTCCCAAGCCTCTCATTATTTATTTCTTAATGTATATATTTGCTAACCTGTATTCTATGTGTATGTTGATTTGCCAGTTTGACTGACCTCTTTGGTATGGGCTATAGGCATGTGATTGTACTGAGCATGTTCAAACTCAGGACTCCATTTGGTATTCAGTCTTACATCAGACCTCAGTGGAGGTGGATGCATGTGTGTGTTTGGACCTCAGTAGAGAGAGTTGCTGTTTGGACTCCAGTAGAGAAATATGACTTATGTACTTTAGTGAGTACTACTATACTAAAAATTATGGACTATTGATTAAGAATGATACCCTGTGTATTCAACACAGAGAAATGCTACATCCTATCTATAACTGAACTTTGTTAAGAAATGTGCCTGTATGGTGAATTAATACAAGATGTTTATGAGTAAACAAGATGACTTTGTTTTTTTTTTATCTCTGAGTGCATATTTTAAACTAAGAGTTTCAAAGGAGTGTATACTTTTGGGGCAATTACAATTACAAGTGAAAAGAAACAACCATCCTCTGCTAACCAAATATATTTTTATAGTGACATATCTTTATCCTTGGCTGTTTAAAGATATGGTTCTTCAGTTTAACAGCTGAGTTACCTGTGTGCCATTATATGAATCTTTGTGAATATCACTTGTTCAAAGTGTTGATTTCTAAAAAGGTCATGCTTTTCTTAACTAATGGTTTTCAAAAGGCGGTCTCCATATATTCATGGAGATTCACATTTGCCAAAAGGATATGTACCCATAGGCTAGGTGTAGTTATTTTCTGATAGGTTATACAATAGGTTATGTTTTGCAATAAATTCTGTATCAAGATGGCAAGGACATGGTGAGTAATTTGTCCACAGTGATGGGTAGTCTTCTGAAGGTGTGGTTTTGTGCTTCCCTTCAGACTTTAGGTGCATATCCCACACTGCTTACTTGCCTAGAACCCTTTTCGAACCTTAAGAATTTCTGAAATTTCAAGAATATGTTCACATGCATTACTCAGTTTGCATGTATTATAAATGTCTCTGCTACTGGTGGATGATTGTAAGTATTTTTGAATGCATGTCACCATGGACACTGTGGCAAGGTAGGGGTTAAATATGCAAATGACCTACCATTCCCTTTGTTCTCAAACTTGTACAAGTTCTAAGATTATGATAGTCTTCTCTATGCATTTCACTCCTGTTTTAAATATGAAGATTTTGTTTTCTCCCATCAGCATACTAATACTGTGTTGAAGAGCTGTGACGCGGTATAGATAATGCAAGTCAAGTGTACATTCATGCAAAGTTGTGTTTATTTCCTAACACACCAGAATATATCAAAATCAGCCTGCTGAAATAGGTAGTACAAGCAAAAAACAGAATGGTCAAGAGTTCTCACATAACAATGCAAGTACAAGAAAAAGCTATGCTGTGGTTTTTATAAGTGACTGCTTTTTTGGTTCAATGTTGTTCTGATGCTTAAAATCACATGTCCCTGATGACCAACTATTGTAGCATACACCGTTGTAGTCATCTCACCACAAAAATGCATACTTGAAATGGCAAAGGTGCAGAAAAACAGATCACAAAGCTGTAGGAAAAGTTACAACATTGGTAATGGCTTATTTTAGGAAAAAGCAAGGAACGAGGCCTTGGTGTGATGTATAAAATTATGGATGGTATAGCAAAATAGGATTTTTCTCTCTCTCTCTATTTGTCGTATGACTAGGGATTTTTATCACATGAGGCAGGCAGGCCATCATTGCAACTGGTCTCTATCAAATGATACCATGTACATTTTGCTATTGGTTTGCCTTGTCCTTCAGTAATTCTCCTAACCTTGGCTACTGATTGGTAAAACCTGTCAATTGCTCCCCATTCCCACTACCTTCCATAGTGCAGTTAGTCCCTTCCACTTCTGTGCTGCAGTATTTTATAGATATCTTTGCCCTTTTTTGTTTTTAAAGTACAATTACACTAAAAAAAATAATGGGACTGCAGTGCACAAAGGTAGGGTTATGAGGGTGTGCAGAAATATGACTGCGGGACCATAGATTGGCAAATCAGTGCAAATGTGCTACTGAAGAAAGGGGAAATATTGAAAGTGCCCAACACAGTATGCATCCATATGGTAATGTGACTAGCAGAATAATAGATTGTTACGATACATTCCTAGAACACCTTGTTCTCATTCAGTGACACTTTATGGTGGAAAATTCAGGGGAGATAAAAAGATGTGCTTCTTCACTGCGTGCATAGCTAAGGTTTGGAATTCATTACTTCAAGATGTAGCAATGGGTGTCAACTTACATCAGTAACACCATTGTGAGTATTTCGCATTGCACATATCACTGACTTGTTACATTAATCTTTCTCATCATGTGATTAATTTTTCTGCCCCTGTCTATCTTAATGGCATTTACTAGTGGAGGAAAGAAATTCACTAAATGGCATGTGGGGTTCTTATGAATTCTGTTTAATTGTATGGTTAGGTGTTCTCAGGGTGATGTACATAAAATTATGGAAACAAAGTATAATGTTTCATAATTATACCAAAGAGGCATAAAGATCACAAAACCAGTAAAGTAAAAGAAAGCACTCCACATTGGCCTAATATCTCTGACAAACTGTGTCAAACCGGGATATCTTTAACAGAAAGTGATGGATTATAAATACCTCTGTGCACTTGGTAGGTGAGAAACTGATTTGCCTGAGGCCAAAAATGGACTTGTGATAGTCCAATCTTATATAAACAGACAGTTATAGCTCCACAAGTATGTTACTTTGCCCAAAAAAAAAATCATTTTGCTTGCACAAGAAATATCTGAGCTAGTCAGGGGTAATGAGCATGCCCCTTGTTTCAGGTTTGGAAAAGTTACTTTTCTGAACTATAGCTTCTAGCCTCCGCCATGCTGGGCTGAGGATTCTGTGAGCTCTGGTGCAAAGAAGTAACCTTTCTTGAGCTCTCCTTTCAGTACACAAAGAAACATCCTCTATTTTACCTGGGTGTTAGAAGTAGGGGTATGAGGTGGAAGCAGATACTACCGAACATTTCTGTGGAGCCCACTACTTGACACCACATCACGGCACCGGACGCAGTTCTGAGGGAAATGAGGGGGAGGCTCAAGAAACAGAAAGTTGCTACCGATTTCAGGGAGCAGTGAAAACAGCTGCTGAGAACACTGCAGACACCAGAGTTGTCATGATTTATGCATTGCTTGTTTAAAGAGAGGTCAGCCTCATCAATAATGGAAGGAAGGCTCCCTGCTCTGCCTTCTGCTTGCATCTTCCAACACCAGCAGCGACTCATCAAATCTGCATGGACTTCCTCAAGGTGTTTGAAGGGCTGCAGAATGGGAGGCAGGCTGAGCTGAGCTGCGGCAAATTCCTGTGCATAGTTTTTACCAGGCACTGAAAGAACGGAAGGTTGATTTGCACACATCTGATTAGATACTGCTCAGCTAAAGGCCACGTGTGCATACTTGCCTGGAATGGGGGCCAAACTTATGTGCTATCCATTCTCCGGAACTAAATTTGTGTATCAATTGCCAAGTTTCTCACTGGTGGAAATTTTTTAATCAAGACCATCTTTGCAAACCAGCACATGTCCTATATCAGGAGAAAGGGGGTGGAATGGGAGTATTTTTTCTAGATTGTCCAATGGTTTGATTTTTCCAAATTAAGGACTAAGTAGATTGGAGAAGGACATTCATCTGCCATTGTTGTTTTGTTAATTCACATAAAGATGGTATGCAGAATATTTCCACACTGAAACATATCAAGAGGAGGGCATCCGAAATGGTAAAAGATATGGAAACCAAGCACTATCAGAAACAGTTTGCAGAGTTGGATATCTTATATTGGAAGACAACAGAGAGGTAAAATGATATTCATCTTAAAAATAAGAAGGGATATCATATAAAAGATGGAGTCAGCTTGCTTTCTGCTGCCCCAGAAACCAGGACATGAACCAATGGATTCAAGAAGAAAGAAAAGAGATCCTTGCTAAGCATTAGGAATAATGTCCTGGCAGTAAGAGCTGTTTGACAGTGGAACAGACTAGACTGCCTTGGCATGTGGTGGAGTCCCTTTCTCTGGAGGCTTTTAAACAGAGGTTACATGGGCATTTTCAGGAGTGCTTTAGCAATGTATTCCTGCATGGTAGTGTGTTGGGCTAGATGGCTCTTGTTGTCCATTTAAATTCCATTATTCTATGGCTGGGCTGCATAGGTGGTTGGCTAGGGCAGAATTTAGTCTCAGAGGACTTCTTGTTCAGCAGTAAACCTGAGGAGTCAGTGTTGGATTTCATATATATTGAGCAAAGTGCAATTGATCAAAATTAGAATCTGAATAGGTTCCTTTTTTTTTTAACTGTGAAGTCCAGTGGCCATACTGCCAGGGGGATTCTGGGAGTTTTAGTCCCCAGAAGTAACTTTTTCAATCTCTAATCAGGACAAGGCAGAAGACTATGATATTGATATTCACAGCCTTAGCCAATATAGACTTTCTGTTGTGTCCCAGTCACAAAGGTTGCATAGTTCTGGCACCGTAATAATCCCAGACCTTGGCTTGGCTAAATTCTAACCTGGTTCAATTTCCAGAATGCTTCACATAATGGGGCATTTCTCACCTGCTGACAGTAGTTTTTGCCTACTTGTGTAAAGGGTTCTACAGTTGTAAAAAAAAAAAAGAGGGGGAGATGAGCAAATTTCTTTCAAGTAAATTTGGGGCGGCAAAGTTCATCTACTTTGCTATGTGGTCATTTTTGGCAATCTGCCAAGTAGACTGGACAAAAGTACATCATTAATGGAGGATAGGATCAACATACATAACAGCTCAGTCAGGATATGCTGATGATGGTCAACTCCATATTTATCAGCACTTGAAAAATCCAGATTCTGGAATTTACAATCCCCAAAGCCAACCTTTTCTAATACTGGGTTGTTGTGTGTTTTTGGGCTGCATGGCCATGTTCCAGAAGCATTCTCTCCTGATGTTTCGCCCATATCTATGGCAGGCATTCTCAGAGGTATATACCTCACAACCTCTAAGGATGCCTTCCATAGATGTGGGCAAAACGTCAGGAGAGAATACTTCTGGAACATGACCATAAAGCCCGAAAAACACACAACCACCCTGTGATTCTGGCCATGAAAGCCTTCAACAACATTTCCAAATACAGTATTCCCTCACTTATTGCTGGGGTTAGGTTCCAGGACCACCCGCAATAAATGAAAATCTGCGAAGTAGGGACACTATATTTATTTTAATATTTATACATTATTTTAGTAGTTATATACTATTTTAAATCTTTATCAACCAATTGTGTGTTGATAAATCACTTCTTCTCCTCCTGTTGCCGCTTGGGCTTCTTTTCTCTCCCTTTGGCTTCTCCTTCCTCCCTTCCTTAGGCTGTAAATTGTAATTTTTTATGATTTATAATAGTCTTTTAGAGTTTATTGAAAAACTGCGATACAGCGAATCCGCGAAAAGTGAACCGTGAAGTAGTGAGGGAACACTGTACTTCTATACATATTTCTTTGAAAGTAAAAATGAACATAAACTTCATAACACCACAGCTATATATTATATAATAATAATAATATTCTCTTTTAAAAATCCCACCCTTGTATAACTGGAGTATTTCTGAACATTTTTATGCATGTAATGTAAAGTCACCTCTGAGCTCTACTATTTGTATGAGTGTACGTTAAGTATGAATGCAGAGCCGAAAGCAGAAGAGATTGGTAAACAACAAGTACATTTAACATGCAAACAATTTTAAAGTGAAAATAACTTGAAATGCTTTATCTATTGACCTTTTGAACAAATGAATGGAAGCAGCCCTTATGCTGTGGAAAGGTCCCTGGAGGAGCACAGTTTCACTGTTCATTAATGGTATTTGTACCACTTTTGTTTGTTGTTTTTCAAGAAAATGAAAAAACTTCCTTAAGTATTTATCAAAACACTTCTGTGTGTTTCTGTCTGTTTCATGCCCACTAATTTATAGGAACATAAGAAAATAAGAAAGGCTGGCCTCAAACATATTCCTGGATAGCAGTTCCAACCAGCAGTTCATGTTAAAGGTAATCTGAGAATATCTTATATGCATCCAAGTACCTGTTAATTTTGATTTTCTCTCATCATGCTCATTGACTATGTCAGGTGTAGCCAACAGCAGAGAAGACCCATAACTTCTCTGCTGTTGGCTACACTTCTCTGCCCCACATATAGCAACCTGACCGTTTTTAGTGGTGTATCTTGATGTACTTGAATTCTTATGTCATGTTACTTCTGGTCACCATTTTGACTAACATTCAGCAGTTTTGGAGGACAATTAAGGAAATGAGGGTGTTTTTTGGAGCTGAGGGAAGTGATTCTTTGCATTTGCGGGTGAGTTGTTGGATTTAAGCTAGTTTTGGATACTGTTGGCTAGTTATGGAGTGAAATAATGAGCAAAATATAGTCCAATTGGAATTTGGCATCTTGAGAGACCTTCATGAGGGGCTTCAAGGGCCACATTTAAGGGCCAGATGCGACCCACAAACTACACTTGGCCCACTCCAGGCTATATCAAAAGAGCATTCTGGAGCTATTGTCTAAAAGTGTAACTTTTACTAAGTTTGCTTTGTTGGTAAATATATTTGTTCCAGAAACATGGATGGAATCATATTTAAGGTTCAAATCTGATGTAACCACAGATGTAAAGCAGTTTGTAAAGTAACAAATTAAAAGCAATTAACCACTGCTTTTAAATAGGAATATTAAAGTAAAAAACAAGCACCAAATAGCTATTGAGACTGGGACTTGAGGGAAGCAATAGAAGGATGTAATCCTCTGCCTGTCCCAGTGGCCCCAACTTGGATTGTATTGCCTGCACCTGTTATTTTGTAATTTACACTAAAAGGAAAACTTTCTAGTGGAACTTCTCCTAAAGGGAAATGCCGATAGGGCCTCTGTCTGTAACTCATGCATCTGGTTGCGCTGGCCACAAGAGCACTTAAGTTTAAATGAGGTTTCTGTTATAAGGCTGAAGCCCAAACTTTTAATTATGAGCTTCTGCTTTAGATAGATCTCTATAAAAGGAAAACGCAAGATGGATGGTTGAAATTAAATAGAGACGTGTATAATTGGAAATCAGCCCAAGAATCTTACAGGCAGCATATTGAAGGCATCCATCATGTGGCCGGTGAATGTTATTATAAGTGTTTAGCAATGAAGTCTGAAACTAGAAGTAGCGAATTATAGGAGTGGAAGAGACGAAAACTCAGAAAAGAAGAAAGGCAGGGGAAAGAAATAAAATATTATTCCATTCTAATTCTACCTTTAAGGATGTCCCTTAGTATTTAGTCTCTGCCATCTATTCTCCCTGGTGCTACTTCAATCCAACTTCTCAGTTTCTTGCAAAAAATGTATTTGGT
Source organism: Anolis carolinensis (assembly GCF_035594765.1). Taxonomy (NCBI): domain Eukaryota; kingdom Metazoa; phylum Chordata; class Lepidosauria; order Squamata; family Anolidae; genus Anolis; species Anolis carolinensis. The sequence goes on along the minus strand of NC_085843.1, from coordinate 36,208,184 downwards.
CACAATGACTAACTTCATTTTGGAGAATGGTTATTTAGCTCATTCCTGAAATTTCAGTATTGACGTACCTTTTTGAAGCATATTTCCTGATTGGTGTCAGGTGCAAAGCACTCCTGACTAATACACTAGAGCAAACCTGTTTTCACCAACGGCCACATCAGCTTTATGGTTGCCTTGCCTTCAAAGGGCTGGTTGTAACTGTAAGACTTTGGGTGATGTGCCATCAAGTTGTTAGTATGCAGCTCTTTTTCTTCTTTTCATCTGAACCCAGGTTTATCATTCACTCAGTAGGTGCCTGCAATCAATCCTGGCTCCTTCGAAAAATATACTTTTATGATATATGCATTTTCACCCATTCATCAGTCATATTCTTCTTTACATTAGGGTGAGTCCTGAAGTTGCATGCTGCTATTTTGGGTTCCTTCAGAGAGTCATATCACCTAATCATGGACACCACTACAATGTATTTTGCCACTTTTGGCCACCCCAAAGTAAAAATTAGGCTGGAAATGTGAGAATCCAAAACAGCTTAGAGAAGGATGTAATCTAGTCCCAACAAATTTAGGTTTGAACAATTTTTTTTCAGCCATAGCATGAGGGATATGAGTCCACTAGGGAACCATCAGAAAGCTGCACATGGGCCACAGGATGCAGTTTCCACAAATGCTACACAGCCGGTACAGGTATCCAAAAATATGTATAGTGATATTTTTGAAGCTTCTTTTACAATATTGAGTCCTGACCCTATTGTTAGTCATAGCAAACTAACTGGAAATAATAATAATAATAATAATAATAATAATAATAATAATAATAATAATAATAATAATAATTTATACCCTGCCCCATCTCCCAAAAAGGGACTCAGAGCAGCTTGCAACCATAAAATAAAACATATTAGATAATATAAACAAAATACATATCAAATTAAGATAAAACTGTAGAACTTAACTAAAGTTGATTTTTCAACCAAGCTGCCATTGGTTTAAGGCCATGGTTCTCAACCTGTGGGTCCCCAGGTGTTTTGTCCTATAACTCCCAGAAATCCCAGCCAGTTTACCAGCTGTTAGGATTTCTGGGAGTTGCAGGCCAAAATATCTGAGGACCCACAGGTTGAGAATCACTGGTTTAAGGCATCAACCCAATTGTTCTCCTGAGATTTGACTGGGAAATTTTTTTAATGCAGAACAGGGCTGGGTACCTGATCCCTCTCTGTTAAATATTGGCTGTGTCTACACCAAGCAAAATAAGAGTAAGTGTTCTTTACTGTCACATCTGTAAAACATTTTTAAAAGGGGGGATTAAGCAGTTCTCTTGAATTGCACCTTGTTCAAACCTTCATAGTACAATGATTTTTCTTGTTATTTTTTACCATCTTGAAAGGGAACATTTATCTTTTACTACTTCAAGCATGGGTTTATAACCTAGAACTCAACTCATTTTTAAAGCAAGTGGGACAATTCTCTTCCAAGTACTAGCAATATTTCCTCCTGTTTCTATAAAGAAGGGTGCATACTGTATATATAATTTACTTTTAGCACAGGAAATGAACCTGCTCATAAACGCCCAAAGGAAGTAAATGTATAACTAGTGCCATTTAGGGTTGAGTAGTGTATCTTACTGTGAGATTAAATGAGTAACTTGTAGGTTATATGAGACTCTCTTTTAAAACTTCACCAATAAGGAAATCACCTATGGCAAGTGCTACAATTCTGAAACCTTCTGAATATGGGGATTTCATTGTATTCTTTTTTCCACAAAATTATACAGAAAAGCAAAGGCTGCCCTTCTCAGCAAATCTCTTCCCCATAGTCATGATGCTACCAGAGGGCTGTGTTGTACTCTATGGCAATGGTTCCTAACCTTTGGGCCTCCAGGTGTTTTGGACTCCAGCTCCCACACTTCCTAACAGCTGATAAGCTGGCAGGGATTTCTGGGAGTTGAAGTCCAAAACACCTAGAAGCCCAAAGGTTAGGAACCACTGCTCTATAGTGCTCATTCAGTGGTGACTTTAGAGAAGTTGCTTTTTATATATACCTGCCATTAAAAATAGTATTATAGGGTCACAAGATAATAACCCTACAATGCTTACTAGTTTCTGTAATCAAAAGCAGACAAGGGACACATGCATAAGTTCTGAGCAGATATTGCCTAGAATAACTAGTTGTTTCTGGAAGCCACTTTTGGTCATGCTTTGAAGAAAGATGGCATATAAATTAAATAAAGTGACCACATGATAGCTTTGCCTTATGGTCACGATGGGTCAGAAATGAATTGAAGGCACACCATAGAATCATAGACTTGGAAGAGACCTCATGGTCTCTTGGAAACCAATTGGAGTGATCAGAGGTAAGCTACACACTCTCAGCAGAGGAAAGCAATAGCAAACATCCTCTGAATAAATCTTGCCAGGAAAACTTTGATTGTTGCTTTTATTTGTTCAATCCTTCCGACTCTTCGGGACCTCATGGACCAACCCACGCCAGAGCTCCCTATGAAAGGGTTGCCATAAATCAGAGTCAACTTGAAGGCCCACAACATATATATATGTGTGTAGGACTGTGATATATGTCTCTCTTCAGGCCTCCAGAGGAAGTAGCATCACAACTTGACAGACAGGAATGTGGAAGGAGGCTTGCAAAAATGTTTCCAGACATCTGAAAAAAGACTTGGGAGGACCGATCTCCAAAAGATCCCAGGATTGTCAGGAGGCTACATATCTGCCTGCTGAACACTCATTTCGCATTGGTATTAAAGCATGCCACCTGCTATGACAGAAAACTGGTAAGTTCTTGGCAGCAGGAACTGATTTTGGCAGGAATAGCAATTGAAAGTATGCATTCTTCCATAGTATGATTCTATGATTCTATGATTCTATGCATTACTTTTTCGCACAAAGAGTTAAAAATTCAACAGAATTGTTATGTTCTTTTTTAAACAAAAACTTGTTAGGGTTCCTGCTTCTTCACAGGTATACTTCAGTTAATGAAGGTGTGTTCCTGGGCATGGTTTCTGTAAGAGAACACTTAGTTCATCATCATCATCATCATTTCATTACTTATTAATCGCCCTCCATCCAAGATGCTCTAGGCGATTTACAAGCTAAATTGTAAAGGATAAAAATACATACATACAAATATTGATAAAATTAACATAAATTAAAAGCTCTAGTAAAGAGCCAGGTCTTGAGTGCTAGGGTAAAAGGCCCTAACTCACGCATGGCTCTCATATAGGGCGGCAAGGCATTCCATAAGGCAGGGGCAGATATAGAAAAAGCTCTGCGTCTGGTCCTTTCCAAGTGCACTTCTCTAGGACCCGGTATATAAAGTAAGTCACGTTGGGATGGTCGTTGCGACCTCCGATGATGGGAGGAGAGACGGTCCCTAAGGTACGATGGGCCTTGGCTATAAAGAATTTTAAAGGTCAGAACTAGCATCTTATATAGACCACGGTAATCAGTGGGAAGCCAATGCAAATGCTGCAGCACTGGTGTTATATGGCATTTCATGGGTGTTCTTGTGAGTAGCCTGGCTGTCGCATTCTGAACAATACGGAGCTTTCGGGTCGTAGACATCAGAAGGCCAACATACAGGGCGTTGCAATAGTCCAGCCTAGACGTGACCGTGGCATGGATGACTGTTGCCAGCGCCTTATCAGATAGATAGGGTGCCCATTGCCTCGCTTGTCGTAGATGGAAAAAGGACTGTTTGCTGGCAGCAGCGACCTGAGCTTCCTAGAATCATAGAATCATAGAATAGTAGAGTTGGAAGAGACCTCATGGGCCATCCAGTCCAACCCCCTGCCAAGAAGTAGGAAATCGCATTCATAGCACCCCTGACAGATGGCCATCCAGCCTCTGTTTAAAAGCCTCCAAAGAAGGAGCCTCCACCACAGTCTGCGGGAGAGAGTTCCACTGCCGAACAGCTCTCACAGTGAGGAAGTTCTTCCTGATGTTCAGGTGGAATCTCCTTTCCTGTAGTTTGAAGCCATTGTTCCATGTCCTAGTCTGCAGTGCAGCAGAAAACAAGCTTGCTCCCTCCTCCCTATGACTTCCCCTCACATATTTGTACATGGCTATCATGTCTCCTCTCAGCCTTCTCTTCTGCAGGCTAAACATGCCCAGTTCTTTAAGCCTCTCCTCATAGGGCTTGTTCTCCAGACCTTTGATCATTTTAGTTGCCCTCCTCTGGACGCTTTCCAGCTTGTCAACATCTCCCTTCAACTGTGGTGCCCAGAATTGGACGCAGTATTCCAGGTGTGGTCTGACCATTGTCAGCTGCGAATCCAAAACGACACCCAAGCTCTTAACGGTAGGCGAAGGAGATAGGGCAGCACCATCGAAGGTGGGTAGCAAATGGGTCAGACCAATCGAGCGGCCATGCCAGAGAATCTCAATCTTCACCGGAGTCACCTTCAGTCTACTAGCACATAGCCAGTTCGACAGAGCCTCCAGACATAAGGTGAAATTGTCCGGTATTGACGTTGCTCCAGGCTCCAGGCGCAGAAGGAGTTGGGTGTCGTCCGCATATTGATAGCAGTCTAGGCCGAAACTCCGAACCAAACTAGCAAGGGGTCTAACGTAGATGTTGAAGAGAAGAGGGGAGAGAATTGCACCTTGGGGTACCCCACATAGGAGGCAGAAATAACATGGTAAGAATGAGGTATATTATATGCTACTCCTTTTCGCTCCTCTTGCTTCGTTGGGACAATTTTTCTGTTGATAGTTGAGTTAATTTATTCATATTCATAATTTCCATTATTTTTGTTAACCATGGATCTGTTGAGGGTATTTCTTTTAATCTCCAACTCCTTCTGTATACTATTCTTGCTGCCGTTATTAAATAATTAAAAAGTATGTCTTTGTTCGTGTCCATGTCTATATCTATTATTCCTAATAAAAAATATTCTAGCTTTATTTGTATTTTTACATTGAGTATCTCCTGGGATATTTCTTGAATTTCTTTCCAATAGTTCTTTGCTTTCCTACACGTCCACCACATGTGGTAGAAACTGCCCTCCTGAGTTTCACATTTTGCATATTTTTATAAATTTTTCCTAATTTTTGTGGGGTTATATGCCATTGGTACATCATTTTATACCAATTTTATTTTAAATCGTACATGTAAGTATATTTCAATTTATGGTTCCAAATATATTCCCATTCTTCCAACTTTATTGAGTGGCCTATATTGGCTGCCCATTTGATCATGCATTCTTTTACTTGTTCAGTTTCTGTATTCTAACAGCTTCTTACAATTGTTTTCTGATCTGTTGCCATTATTTTATCCCAGAAAGTTGCTTTCTCAACACATCCTGTTGTTTTGTCTTTATCATAATATTCTTTTTGCTGCCTGTATTGGAACCAAGAAACGTTCTTGTAGGTTTGATTAATCTCCTCCTGCATTTTCATCACATGTGTTCCATTCTGCTTCTTTAATATTTCTCTGTAGGTGGGCCATTTTTCCCACCCTAGAAGCCTTTTCTGGCTTGCCTCTAGTGGCAAAATCCATAAAGATTTTGCTGTTCATTTTTCTGGAAGTTGACTGCATAGAGTCACACTGGAGAACCTAGAAATTCCTAAAGAGAACATTTTAATAAAAACTAAAAATAACAAAACAAATCTGGAAAAGTCAAATTTTCAAACACGGAGAGCTGATTGCAGTTTATTTATTTCTGAAGGAAGTGAAGGAAGGAGTTGTAATTCTAAAACAGATTTGTATTCATTTATTTTTGCTGCTTCTGTTGTTTGGCCTAGTGTCTATTTTGGGTGTTTTCGTTCTTTCTCATAGCTAGCTACATATTATACATAGTAGAGGTGATAAGAAATCCCTTTTCAAACTGCAAAAGTGCATAAAAGGCCACCAGCAAGAATGTCCCACCTGCATTGATGTGCAATACATCAATGCACAACAGAAGTAATGTAATGGGAGCCCTCTAATTTATGGAAATATAAATCCACTTACAAAGATATAATGCCCCAACAGGATTCTGACCAAGACTGGCTCTATCATATCTGTTAATTGCTTATAATAATCAGCAATGGCTAATTGGGTTAATTTGTAGGAAAGCTTGTTAAATCCTTTGGGGTCTGGGCATTCAAACTCTTGAATTGCTCAGGATTTTTTTTTTAAAAAAATCTTATTTTTTATTGGCTGCTACTTATGAGAGATAATAGCATACAGCTTCTCCCTTTCCAATTCTTTCTTAGATTTGATTCCTGTGGTCGGTGTATTAATTACTAATTGCCTATAATGTAATTGTTCTGCCCTCTCAAGGAATTTATAAATTGACTCTGTCTAAATTACTTTTGTAGTTAATTACTTGAGTAATATTTGATCATCCCCTTACTGATTGCTTCACCTTTCTTCAACCCATTGATAAATAAATCATTAATTATTTCCACCCATTGATTCTTGTTATCAGCAATACACTTTCTAAAGAAGAAAGAAGCTTGAGCCATTACAGCACCTTGTTTAATTTTATATATTATTATATTGGGAACTATTTCTGAAATGTTACTTCCTTTTTGTGAATTAATATGTTTTTATTTCCAATTTACATATTCATAAAAACAATGAAACAAATCTACATACATGTATATATGCATGAACCAATACAATACTTTCTAACATCGATAAATTATTTGTATTTGGAGGGGAGAGTATAACCAAATACGAATGTTTCCCCCTTTTTGAAAGGATGGAGACCAGCTCAGTTAAAATAGTTTCCTTTATCAGGTTTTTGCAGAGAAATGTACTGAATTTATTGCATATGCATCTGAAAATAACTTCAGTAAAACATAAGACAAGAAAGCAAGACTTTAGTTGTATAGTTAATGTTCATGTTCTTTTAATATTTGCTTTTGTACTTGGAAGTCACCCTGAGTCCCTTTGGGTAGAGAGGGCAGGTTAGAAATATTGCTGCTGTTGTTGTTGTTGTGTATTTTTAATTGATGCTCATGTATTTAACTGCATTGTGGATCTCTTCGTTGCTGTGTTTCAATTTGTGGCTCTCTGGTATCACTTACTAGTTGCATGAACCATACATTTTAAACATACATCCAGGTTGCCTAAGTCTTAACTTACTAAGAGAAAATTTAGGGTAAAGGGGGAATCCTGCCAAGCTGTGACTCACCAGCTAGAAAGAGAGAGGAGCTCTTTCTACAACTACAGACACCTGGGAGTTTCTGGCACCACACAGACTGGTTGCCTAGTTATATTATTGTCAAATGCCCATTCATTACTGTCTATATCTGAGCAAAGAGGATGGATTGAGAGGCAGAAATAGAACAGAGGCATGCAAGAGAGTCTGTACTGAGTAAACACCCCATTGCTCAAATACCTAAGTGAGATTGTGTGTGAAGAGAATGCTTGATTGGATGAATATTTTCCCACTTGTACTCTGTGCCTGTCTCACTTTGATAACTCTTTACTTTCTCCTGGAAGGTAGGGAGATGCCCGACCACCAGAAGCTCTCTGCAGCATGCTAAGGAGACGTAACCTTCTCACTACACTTCTGATTGCCTTGCCATGGGGCCTTCTTCTAACTTTGTGGCATCAGTACCCAACCACCCGCTACCTCAGCCTTCTGAGAAGTAAGTTACAAAACCAGAGCAGGGAAAGTTACTTTTAAGAGGAATAAATATAAGGACATACTGGAGTGACTAAGTAGTAGAGGTGTGCAATTCAGCAAAATCATGTGCCGTTTTTGGTGCCCAGTTTTTGGCTGCCCCTCGTTCCATTTTTGGGAACTTCCTGAATTCAGGAGGGGGTTTTGTTTTCATGCTGGAATGTTTCAGGCCATTGCCACCAATGCAGAAACTTTCTAGTCTCATTTCTCCATCATTTTTAGGCCTATCAACATGAAACCTGTCTTGCTTGTAAGCCATATTTACTCCAGCAAGCCTGCCAAGTTTCTGAACATTTTACTAATCCTCTATTTATTTATTTTTTGAAAATTTTAAAGTTTTTAACATAACATTTAAAAAAACCACAAGAGGGTGTTTTGGAAATTGAAGTCCCAAGTAGCCTCTTATTGCTTGAGAAAGAAAGTGAGATGCACACAGAGAGAAAAACCTCAACTCCCATCATGCCCTGGGAGGGATCACAAGGCTCCTTCAATGTCTGTGCCTCACAAAGTGCTCCTGGGAAAGTGAGTTCCCATTTGCCTCAAGTGGTCAGGGGAGGGGGGAGGACCTTTGGGAAGGGTTGGAGGAGCCTGCTGGAGAAGAAAGCAAAGGAGGAGCTGCAGCTTTCCTGACTTGCGAGACTGCCCTGCCCCCACGCTGCCTCCTCAGGTAGAGTGCCTGCCGCTTAGCCCCATTGGGCCCCATTAGCTAAAAAGATCCGGCTGCTGTGATCTGTATTGGCTAAGGCTTTGGCTGCCCCACACTAGGCTCGTTTTCATGGATTTGGCAACCAAATCCGCCGAACTATCCAAATCCAGTACACAAAAATGAAATCATGTACACCCCTACTGGGTAGTGGTAGGTCTCAAAGCATGATTTCATATTGCTCAATAGTAGATGGTTCCAGCTTCTTGTTATATTTGTTCTTTTTCTAACTTTATACATTCTGACTAGGCATTACAAAAGTCTGTAACTTTATTTCATATCCATGTTTCTCTGATAAAAAAAAAAAAATAACCGTGGTATCAGATAGAAGATACAAACATTAATGTTTTGTAGTGTTTCTCCATTGAATGTATTACATAAGAGCGTGGCATATTTTCCTCCCATCAAAGTTGGCATGTACTCAAGAACCATATTTCACCCTTTCCACAGGAACAACTTTACTTAGCAGACATACTTATGTTAAAATGCTTTGCAGATTCTAATTAAAGTAATAGCAAAAATGTTGGACATTTCATTGTACTGGGAGTTTGTGTACTAAGATCAGTGTTTTATTTTTTGCCTGCATTTAGAGATTTGCCTTGCTATGGCATGTATATAATCTTTTTCCATTATAGGTTATATTATAATAAAGATATATTTACACCTCAAAAAAAAACCCTGCCATCTTTCGGAAGCTGTGTGGCAGCTCAGCCTGGGAACCAACAATAAATGGGGCTACATCCATGGTGGGCTGATTGGTTACAGAACGTCTTTGAACTTCAACCAAGAGATATTTAGGACTCTAGATCTGCAGGTTACCAGGCCTGCTATATAATTTTGCCAGGCTGCAAAGGGAAAGAGAGAGAAACAGTCTACCATCATATAAACTCTGCTGTAGGGGAAGATAGACTCTCTATTTGTTTTAGAAGGTAGTGGTGAAATGAACCTTTGAACGTGTGGGGAAAATCTAGATGGGAAGTAGAATAGTTGAAAGTAACAGAGTCCCTTGTTTTACAACCTGGAAGCACTAGATCTTTGTAACTCACCTACTCTCAAAATGCTCTTTCTTTTTTAAACAAAATAATCCCTGCAACAATTTACTCCCTGAAGAGGAATTGACAACCCATATTCAGAGGCAGTAATACTGAATACTCGGGTGGTATTTGCATGTATTTGCTTGATATTTGCAAACTCCTAAAAGGGATATTATTTTTCAAAAGATATTTGCATTTGATATGAATATCACTTCCAACATCTTTGCCTTTTTTCTGTTTTAATTAGCTTGTTGTTTCTTTCATAATGTTTAAAAAAGCTTCACTAATAACAGTCAGTCAAAATTTGTCTGCCCAGAGGAAAGAGAATTAGAATTCAAAGTGTAATGTGGAAAGGTCAGAATAAAAAAAAAAACCTGCAGCAAAGTGTTAGAGGGCTGTTTTATTCCTTATTCTCTTTCTTCTTCTTGCCTTAGAGGAAACAGATGAAAACGTGACAGCCAAATCTCTCTTCAATAGCACATCCCTAGCGAGGGAGGATGGGCTCCCGTCTTGTGCTCGGCAACCAGCTATTGGGACTGCTCCCAAAATAATCCGGAGCTTTGTATATTCCAGGCCTCCCCCATGGTCAGACACACTGCCTGCCATATTTGTGATCACACCAACGTACACCAGGCCTGTGCAAAAGGCTGAGCTGACCCGACTGGCCAACACCTTCCTCCATGTGCAGAACCTCCACTGGATAGTGGTGGAGGACTCACCCAGAAGGACCAACCTGGTGTCTAATTTGTTGGAGAAGGCAGGGATCAATTTTACTCACCTGAACATTGAGACTCCTAAGAGCCTGAAAGTGGGTGTGTCCTGGATCCCTTCTCATACTCCACGAGGCACGTTCCAGAGAAATCTTGGACTCCATTGGTTGAGGCAAAGCTTCAGCACCATATCACCACCGGAGGGTGTAGTGTACTTTGCTGATGATGATAATACCTATAGCTTGGAGCTGTTTGAAGAGGTGTGAGACTCAAGGTTGTGGGGATAACATATTTTTGGTCCATGATTTAGATGCATTTGATGATTGTATTATCCTGTTCATATATCTTTTGCTGCACACCAGGTAATTTTTGAGGGTAGATGGAGATGCCAGCTAACCTTATGACAAATCAGATAGGTAAAGAAAAACTGTAGGTTAAATCTTTGGCATCTCTCATTAGGGCTGGAGGAAAATCTGCCCTGAAACCCTACAAAGCTTTTACCAGTCAGTGTAGAGCAGGCAGGTCAACATGTGACCCTTTAAAAGTAATTACAGTGCAGCTTTCATCCTTTACCATTGACTGTGCTGACTAATGCTAATTCTATTGCAAGCCATTATGTGTGAGGACACAAGGTGCTCAGACTTGTTATAGAGCTTACTGAATGTGATTTAGTTCAGATATAAGACAGCTTTGTGTATTTTAGACTTAAATGGCGCAGAAGAGTACTAGCAGGAATAAAAAGGATAGTAGAACATTTGCAGAAGAATGTGAAAGTGATGACAGGGAATACAGGGATGTTTTTGGCCAAATTTGGATCTTTTCCCTGACTCCTCCTATGCCTGGCTGTTGTCAGGGGTGAGGGAATTTTTCATGAGAGTGTCTAAGAGTGGCTTCTTCAATCTCTGTCCCTGCCAATCAAAGCTTGGCAAGGCCCAGAGGTACAACAAATCATTGCACTAGCTATAGATTGTGCTCCCACCAGTGATGTGTGTACAGAACAACAAGATAGAAAGCAAAGTAGAGAGTTTAGCACAGTCAGAAAAGAAAGAATGAAAGCAAAGATAGAAAAGTGCAAAGGTATGGTGATGGTTGCCAAGAAAACAAGAAGCCAAAGTTTGGGGCAACTAGACTGCTTTGTGTAGATAAATACCAAGAAATGCTTGTAGTGTATAGAAAAGGAATTTGTAACACTCCTGTTATTATTTTCTTTTCTTTCCGATAAGCAGATGCGCTATACAAAGAAGGTCTCTGTATGGCCGGTCGCCTTTGTTGGAGGCCTGAGGTATGAGTCTCCTAAAGTGAGTCCAGCTGGCAAAGTGGTGGGCTGGACAACCGTGTTTGACCCAAACCGTCCCTTTGCCATTGACATGGCTGGCTTTGCCGTCAACATCAGATTGATCCTGGAGAAATCTCAAGCCAATTTCAAACTGGATGGAGTTAAAGGAGGCTATCAAGAAACTAGTTTACTGAAGGACCTGGTGACAATGGATGGATTGGAGCCTAAAGCTGCCAACTGCACAAAGGTCAAACATTTGGGGAAATGTTGGGGAAGTTTTTGAGAACAGGTGGGAGGTTTCACTGTTACCATTTCCCATTTTTCTCTTTTTTCCTTATATAAGAGAAGTGAGCAAACGATGACACTGGATAATAAAATCCATATATAAAAATGAGGCAAAAAAACATTTCAGCCTCTAGATTGTTCGCCTCCTAGTTAAGACTCAGATATTTTGATTCAAGTAGTTATGTTAAAATTACCATCTTCAATGGGAAAAAAGATGTCTCAGTCTTTGAGATAACCTGCTGAGGCAAAAGAGAGCAGCTTGATATTCTTTGCACTTTGGGGCTTCCCTTGGGAAAAATCACTGATGTAACAATACATGTGGGGGGTTTTTGTGTGTAGAAAATGTGTTTTGCAGCAGAAACATGTTTCTTTTGCAAAAAAAAAAAGTATTTCTGTTCAAAAGACAATGAGAAGCATCCTGTTAATAACATGTTCATGAATAAGAATGGCTTAGACATGCATCTGTCATTTTTTGAATGGCAAAGAGGGGGCTATTCTCTAGCCCTTTGTGCTACATCCCAAACCTCCCTCCAGCAGCTGTCTGTTCTTGGAAGGATCCACTGATGGTTGGGTTGCTGCCACTTATAGGTTGGAAAGAAAGAGAGAATCAATGAAATTATGAATATGTGCTTATTTTGTGCTCCAAGGAAAAGTAAGAAATTCAATCTGCCTATGACTGCACACTCTTTTCTTTCCTTCTTCAAGCTGAGACCAACTGCATCTTCATTATGTGAATATCTTCTCCTGTCCCTTCCCTTCGTATCAGTAAACCGCAGAAGACTGTCCCAGAGCTAGACAGCTTTCACGGATGGAGAAAAGATGTGGAATTGCAAGGATGAAGCAATCAATACCAATCCAATTTGATGTTCTCTTTTGTGCAAAACACAATTTCCTGCAGAGAAATGTTCATTTTTAGACAGGAAACATGTTCAAATTCACAAACACATTTTCTGCACATAACTGTTTGGCTAAACAATTTTCCCCAAAAAATGTTTTGAAACACAAACAGTTCT